>NC_091821.1:31779772-32477272 GCF_038994185.2 Dermacentor albipictus
GTCGTTGATGTTGAAATTCAAGGGTCAGGGCCGAGTTCAAGGGGCTGTCTGAGTTATCGTTTGTAAAAGTTGGAGGGAAACTGCTGGCTTGTTCCACATGGGCAGGGATGAAAGCCGACGCCGGGGATACAAAGAAAAGATACATCAAAACATGGATACATTAATATGAGAAGCAACTAGACATTTCATAAGACGCAGAAAAGCGTAAGTGGCATAGCTTTGAGTATTTTATTTATACATACTACAGCCTCAATGAAGCTATTGCAGGAGTGGGATGAACAACAAGCATAAAGACATTATAAACACGCTTGCTTCAATTCTTTCAATGGTAGTGAACGGATGTTGCTTAGTAATGAATTCCAGATTTCAATTGATCATGGAAAAAAGATATTTAAAGGAATCAGTGCGGGAAAAAAGGTAGAGATATTTAGAGCTTGGTGACTCCTTGTAGATGAGGGTTTGGAAAAAGTCAAATAGTTATGAAGAGAGGAGAGACGAGGAGAATTGCATGATTACCTTGTGAAGCAATTTTAGGTATTCAAGTTTGCGACGCTCTGCAAGAGGAGCGAGACCAAGTAGGGGAAGAGAATTAGACGGCGAACAGTCTTTGTCATATCTCCTACAAACAAAACGCACTGCCTTTTTTTTTTCACTGATTCTAGTTTTTTGACGTCACAGTGTCAGTATGGAACCCATACAACGCAGCCATATTCGAGCATGGGGGGAATGAGGGTTTTATATGTTAGAAGTTTAGTTTCTTGAGGAGCAAGATGCAGCATACGATGCAAGTATATTTAGTCTTTTAAGGGCCTTGTTACAGGTGACATCAATGTGTTTCGACCATGAAAAATCGTGCGTTAGTAGGTTAGCTAAATGTATGAATTCGAACACTTTATTTAAAGTAATATTATTAAAGGCATAGGCAAAGACGGAAGAGCATGAGCGTCGTGCAAAAGACATGGAGAAAGTTTTGGAAAAGTTGATATTCATTTTCCATGCTTTGGACCAGTTACAGAAGTCAGCGAAAGAATTGTTAAGGACACCATGATCAGTTGGAGATTTAATTCTATGATATAAAACGCAATCGTCTGCAAAAAGGCGTATTTTAACTGAGGTGTGTAGGGGGATATCATTAATATAAAGCAGGAATAAAAGAGGACCCAGTACTGAACCTTGGGGAACCCCTGATGAAACAGGCATCAAGGGTGAGTTGGTAGAGTTGAAACATACATATTGCGAACGCTGGGAAAGAAAGTCGGATATCCAGCCAGCCAAGGATGCATTTTTTAGTATAGCGAACAACTTGTACATAAGTTTAGGGTGTGATTAAATTTAGTTGCTTCAGTTCTTCAATTGGTAATGGTAAAAATGATTGGTTGAAAGTGTTAGTGGAACCGGGTGTGTAAACGCTAGACACTACACGAATTAAAAAGGTGGCGTGGTGTGTGGGTAGGCGGGATGAGAAGTTTCCCATGTAGATGACTGAAGTCGTAGTACTATTCATGAAAGAGGCAAAGTCTAGTGATCCTGCAGTGGTGATGAAATGTCTCGAGTCCAATAGACACTTTAATTTGAGCAACGTTCTTCTGAGGACTGTGCGTAGATGTTATACAACATGCTGCACGATATTGAATAGTTTCCAATTTGTTAATTACGCATATTTGATTAGGACTCCAAAGCGCAGATGCGTATGCGAGCTTCGTCTGTCTAAAGGTTTCATAGGCTTGTTTTCGTATAAGGAGAGGGCACACTGCAAGGTTTTGTGTTATAAATACGAGAGATTTTCATGTATCAACTGCTAATTTGTCCATGTGTAAAGACCTGAAAGATTATTTGAAACAGTGATGCCTAGTTAACGATGTGAGTCGAGTAGTGCTATAAACTTCCATCAGCTTACATTTGTTAACGTGGAGTCTAATTAATGAATTGGTGCACCATCTTTCAATTAGTGTTACGTCTTTTAGTAGCGCCCCTGTCTGGTCCTAAACATAAGTTATGCGGCGGCAAACGACGCCATCGTCTGCGAATATTTGGATGGGGGAAGAGATACTAATAGGAAGGTCATTAATAAAAATTTAAAAGGAGCAGAGGTCCCTTAACTGAGCCCTACGAAACACCGGAGCTGACTTTCGCAGTGTCGGAACGACAAGTGCCAACAACAGTGAATTGTGATCGACCGATGATGACTGCGCAGCTAATCGAGACTAGATCTTGAGGGTCAAGGTTTAGACAAGAAAGCTTTTCCATTAGTCGCTGATGTGGGGAACAATCAAAAGCTTTCGTGAAGCCTGAGTAGATAACATTTGTCTAAACTGAAGAATCCAGGTTGAAGTCTAGACCGGTTGTAAATTCGAACAATTGAGTTTTTCCACATGAAAGACCGGGACGGAACCCATGCTGGTTGTCGAAGAATAAAACTTTATTGGAAGGAAGGAAATCAACTTTATTCAGGCCCTGCAGGCCACGAGAGTTTTGGGCTCTCATGGAGTGGTCGTCTCCCACGACGGAACCGGTAGGTTGAGTTTCCTGGCGGCGTCGTGGACCTGCTGGACGGCCCAGAGTTCGGGAGCGAGTTCTTCGCTCCGGATTGCTTTTTCAAACTTGCGCTTGTCCGGTTCGGAGTTTGTGAGCTTGCGAGTACGGCCAGGGTAAATGATATACGTTAATGGATGTATTGCATTTGGTGCAACAAGACTTGTCGTAGAGCTCAGGCATGTAATGGTGCAGTCTGTTTTGCGTGGGGTATGGGTCTGTTTGTAGCATTCTGAGTGTAACCGCTTGAGCTCGAGTGAGCGTGCGGTGTGGCGTGCTATACTTTCTACGTTGTAGATAGTAGTGTTTAGTGATTTTATTGTATGTAGTGGGGACGTCCTTATTCTCCGAGTGGTCGGGTGAAGCCGCGTGGTCTGTAAGTGTACGCGCAGCCTCGTGTGCCGCCTCGTTAAGGTTGGGGACGTCGCCGATCTTGTCAACGTGGGGTATGACGTGCGCATATATTTTGGGCTGAAAGAGCTTGTAATTGCCAACAGCGTACCTGCGCACTGACACTTTCCGCAGGGGCAACCCGGAGCCAAGGGCGAAAAAGGCAGCGTTGGAGAAGCCAGTCCACCTGGCCTGATGGGAATGCCGGGGTTGCCCGGACCCCCCGTGAGTGCAACACAGCACATGCCTCTAGTCGAATCGTGTCAGACCGCGTGGTACTTCTAGCGCTGCCAGCTTTTACGAAGAACGTTACTGTATTGTGTAAGAAGACGAACTCGTCACTCAATTTATTTCTTGACGTCTTTCTTTTTGTAATGGAACAAATGAGGGAAAAAATTCAAAGCAGGGCAGATTATCACGTGCCCGGAGTTATGCATACCAACCAATCTACTCACGTGACCTGACCTTTGCAGCAAGCAACATGCGGAAAACCTTGAGTGAAGGTGACATGGATTAATCTTACAGTGGATGGCGCGTTTGTTTACAGCATTGTGAGAGAAAGAGAGAATAAACTTTATTGTACAAAGGAATTGGGACATGTCAGGCGAGGCACAACTGTACGTATCACCTAAGGATGCCGAGGAGCGAACGCTGTTAGAAATAATTTGTGAGCCCGTGGTTAGCTAGCTCCTCTATACGAGCGTCAAACAGAAGTTTGACACTCGTCGCAGAGGCTCTCCGTCAGTCGACGCGGTACACTGTGATTAATACGTGATTTGTCCATGTCAAGTGTCAGCCGGCCGCGGCGGTCGCATCTCGTTGGAGGAGAAATGCAAGAACGCTCGTGTACTTAGATCAATTAACTGCACGTTGAAGGACCCTAGCTGGCAAAAATTAAACCAGAGCTCCCTAATACGGCGTCCCTCGTAGTATTGCCTTGTGACGTTAAGCCCCACAAATCAATCGTATCAAGCGTTCGCATCCATCATGGCAGGAACGTGTATACGGAGTGAAACGTTCCTGTGCACTGCGTGCGCCGCACATTCTGTCACCTTATGAGCAAAGTTGCAGGTTGCTTGAATGATGCGCGCTTAGCAAGGTCATGGCTCTGAAGTGTTTGTTCTACACTGCTTGCGTGCAGGGAAAGCCCGGACCCCAGGGAGAGAAAGGAGACAAAGGCGATGGCGTAAGAGCACTTGCGTTTGAACGCTTGCCTCCCCTGTGCGTTTGTGTTGCATTGCGCGTGACCTTTTGCCCGTCTTTTTCGTTACAGGCATCGGTGCGGTACATGAGACAGGCAAGTGGTCCGTCGTCTTCACTAACTGTGCATTCCTGCTGCGCCCATCCCTGCTGCGCCCGCATGCACTCCTTTATCGGGCATGCCGGCTGCATCATACGCGAGCCGTTACGCCAACGGGTGCTATGATTTAAACGGCCTGGTACATAGTACGCGTCTTTTGTCACTGAACAGAAAATTCCTGCGCATTTTCTAGAATTTCTTCAAGGCTAACAGACTGCTTGTATTTATTTCACGCTTCAGAAAATTATACAGCGTGTATTTGTACGCGCTGTTCTTACTTCGAACAGCTTTTTTTTTAAAGCCTACAATATTTTCTTTCAATTGAGTCACTACACATGGATTATTTGCCCAGCCGGACATTTGCCAAAAAGACAAAGCAAATAATTCATTAATTCAATTATTACGTAATGAACTTCTTAGTGAGAAACTTTACGGCACATATTTAAATTGGAACGTTGAAGGGCATCGCCAGGAAGCGCAGTTTCGTATTTCTCCTTTTAAAATAGCCACGTTGACCAAAATAAATGGCGTCAAATTACGCATGCGGCATCGCGAAGCGCGGCTCAATGTCCTACCTGTCTATGACGTAGAAGGGTGGCGTAAAATGAGGCTGTCGCCGCACTTCCCTCTTCCCACGAGCTGATGCTGATTGGCACTTGGCGCAGCTCCCGATTGAACGCACAGTCACTTCACCAGCAGGGGCTTGTCGCGTGGTATCGCGAAGCCACATTTTACGCCACCCCACTACGGCACAGGGGAGTCGCATTACGAGCTCGCGGTTCCGCGTGCGTAATCAGGCAAATTGAACGAATAATTTAACGCCTGTTATTTGGGCCTATATGGCCATTTTGAAGTGTAGAAACACGGAACTAGACTTTTAAAGGGAGAAAATTGTCATCCGCACGAGTGTAGCACGACGCTATACAAATGAAACCCATGCGGGTTTCTCAGAAAAAAAATGCTTCGCAGTTAAAAAAAAAGAGGAAAGAAAAGTGTGATTCGTCGTGGGCTCTCTCAAATCATGTCCTTAAGTTCTGCGTTGATATTTTCATGTCCGCCCTTCATCTGCACGCCATTGCTTAAGTATTTAACCGTTACTTTAGACCGCCTGCACGGCTTAGCCGGTGCCTATGGCGTGCGCCCGCGAAAAGTTACATACGGCGTTATCGGAAGAAGCGCGCAACAATCCCCGAAACGCTCGCCTCTGCCACGAGGTTTCAATTCCGCGGCGCCTGCAGCGGCTGCTTGCTGCGCGAGTAGCGCACAAAGACAGACGCAGCCAACGACCGTCTGTCTGCGGCATCGACAAAAGCGCTCCGCCGGGATTATTCCGACGACAAAACTAGTTGGCACTGGGCGAACAATAGACCTACACCAGGATGTCTGTCGCTAACTTTGCTGAAGCTTCACTCTGCCCTTTTTAAGTGCGCATCAGACTTGCAGATTCATCTTCACTGCCGATGTAGCGCTACGCAAATAATATCACTAGAGCTGTTGTACAGACCGAAGTGCACTGTCTCTAGCGGAGCTGCTTTAAAGAGGCACAGAACCACTTGCTAACGAAGTGGGAAAATGCATTCGAAGTTAAAACAGGCAGTGAAACACATCTTTCGCGATGCTTCCGCTCCTTCTTCAATCAATGCCTTGCACTGCCCCGGCGCTCCGCCTACTAGACGTAAGCGTGGCCCGCAGTTCCAGTTTGATTTTCGATGTTCACGTAAACGCCACTACTTCCGATTTTGGCTTTAAATCTAAACTATACCCGACAGCCACGACACTGATAAGCGGTGTGGCCAAAGGCTAATTCTAGGCCGAGCGCGAGCAGATGATAGTTGGCTTCTTCCAGAATTACGTAACATTTATTGAAATTTGAAAGCATATTTTCACTTACTGCAGCCTGTTTATTAAACTTCGTCCATAAATGTAAACAGTAACAGTAGGAAGAAGCGCACTGATCCAAACACGCTTCTTTATTGATGTCAACTATTATATATATATATATATATATATATATCATTAGGAGCCAACAAACACGCACAACCAAGGACAACTTAGGGGGAAAAAATTATACTTAATCAATGAAGTAAAGAAGGGATAAATTAATGGAAATGAAAGTGGATGAAAAAACAACCTGCCACAAGTGGGGAATGATCCCACATCCTTCGCAGATGTGAAACATCCTTTCTGCCGCAGGCGTCACGAGAACGTGAAATGCGGAGGTTGTGGGATCGTCCCCACCTGCGGCAAGTTGTTTTTTCATCCACTTTCATTTCCATTAATTTATCGCTTCTTTATTTCATTTATTAAGTACAAGTAATGTCCCCTATGTTGTCCTTGGTGTGAGTGTTTGTTGGCTTCTTATGATATAACTAATAAAAATCGGGCCCCTCGGTTAACCTCCTTTCTTCTCGCCTGTGTGTGTGTGTGTGTGTGTGTGTGTGTGTGTGTGTGTGTGTGTGTGTGTGTGTGTGTGTGTGTGTGTGTGTGTGTGTGTGTGTGTGTGTGTGTGTGTGTGTGTGTGTGTGTGTGTGTGTGTGTGTGTGTGTGTGTGTGTGTGTGTGTGTGTGTGTGTGTGTGTGTGGTCACGCTGGCCGGCGCAGCCGAAGGGAAGGAGGAGGGAAAGAGAAAAGTAGAAGGCAGCGAGGTTAACCATAATAGCGTCCGGTTGGCTACCCTACACAGGGGGAATGGGATAGGGGAAAACAAAAATTACAGGGAGCGAGGGGAGAGAAGGGAAGAAGGAAATTGCGGTGAGTTCGCTGACGCGTGTGGTCTTACAGAAATTGCATTAATAATCACAGATGGTCTCCACAAGCCTCTCATCCTTAAGAAGCACAAAAGCGCCTTCACCGATTTATCTGCCGACGGGCGATGGGGGCGGTGTTCCAGCAGCACCTGCACAGAGAGCGGCCGATTGCCCAGTTTGTGGAAAGCTTTGGCAAGTTCTTGTCTCTCTGGGGCATATCGTGGACAGTGGCACAGCAGGTGGTCGATGTTTTCTTCGGTGCCACAGACCTCGCATGCTGCACTGTCAGTCACTCCAATTAATGTAGAGTATGCCTTTATGAAGGCAACTCCTAACCAAAGGCGACAGAGAAGCGTAGCTTCACGTCGAGGAAGTCCGAGTGGAGGTCGGAGTTGCAGGGAGGGGTTTAATCGATTCAGTCTTGTAAGCCGTAAGTTTGGCGAGTTCCACTCCGTCAGTGAGAGACTGCGTGCCAGGTGTCGAAGCTGCCTTGCGGCGTCTGTCCTCGAAAGCGGAATTGGAATGCTGTGCTCTTCTTTATGTGCCGTGCGAGCAGCGTTATCGGCGGAATCATTGCCACTGATTCCACAATGGCCAGGTACCCATTGAAAAACAACCTCGTGACGCTTCTGTTGGACGTGATGGTAAAGTTTCACGATTTCGTGTGTCAATTGGTCATAACATCCGTGTCGGAGAACTGACTGCGTGTACTGTAATGCCGGTTTTGAATCACAGAACACAGCCCATTTTCTAGGTCTTTCAGAATCAATGAATTCCAGTGCTCGACGCAGGGCCATTAGTTCTGCCGCAGTTGAGGTAGTAGAGGAATGCGCAAGGAGCTAGCCGCTGCCTGTTGGCCTTGGATGACCGTTCGGTCCCTTGTGCTACGTTAACCATCCATAACTTTTGTAAATAAGCCCAGCTATACTACCCCTTCGATGCAGCAAACAAAAGGCGGCGTTCGCGAGGAAACTGCGACAGATAAGCATTCGCCCGAGGCAAACTGGCTACTGTACACCTCATCGAGAAGCACGCAGATTCTCAGGCAATGCGCATGAGGACGTCGAAGACTGGTTGGCATACTACCAGAGATGAGCCGCCTTAATGAATGGAGCGCGTCTGCGCAGCTCTCTAACGTTGTCTTTTTTCCTTGCCGGAACTGCCCTTATGTGTTACGACATTAATGAGGGCGCGCTCACAATTTGGGACAGCTTCGTCGATAAAAAATGCTTTGTTGATTCGCTTTCAAAGCATAAAAGGGCTGAGCAGGCACTTTCACGACGAGCGCAGTTACCGGTAGAGACGTGTACTACCTGCATTGAGGGAATCCTGAAGCATTGCGGAATTGTGAGCGCAAACATGTCGGACGAGGACTAGGTCGGACACCTACTCAACGGAATCGCCGAAGATGCGTACAATTTTGTGATGCCTAAGGAAGACCTGACTACCCTGTCCGACTGAATGCGTCCCTGTCGTACGTTCGAGGCTCTTAAAACACGCCGCATTCTTCCGAAGCTTGGCCGGCTGGACAACGTGACCAACATAGCCAAAGGGGACGTATCTGCTCCTAACGATCTTTCTGCTTTGGTACAGTGAGTTACCAGAGAAGTGGCTCATTTTCAAGGCCCAGATGCCAACCGTGTGTGCCACCAATGCTACGTTGATGAGCGCTACTTGGACGCACCCGCGGCCTGGCCACGACCTGCCTACAGCGACCGCCCCGTATACGATAACAACCACGCCCAGAACACCATGATCCAGCCCCAATCTACGAGTTTTGAACGTCGACATGACAGACAGCCTCGACGTGGGTCTCCCGTCTACATTACGCCTTGGAGATCTCGGCCAACATAAATGAAAAATTGCATCCCACCTGTGTGCTAGAGCTGCGGGGCTCGGGGACACATCGCGAGGTATTGCCGTCATCGCCCACAGCGCGCTCCGCGTGATCGCGCATATCCGCCTCGCATGCAAGAAGCTGCTCCCTGGCAACCATTTGTACCTTTTCGCCAGCCACCTCGAGAGCACACGTACACGCCAAGGATTGACTCCCCTGTGTCCGACCGAAGCCCGGCTCCACCGCCGACTCGGACACGTTGATCGCCATCTCCACGTCGCCGCTCACTTACGCCGCCCCAGCTGGGAAACTAGCTGGTGCGACCGATGGGGGTGAGGTCGATGGGACGGTCACTTTTTCAAATCCCTCCGTCTGGCGTCTTGGTGAAGAACAAAGTGTGTGTTGGTGTCGATGGTGTAAATTTCCTAGGTATACTTTGTGGCGCAAAATACATTTCTTGAAAAGGGAGAGAAGAAAGGAAGACAGTGTCCTTCTGTCCTTTTTCTGTCCCTTTTCACGAAATGTATATTGCGCCACAAAGTATACCTAGAAAATCTAAGCACAAACTTGCCCAAGAAGTCCTTTTGGATGGTGTAAATACTGTGACCTTGGTAGATACTGGTGCTTCCATGTCTCTGATGTGTCTTTCTTTCAAGAATCATCTAGGACTGAAAGTTATGTCTGTTTGGCAGGTAAATACCACGTTTCGCGGAGTTGGTGGTGAACTGTCCGAGTATACGGGAGGCATATGTGAAGAACTTGACCGGGACTTCACTGAGAGTGAAGTTAGGGCGGCTCTTCACAGTCTTAATAGTAGATCGGCGGCTGGACCTGACGGAATAACTAACAAGATATTAAAAAATCTGGATGATGAATCAATTTCTTATCTAACTGAACATTTCAATGAGTGTTGGAGAAAAGGGGTATACTCAGAGGAATGGAGGGTGGCCAATACTATCCTCATACCAAAGCGCATGATGTAGTTCTTAGTATATATTTTTAGGGAAGTATGGAGCAACATTAGAGTGCAGGGCTGCTGAAACTTCACTCAGCAGCGATGTCAGACCACCAGCGCTTGATGACATTCCATACGATCGTCAAGAAATATTTTCCGTGTCCCCTGGTGTACTTTTGCCTGCACAGACGGCAATGTTCATCCCAGTGACCTCTTCGCGCATCCGTGCTGGTTTCTGCTATGGATTAATTTAACTCCAATAGGTCAACACTCTAAAGAAGAGTGTACTTGTCCCTCGGTCACTTATCGAAGTCGCAGAAGCTTGTGCTCACGTGCGGACGGTGAGCGGTGTCCACCGAGTCAGTTGTTTTGCCTGCCGGACTGAAGGTAGCACTCTTTGAAGAAGATGATGAGAAGAATCTACAGGCGCAAGCTCGTCACTCAGAGACCATTCTTCAAAATTTAGGAGCATGATTAATAAACCGCTCCCCTCTTCTCACCAACAAGCGCTCCAAGAGCTCCTTACCCGCAATGCGTCAGTGTTTGATTTTGCACCAGATCGTCTACGCTTAGCACCGCACTCCCGCGTGCACCAACGCATCAATACTGGAACAGCGCCGCCAATACGACGGAAGCCGTACCGCGTTTCTGCTGCCGAGCGCAAAGTGATCGCAGAACAAGTTAGAGACATGCTACAGAAAGGCGTCATCCAGGAGTCCAGTAGTCCCTGGGCGGATTAAGTTATGTTGCTCAAGAAGAAAGACTATTCGTGGCGATTCTGCGTTGACTACAGACGCCTAAACGCAGTGACGAAGAAGCATGTGTATCCTCCCACGTATAGATGACGCCATTGACTGTTCATATTCTGCCTCGTACTTCTCTCTCGATCTGCGCTCAGGCTACTTGCAGATACCGATGCACCCGCCAGACAAGGAGAAGACTGCTTTGATAACGTCGGATGGACTCTTCGAGTTTAACGTAATGCCCTTCGGTTTGTGCAATTATCCGGTGACATTCGGACGATTCATGGACACGAGCCTGGGTGGACTTCGATGGGAAATATGCATGTTACCTGGACGACGTTATCATTTCTGGCAAGACATTTCAAGAGCACAACCAATGACTCGAAGTTGTACTGAATGCATACGACGAGCTGGACTGATTCTAAACTCCAAAAGTGTCACTTTAACGAAAGTCGAACTCTTGTTTTGCGTTTCCTAGTCGACAAAGGAGGCATCCGCCCAGACCCCCAGAAGCTTGCAGCCGTCCGTGACTTCAACCAGCAGAAGACCGCGAAAGACATCCGTAACTTCCTGGGACTATGTTCGTACTTTCGCCGTTTCATTAAGGACTTTACGCGCCTAGCTCATCCGGTCACGTCGCTCCTTCACGAGGACACACCATTTACATGGACGACTGAGTGTGAGTCTGCATTCTATCAGCTAAACGTTCTGCACAGCTCCAATTTCGCGCTACTCTTATCCTTAAGCCTCAACTGAGCTTCACACCGTTGATAGTGGCCTGGGCGTTGAAACAGTTTATGGCGGACACCAGCAAGTCATCGCCCGCGCAAGCCGTAGTCTTACCAAAGCTGAGCGGAATTATACCGTAACCGAACCGCAATGCCTCACGATAGTCTTCGCCACCCACAAGTTTCGACCATAGTTGTACTACCGCCACTTCACTATAGTGAAAGACCACCATTCTTTTTGCTGCTTGGTTGACTACGCGATCCATCTAGCCGATAAGCCCGGTGGTCATTACGGCTTCAAGAATACGACTTTTGTGTCACATACAAGAGTGGTCGCTGTCACACCGATGCTGACACTTTATCTCGCCTTCCGCCAGCAAGCACGCGAGATACGGATGATGACTTAGCTGGATACCTCGTTGTCGTCTCCGCAGAGTTTTTCGATGCCACCGCCTTCAAGCGTGAGCAACATGACCCTTCCCGTAGAGCTGTTCTTTATGCCGCTTGGTCACCGGCACGGGGCTCACCTTTTATTACTTTTGACGAGTTATTGTATAAGAAGAATTATTCTGCTGAAGGCGCTCCACTTCTGCCCGTAGTTAACTAGACATTGAGACCTATGATCCTGCACGCCATGCATGATGACATCACGTCAGGCCACCTTGGCTTTGCTCGGACACTCCACCGACTGTGCCAGCGTTTGTATTGGCCCAGGCTCTGGAAGATGGCGAAGCAATACGTTTACAGTTATGCCATTCGTCAACGCCATAAACAATGAACGACGCCTCCTGTGGGTGCCTTCCAGCCAGTTAAGCCACCGCCCTTGCCATTTGAGAAAGTTGGTGTCAACTTGCTAGGTCCCTTCCTCAAGTCTACTACCGGACGTCGCTGGATTATTGTGTGTGTGTGGACTATTTGACCCGGTATACTGAGACCGCGGCGCTCGCTTCGGCTGCAGCAGCTGACGCTTCATCTTTCCTGCTGTACTCCGTCATTCTCCGTCACGGTGCTGACAGAGAATGATGGCCGTGGACGGCAGTTTACTGCGGACTTTGTTGAAGAACTACTACGTCTTTGTGGATCTGATTACCGGGGCTCGACCCCTTACCATCCGCAAACAAACAGCCTCACTGAGCGCACAAATCTTACCCTGACCAACATGCTTGCCATGTATGCCTCCATAGATCACAAGAATTGTGATTCTGTTTTACCATTTGCAACGTACGCTTACAATACCGCCAAGCGCGAAGTCACAGGCCACGCGCCTTTCTTTCTTCTCCATGCTCACAACCCCAAAGCTTGATCGACACCATCCTTCCTTGGTCCCCACGTGATGACTATTCAATAGGCCAGACTTCACGTCGTGCCCAAGCGTCGACTGGCCCGCCTCCAGACTCTTTCCTCTCAAGATCGTGCCAATGCTCCTTATGACGCTCGAGATGTGCTCGTCACGTTTGCTTCTGGTGACTTTGTTTGCCTTCGGACAACTGTATGGAAAAAAGGGGCAGAACACGTAATTTATACCACGAGACACCGGCCCGTACGTCATACTGAAACGTTTCAGTGACGTGGCATACGTCATCGCAAGAGTCACTTCGCACAACCGGCGGTCACGTAAAACGCAAGTCGTGCACGTCGCCCGACTCAAGCTGTACCACCATCGGGCTATGTAGCTCGCTCGGAGAGCTTCTTCTGCCCCCGGAGAAACTGTCGCGCTGCACGACACAGCCGAAGGAAGAGAAAGTAGAGGTGTGCGCAAAGAGCTGGCACTGCCTATTGGCCTGGGATGACCGTCCTGTCTCGAGTGCCACGATAACCATCCATCATTTTTGTAAATAAAACCATCCATAAATATATATATATATATATATATATATATATATATATATATATATATATATATATATATATATATATATATTTAATCGATCGGGCACCAATGTTCTTATGTATAAAATTTATTCATAAATGTGGAATTAATGTGCTCTTTCTTAGGTATACGGGGAAATATTTCTGCAGTGTTAATATTTAGGCACCTGACATAAAGCTATATTATTACTGCATGCGGTACACGTACGTAACAAACTAGATTTCTTTTCTTGCAATACCTTGCAAAGGCTTCCAAAGGCTAAAGAACCCTTGCAAAGACTTGAAGACCAAAAAGTCATCGAATATGTGCAGTAGTTCTTTATTATTAGAAGTCGCACCGCGTGTTCATTGCTATTTTCCCGAAGCGGAAGTATGCGGCAATGGATTATTTGAAACTACGAATGTTCATACGCGAAACGAAAGATTGCGGCGAATACTGCTCAGGGTGAGACAAAATTCATGTCCAAACACGTACATCAGTGAATTATGAGAAAAATACGTGTTTAAAATTCAAAGCACCACGAATAGTTCAACGCAAATAGAGAGTAAGTGGTATTGCTCGAATCAGTTTACAGATTAGTTCTTTTTTTATATTTTTCGCTTCTGTTATATGGAAAGTGTCTGATGCGTCAGGAGGGACGGCTAGATGGACGGTCACCCTCACCCCTTTAAGAGGAAGCTGTAGCTCGAGGGCTTCTATATAAATGCATGGGAATTGAGAAATCGTTTTTAACGGCAACCACTGCACCAGATTTGATGAGGCTTTATAAGTTAAAATCTAACGACTGTACGAAGCTGATCTTTTTATTCTGGCTGTCGATATTTTAATAAAAATTGTTGAAAATGACAAAATTTCATGCAACTAAGCTGTAAAGTTTACAACTATAACTCACCAATGAAAAACGATAACACAATTATTTAAACTGTGCCTAATAATATATTACGACGAGGACATTATGCTAAGCGGTGTATAATATATATATATATATATATATATATATATATATATATATATATATATATATAATACACCGCTTTTAAGTATATTACTAATTTGTGAGTAGGTCTTTTGCAAAGCAGTCGTACACATTGTAACAATTTCAGGTAAACTGTTAATTGAAGTTTGTCCTCTTTCGATGATCTAACGGGTGCAGGTTACAGAAATGCAACGTCTGTTTTTGGTGCTGAGGCACGAATATGCAAACTTCGTGCTTCAATTCTTTTTTAAACGTTACCCATTTTTGATGATTGAAAAAGATTCCAGGCGTTAAATAAAAAAGGTTCTTTCCTGCAGTAACTAGAATTTCACTTTATCTCTCAAGTGGAACAGATTTCTTTCAAATCGGTCCTGTGGTTGTGTCGTAAAAGTACGTCTGCGTTTCATATGTGTCCGAATGTGCGGCATCAGAGTTGGACCCGAGCTGAAGTTTCCTCTTAAATCCGCCCGTGGTCTTGCGTCTGGCTACAACAATCATTGATTTTGTTTTGTTTTGAACAAAGCCAATCTTCGCCTTTGTTTGAGAGACGCCTCCAGTTCCTTTTGTTAATCGATTCGTCACTATGCTGTTCTTTGTCTTCCTTTTTGTGTTGTTTGCGCATTTTGATTAGGGCTCTCTTTTATCTGCAGTCAGCCCATGAGATGAAAACTCATTTGAGGGCGACTGTATACGACTGGCCATAGGCGTGGGATTGGTGCAATGATCGAAGCTTTAAGCACGAAACACCAATTTTCTTCATCAGAATTAGGGACGAGATATGAGCTGTGCTATTACTAGAACGGTTACTAGAGACCGCACGTTTTCCTTATTTATTCATATTAACGTAAATGACGGCGCGAACGCGTGTTTGCAACAAAACTAATGCGAGAAGCGGTTAATACTACGAGGCGTCCGCTACATCCTATGACACCTTTGAAAAAGCTTAAAATGAACAGACGCTCGAAAGTCCGTATTGACAGTCAGTGGAAACAAAGCGAAAATTTCGAGAGATCTCGCGCTCTCTTAGGCGTTCTCGCGCGTGAATCGAAGCAGGCTTTTACGCCCATGAGACTGTGCGGCGTGTGACATGTTGCCCTACACGGACGCCGTCGTTTCCATTTGGCGCGCTTTGTCGTCGAGAATTCGTGCGACTTGCATCGTGTTATATACTGGCCGCATATTCGATCGTGCATTGCCATGCACACGGAGGGTCTCGCCTCGCAAGCGCGCGGAACGCGCTTTCACCGCCGACATGCCGCTGCGAATATCACGCGGTGGGTTGCATAACGAGTCAACATGACGTCTGTAGAGCTGGGGGAAGAAAAAAAAAGAACAGTAACGTTTTAAACGTTGCAACCACTGCGTCTGCTTAACAGAGCATTCCGAAGATGCAAGCTTCTTTTTTTTCTTGCTTTCTTTTTTAGCTATAGAACGCACAGACTACGCCGCTTCCGCCACCGATTCGTTTCTTTTAAAGCGCCGTTCTGTTCCGTTTCCGCGCGCTATACATCTGAGCAGTGGGAGACAGAAGCCCCCGGAAGTATAGGCAATGAAATATTCATGGCAAGTCTCGCCGTTCGTTTTGCGGCGCTCGAAATGTGGCCCAGGCTCGAGAGCGGCACGACAAAATAAGTCACACAGCGCACTGCGGTGAATGGAACGAGCGACCTCGCAGACATGGCGGGCAGATTGTGTGCCTGCACATCCCTTTCACCATGCGACGCCTGTCAGATTATTTAGTTTGATTATTTTATATGTGTTCAAAATCACTACTTTGAGTTTTACTTCCTTGTGTTTTGTCTGTACTCGCTACATCTTCCCAGCACTTCCGTCTGGCTCTATTGTGTCATGATCTCTCCGAAGGTTCCTTTCTTTTTCTTTTTTTTTTTCCTCCATTGAGGATAAGGCGACATGTTCTACGTTAGTGCGAGTACCATCCATTATTATATGCGTCTGCTCGTGAGCCAGATGGTGACTTTGTTTTTTTTTTTTCCCCGCAGAAGAGGAACCGCACCAGCAGTTCTCACGTGCATACAATGCAGTGTGCCCGAAAATTTACCAAATGCATGAAAAGAAAACTAGGGCCTACGGAGGGCGAAACAACGTGACATATGTCGAAGTCAACACCACCACCACCACCAACAACAACAACAACAATAACAACAACAAAAGGAAAGGAAAGCAGTAATTCGCAACCAAGATCGCATTAAAATGGAATATGCTGATATATTGGTCAGGTGTAGCTCTATCCAAAGCAGGAAGAGGGAGAAAATTAGAGGGAAAGACAGGGAGGTTAGCCAGTGTAAATACCGGTTGGCTGCCTGTGCTGGAAAAATGGGGAAAAGGAACAAAAGGGGATAGAAGGGTGTAGTCGCGTATCATTGTACGAGACTGATTGTTAGTGCTGATTGGGCTTTAGCTTCACCGTGACTGCGAAGTTCAGTCATAATTTCACGTATTTTGCCAGAAATGACGCTATAGAGGAGGCTGGTGTAAATAAATAACGACTGGTCGCTTTCGAGTGGTGCTTTATTAGAAAAAAGCAAGACGCCCGGAGGAACGATATCAACCAGTTTCACTTTGACGAAAGCTACTGTGGATGCAACGGTCTGCCATTGGTGTCTTGGGGCGAAGATCTAATTGCTATACTTCGTGAAGAGCACCATTTAACCTTCTTATTGTTCGTCACGCTTGGGCGAAGTGGCAGTTCTTATGATTAAATAAAACAAAAAACGTCCGGGGATATTGTCAAAGGAAATATTACTTTTTCTCGGCGGTTACTTTGAACACAAAGCTGTCATTACATTGCAGAAACTCGCTCATTATACATTTTTACAAAACACCTAGTGAACAGTATATATATCTTAAATTTTAAAAAAACCATAAAGGCACAAATATATGCCCGTGAAGTTGGGGTAGTTGCTGCAAACCAGTGGTTTCACGCGCGACTGCTATAAATATTTATGCATCGCGCCCACTGATGGTGTAGCACTGGGGTAAAAAGGGCCTTCATCTTCAAGCAGAATGCGTCTCATTCCTGTAGGCGTATTCCTTCACAGTGAGGCCAAAAACTTAGCAACCCCGCCGTTGTCTCTCGGTGAACGAAAGCGGCTGTCGCATCGTGGTTGCAAATATTGCGGAGACCGTCCTCTTCAACGTGCTGCCTGGACAATGAATAACTTCGGTGATTCAATCTTGCTTGAAGCGCCGCCGATGACAATAATGGCTAGATCTTAAGGTCGCGTACAGTGGAACAAAAGGGAAACGCGATCGCTGTGACGTGCAGCATGTCGAAGAGAGCTTGCGTGACCGTGGCACTCTGAGATGCAAACAAGAAAGGAGGTTTGATGGGACGTGATCAACAGTGGGCGAACAGGCCCAGGCTTCGCTCGTTCGCCCGTAGTGTTGTGTAACTCTGGAGTGACACACGAGCACGTCAGTAGTTGGGCCGCAAGCTTTGGCCGATGCCACCATGTGACGCCAGCCGTAACCAAACCAATTTCGTCATATATACGTTTACACTTCAAGACTCCTCTGCAATCTTGTACTGGTCGCTTCAGTATACATATTTTGGGGGGGGGGGGGGGGGGATCCTGCTGTATGTTGGCCAATTGCACGCACCGGCGCGAGCGAAAGTTTGGAATCGTCTGCGTCAGCAAAATAATAATAATAATAGTAATAATAATAATAATAATAATAATAATAATAATAATAATAATAAAAGCAGCGAAAATTTTCTTCTGACGCCGGCGCTCGCACTGAAGTGGTCAAATACGCGCACGTTTGGGGGAGGGGGTAGGGGGGGGGGGTTCTGCTCGATTTCAGGCTCCATGTCAAAAAATTTAAAACACCCTCGCTATCTAAACTTCTGCTCGCGATCGTATATCGGCTACTGAGAATATAGGATGCCATAAATTATCGCTGATGTTTGCCAAAACAGAAGTCTTTGTTGGTTGAAGACGGAGAGAGAGAAAAACGGGAAGCGGAAGCAGAGAGGGGGAAATAATGAAAAGAAAGGAAGGAAGAAGCATACTAAGGTTGTTTTATTCACAGGTGCATAGTATAGAGACTACAGTCGGTCACTGAGTGCTGTTGACTTCAGGCACTGCAGCAATGCATGCCGCAAGCTTTCTGAGCTTGTGAGAGAAAGAAAATAATCCGGTTCACTGCTCCACTGTTTTTAAAGCAGCGACGCTTCATTCTATGGCAAATGCAGCACACGCTATAGCTTGACAATTTCCGATTTCTTCAGGGTTAAAATTTATGACTCAAATTCACAGTCGGAAAAGTTAATTCCAAAAAATATTTCGCATCAATCTTTTTTTTTCACTTTCTTTTTTTTTATGGCCGCCCAAGTGGCATTTTTATCTCAATTTCGGCAACACAGCACCGCGTAGAACAAAGCTGAAAAAATTCTGGGGCCGAATTCACAAGGTTTTTGATTCGAAGTGCTGTTTCCCACTTCTGGTAATGTGTCCGTCGATCTGATCGGCTGGAATCCGTTGTTAGGGATAGTCTCAGCCTTAGCAGTTTTCTGTGAATATGCGCCCGGTTCTCTATATGTGGCTATTAAGACGTTACCGGGTTGGGCTAGGTGGGTTAAGTGCTGATATACACCCTCTTTGGCATGTTTTTATAAGCTTTCGCCACGTTTTTGCAGCGACATGAAAAAGCACAATATGCGGCAAGTTACAGAAAACGACCGCTCTCATACCTCTCGTTAGAAAACTCTCTCTGCACGCAACAAAAGCGAAGTGCACCGAAAAAAAAAAAGCATCTGAAAAATTCAGTTGTTACGCGTATTCAGCCGTAAAACGATTTTAGAGATGGTCCATATATAAAGGTACCGATGATGGTGTGATATATAGCGGTATAGAGCGAGGTTTGTTTCTGGAACTTGTGCAAAAACAAAAAGAAAATAGAATAGGGAGTTGATGATTCTGGAGAGGCGCAACATAAATATTTCGACCGAAATGACCCGTTTAAGTCGAGTTAATTCATTACCAGCTGAACGTTCCTTCCAACAAAAAAAATTGACAACTCAGCTTCTTCCTCCGGTGATGACGACGCATTCCAAGCAGTGCAGCTTCAACCGGATACGAAAAGTGGAAGGTTCGTGTATTGAGGATACCGAGCGCCTTGTACTCGTGCTGCATTTTATTTTCTCATTTTACTTTAAATTATGTCATTGGTCATACATGAGGAGCATCTGTGCATTTGGGGCACAATAATTTGCAAGCTCGCTCGGAAGCGCAGTCGGGTGCTCGAGGGCTCGACTACGAAAGTCGAGCGCATCTCTTGAGCGCAACCGACAGTCCGAAAATCTTCAGGTGACTGCTTCGCTCTCGATGCCGACACCTGATCGAGCCTCGAACGTCAGGGTCGATCGTGAGGGCGCGTGTGCGCTTGCCAAGGATGTCGGCAGTCGCCGAACGAGGAAGGCAGGAGGATGGATGTAGTAGGGGGACTAGTCGGTACTTCGTCATTGAGAAAACTAGAGCGCTTTTGTTTTTCTTTGTGCAGTAAAAAATTGAGTGAGCGCCTGTCTGTGTCCGCTTCGCGCTTCGTCGTCGCAGCACTCTAGTTTCCCCATTGAGTAAAACAAGAGATCAGCGTGGGTTTCAATCGAAAGTGCAGGCAGAGGAACGGTGCAGTCGAGAAGGCCCAGGTATGTGAGCGATATCCACGCAAGAAAGAAATAGCCTTAAGGATAACAAAGGCACAGATATCAGCCTGGGCAACCAACTACTCTCCGGTGGCTAGAAGAAGCGGGCCTAGACTCTTGGTTATGTGAGTATACCATCCTGCTATGTGCTTTGCCTGTTCCCTCTGTCGTCATTGTCAGGCGTCTCTCGTTCGAAGCAAGAGGTTTGTGCACTTCCTCTGATAACGTCAGAGAATTCTAGCGACGGTTTGTGACAAAAATGGCATCGGATATGTGCGCTGTCTCTTGTGTTTTCGCAAGCAAATCTTCACAAGATGACTGATTAATGTCGGCGAATGATGCGTGATGAAGTGTCAGCGTGAGTGACCAGTGTCTTGTAGGATCGAGATGGGTTGCTGCACTATGGTCGGAGTTGAAGAGTTACTGTTTCCGAATAATAGAGTGAGATATATCAAATTTTCTTGAAGACAGAGTTTCGAGGCATTATGACGTAGAGTAAAACGGTTCGCAAATGAACTACAATGTCGTGTGAATGGTTTCGGAGTTATTACAAGGCTCAAAAACTCTGCCTTCAACGAATGACAAGTTCCTCCAAGATTGGTGTTTTCGTAACACAGCCATACAATCATGCGACAAAGATAGTGAGAGAGACAGTATAAGTTTGCCCGTGAGCCAGCGCTTTCGTTTGGGCTGTAGGTCAGCGGCTCGGACGACCGTAGAGAAAATTATTTGATAGCGGTGAATATAAAAGTTCCGATTGCTACGCCCGGCGTTGTTCTTTTTTCTTTATTTCAAGGCGACTTTGCCTATATTCAAGAATTGGTTGCACCCGATGACCTACGTCATTCATTGCGCAGTTGCGAGAATTTTGAATATTAAAGCTTCTGGTGCGCCGCGTGGCGATATTCCAGCTCCGTATAAAATTGTTTAAGCCATCTTTTCTGCCATAAATTTCGCCCTGGTGTTATCACTTTACAGACAACTAATATAGTGCATCTAGTAACCAGGCAGGGTGAAATTAAAATTCGGAAAGTTTGATCAGTGTTACCATTAAGTGCAAGAAATTGGGGAAGGGGAGGGAACAAAGTCCACCCGCTGTGGGTTCTACAAATCGCCGTCACTGCACCACAGTTAACGATGCAATGAAAACGCAGTACAGAGCAATACCGATGACGGGGCGGGGGACGTGGCTTCGAATTTAATTTCCTCCCTGAGAATAAAAATGCCGTTGTCGGACTTTCTTGTAAGAATCCCGCTGAATCCTGCTCCTCTCAAATACACCGTCTTCTGTACACAGGCAGTCTTAGCGTAAACGTTAGCGCTCGATACGTGATACAAAATCTGTTTTCCGACGTCTTTTCTCGTTCGATATATATATATATATATATATATATGTATATATATATATATATATATATATATATATATATATATATATATATATATATATATATATATATATATATATATATATATATGTATATATATGTATACCATGTACCATGTCAAGTAAGGAAACGGTGGTTGTGAGACGTCCATAGTTTCAAGTTAAAGTACATTGTCACACATTTAGCTTTCGGGGCGTGCCAAAACATTTTTGGAAGGCAGTACTCTTTTAAAACCAGGAGAGGCAATCTTTAAAAGAACAAGTTAGCGAACGCTTTCATTAAAAAAAAATAATTACGTTCTGTAGAGCAGTTTTCTTCTTCTTCAACTATACTGGCGGAAGAAAGAAATGATCGCTTACTAAAGGAACCGTACATCAACGCAGAATGCGACTAAATTGATCAGGGAAATTTTAGTAGCCATTACGCGTAGAACCAACTTTTTACAAATCTTCCTTCCGCTCTTCTTTTTTTTTTTTTTTTGAGCAGGAGTGATTGGGATCAGAGGGGATGCATCGCTTTGCCTTCAGCTGTGAAGTTACCGTGGCACGCAAGCAGAAAAAAAAAAGGAAAAGAAAGGAAGAGCGAAAGAAGGAAAGAAACGTTTTTCAAAATGATATAACGATGGCTACGCGCGTTTTCAAACAAATCTTATATATTTCAGCTTCATTTGGTGCGTTTCATTTAGAATCATTTTTGTTTCTTTGTAGAAAAGAAACGCCTCATTACTCTGTAGGAAGTGAAGCCTGTCAGCAGATGTTTTAGTTCGTATACCACGTCGCTTGAGTGGAGAAATTTAAAGGAAGCGTAAGGTGGTTAGGGGAGGGAAGGAGGGGGAACGCTTTTTCCCACTCCAGGATGAGTAATTTCGTCGGAAACGCTAGGCAAACCTCTCTCTCTTTCTCTGCTTCTTTCTTTCTTTTCGTTTTTCCTTTCTTTTTTCTGCAAAGAGTGCCTTAATTGCCTCATAGACGATGACTCCCCAGCACCGCCCCTTTTCGGAGGTAATCTGCCACTGCCTTCTGGTGAGCTTTAATCAACCATGTTCAAAGTCCCTATTAATAGTCGTCGCCATGTGTCATGACACTCCGGTGCGTATCATCATTACATCCGTAAGCCAAGTGCCCTGAAAGATAACTGAGACCGCGACAAAATGATGCAGACACCAAAAGCGTGGCTGCCATCCGCGGTTTACAGTTCGCGGGGATGCTAGTCTTTTCTTGTGTGTCGGTCATCTCGAGTCATACACGTGGTAGATATCTATTTGCGCATAACGGCGATAAAGCTCCTGCTCAGGAGCCCCGTGTTTCCCCAGCTGTTATTATTCTGCACGCACTGTTATACATTTAGTGATTCATGCAAGCAGATCTCGCAGAGATATTTCTTCACTTCGCACATATTGTTTTGAGCATAGAGCGCCAGAAGCGCCACGCGACCGCAGCGAATAAGCAAATAGCTCGGTATAACTGAAGCAGGATCGTTTTTAGCTCTTCAGGCCGATCGACGGAAGCGAATGCTCCGCGCATTCGAGCGCGCAAGAGGCTGCGCGGCCCCGACCTGAAAGCACGTTCGATCCATAACCGGTGTGGCGGCCGTCAGACTATTATGAGCAGGAAGGCTTGGCTAGTCCGTGGCAAGTATCGTGATAAATGATTTACTGGCGCATAAACTCGAGCAGAACTGTTCTTGTGCGTTCCTTGTGTGCTCTGCGTGATTTTAGTGCCGGTGAATTATAGCTGCTTCGGTCTAAAGTGACACGATCTGACTCACCGCTCTCCTCCCACTGCTTTTTCTCCTGCCCGAGGTGGCATACGAGGTGTGTGCGTTCTCTGTACGCGTTGCATGCGTTTGTGAACTGCGTCCGAGGTGAAGTATGTCTTCTGGTCTCACTTCAATTGCTAGTATGAGTAAAACTATCGCATGCTTTCAGGTGACCGAGCTCTTGAATAATACTGTGACGGGTTTTTTGCGGTTGGTTCTTTAAGGGTATAGGCAAACGGGCTCTTTTCGGGTCTTTGGTGTCACCCAGCGCAGCACAAAAAGCACCCTCCATTGTGCGAGCTGTATTGAAAAAGGAGCGGCGTGTTTTGCGAGGCTTGGTGTGTCGCGCTGGTGCGGCTAAGCGAAGTGATGGCCGTGCCCTCCCTGCTCCTCCCCGTTCGCAGAAGTCCAAGCGCAGACCCCCGGAGCATCACCACCACCACTTCGCCTCCGACCACGGCGGCGGAACTCAGGTCGGCACGCCAGTTTACCAACAGCTCGCGGCTTGCGTGCTGCTTGGTGTGCTTGCTGGACATCCCCGTACTAATCGGCCTGGATCTCTTTCTCTCTCTCTCTCTTCCCCCTGCCCCTACTGCTCTCTCTCTCATGCTGCCGCTAACCCACTGGCCGCCCACCGCAGGGGGACAGCGCATTCGAAACGTCCTACGACTTCGTAAGCAACCGCATGCTTTTGCATCTTGCCTTTTCTGACAGTGGCGTGCACGTACGTGAGCTGTAGAGAACGCGCTTGAACATCAATGTTGCTGCGCGCCCTACCGATGGCTAGCAGAGCGAGCCGAATTTTGACGGATGGCGCAGGCACTGAAGCGAAGGCTGTTGTTACCCAGTGCCGAAGGCGGGACCGACTCTTAACAGGGGCGCCAAGCTGGGCTCATTGATCCTGGCTCGTGGAAGTGTCGTCGCAACAGTAATTGAGCATGGATCTGCTTTATTTAATACCGATTGGATTGATTGGATTGAATAACTTTAATGAGAGGTCCTGCGAGCTACGGGACGCAAGGTCCCATAGAGCGGGCTACTCCCACGTTGGGACCGGGAGTTATAACTCCCTGGCCGCATCGTGGGCTCGCTGGACGGCCCATAGCTGCTCCGCCAGGTCCGTGCTGCGTAGTGCTTCTTGTAGCCTGGCGAGCTACAGCCTCAACTGCTTATCGCGAATATTGTGTATGAGAAATTTTCAATACTAGTGCGTGAGTGCTAGCAAGCCGTGCAGCGACGTCTAGGTGGTGCTCCCCGATTCCGCCTCGATTCGGCTTTGCGCAATCGCGGTCAACATTTATTCGCCGTAGCCGGCCTGCCGAGGCATGACCTCACGACGAGGCTCGATCTAGTTTGATATCGGCGCCATACAGCTGCGTTCGTGTATGCTGGATACGATAATGTTGCCCAAGTCGATGCCACTGGGCCTCAGCTTCAACATTGGAGGGAATAACCAGAGGAACAAACCAAGTGTGATTTATACAGACCTACGGCCGTGACTATGAAACACGCTTCAGCGGAATCATTCAAAACTACGGTGCTGTGACTGCAAAACAACAACGTCGCCGCTACAACGGTGACGTTTCATTTCTAGTAGACCAGCGTAATTTGCTGTAACGTTGCCGTGCCAAAGTAACCTGCCGTAAAGGGTTACTGCCGTGCCATGCCGAGTGAACGGGAAAGTTGCTTCTCGGTCGCCAGTCTCATTTCCTTATCGTGTACTGCATGACATGTTCGCCACCAATGTCGCCGTGCAAGTAAAATGTACAGGCTGAAGGTTAAACTTCGTACTTTTGTGCTGAGATTGGGACGTTCTCTTGCGACTCGATCGACCTATTAGGTTCGAGGAATATCTCAAGTATTACGATCTAGAACGAGTGAAAAGCATTTTAATGAGGGTATCCCGGAAGGCGCCGGATAAATGTGGAGCCGACGAATTCACTTGAAGCTCCGCGCGTCAGAGAGTCGCAGTTCAGCAGTGCCGTCTTTCTGGCTTTCGCCCCGTCAAGAACGCCTGCCGCCGCGATCGGAAATCGAACAGCCTCTCCGATACCAGGACAGGCGCACGCCGGATAGAGTTGTCGTTTACCCAAAGCGAATATCCAGAGACAGGAAACGTGCCACTACTTATTCGTGCACGACTTTCTTTCACGACCCCTTTTTGGTGACGTGAGCGTTCACATACCGCTCCTGTGGACAACAAATGTGGTGAAGCTGTGCAAGTCGCGAACACTCCACAAGCACGTCAATAAATGCGGTAAGGTAGCTACATCACGCATGGCATAAAAATGATGTCAGCGCGCTCTCGGCAATGCAGTCCTCGCTGTTATCGCGTTTTGTCATTCCTAGTGAAAGGCAGAAATGAAGTGGAACGATGGCCTCCGTGATCGGAGCTGCGTAGTAGAAGTGGCTGCTAAAGCTGTTCTGTACGAGGTGGAACGTTCGATAGCCGACCATGACGACCGCGTTTTCGCGAAGACAAATAATAGCAATGATATTTCATATTAATTTAAGGAATGTTTTACGTAACGAAATCATGGTTGGGTAAGTAATGAACCACGTGGTTGTGAGCGAGGAACTTCGGATTAAATTATAGGGTTTTACGTGCCAAAACCACTTTCTGATTATGAGGCACGCCGTAGTGGAGGACTCCGGAAATTTCGACCATCGGGGGTTCTTTAACGTGCACCTAAATCTAAGTACACGGGTGTTTTTGCACGGAACTTCGGATTAATTTTCTCCAAAAACTCTTGCACACGAGCGTTCTTTATTTTTTTTTATTTATTTTTTTTGCATTCTGGCTCAATCCGAACGTGGCTGCCGCTGGCTGAAATCGAAACGGCTGCCTCCTGCTCAGCAGCAGAAGCTGATACACTTCGCGCCTCACTAAGCCACCGGTGCGTTGAAATGACGAGTTGTGAGTGCGGAAAGGAATGAAACTTGCAAGCCTATAAACAGAGTGTACCAAGATGAAGGGGAGCGCATACGCGCGGGAAGCCGCTCTGAAACTTCGAGAAGTCGACGACAGAATGTTAAGGCCGCTGCCTCTTGTAATTTTTTGCTATCTGCAGCAATTTAAAGCAGAAGTAAGCAATCGTATTACTAGAGAAGTTCCCAATGTGAAACTGGAGCAGCGCATTATACTAAAATTTCTGGGGAAGACTGCCAAGCGATCGCGTGAAGGCAACGTGTTTGCACGCGGACGCAGACACTGAAAACGCGATAACTGGATCAATCTGTGGTTGCAACAGCAAGAGAAAATGTGGCACAAATAAATCACGTAGTTTTGCATGAACAATCATATCGCCACAACTTACCGTGCAACAAATTACAACGAAAGACTGAGAACTTCAGCGGGCAAAGTCTAAGAGTAAGTTTGAAGATTAACGTTAAAAAAAAATATTTACCACTCGCCTGGTCGAAGAACAAGAGTACGTGATTACTAGTTGGCGGTTTAAAGGAACGAACGATTGCTTTGTTGGGATCACGTAAACACGTGGCACCAGGATCATGAAAACTCAATCTACACACTAATAAAAATTGGTTTCAGCGCATAGCACAGGCACTCCCAGATCGTCAATGTCGCCCTACCTCTATTCTTGAAAAGAAAAGGGTATGGTGCATTCCGCCTGCAGTCACCTATGGGACCGAAGTTTGGAGGCTAACTTTAGAAACTCGAAGATAAATAAGCCAACTACCACGCAAGGCGAGACGGAACGGAAAATTATTGGCGTAACGTTAAGAGCTATGAAAGACGGCAGCATGGATTAGAGCGCGGATAGCTGGTATTCTACTTGAAATTAAGCGTAAGAGGTTGATCAGGTCACCATGTAAGTAGCTTATGAGGTGTCGGGGGAAGGGAAATACACTCGAGGGGGGCAACGGATTGCACGGCTCGGCTAGTTTAGGAAATTTGCAGGCATAGGGTGTAGATAGGTGACGCAGGACTGAGGGGTAACTGCAGGCCTCGTTGGACAGGAAGCCTTCGTTCTGCTTAGCAGTTTCACGTGCCCTTTCGGCATCTCGATCTACTTAGGGGAACTTCAGGTTAATGTACTGCTCGTATTTCGCATTCGCCTATTTTCCGGCAGCACTTGTGCGCACCTCCGACGTCAATCAGTGGTCGCAGAATAATAATACGAGCGGCAGCGACACCAGAGCTCTATCGTCAGCCTGTCGAAGCTTCGAAGCGGCTTCCTACGCAAGTTTTTTTTTTTTCTCCCTCTGGCTTCTGCACTTCTCACACTGTTTCGAGTCTCGTTATTTCTTAGGCGGACCTTGTAATTTGTAGCCCTCTGCTATCCGCGTCACTTATGGTCGTAGAAGAGTAGCTATGGTGCGTAAACGTAGTTAACATTCAGATGGAGCGATGCGGAAGCCAATGACAGCGTATGAGGACTTGCCCTTGGAGTAAATTCCTGAGAAAAATTGTTTGAGGCCCTGAAGTGACGCCCCACCATTTTTCTCGTTATTTCAATCCTTGCTCGTCATTCGTTGATTCTGTCCTTGCAGGAGCCGTTCTGTTGCACCCACGAAAACGAACGCCTTTGCGCGATATCGGGTACGCAACGCACACCTGAAAGCACGTACTGGCTTGGAAGAACCCTCAGGCACTGTAAAACAACTCTTCTGCAGCGATGACCCAAGCGAGTGGCTATTCGAGTGGCTAAACGAGTGGCAGCAGCATGCTCCCAACAAGCCATGGAGACAGAAGAGAGAGAACTTACTTTAACAGGCCAGACAAAGCATGCGATGACACATGGTGCTCCTAAGCACATCAGTGGAGGATGTTCCAACTAACACACCGTTGGATTCGTCCCCGACCGAAAAGAGGACATTTCTATCTCACAGATCGTGATCGCTGAATTTGATTTCACGTATACAACAAAAACAGACCGGGTCCTCGTCTTTAAGGCAACTGTCCAGGAGGGAAAGGAGGGAGGGAAAGAGATAAGGAGAAGGCAGGGAGGTTAACTAGGATAACGTCTGGTTGGCTACCCTACACCGGGGGAATGGGAAAGGGGAAAACAAAGATCACAGGGAGAGAGAGGAGGGAAGGAAAGAAGGAAATTGCGGCGAGTTCGCTGACGCGTGTGGTCTTATAGAAATTGCATTAAAAGTCACAGATGGTCGCACAAACCCGTCGTCGTTAAGAAACACAAAAGCGCCTTCACCGCTTTATCGGCCGACGGGCGATGGGGGGCGGTGTTCCAGCAGCACCTGCACAGAAAGCGGCCGATTGTCCAGTTTTTGAAAAGCTTTGGCAAGTTCTTGTCTCTCAGGGGTGTATCGTGGACAGTGGCACAGCAGGTGGTCAATGTTTTCTTCGTTGCCACAGACCTCGCATGCTCCACTGTCAGTCACTCCAATTAATGTAGAGTATGCCTTTGTGAAGGCAACTCCTAACCAAAGGCGACAGAGAAGCGTAGCTTCCCGTCGAGGAAGTCCGAGTGGAGGTTGGAGTTGCAGGGAGGGGTTTAGTCGATGCATTCGTGTAAGTCGTAAATTTGGCGAGTTCCACTCGGTCAGTGTGAGACTGCGTGCCAGGTGTCGAAGCTGCCTTGCGGCGTCTGTCCTCGAAAGCGGAATCGGAACGCTGTGCTCTTCATGATGTGCTGTGCGAGCAGCGTTATCGGCGCAATCATTGCCACTGATTCCACTATGGCCAGGTACCCATTGAAAAACGACATTGTGACCTTTTTGTTGGACATGATGATAAAGTTTCGCGATTTCGTATGTCAATTGGTCATGGCATCCGCGTCGGAGAACTGACTGCGTGCACTGTAATGCCGGTTTTGAATCACAGAACACAGCCCATTTTCTAGCTCTTTCAGATTCAATCAATTCCAGTGCTCGACGCAGGGCCGTTAGTTCTGCCGCCGTTGAGGTCGTGACATGCGATGTCTTGAAGCGCAGAAAGACGCAAGCGTCCCGCGTAGGTTTCTATAACGAGTGTTTGTCACCTTGCACCCGCACAACTGGGGCAATTAAGGGCCTCAACAGGTCAAATCACACCTTGCATCACACTATGACGCCGAAACACGGGAACACGTGGTCGTGTAATTGGCTTTATAGAAAATAGCTTTCAAATTAGCCATGTATGCACGCGCACTATTTTGTTAAAGTTGAAGTTATTAGTCCATTTCAGCTAATTAACCACATAGTGCATACAGTGCATACTCATTGCATACAGCGCAACAGTGCATACTCATTGCTGAAGCATGAAAATGTTATAGTTTTACGCCGCTTTGCTTCCTAGTTTGGAACACTCTCTCTCAATCTAGTAGTAAGATAGGAATACGTACTGTTATGTCTGAAGTCTGCAATCACATTTGCGCTGTTTGCCTTCTCAATTACAAGGACAGACCCAGAAATGTCACTTTTCTCCTTTTTTTCGATCGCCTGCAATATAACAGGAATGAGTAAACTTCGCTAATTTTGTGTGGTGTCCCTAACGTTGTTGTTTCGTTCTTCTTGAATTACTGCAATACGGGAAATTAGGCAACACGAAAAATAGTTCGCTATACGGGAACTGTAGCTATATATAAAAGTGAAAAAACAAAACCTAAACGACAGAACAATGCTGCTAGTACAAACAGAAATAATCAAAACCTTTCACAACTGTTTGTCGTAAGAGAAACTCGCACGGTACATACTGAGAGCTGGACTTAAAGTTGCAAATAAATACATAAGCGTAACGTAGAGTATGCGCATGAACTGTGACAAGAATAACTAGCCTCTAATCATGCTGAAATAGTTGAATCCACCACAACGCTCATAAAGAAAGTCAGAAAAAGTCGCCATAAGAGTGAATTTAAATTAAAAAATGAACGCAGTGGGCTCACATTATACTTTGCACTTGATCAAAAAGCTTTATACATTAGTTCACTGTGCGCCAGTTCCAACGGCACCGCTCAGGTACCGCTCATTAGCGCTCGCGCACCGAACACGTATAGCTCGCGTTGCTGGCGTTAGTTCGCGATGGCATTACTTCCCGCTCGGTCTGGGGTCACTTCTAAACAATGAAATATGACTCTTCGTGTCTAACAAAGAAACTCCTGACTTTCCACAACCGCGACCTCGCCGCTATCAGGTTACGAACATGCTCCATTGCACTATGAAAACAATGACACAAGAAATTGTTGCGGCGAACTGTTGTTAAGGCACTGAAACGTTAGCCTCCGTAAATGGAAATAAAGGGTCTAGATTTTCTTTCTTTTTTTCCCTCTAAGGTTGTCTTTAGTAAACAAATGAACACTTTTCGCACTGCTTAAAGTCGGTTCCGTTTTCTTATATTGTATTGTGTACTGGTTTGCCTTGCTTAACTCTGAGCTAGTGTATTTTTCATGTTTACTGCCGGGCTGCTATGTGCATCTTTAGCATAACACCCCCCCCCCCCCCCCGTCGCCATTTTCTTTTCTTTCACATTTGTGTCTCAATAAGGCGCTCCCCAGCTACAGCTTCAGCCTGACTGTTAGGTAGCGTGCGTATGTCGCCAAGGCGCAGCCGGGTAATTTTAACCTCTTGCTTCAGAACTGTGCAATTCGCTCAAATTTATGCAGGAGTCCCCGCGCAGAAATTTCACGCCAGCGTTACTGTTGCGCGGAGTGAGAAAATGCCGTTGAACGTTGCGCGGGCCGGCGTTTCTCGAGTATCCAGCTTCGTTGCAACATAATACTGCAATAAAATATAGTGAGCAATATCGCTCACTCTTCAGCACGACATATGCGCCTCGCCATTGTGCACTACTAACACGCATGCGCCGGTTAGCATGCCTTCGTGAATCTCCGTAACGTCTCTGTTGTGTGCCCTGTAACGGCGCGTAGTAACATTTATCAGCACCATCCCCGTTACTCGTGCTTAGAGAGGGGGAACTGTATGCTCCGTAGCTGAGTAGACCGTGAATATGATCGCTGTGTCGCAAACAAGGAAGGACAGAAGAGAACAATTGGAATGCCAACTTTCGACTGTTTATCATGTTTATTCTCTATTGTATCGCATGCAATTTATACCCGCAGGTGAATGCGCAACATACAAAGCAGCTTCAACCGCGTAACACCCTAATAACAGCCGGCTATCAAAAAAAAAACCTTCTTTGTGCATGAAAGAGTAAAACTGATGTGTCGCTAATACAAGACGAACCTCGCTCTTTAATATGGAACACCTCTAACAATTCACGTGCCGTGGGGCCACCACAGGGAAACCTGTGTTCACGGCATCTGGACTGGTGAATTGTTAGAGGCGTTTCATGTTAAAGAGTGAGGTTCGTCTTGTATTAGTGACACATCAGTTTTACTTTTGCATGCAGAAAGAAGGTTTTTTGATAGCCGGCTGTGATTAGGGTGTTGCGCGGTTGAAGCTGTTTTGTATGTTACGCATTGACCTGCGCGTATATATTGCATGCGATACGATAGAGAATGAACAGTCACCCGCCGTGGTTGCTCAGTGGCTATGGTGTTGGGCTGCTGAGCACGAGGTCGCGGAATCGAATCCCGGCCACGGCTTCCGCATTCCAATGGGGGCGAAATGCGCCAACGCCCGTGTACTTAGATTCCGGTGCGCGTAAAAGAGCCCCATGTGGTCGGAATTTTTGGAGTCCTCCACTACGGCGTGCCTCATAATCAGAAAGTGGTTTTGGCACGTTAAATCCCATAATTTCAGAATAAACAGTCGAAAGTTCGCGCTCCCCTTGTTTCCTTCCTTCTCTGCGCCAAAGCGATCATATTTGCAGTCTACTCAGCGATATGAACCGACGAGCCCAGCAACACGTACTTCTGGTATATGCTCCGTAGCGCATTTACGCCATCTACCGAGGACCGCTAGTTATATGGGAAGGGGCTTCTTTTTCTCAGCGCGCGCTGCGCCTTATGTCCGATTTACCACTGCTCGCGCTTCTCGCTGTGCTACGAATACGTAATAGACATACCACAGCAAGATGTGCGAAAATCCTCTGACATCGCGTTGCTCGAATGAAACCGACTCGAACCAGCGACCTCCAACAACACAGCACGAGTACAATATGCAGCCCACTGTTTTCAAGCTCTGTATATAATTGTGATTACGGGTGGATACGGTGCGAATCTAGTGTACAGAGAATATATTTCGTCGAGGCCGCAGAGCCGTTAGCGTGGCGAGTTAGTGTCAGTGCGACAAAGGCACCGCGAATGCCTGTGGCTGCACTGTTGCCATCTCAGTACGTAAGGTGCATCATGAGGCTGCCATGACAACGTAAGGGCTGTGGTATTTTTCCGTATGTCGCCACACTTCTGTTTAGAGCAGTCGTGCGTTGTGCTGCAGCGCAAAAGAAAAGGCGATCTCGAAACGCAGCTGCTTGAACCGAACAGCTGCCATCAGATGACCGTTTCTTTGCTGTATACTGCGATCCGCTTGGGCGCTCCAGACAGTGCCGTACAGCTAGTGTGTGTAGGTTTGATACCAAAGTCGTAAACTTATCTACGCTCGAGATCACATCAAGCTGGTATAGCGAGCCCACCAGAGATCCTGGCGTGCACTTTTAGTGGATATTGCCGATTTAAGCCTCATGCCGGTCAAGCATGAAAGACAGTCGCGGAAGGCCAGCCTGTTCGCAGATGTCGCTGTAGCCCCATCCGTCTCGCTCTGCTTGCCTCTCCAACAGACAGAGCGAAAGCACAGCTACTGTGTTTTGTTCTTTCGCCCCCTTGAATGTAACTTCGCCAAAACGCTCAGAAATAACCTCGATGTAGTTTCTTTGTTTCTGCCTCGTGAATACATCTCGCATGCATATGCACGGAGATCGAATTCTGATCGATGCGTTGTGATGATTGTGCAGGTCATCGGGCCGCCGGGTCCCCCAGGCATACCGGTGGGTATCGCTGCTTTCATCGCAGCGGTAGATTTCCTGTGCTTGACTAGCGCCTTACCTTGCTTTTTTTCTTTGCTTCCCCGACAAAAACAACATGTGTAACAGACGGTGTACAGAACATCGGTTTGGCTATAAGCGATCGTTAAACAAGAGAGATAAATGTAAAGCAGCGCGCACGCTAAATAGTCGTTAATATCAACGACGCTTCACAATTCACAACGAAACACATTTTGATATTTTGACTCTAGAACTGTGTTTTCCTCCTCTCTTTTTAGACGTAGTTCATAGGATGGCTCGAACGTGTTATGGGTTATTAGCTGTGGCCGCTTATTAGATTTGGGCATGTGCTATTCTGTAGGTAAGGCAATTTCGTTTTCTTGCTTTTTGTAAGCTGGAATTGTTTTACATCATATTGTTCACGAGGCGGATGAGGTGAACGCCTGGGAGAGTTAAACCCCTTTGTGTGCGCGCGTGTGTGTGTGATTTCATACGGTGGTTAAAACGTACAACAACCGAATCTTTCAATGTCAATGTCAAATGTGAATGTTTCAAATGTCAGTGCCTAATATGTTCTTTGTTATACGACTTTAGATTTAAAAAACAAGCTACTAAGACTCGGCTACCATGCATTCGTCGCTAAGAAAGCTATGAAAAAAAAGAGTGATTAAAATTACTAATGAGCGAAAGCAAATAAAAGTAGACACTTAATTCATAATGAGTTAGTGGGAGCTGCTACTACCTTACCGTGCGTTGAAATAAAGTTCAACAGTCTACCGCTGTATAGCAACAAATAAAGTCAGCTGAAATGACACACCGTCAATACAAAGTGAATTTTGCTATTTATCAACCCATTTTAATTATCGACACAATGCTCACAAGACGTTTCTTTTTTTTTTTCGAGCAATTAGTTCGTCAATCCTCTTGTGTTTAGTATTTCCTTCTGACGCGCGGCTCTCATGTCAGAAATGATTGCAACGCATCAGCTGCGCGAATAAAGTAACGACGAAGTGAAACTGCGCAACACGCAAACACAAGAAAGCATATATGTGCGACGGCAGGTCAAATACGCCTGTTTGCTTTCTGAACCGAATCGAAGACAGGCCAGAGAGCGAGAGAAGCGAGTGCTGATCGCTAGGTTTTTGGAACGCGCTAGCGACCATCTATCAAATACAATGGGCGCTTGTTTTAATTAAAAATCCGTACATTGTGCTTATCAGAGAAAAAAAAACGAAACGTTAGGGTAGTATGTGAGTGCATTCGTAGCGTCACACTAAACGTTCATCACGTCTACGATAAGTTCCGGCCATTATCTCGTTCACTTGCGCGCTGATTAGTTTTTCGTATGCCTCGTTTTTGTTGTTCTTTTGTGTGTCTCTCTGCGTTTGCGCGGAAAGAATGTGTACACACCACCCGGAAATAGGTTTAGCCATTGCTCCCACGTGAAGGAAAACGATCGCTCGCTTTCGGCGGTTTGTTTGCTAGCTAAGAATAACGCGGAAGGGGAAACTGTGTGCGGACACCGTTCACTTTCTGAGCTGAGTTTACGCACCACGCAACGATGGTATTGCTGATTAATGCTGGCGCCAGACAGCTTTCTAAATCACATATCAAGAAACAAACGTCGCCAACTTTGCTGGCAGGGACGAAACCTGAGTTTCGGACGAGATATTGGGGTCTCGCAGGTTTGGCACATGTGGCTGCGGTCAATCAAAAAACGAAATCTTGGTTCGTGTTTACGAAGCAGTTCGCAAGCTTGAGCGATTCGTAAGCACAGGGGCTGAGGTATCTTGATACCAGACCTATTTTAATTTACTTTACCTTATTTTACTTTATTTTATTTCATTTTGTTACGTACTTCCCCATGCGGGTCCAGACAGTGTGGACAGAGAAAGGAAACGTTGATAATATTAGACAGGGTACACAATGTGAACATTTGGCACATGCGGGTAGGGAGAAAAAGAAGTAGTTTGCCGTATCAGTTCTGGTGAAGTGTGGTGGCAAGGGATGCAGCTTAACGTTGTGGTTCTGCCTCGTCCCTACGAGTTACAGGTACTGATTTGGGTGGAGAACAAATTGGTTAGTGAGGAGTTGGCGAGTTCTAGCCCCTGAGATTTTCTACGTAATGATTAGGGCTCCATAGTTGGCTTTTTTATTAGTTCAGGGGGAAAGCCTTGCCGGAAATACCTAGAGCAAAGGAACATGCCGGTTTTTTAAGGCGTAAGCCTTTGGTGGCTCATGAGTGTCCGGGCGCAGTCCGTGGTGGACGCAGGAAAGCGGTGAGCACCGGCAAGGGGAGCAAGGAGAGGAGGCGTCATGCCAGTAGCGCTGTGCGAGTGGGCGCGTGGGAGAGCGCGGACATGAGGGGGCGGGGGTGCGCGCACATCGGCGACAAACCTTGCAGCCATATGGCTGTGATTGCATCCCATGCTCGCGGCCACGGCGACGTCAGTTCGCACAACAGTTCAGACAACAGCAACAGAGGCAGTCATAGATAGGCTTTCGCCTATCGCAGTTTATCTCAGCAAAGTGCCCATAGATTGTTCATACTCGTTCAAGTTCATTGATGCTGTCATCAGTATACGAGTCCCAAACGACACAGACGTATTCAAGCACGGGTCTTATTACACTTGCGATGCTGCATATTGTACGGAGTAGCGCTAGGTAACTTGTGTTTCAGAAACAGCTTGCGAAAAGCCGGCCGTGCAGATTTTATCAACGGGCATGATTTAATACAGGCTATTAGTTAGACAGTAACTCTCATATATTTCTAGGTAGAAGCTTCCTTGTGAAAGCGAAGACCCTGTAGTTTTTCTTTCTTTTTCGTTCATTGTAGACTGTAACTGGCCAGCCGCCCTCTCTGATATTACGCTGAAATATACATTATCGTTCAAATATAGCTCAGATCATTAAAAAAGATGAGTATATGGATAGACATAGTGGCTCGCATCTGCATGTCGTGGTGATGAACGTACTGTTACAGAAGTTGGCGAGCCAATGACAGAATCCTGACGATCGAAGTTTCGTGAGCTGTGAGGACACGATAACTTCTTACGCGTGACACGAAGTACGAAGTACGTCTTTGTTAATGACCATTCCTTGTGTCTTGCACAAATGAGCCAATATTTTTAAGGCATGAGTTTAGATCAACTTGGTGGTAGTTGCTACTGCAAACCTCCCGATAAAATACGCAGCCACCGGCAAATCCCCGCACGTTAATATTAGACTCTACAACGCGTACAATACATATTGTGGGCGTTTATTACGCTCGTCTTCTTCATCCGTGTATTATCATCATCACCCTTTGTTGATCGATCCTCATCTTCAATTCCGTGTGATCGTCATCATCGGGTGTGTGCCTTTGCTGGTTCGATGCCGAGCACTCAGGCCAAATAAACGTCGTTCCATGAGATATGTCATAATGTTTAATATCCTGTTGTAACGCAAGGGTATCCAGGATGCCACACCATGAGGTACCCCATGTTGTGCTGAACAACAGTGGCCTAACAAGTGAAGCCTCAGCCAGGAGCCAACATTTGGACATGTAGACTTGTCTAACTCAGTGCAGCTGCTTTTCTTGGTTGTGCTTATATGGCTCACTCTACCCAAATGGCAAGGAGTCTGAGTAGTGTCCAAGAAATCCGTAGGGGCTCCGAAACGTCCTTTTTCATTTTTTTAACACTTTGACTTGGTCAGCAACCGCAATAATTTCTTCACTGTGACACCTGACCAGACGAACTTTCGTCGAAGTCTTGACTTGATCAATTCAAGTCCACATCTTTCTGTGACCCGCTTCAATTGCTCGGAGCCAGATATTACAAGAAGACAGTCCGATGTTTCTCATCTGTTTCAACGATCTCAGCTGCATTTCAAATGTGTTATCTATTTCGACTTAATATTAGGCGACTGACCAATGACAAACAGTTCAGAACGAACGAAAAAAAACTGTAACGGCCCCTTGCGTCCGTATTAACAAGGCGCACTGTACGGTAGAGTGGCTTGCATTTACAGGTCGTGGTAACGAACGTGCTGTTAGAGGAGGCGGCGAGCCAATGACAGAGCCCTGACTATCAATAGCTTGGTGAATTCTGCTCTAGATTTGCTGTCGCGTGCAAGCACTTGCAGACTATATTGCGTCACTCTGCGATCATACGTCAGAGTGCGGACAGTGTGGCCACCGGCTTTTCAAACATTATAGCTCGCAACGCAACTTAGTTATCCCAGCGATGTTCCAGAAATTGCGCAGACAGTGAAGGTGGTTGCCCTCGCTCTCGACAGCATTGTATTTTTGGCACTCTGCTTACAAAAAAAAAAAACACGAACTTAGCGCAATCAATTTCACAATTTTGTGAGATGCACTCCACCGCGTGGATCTTTGGATTGGTTCAATTTCTCAAGTAAGTTCTGCAGGAACCCGCAAGGTAATGGGAGTTTCGTATAAGGCAAAATTACCATAGAAAATCGCGACCTCACCTATGCAGCATACTTTTCTCCCTCTTGAGGCGCTCAACGCGTTCCCAAGCAGGCAAGCAGGACAGAAACATGTTGCTGAAGCTAGAGACAATTTGCCACCTTAACTAGTTTTACCGCCATACTCTCTTAAGCTAACGCCAACTGCGGTTTCATGTCGCATTTTCAAGACAACCAGGATAGTCATGCGTCGCCATTGTGTATGCACTGTTTGGCCGAAAGTTTATGGGTAGGACCAACCGATTAAAGAACAAAACTATGAATGTTCTGTTGGCGCAGGAATAAGCTGTCGCAAGGGCGAAGCTACGCCTTTTCTTGTCTGTCTTTCTCTCGTCCCCCACCCTGCGCACCCGAGTATAAGTACATAGCATAAATGATTCACTAGATTTACTTGACGCAGTAAGTGAGCAAAACAGTAGTGATAACAATTCTTCCTTTTCTGTACTTTTCTGTCTGAACACTTCTCATGCTCATGACCATGTTTGCGCGACTGCTAATTGTTGTGTACTTTTGGAACTGTGAGGAGTTCTCCCATAGTTATGGTTTCCTACATAATTTAACAGAAAACGGTCTTATATGCTCCTCTTTGTACCCGAACAAATGTTAACAGAAACAATCTTCGTTCACATGCTAGGCCTATGGATTATTTAACATTTGTCTGACTTTCTTGCAATAGGAGAGAGCTCCAAATTATTTTGTATCCTGAGTGGATTTGCTAGGAAATATGATTTGCTATAGGTCCGGGTCTATGTTAAGCTTATCGCTCGTTTCGATAGCAACCGATAAGGCTTTTTTAAATTAAGCAAAACGCAGAAGGCAGAAGTTGACTTGCTGTCGAAACAAAGTCTGAATCAGACATCCCCTCCGCACGCAAGTTAAGCCCGAGCGCACTAATTTGTGCGTCTGCGATGGTCAGGTGCTTGGTGTCACACACAAGTAGCGTGAACTCGCAAGGCACCGTCGGAATGCTGACAGCTAGCGAAGGGCGCAGTTGTGTGTCGAGTTAATGGACACTTCGCGTGAATGTCACATTTCGAATGTCAAGCCAGCGTAAAAGAAAAAAAAAGACACTCACTCTTTTGCTGCGTTGATCGGTGGTAGCGACAGTACCACAATACTTAGCGGCTCACCTCAACTGGATATGTTTTCCTTGAGTGCGAAATAAAGGCTCACTTCGTAATCTTTACTCACGTCGGATCTAAGAAGTAGCCAACATGTGTGACAGGCGCTAAGATCGCATTACGTACATTGGCTAACAAAACAAGAAAACGCTGTCAACTGCTACTTGCGACAGGCGTGTCACCTTAAACAGGCAGATAAGTAGATTAACTAAGTTTAGTAATTAAGCTTCATATAACTAATTTATTTTCTAATTTACTTCACATGCTCTCAGAAGCCCGAAGGCATTACATATAGAGAAGCGTATATGTGATCGGTAACAGCTCCTGCGAGATTTGTGGCGTCAAATGGGGCAGCGACGGAGCCAGGTGATTTCTGTAGCCTTCTTTTCTTCGGATGAAAGAGTTAAAATAAACATTGCTACGGGGTGATGTGACACCATCTTTGAATGGGTAATTGGTGAGGAATGACGCGTGGGATGTACAATGGAACCTTAAGAAAAATTTTAATGCTGGAGTTTACGTGCCAAAACCAAATTAGATTATGACGCATGCTGTCGTGGGGAACTCCGGGGTGATTTCGACCACCTGGTGTTCACGGGCTTTTTTGCATTTCGTTCCAATCGCGAAATGCGGCTGCCGCGGTCGGGATTCGATTCTGCGCCGTCGGACTTAGCAGAGCAACGCCATAGCCACCACGGCGGGTACGATGGAACCTTAAGAATAGGTTTCGTGCAGTAAGCCTTCTGGAAAAGACAGACTGAGGAGTTTGTGGCAAGGAGCTAAATGTAATAGCCAACGTTTTCATTTCAATGTGTTGATAGGCCAATGCAACGAGAAAACATTAGACAAAACTGGCACGAGCTGCTCGATATGTAAATCACTCAGAAATATCGGTGAGTGTTGCCTGGCTAGGGTACGAAATCGTGCACGCACTCACTGACGTTTTGTAAAGTGGAACTTTCACAGTTCATGTGGCAGAAGAGAAACTGCAGCATAGAAAACCAAACATATGTTTAACATTCTTAATGATATAATTGGAATGCATGTCCCAGGATATGTCGTGAGTCACGTGCACGCAAAAATACTTTTGTCCATTACAAAATACAGCTAGATATTAGCAAGGTCGTACGCGAAAGCGGCAGTGCCACCAGAGAGGCGTGCAACTCTCGTGCGCCTACACTTATAAAGCTTCATCAGCCAATTGTAGCAGCAGGAAGAACGAGTGTTAGTACTGGACTGTAGCGCTAAGTGATCAGATTACAACAAAATACGCGACACAGTCATGCGCGGAAAGGTTGTTACTGATAGGAACGTAGTTAATGTATAATAGAAAAAAATAGTGGCCCTAAATAAGAACATTGAGGAACGTCTGACGCCGCTAAAGCAGTAGAATAGTCATGCTCTTTAGAGCAAACGCACAGGAATGAATTTGTCATCGAACACTTTATCTATCCCAAGACGTTGAGGCGAATATCAGGCGCAAGAAAGGCTTATAAAACGGTTCATGACACGCAGAATCCAAGGCTTCCAAGAATTTAATTAAAAACGCAATTTACTGCTAAGTCAATGTTAATAGCAAGGAGCCGATTGTTAGCGAAGGGCAAACGTTTCTTTTCGTGGAAGAACTTTCTAAAACTATTCTCCCTGTGCGTCAGGAATGGGCAAGGCTCAAGGAAACTGATCAGGTGATAACATTTTAGGTGTTCTGTGAGCTTCACGGTACGTTGGTTATCGATGTCAGCTTGTATACTCTTCAAGGGAGAGTGCCACCTGATTTGTGTATGGGAACCAACTTCTCCACCGTCCTACCGCTCGGCATAGTACAGTTCTGCAAGCACTGAGAAATAAATGCATGCAGAAAAACTTAATGATATCCAGGTGGACTTGTGAGGAACGTGTGGTTCGTGCAGTAGAAGTAAATAATTTTAGTTTTTCTATTAACCGATACAAAAAATTAAAAGAAACGGGTGCCGTCAGAATAAAGTTAGTACCACGAACACCAAGATAGACAGTAAGCGATGCGTGCGATAATCATGATCCAGAAACGTTATTTAAGGTGTCACGGCAACCGCTGCGATTTACAGGGGCACCCGTGATATTACACAGTTCGATAATTGAGGACTTATTGCCGCTGACCAACACTTCAAAATCTCAGCGGATTGTCAGGCCTGAAATAGAGTAAAGTGCACTGATAAATGACTTTCGTAGACACCCCAACCTGGTTCTGGTCCTCGGTCAGTAATAACACAAGCCACACGCAAGTTACAGATTTCGCCCCGGTGGTATCTTTGTACAAATTTGTAGTGTCACGATAAAAGCAATAATCACTCGGTCAAATTGAATCAGCTTGTAACCAGCATCATAGGCAATGATTATATTATTGGGGAGGTTGCACGAAAGCCACGTTTCAGTAAGCATCACAATGTGGGCTGCGCATATGTCGATAACAGGGGCGCAGATAAGAAATTGCGTTTGTCCCATAAGCTGCGAACATTGGTAAAACGAACGGAAACGAGTTTTTTTATTCGACACTTTACATAGCTTATATTAGGAGCTACCTTGTACCTCCTCATCATTTCAGAATGGTCATGGTCGCCATGGGCGGCTCCCCGCGCAGCAGATCTTACCTCCATACATTTTCTTCACACCGTGTTTATTTAGTGAAGCAGAACAAAGGGAGACAACCCAGATACAGCAAGCAACTGTAGACTAATCGAGCTGTCTAAGGCTTACTGAACTAAACAAATGAAAAAAAAAATCACTGCATGACGGGAGTGGTCAGCGACACCGGATATCCTTCATCACAACGGATTAGTTTTGATCGATGATCACTTTAGTCTCCCGCTAGACTAAAAGAAAATAAGGCGAGGAATGTTGATTCTGCACGTTATGCGACATTCGTGCCCATAACTGAGTAATGTTCCTCAGAAAACTAAATAGGCGAAGCATTCACGACAATATGTACCTCGTTCGAGCACGAACAGTTGTGCAGCAAAATTTGTGGACACAGATGAGACTTGGACTTGTTAGTGCATCTTTGGCAAACAAAGAACATTCCACACACGAAAACGGACACAGAAACACGGACGACACTACAGCACTGGAGCCGGTAGGAAAAAGGTGTGGCCACTGACATGCGTTTACCGGTATATATCTTGCATGGCAAATGAGTTCTGCGAAAGCCCACTAGGTGGAGACAGGTTGATGAAAGGGGCAATTGTCATGTACTCGTTTGTAGCGCGAAGCTTCAAAGGAAACCCACGTGGATTTCCCAGTAACAAAATTTTCCATTCTTCCTCGGGCATCCAGCCTGAACTCGAGTGTTACAATGGAGAATTCTACCCAAACGACTTCGCGCCGGCAGCCTGCTCAACACTCACTAAGTCACGAAGGAGCGTGAATTCCTATGAAGACAGAGGCTCACGGGAAGGTGGAAACTTGACGTGATCAACAGAGGTCGAACAAGAGATGACTCGGGCTGAAGCCAATGTTTCGACAAGGCGACTTGTGTTCGTTAAGACGAAGGCAAGCCCCTTGTTTTTCGAAACGTTGGCTCCAGCCAGAGACATCGCCTCTTCGGTCACTAAAGAAGTCAGGAGTGAGCGCCAAACACCTGCCCCCTATAAATGTCTAGTGTCCTCGCGGCAACACTATCACTTGCGCTAGTGTGGAGGTACCGCTCTACGCTCTAGTCCATCCACTAGACGGCCTTTAGCAAGCCTAAAGTATTCAGAAAAAAAAAGTTCTACATCACCATAGATTCCTAAGAACAATACACGACAGCTAGATAACTCCAGTTTTGCAACGCAATGCTGGAATGGAGTTCGCGCTAGCGCTGTGCGTATAAGATATGACAAATCGCGGCTTAAGTTTTGCAATGTCACGCAAGGTTGCTGAGATGCAGATTACAATTAACGGAAACTGCACACGACAGCTCGTTTTCTGAACCTCTGAGCGTTCTGATAAGCATCCTTGTCGAGCCTCGACCCGGGCAGGCCACACTGTCTGCAGCCTCATTCAGCACCAAGCCGACATGTGGGGGCATCTCCCCTGAAAAATAGCGGCGCAGCCAAGGCTTCACAGATCCTCTGGTGGGCATAATGGCCGCTGAGTAAACTCTGAAGAGTCTGCACTAAACAGTAACCCTGACTGCGTCTTGCTGTCTGAAATTTTGCGGTTGGCAAGAATCCAACTGCCTCAAGGCTGCTTGCATGGCATCAGCATGCCGTAGAAGACACGACCTGCTTGAGTACGGCAGCCTAAGAAACCTTCAGGGTCGGAATTGAAAGCCCTGCTGCAGAGGGCTGTGTATTCATTCATTTGTTATCAGAGCCGTCGGTGTATATACGAAGGATATGGCCGCACGTTCATTGCAAACCGACAATTTCAAAGCAATGGGTTAGCCGCACGTTCTGTCTAGGTGTTCAGGCACCAGTGTTCAGGCGCTTCTGCCCCAGATGTAAGGCACTTAGTACACGCTCTCATTCTACTAAAGAAGTCCAAACTCTCCCGTTTACGGGGAAACTGAAGGCTAAGGAAGCGGGGAGTGCTAGGTTTTAAGAAAGCGTGTGATTAGGCCCGCTTCCGAAGGCGTTGGAGAAGGACTTTAACAGCATGAGACTCATTCAGGCGACATATTTGCATGAGCAGTCACTTAGAGGCAAGAAGATTGAGGAAGGACGAGTGGGATTCGTGAATAAGCTGAAGGAAGTTGTCGTTTACAGCTGCCTACGACACACAAATGGCAATGAGTCTTTTCGATGCAGAGACAACTGGAGACTGTCAATGGAACTCAAATAACTGATATTAAAGGCAAATTTCAATGCATGCGGTTCGCTTGCATTGATACGAGTGGCATCAAAGAAGGATAATTTTTCTAGCGTGCGCCAGCTGTTAGCTTCCTAGTTTGGTGCAGTTGAGGTGTCGAAACGGTAGAGCCTGCAGCGCCTCGCCGGTAGATCCTGGATGACGCCAAAAACGCCTACGTGCATGGTTAGCCTGCTGAATTGGCATGTATCATACACTTTTCATCATCCGCATAGGTATTCACCCCATTCCAGGAAATAGCGCAAAGCAGGTCTTCGCTGAATTAGCTGCACTAAACCACGAGTATAGATTAGCCGGCTTTTTATTTTTCTTCTTTACCTATGTAAGAAAGTAGGGCGCAGACAACAGCACCAGCGTGCACACTGTACAGTAGCGAATTTCTTTAGTGATTACTAATGAGTGCCGAGAAACCATAGAGTTCAAGCCACCGCAAAACAGGCGCTGAGCTGGAATACATGCAAACATAAGCAAAATACATTTCATGCTTATTACCACATTCGAGGTCTTGTCCCTTATTCCTTCGCGGGCGCGTGCTTGCCGTTGTTATATTAGATCACGTGACGAGCCTAGTTATAGAAAAAGAACTGTACCTGCAAACCTGTGAGAACGATTCACTCACTCACTCACTCACTCACTCACTCACTCACTCACTCACTCAGTCACTCACTCACTCACTCACTCACTCACTCACTCACTCACTCACTCACTCACTCACTTTGAAACACCTTTTAAAGTTGCTTCCTTGGCGAATCGCTAGTTCTAATACAATTTGTTTCCATCGCGCTTTTTTCTTTTCTTTCTTTATCGTTTTTTTTTCCTGTTCACCCTTGCTACATAGGGAGCACCAGGATTCCCAGGTCCTCCCGGCATCAAAGGCGACAAAGGCATCGACGGTCAGAAGGGCGAGCAGGTAAGACATTCTCAAATGCTAGCTGCGCTACTTATGCTTGCTTGCAGTTGGTATACGCCAAACTGGAGCGTTTACCGCACATTACAAGGCGATACTACGCGTGTGTTCAAGATTTCATTATTCCGTCGCCTATACGTGGTGCACGCTATGCTATGACCTCGCCACTACATAAGACATTTAATTCGTATTCTCACCCAGGGTATAGGCATAACGTTTAGTCCGGAGTCGTTTCAATTAACATAGTCCCTAAAAGTCTCCCTCAGGCATATCATAAGAAGCCAACAAACATAGACACCAAGGAAAACACAGGGGAAATTACTTGTACTTACTAAGTGAATTAAAGAAATTTTAAATAAATGGAATTGAAAATGGATGAAAAAACAACTTGCCGCAGGTGGGAAATGACCCCACGTGTTTCACATTACGTGTGCGATGCTCTAACCTATTGAGCTACCGCGGCGCCATCCACTTTCTTGGGTAGTTATGTTTCCTAGTAGAACCCTGAGAGTGTTAGCCAGAGCCACCACTCGCAGACCTTGGCGGTGGATGTGGAACATCCTTTCTGCCGCAGGCTTCACGATTAGTGATCTTTTTGGGCGAAGGCAACTGGTCAATAAACCCACACCTGCTACCTGAAGGCATCAATGTTGCCGGATTCGAGACCCTCGTTATGTAATGAACGAGAAGAAAGATAGTTAACCGAGGGGCCGGATTTATATTAATCATATCATATAAGAAGCCAACAAACATAGACACCAAGGAAAACACAGGGGAAGAAACACAGTTGTTTTTTCATCCATTTTCAATTCCATTCATTTATCATTTCTTTAATTCCATCAGTAAGTACAGGTAATCTCCCCTGTGTAGATCATATCACGCCCAAATAGTTTTATTTCGCGTAGGCCCACGCGTATCCCTGGTTGACGGTATAGGCGTTGCCTCTCCTGAGCTTTCGCAGACAAGTTTGACGGGTGGAGATGCCATTCCTCAGCATACACGTTTTGTGTCAACTTCTTTTTCCGCCCTTGTGCGACCTTTCAATTGATAGTCGGCGTTTCGTTTCCCGACCACTTCTTGTGTCCGTGTCTGCACGCCTAACCTTTTCTAACATGAATCCGTATACCAGCTAGCCAGCCCAATTTTCTGTCGTTCAAAATGTAATTTTCCTCACACCACGGAAGAGGACTGTGCACGGAACTTTCTTATTTATATGCACGTGATGTGGTTGAGTCTAAGTTCCAGTTAAGCGCACGTTGATCTATACACCCGCGACAAAAGTACCCATATGTGGCTTTGAAAAGTGAACCCCCAGGCCTTATTGGCACTGTATTCATTCCAAAGTTGTTCAAATAAAAGCCGCGATGGCTCGGAAGTCTATGGCACTCTACCGCCGAGGATTATGTTGCGGGTTAGACTCTCGGCCGCGGCGGCGTCGTTATGATGAGTACATAAAGCAATAACGCTCTAGTGCAGAGCTTTATTTTTTGTAAATGTTAAGAACGCAGTAGGCCAAAATTACACTGGAACCCTCCGCTACCCCGGCCCTCGCGGCGCCTGTATTTTTCTGGGACGTTGCCCACTGTCAATTAATAATTATTTAGTTTGTTCCAATCGTGTACATCCCACTGTAATAAAGTCAACTGAAGTATAGTAACAAGTGCCAAGGACTACAATAAATAAATAAATAAATAAATAAAAGCTTGCTCCTACACAGCCCTTGCACGGGGCCAGACAGTGCGGATATTATTGATTATTTCAGTTTGAATGCCTTCTTTCATCTTGACGTTCATTTGATGTCCCACTTCTCTTGGAGAGGTTGGTATGTTGGTGTTCCGTTGAGCTGTTCCCATGGCGAAGCTGCAACAATCGATAAATGTGTGGAGGAAATATGTACATCTTATACAAGTGATCTAAAAATTGATCTCTTCCAAGTCTTGTATACACGCTGGCACAGTCAAATAAGTTGTCTGTATGTACTCCGCTTCGTGGCATAGCTGTCTTATTATAATTTTTTAATGGTCCTCGAATGATCGATTCATACCGAGACAAACGCAAGCGGCGTGATTCTCGCCTTTGTTGTGACTGAGGCGTCTTCCGCAAGAGATCACGTATTCGCTTTAACTCAACTGGTTTCTTGTATAAAAAAACAGGTTAATGTAAACCGGACGCATATATTTGTAACTTACTATTATGTTCTTCGATAGAACGCGACTATAGGAAAGTGTGGCATTACTATGTTGCGGCAGTGTAATATCAGAAGGTTGACCAAATTTGGCAAACGTTCTCCATTACGCCCGCTCTCCTGAGCATATGTCAGGCGTGCGCGGAAATAAACGTACGCCAAATCCGTAGTGCTTTGCTAAGCCGAACGCGCCTTTTTTATGGACGATTTTCGATTTTGGTGCGTGGCGCTTCACGCGCGTATGTGTGCGTGCTTGCTTGCATCCGCGCGTGCGCACGTGTGATCTCCGAGGAAACCGGTGGTCATGGCGGCTTGGCTGGGCGCCGCACTTCTTGTTCGCAGGGCGAGAAAGGCGACCTGGGACTCATCGGACCCATGGGTCTGCCGGTAAGTCAGTCCTCCGGGAAAGGGGGGGGGGGGGGGGGGGGTCGAACGCGGGCCGCGCGTGTATACGGCGCGGCGAGAATGCAGCACTCGGTGCTGCCCGGGAAAACGCCCGCTGTCATTTCTCAGGGTCCAATGGGTCCGCTGGGGCCGGCCGGACTACCCGGAAAAGAAGGCCGGACGGGAATCACGGTAAGACCATCACTTCTCGTCGCGCGCCGATCTCGCTGGGAGCGCGCGAGACGCGGCCGCCGCCGTCGCTACTTAAAGGGCGACGCCCGCTTCTTGACGAGGTTTAGAGAAAGCCCATAGGTTCCCTACCTCTCGTTTTTTGTTTTTTTTTGTCCGCCATCTTTTCCAAAATTCACGAGCCTCGCTACGTTTCGCGACGCTTGGACGATCTTTCGCCTCGTACGTCAATTACACTGCAGGACGAGGGAAGAGATCCAACCGATAAAGAGGAGGCCGTTCTTTTCATTGCCGCGCAGCTTTCGAATACGTTACAGTCCGCTTTAAGATACTTGAGATGAAAAGAATGCGAGAGAGTGGATTCGCACTCGGGTGCAGTCGCTTTGTAAGATTGCGTCAATAATCGTTACGACTGTCGAAGTATAGGGCTAGCGTACTGCAGCATCTGAACGTCCGAGAGGAAGATGCGCACCCGCACAGGGCACTTCGTAGTGTGCACGGTAGCTCTCCGGGACTTTCCTTCTGTGCACTGTCACTTTCTTGCTTAGTTCAAGTTTGGTCGTTTTCCTTTGCAAGCGGAAGCTTCCAATAAAACGAGTCCCTGGGCCTCGAATGGCCGTCACGTGCTCCGCGGACAATAATAAGTGCAAGGAACTCATCGCGTGAACGTGCCCTGTGACGTATACACTTCACCTCACTCCGATCAACGCACTTGTTCGCATTTGCCTCACTCCGATGGTGAACACTTCCGTTGATGAAAATTGAAGCTCTCAACCTAACAAGGCGCACTCTTCGTCGTGCACTCCGGAGTGTACAGCACGCCTACTCACGCTGCCTTCACTCTCCCTTGCATGCTGCCACTTTGCCCTCTAGCCATTCCACTAACACCTTCTCCAATTTCCTCCATCGCAGCGGCTGTGCTTAGCTACGTTGGGTATTTGTCAGCGCAGAAGCAACAAGTTGCTAGTACAGTTTGGCAGATCGACAGAGAAAAAAAAAGCATTTTCGTCAGACATTTTGTAGACGATGAAGCGTGCTCTCAATTGGTTGCAAAGGACGCATGACATAAAAAGCGGAGAGAGCGAACCCGTTCCTCAGGGGAGGGGAAAGAAGGTGGTGAACGGGTAGTCGTGATTCTTGTGAGTGGTTACTTACGGCACAGGCGGCAAACACAAAATCACTCGTCGATGGCGACAAGGAAGCGAGCGAACGCGTCCGTAGACCATTCTAAGGAAGAAAACTTCCCGCTAGGTCAAGTACAGGTCTGCCGGTACCTACGCCCCGTGTCTCAGCACATGGTTGTGTGCACAAGCCCCCCCTCCCCCTCCCCCTTCCCCCTATTCTAGAGTTACTGCCCTAACCGTCCTTCATCCTTGCTATACTTTTATTTTTGTCTTCGTTGGGGCGTAGGCTTGTCATAAGCTTGTCGAGCTTATATCGTGTCACGTTATAGTGTCGAGCTTGACATAAGACCTTTGTCGCGCTTAGCTGGCCAGGTCTATATACGCGCGTATTGTAAGCGTGGCCCGCCCTCGTGCCGGCGCGCCTGTAGCCCGCGCCTGCCGGAACCGTGTGGCCGCGGTGCGAAGTTCCACGTTCCAACTAACCGTGCTTGTTCGCGCGAGTGACGCATCTTTGCAGGAGAGCCGCCGGGGTGTGAGACAGGCCACTGGTGATGGGAGCACACGTTAACACATTCTGGCGAGGTGCATGGTGTGATTGTTTGTGGTATGACTGACGCTCAGCCCCGCCTCGCATACTATCCCCCCGCACCCACCGCGTTGTGGCTCGCGCGGTGGCGCTTGGATCGCGATGCGAAGTCCGCTGACCCATGGTCCCGTTTTCTTTCTCGACCCCCTTCCTACCCACAGGGGCCGCCAGGGCTGGACGGAATGAAGGTAACGTTCCGGGATCGCACGAGCGCTCTGGCGAAGGGAGGCATTTACGGTAAGCGCGCGTCCGCTTCCCACGCAGGGCGAGCGTGGTGCGCCAGGTAACAAAGGCGAGAAAGGAGAGCCCGGCCTTCCCGTAAGTTGGCGATGCTGCTTTGATTTTCTTTTCTCTCTTTGTTTTTTTTCTCTTGCAATCCCGGCTTCCCGAACTGTCATCCGGGGAATACCTGCGTGGTCTCGGCTTCACCGCGAGATGCAGCACATGTAGCAAATGCGCTAATGCACACCTCTGCGCATGCTGACACGCACCTTGTCAGACAGACCGACTCGTGACAGAGGCGTGTGTGGCCCCTCGCTAGGCATTGCGAGACGAAGCGCAATGTCTATCCCGTGCATTATTCCAGACGCCGTACCAGGAGCGTGCACGTCATTCGGTTTTTTTTTCTACTTTTACACATCCTAGCTACGGATATTTCGAATAGATAGGATTTTAACCTGAAAATTAATTGTGTTTAGCGCAAGTTCCGGCTGTGCAACTTGGTGGTATGTGTGTAGATCATTATTATTTTTTTTACCTCTTGCTTTTGCTCTTTTTTTTTGTGCCTTGCCTTAGCTTACCTCAACATGCAGTGCAAAACTCTACAAAACTGGCTCGAATGACTGATTGCTGTAGGTGGACGCGTGGATTCAGCAAGATTATCAACTAGCAGCGCAATTGTTGCATACCGCTCGTGCAGCTTCTTATTCGAAATAAACTTGTGCAACTTTTCAGGCGTATAATGCTGCCAAAAAGTGGGCCGGTCAATGCGGAGGAGGTTTTAAGGCTACTTTCGTCTAACCCTGCTGATTTGAATTTGCGAAATAACAGTCTTTCAGAGTGTCGTCACATTCAGTGCACACCGTGATAGCGGGATGTTCAACAAATTATTTAAATCGACAGGAACTTATATGGGAAGCATACCAATAAGTTATAGTGAGCCGTACGACACTTCCTAAGGTGAATGTAGTGCACAAGAGAATTGTGTTGCTGTGTAAAGCGTTCGCTCGGTATGCGCAAAGCGCATAAGACCTACCACTCTACGCAGAAGTTCACAGTGCACACGCTAATTCTAAACACACGTCCACTCGGAAGGAAAGATCAAATACAATTTACAGCCAATTTGGTTTGTGCGATATTTTTTAATATATTCTGCAATGTGCTCTCAGCCATTGTCCGATACATTAACTCACCAAGTGCTGTATCTGGCCCTTGACGCGACCGCTGTGTGCTACATAGCTGCGTATGTCCCCTGGAATCCTTCACCAGTGCCTAAAGAACAAGGCGGGCACAGCTATGTGTGCCTGCAACACGCAGCGTCCGCACGAAGAGGCACGCACGAATTGCACGGACAAGCATCAGGTCCTGCGGGGGGGGGCACACCAAAGTTTCCACGTCACGATTATCCCACGGACGAGCTGCGCCCGCTGACTGAGGTTGTCGAATATTTGGTCCTCAGCTGGTGGCCCCAGCGCCTGTCAGAACTTGCGTTGTTGTTTCTCTTTGCGCGACATCTGTGTCGTTGCACATGGGGCAGTCGGCCAGCCCTGTGCGCCCACCGGCTGTCTCGCTGCTGTGCTAACGTCTTCTAATGAGTGGTCTCTTCTTCTTCCATCCCCTTTCCCCCCTCCCCGAAATCAGGGCACCGACGGCATCCCAGGGTTACCGGTAATTATGAAGCTCCTCTCTAGACTACGGGGCCCCGTGCGCAGCCGCTGGCTCGTGGTGCGCGGTCACATACCCTTAACCCCAACGCGCGACAGAGCCTCCTGCCCTTCCTACCCGTCCCCTCCCTGTTTGCTACAGCCGTGTGCATGCTGGGGGCTGCTGCGCTGTTGGCCGCTGACCTGCAGTGTTGTTCACGTCGCTCTTTTTTTTTCTTCTTCTTCTGCGTGTGCGTGCGTGACTGTGTGTGATGCTTGCTAGTCCCCACCGCCCATCGTGGCTCCGTCCTAGGCTCAGCAGGGCCGACGGTGTCCACTGACGCTCTCTTCCTCTTGCCGCCCCTTTCTTTTGCAGGGACCCAAGGGCGAGCGGGGTGAGACGGGCATATTGGTGAGTGTCGGCTTTGTCTTCCCCGATTTCCATCCCGTGCGAATTCTTCAGAAGCGAGCAGAGCGCGCTTATAAGGCGCTGCCATGCAGAAAGCGCCTTCCGGCGCCCTATCCGCACCGACGCTCCCAATACGCGGGCGTGATTGAGCCCGAGACGGCAGCGGTGGTTGTCTCGCCCGCGGAGCTCCAGGCGCGAAACGGGCATTGAGGTGTACGCGTGGTTTGCTTATTATAAGCGACGCGATATAACGCTAGCGTAAGGAATGTAGCACCGGCTATGTCAGAGGCACAACTCGCTCTCGCTCCTATATACCGTGTAGCCTGCTAACCAAGCTGCTCAAAGCAAAAAAAAAATTGAGAAAAGGCGCTGCGAAATACGATCTTAAGACCTACGATGTTAGGTCATCAGACCTCTGACGTAAGTTTTATAATCATATTTTGTATCGTGCATTTTTAATGTTGTTGTTGTTGTTGTTGTTGTTGTTGTTGTTGTTGTTGTTGTTGTTGTTGTTGTTGTTGTTGTTGTTGTTGTTGTTGTTGTTGTTGTTGTTGTTGTTGTTGTTGTTGTTGTTGTTGTTGTTGTTGTTGAACAGCTTGGCTAACGTTAGCTCGGATAGCCTATATCTACGTCTATTAAATAATCGCAAAATTTTTCTCGAGGCGCGATACAAGGTGCAAATTTCGTAGCACTCGGAGAGGTTTCCGAATGAACACGCAGGCTGAACACACAGTCGTTCGATGCGCTCTAAATTTAAACGATTTGGTATAACCCTATATTTCTGACAAGAGGAAAGTTCAGTCCTAGGTTATTGCGTGTTGGTACAAATGGAGAAACTTGAAGGCGTATTTTCCAGAAATTTCCTCGGCAAGATATCTCTTCGTGATGAAGAAATTGCGGTCACTGACCAAGTCAATGTGAAAATAACAGAGACGTTTCGGGGCCCGTACGGGTTCCTTGATCCCGAAACGTCTCTCTGTTATTTTTACCTTTACTTGGTCAGTGACCGCAATTTCTTCATCATTATGTTACCTGACCAAACGAACTTTCGTCGAACTGTTGACTACAAGATATCTCTTCCTCTAGGGAAAAAAAGCGTAGTCCTTTTTTTTTTTTGTTCTAGTCAGTGAGAAGCGGCAGATAAATCAGGTCGAGACACTTTCCAGCCCAAAGAAGAGACAGATATATGTATAGGTACAAAACTTCAGCGAATAAAGCAACATTATATCGGACTCGACGTAAAATCACTAGCAAGCTTGACCGTGCAGTCTCGGTTAGTGTCACCCCTGCCAGAAGAGACTTTACAAACTCTGCCTATTTATTCCTTACGAACCTCTTGGAGCCTTTGGCAGAAGGCTTTTTTCGCTGAAGTATAAGTTAGTACAGAGTTTTAGATTAGGGTACGCAAGCGGCTTGCGTACTCAAGAACTAGGGGCGACAGTACTGCGCATGCGCAGACCCCAATGTAGGGGTCGGAGCATGCGCAGTACCGTCGCCCATAGCTCTTGCGTACGCAAGCCCGCTTGCGTACCCTAACCTAAAGCTCTCCAGTAACGTGCCGCAAATGCAAACGGTGATTTTCTTTGTGTTCTTCAGTGTTTGTCGATATTGTACGTGGAGTCTCCATTTGTACGTATGTCTAAAAATTTGCTCAACTTGTCAATGGTTTTAGCCAGCCACGACCCCGATGTCGGTGAGATGAAGGCGGTGGCCAAGAAGGGCCAACAATTCCTCACTTAGACCTTGTTTTGTTTCTATAGCACTGTAAAAATGTTTACGCCCTTAAGGGTGTTTTCTTGTCGCACTGGTGACACCCTTGCCGTTAGAGCCTTGCAAAATTTCATAGACGACGAAAACGGAGCTCTAACTAGACATGCGATGACAAAAGACGTAGCTGAAAATTATGTAATCATTCTGACAGCATTGGGCGCACAGAAATATCCATCAGGAGAGTTTCATATATATCCCTGTGAAATTTTCTCGTCGGATATTTGTCGATAAGTGTTCTTACCAGTGCAACAAGAAAACACCCTTAAAGGTGTAAACGTTTTTACCGTGTATTGACGCAGCGTGAAAATGAAAATACCCAGAGAAAAAACTTTTTGTCGAGAGTAATGAACGCGGTGCATATCAAGGACATGTCGCATATGGCGTATCGTTAAGGTGGCGAAGTTGTGACGTTTCCGAGCTGTGCCCGAAATAGATTTTGCCCATCTCAACCACCTCGTTGCTCGGGCTCCTTAATTTAGCGCGTTCAAGCGCTGCATTCGTGGGCAGCGCGAGACAAAGGGCAGTCCGCGCCCAACCACGCGCTGCCCTAGGCCCGAGACGCGCGCTGCGGACAAAGGCGAACAGTGGCGAACGTCCCCGCCTATCCGGCCGTCGAGCGCTGTCCTGGGGCATGATGAAATCGAGAGTCACTCACTTGTGTCTGTTCTTTTTTCGTTTTTTCTGTTTCTAGGGACCCCGTGGGAAGCGTGGAAAGAAAGGAGACAAGGGCGATAAAGGCGATCAAGTAAACATTGCTTGCTTTGCATATCAATGTATACCCTGCTCTGGACTCGCGCGAAATTGCACGGGAGTATGTAGTGCCCTGGGAATTAACCTTTGGTCGATGCTTCACGGGAAAGAAAATGAACACTGACAGAATGCACTATAGGCACAGCGAACCTACAGTGCGCGATTGCCTGCGGCGCCGTCACTTTGTACGCTGCGCGTCGAGCTCGCGCGGAGCAGTCATTAGTGAGCCCGAAAAGTAATCTGCGCTGGCGAATGAGTAGTAGCGTTTCGTTGTTCCTACTCTTCTTCGCTCGCAGGGAGTGATCTAAACCTGTAAGTGTAAGCGATAGCGAGGGAAGTGCCATATAGCTTCCTGGCTACGTCGCTACCACAACGGTGCGTGCGCGGTGGGAACACTCGTGGCATGTTGAGGTCGCTGACTGTCGTAACAAGTCGACAATATCTGCACGCACACGAGAACGGTCAGTAAATACAGCAAAATAACTTGCGAGACGGCGTCGTCCCAAAATTAAAGGCGCAAAACTGAGATCATGGTCTATCGTGGCACTGGTTACTGCGGATTCCACTGTTTGTCAATCGGGCGTAAAATCCCATGTTGGCTAAGCTGCTGCATGTTTCCAAGTCGTGTCTTGATCCACAAGTGTATAATTTGGGAACAAACAGCTCCCAAATACGGCGCTGACTATCAGTGACACCGTTTATTACCTGAACAGTAGCTTATAAACCTTAATATGAGCGCGAAAAACAACATTAAGATAGACACGAAACCCTAACCAAAAAAGCGTCGCACACGGTGGTTCATCCGTGACTGATTGCGGTCTACGAATTTCCGCCTCTTGCGATTGAACGTGTACACCGTGCGAAGTGGCCGTTGTGTTAAGGACCGTTTTCTCACAGCAAAATCAGGCAGCGATATGGCAGTGCACTGTGTCATGTGCGGGTACGTGTGCGCCGAAGTTTGAAAATGTGCACCCTCAGAACGTATCGCGAGGGATGAGCGTGTCAAATATTTGAGGTCGTTTCTATTCATCACAGTGGGCCGTCTTATGCGTACACATGCATGGTTAAAATTATGTGGTTTTACATGCCAAAACCACCATCTGATCATGAGGCACGCCGTAGCGGGGTGCTCCGGAAAAATGTTGACCACCTGCGGTTCTTCAACGTGCATCCAATGCACGATACACGGGCGTCGTTGCAGTAGGAATGCGGCCGGGATCGCACCCGCGCCCTCGAGCTCAGCCGCGCAACACTGGGCTACCGCAGCTGGTTAGCGTACGCCTGATTTAACTTCGCGTGTCCGAGTAATAGAGAAATAGCACACGTTTGCTATTAGTGTGGTTTCACTTGCGCCGCGTGCTATCTGCAGGTTGTTTGGGTCCGGCTTGGACTATCTCTGCTGATAGTCAGCGCGTCCTGTGCCTTCTCATTGCTTGTCGAGTGTTTAGCGCTGTTTGCTCCCATATATGCACCAACTATCATCTGCTCTTTATTGGTTGCAGGGAGTACCAGGACTGGATGCACCGTGCCCACTTGGCCCGGACGGCCTGCCACTGCCCGGGTGCGGCTGGAAGCCACCGAACACATTAGGCGTACGGGCCATTACTTTCATAGATATCACGCGCATCCTTGTTGCCAAATGGAGTTTTCAGTGGCAGCGTCTACCCGCCTAGTTGACGTCGGATTCAGAGCACGCCTGCATTGTGTTACCCAAGGGCTGTTTCTTCAATGCCCATTTTTTTAGCCAGTAGCCCTATGCCGATCCTTTTAGATATACTTGTAACACTTCATGGGAACTGAGCACTTACGGGTGCAACGATTCGTTTTCATTGTCCGTACGTCATTTCTTCAGCATCGAGTGACCGATTATGGCGGTACCCCGAATGTTTGAGTCGATGTTGAAGAGCGACAAGAATGGAAAATGAAATGAATTGTTACAAACTACGGCCCCAGAGGGCAAATGAAAGCAGTTCGACGTGTAATCGCATTGCTAAACTTTCTTACAAAATTAAGTATCTGTGTTGGTCCTCATGCGTGAATGTATGTAATACGGTTTCGCTTGAGCTCACTATAAGTCTTTCAGTTTCTTATTCGGCTGCCTTTTGTAGAATAGATGCATCATAGCATCACCATTTGCTTACTACTTGAGTGACTTAGTGATGATGGCATTTGGCTGCTGAGTGCGATTACAAGGGTGCAGTTCCTGGCCATGGGAGCTGCATTTCTACGTGGCAGATTCAAAAACCGGCCACGTGCTGGGATTGTGTTGCCGAGTAAAGATCATGCGGTGCTCAAATTAATCCGCAACCCGACTAGCATAGCTGGCAGCCACCATTGCCAACAATGCTTGTTAGCTGTACATACTTGAAGTGACATGGCAAATGCAATAGCTGTTTGCGTCTTGAAAAAGCAGTAGTTCAATGTTCCGCTAATCATTTACTGAACCGTCGCAGTGGTTTGTGAATTGGTTGACCCCTGGACAGCAATTCACCCTTATAGCTGGAGGCAGACGCTACCGACAGTTTATTTGTTTAGGTTAAATGAAGCTACTGGACCTCGAAGCCATGGAAAACAACAAGAAAATTACTGAGCCTCTGAGCGCCCTAAATAATTTACTACTGTGAATTTTTTACGAACCGGTTTCGGTTTCCTTTCTCAGGAAGCGTGTGTGTCGTGACGTCACGACACAGAAGGTCGCAACGTGGAAGCTGAACATCACCAGCAACGCTTTGGCACTAACTTCCTGCAGTGGCTATGGCGTTGGGCTGCTAAGCACGAGGTCACTGGATCGAATCCTGGCCGCGGCGGCCGCATTTCGATGGGGGCGAAATGCGAAAGCACCCGTGTACTTATTGTTTAGGTGCAAGTTAAAGAACGCTAGGTGGTCCTAATTTCCGGAGTCCCCCACTACTGCGCGCCTCATAATGAGATCATAGTTTTGGCATGTAAAACCCTGTAAGTTATTTATTTATTTTGCGCTCACTTCGGCTTGGTCGTCTGCATGTTACTATGCATGGGACCGCACAGCGAACTCGGCTATAACTATGTGACTTCTTTGAAAATTGCTCTTTAGGCCACATTTCTGCGAGCTTTCGAGACGTGCTGTTTTAACGAGCTGAAAGCAGAGTCTGAAACCAATGTACAAACACTGGCGGATACCAATTCATGCCGCAGTTTCTTAACCAACTGGGACTACTTTCACTGTTCCTATGGCAAACTGGTTATCTGAGTGAACGACAAGGAAGGCACCAACCAAAATTTATTTTAAAAACCCGACGGAGCCCGACCAGCTCATTCTTCAGGGATGAGATGCCGTGAGGCGCAGCAGCGCTTATATGCGCTTTGGGCGCTTTCACAGGCATGCAGGCACTTTTCGTATACCTTTAGCGTAAAGGACGGGTATAGTGTTCCTAACGAACGATTGATTTTACCCGGCGTTCTTCTAGATTTTTTTTCGTCTTTGTACACAAGTTTGTACCCACTGCCCTACGCCTTTTCGACAAGAACGCGGTCTTTTGGACGAAAAAGGGCGCTACCGACTGTGGAGAGAGGCTTGTGAGCGACATCAACCCCTGCCCCTCGCAGAACACGGGCTAAATTTAGTTGTCCCCGGCCATGCAGACATCTGCCGAAAGTTTACCTTTGAAGCTGGTAACTTAGCTTGGTTCAGAAATCAGATAGTCCTAATTTGTTTTTCTTTTTTTCTTTATTTTCTTTCTTTTATTTTCGGGAGATTACTTCTAAACCTTGGCAACGCCCTATGCATCTCAGTATGAACTTCGCGCGCTGTTTGGATAAGGATGTTCAAGCTAATCCAATGACAGTGCTGCTGACAGGCGTAATGTGTAGCTCAGTGTGTAGAACCCGTTTTCTCTAGCAAGTTAAGGTTTATTACCTGTAAGGATTAAATCACATGTATCTCTTGACCGCTGCCGCTACAGGCGCTAGTTCTTGATGATCTGAATTCCGGGGTTTCAACGGACTCAGTCCTAGCTCCAATGCCATCTCGCGCAAGCTTTTATTGAATATTTCGTACGTTATATTAAACTACTTCGCTGTGCAGTGGAGAGCTTTATTAGAATATTCAGCGCGTCACGCAACAGTTCCACGGTATAATCGAGAGAATGGCGCCTTTTTTTTTTCTGTTGAGACATTGACAGTCTCTCTAAAGATCAGGCAGCGAGGAGAGCATTCTTGGGGGAAAAAAATGACTCATGAGCTAGCTCCTCCTGCCTATTGCTAGAGAGAGAGAAGAAATGGGAAAGGCAGGAAGCTTAACCAGAGGGGAAGATGTGGTTTGCTACCCTACGCTTGGGAGAGAGGGGAGGGGAAGAAAAAGTGACAGGAAATAGAGATAAAAGAGATAGAAAGTAAGGGATTATTAATCGATAGGTATACTATAGTGTGATCGTGTACCTGTGCTCCCTATCTATTGCTAATTTTATACTGTTTTAGTAGAAGAGACACCCAGAATTGGCGCGTACGTTCTCTAAGTATAACCGCAACGAACCGGTCCAACTGACGGTTTCATGTGATGGTAACTAACGTTAAGCTACCTGTACTAACATGTGGTCTACTAGCGCCAAGTTAATAATTGGTTCGTTCTTCTTTTTTTTATAGTAGCGAGGCGTGAAATCCAATTATATTGCTGCATATCGCCTTACGCACTTTATTCATAGCACAAAAAATATAGTTCTACCATTACTCGGAGAGAGAGAGAAAGAGAGATGAAGAGGAAAGGCAGGGAGGTTAACCAGATATCAGACTCCGGTTTGCTACCCTACACTGGGGATGGGAGATAGGGGTTAGAAAAATAAGTGAGGAAAACGCTAAAAAAAACACGCACACATAGACACACACACACGCACACACACACACACACACGCACAAAAGGCGTTCCAGTTAAAGACATTGGGTACTAAGCTGCGCACATTTACGGACACCCGTTTTCGATATACATATCATGAAGTTCCAATGATTTCTGATAAGGCACAGCTACACCACGTGGGGCCACACTGTCTTTGTGTGTTTGTTCCGCTTCGTCCCATCGTCTACCGGCTACTTTTCTGCAGTGGTCGGCTCGGATATCGTCCTCAATAAATCTCAGTCGATCGCCACATTTACTCAGGTCGACCTAGTATCACTTTAGGTTTTCACTACCCCTATACCGGTATAGTTCGCGTCTCTCCTCATTACATGGTTGAATCGTCCCGGCTCTACCTTCTTTAACTTCTTTAGCCGCTGCGATCTCTGAGGTCTTGAACGCGCTTCGGGTATGCTGGTTCCAAACCCCGCTGCCAATCCGCGTGAACGCCGTGCAACTTAATAAACGCAAAGTCTCAGATATCCTCGCTTATTGGAGAGGTCATCATAAAGTTCCCACCGCACCTTTTCTTTATATTCGCGATGAATTAAAGAAAATATTACAAAAAGCAATAGATTCCACGCTCCTGTTACGCATGTCAGTAGAGGTCTGCAGTCTTCGGCGTCACCTGTGCCTCGCGCTCGTGCCGCAGCCAGTAGCCTCAGAAATAGTAGCAAAAACAGAGTACAACCCGCTTATAACACAGTCACGTGTTCAACGCCTCTGACTGTTCAAGGCATTTACACTTTTTTTCTATAACGCGCACTTGCCAAAAAGGTAACGAGCAAAAGCTCCTTCCTATATCGTTTCATCTCCTTTCTTTCGCATAGCATTGTTCTCTCGCATTATTAACGGTTGCCATCGCCTCGACACACATATTTTTCTAATGGCACGCTCCTATATGTTTTGCTTCGTTTCTTTCATCTCCCTATCTTGCCTCGACCGGAGACAGACTATAAGGGCGCACAGCGAGAGCCGTTCGTCTTGTGTATAGATTTTCCGGGTGCATTTCTCTACGGCACGCCCGGCCAGCCCGAGTCGAGGCCCTTTGACTCTGGCTTCACGCTTTCACCCCGCAGCGTCACCGGGCCGGAAGACACTGATAAATACGCTGCATAAACGAGACCGCGGCGAGAAAAGAGAAAGTGACAACTGCATGCAATCGCGTCGGCGAACGTACAAAGGCCCGCGGTTTGCTTGCGAATATAGAGAACGGCGCTCCTGAATGCCGAGCGTCCTGCTCGAAAGCATATGAACTGGCGTGCAGTCTGCAACGAAAGTGTAAATACCATCGCTTTCGTCCACGAAGGGGACACCTCTCATGCGTCGGGCACTTCAGCGCTCGGCGGCGCTCGCCTGCACAGAAAATGAGCACCAAAATGGACGCTAAACAGTAACGCTAAATCAATTTAGGCTGGTAACGCGTCATTTAAAAATGATCCCTTCATTCATCTGGCGCTAAACTGGTTCATTATCAGCGGAGAAAATGAAGGCCCAAGCGCCCTTTCTTTTGAATTTAGGGCCGGAACTTCAGCACCGGCACGTCAAGTGACACCACGGATTTCAAGGCATTCTAGTTTTTTGGCAGTACCGACGCATGGAAAGGCCCTAAAGCCTCCTAGGTCGACACTTTGTTTCCTTTATAATTCAGTGCAACCCTTCTTTGCAGATAAACAATTAGCCAGACCCGAGTATAGACGCTGTTAAAATGCATGACGGCACAAAGAAACGTTAGAGATGCTTCAAGGTGGCGTCACCGCATGTATTTCGTCTTTTTTTTTGTCTTTTCTCGCTTACCGTCAAGATCGTTGGCTTCCGCACTTTTGTGACGTAGTATAGGAGCGCTATTCGCGTACGATCACTCTCTGTGATATCTGTGATACGATCACTTTCGCGATATTCTAGTTGGAAAGAAGTGAGTACATACAGGAGACCGGAGCGGCGAATCCAGAAACGCGCCGCTGTATCGCGAACGCGAAGGTCGCTCGAGTAAGATGCCGTTCCCACTCCTGATTATTGGTGGCTTGATGAGAACTTACTGCTGGCACGGAACGCACAGAGAAGCTGATCCATCGCCTTGAATTGAAAGTTGAACACACGAACAGTCTTCATCTGACAAGTACGTCTCTCGACTTCTCCTGAATGCTGATGCGGCCGGGAAACTGCGACCATTTGCCGCAAGCTTATCGAACGCCAGAAATGCTCCACAGGAAGCCAAACATTAGCGAATAAACTATAAAGATTGGACAAGCGCTTGTTTAATTGGTGGAGATGGAAATTTCTAGGTGGAAACAAGGATGTGTGTATATTTCTGATAATCATCTCCGCTTTCTACGTCGTGACCGCGGACTATATATTCAAAGTGAGCTGCGTGTTCTGGCATTCCATGTGATCGCGCTGGCGCGCTTCTCCACCAAAGGTTAAGAACTTTGCACTGCAGCTTACATTTTGCGACAAAGTGGGCCGCTGTTAGTTAGTTAGTTAGTTAGTTAGTTAGTTAGTTAGTTAGTTAGTTAGTTAGTTAGTTAGTTAGTTAGTTAGTTAGTTAGTTAGTTAGTTAGTTAGTTAGTTAGTTAGTTAGATCTGCGTTGTTCCAATAGTTTTTTTCTTTATTCCTTTTATTAACTTTTTTTTTCATAGAACAAAGAGAAACTATGCAGCCGAGATATTTTCTGCATCAATCACTATACTGCAGCTTATATACAATAGAACAGAACGGAATTTTGTTTTTCTTGACTAGTGAATGGCTTTCAAGAAGGACAGGTTCAAGAAGGCAACAACATTATACACTACCGACTGTTTACTATATACTGAACTCTGAAAACGGCCCGTATCTTTTACAGGCGCGTTCGGGACACAAAGCGCCGGGTGCCGCGATATCGTAGCACTAATTTAAATCTGGACGGCGCAGCTGTAAACTATCCGTCAATGCAAAGCATTCGCGGTAAGCTTTAGGCCGACTATATTTGTGCCGTCACCTACTGTGGAACGCCTAAATACTGGAAATCTGCTTTCTTTGTCGGCATGTGGGGACGGATGTTCTCCGCTCCGGGCTGGTAGCACGCGCTGGAGTCTTGTCTTTGGAAGACGTCGGTCGCGAAAATCCCACAGGGTAACATTTGTAGCACGCAGCTTATAACGTCTCGTTTTATTTTATTTATTTTTTTCACAGCAGGAAAAACACGACCGCAAGTGTTATTTGTTGATATCGCTCTCATTTGTTAGTGAATAGTTTTGCTACCGCGAGGGCAAAACTTAAGGCTATAAAGAACGAGTAGGCACAATGAAGTCTCATCATGGACGCGATGTCAAAAGCGAGCAGTCAGCGGTCTCTGGCGCTACTTTCAGGTGACGCTATTTTCTAGGACTACGCAGCACTTTGGACCACGACGAGGAAATACTTTTGGCAGCTGGCACTAATAAATTCGCCTGCATCACTGTGTGTTCTGGCTGTCACTTTCTACCCTGAATTTGAAGCACCTGGTCATATTTTTTCTCCCGTCCTTTGTCCCCATGCAGTAGTTGTAGTGTTATTCTCCGGCAACTTCCTTTGGGAACAGTGCTAGCGAGGTATTCGATTTTGCTCGAAGCCACAGACTTAAGTTTCTAACGAATGTGCGCTCTTGGGGGGTGACATATTTTGGTGACTTTCCCACCTTCATACGCATCTGCTGCTCTCATTTTATTTCTAACCTACTGTTTCCGCCGATAGGTCACAACGTACTGCCGCTTTTAACACAGTCCCATGTTCAACAACTCCGACGTCCTGCGCCAAACACAAGAATAACAGTTCGATAGGGGCGGAATGCAAGAGCGCAGGTGTATAATATTTCAGTCCGCACAGGGAAGGCGTCGCAGTGTCTCGCTAACGGACGCCGGAAAGCCCAGTAGTAGAGGCTCCCGGTTGGGCCTACGCTTAAACTGTGTGTTCCACGCTCCCTGTGGCGTCAGATATCGCCGAGCTTTTTTTCTTTTTCTTGTTTTCGCGTAGACCGCTCACTTTCTTTGTATTCGTAACATGTGTTGCAGGGTCCCATGCCACCAGTACCACCGGAAGAACCACTAGACTCATAAGATCGCGTTCTACAGAAGCTTCTGGCGGCATCCATCAGGAGCATTCTCGGTAAGACTATATAATTTTGTATGCTCCAGTCACAAGCTTGCGCTTTGCGCAACAGTGTATGCACTATACGAGGTGCTATAGGTACAACTATCTATGCTATTTTCTTCTTTTTTGACAAATCAATCAATCACATATAAATGATAATCTCCTAGAATGAGTGAGTGAGTGAGTGAGTGAGTGAGTGAGTGAGTGAGTGAGTGAGTGAGTGAGTGAGTGAGTGAGTGAGTGAGTGAGTGAGTGAGTGAGTGAGTGAGTGAGAGTGAGTGAGTGAGTGAGTGAGTGAGTGAGTGAGTGAGTGAGTGAGTGAGTGAGTGAGTGAGTGAGTGAGTGAGTGAGTGAGTGAGTGAGTGAGTGAGTGAGTGAGTGAGTGAGTGAGTGAGTGAGTGAGTGAGTGTAGACATTACCGAAATTGCGAGCGACTTGAATATATTACACCACTGTATCAGTGGATAAATGGTGAAATTAATAAACTATTTACATGTTTAGGGGGTGGAAATGCGGACGCGGACAGAAAACACATGTTAATTTCTGTTCTCTTTGTGTGTGCGTTCTTTGCGCTGCTCTTAATACGAATATTTACCACACCTCCCAACTGTAGTTACTTTTGTTTAAAATAATTAACGCGGCTTACTTTCCCACCGCTCTGTCATTGCTGATCGCCATGCACATTTTTCTCTAGAGCCTAAAATTATGCTTTAGCACCGGCCAACAAGCATCAAAAATTGGCAGTGCAGCCCTACGGCCCTGTCTCAAACAGAGACGACGTGATTTACAGCCCGAGTCCTATAGCGCCGAATATTTGCTGCGAGGTGGAGCTAAATGGGGCATCGCCGTAGCTGCACTTGTGTGGATAGCCATTACTTGACTCATGACGTCATCTATACATCCTGACTGCATAAAATCATTCGGTTACTTTTTCGGTCGGAGAAGCAAGGTACAGTCGACCAAAAAAGTTTACGGACCATAGGGTCTCAGAAAATTTGAAATATACGAGCAGCCTTTAAAAACAGCCAGTAAAACCATACATCACAATGTTGTTCACATATACCAGTAAAGGCTGTAAATAGGAATACCAGGCTGCGTTTTGAGGCTGCGGAAATATTCAGATTTTTGTCAGATCTCTTGGTCCGCAAACTTTTTTGGTCGACTGTACATACACTCGTTTCAATGTAATTGACATAATAACAAATACATTCTCTGTAAATGCGTCACAACCGTACCCTTGAAGTTCAGTAGAACACCTCAAGGTGGTCGCGCTGCCACAAAATGATAGTTATGCGAGCCTTGGTTGAAAACGCTGGCTTCGCCACCATAGACTGGTCGGCACGCAGACGTCGAACGCTCGACGCGCCAGCCTCGGACGGCTGCGAGTCAACGTTTTGCGCAGTGTTTATTCCTATTTTCGTTCGCAGTTGTCATCGCTCGACATCGTTGCCTCAGAGCACGGCCGCCGGGACCTCGTCATTGGGCCGCGGGACGTCGGTGGCAGTCGCCTGCAGCCTCGGAGGAGATGCACCGTGCAGCAGACTCACGCTCCCCACCCCCAGTCCCACACTGCTATTTACGGGTTCTTTTTCGCTGCAAGTTTTGCTCTCTTTGCAGCCCCAGCGCCTCCGGCGCACTCGCGCACGCATACACACACACGCATACACACACAAACACACACACATACGCCCACATGCGCGCACATACGCGCACAGACGCGCGCGCGCAAGCACACACACACAAACGCAAGCAGGCGCTAGTTGACGCGCTCTCTTCGACCGACCCCGATGACAGCGCGGTTGAGCGCGGAGGTGTGCCCCGTGCCCTACCACTGATGACCTGCCCACTTCCCCACCTTGTTTTCTTTTTTGTTTTTTCTGACCAGACTTCTTTTATTGAAATATTCACGAGAGGGGAGGAGAAATGAAGGGCTGAAGGGTGGTGTCAGGAAAGCGTTGCAAATCCAAAGTGGCGACTGCCGAGGAAGCCGGGGCATTCGCAACTGCTCGTTCGCCTAGGCCAATGGAATCACTACGAAGAAAAGCATACATTGGCTTTTCGACGGCGCCTTTGACAACATTTTCTGGACGTCAACACGGACGTTCACTCAAGATACCGTTCAAGAAAAATCTCTAGCGGGTGGTGGTGCACTACTAGATGCGCACGTCAAGATGAAACTGTTGCGTGAACTTGCAGAGACCTTCGCAGTAGTCCGCAGCAGGTACTGTGCATCATTGCGAATACTGCCGCAGTATATGTAAAGGCGGTATTCATTGCTTACCGGACGAATCAGATACATCGATGTCGGACAGAACCGCCCAGTTTCATGCAAATCAAAGTTCAACGTGGAGCCACGTATGAGAACAGGAGCAAACCACAAGAAAATGCGCGTTATCGAGAGCTGAGGGAAGGCGCGAACCCTCACTGAAACGGCCGATGGGGCTCAGTCGGCAAGACGCGCGCCTTGCCTTCTCGTTGCCAAACAAGTCGCGACGCCCGTCCGCTACGCCTGTGTGCTGTGCGACACTGACCAGCCCACCCCTATGTAGCGATGCGCAGGCATTGGTTCTCCCTCCCTCGCCGCTGTCGATCATTGTATATGTCATCACCTCACCTGCACCACGAGGCTCGTCCGCTACCGCTGTATAGTATAGAAGCAAGGAGAGGTAGCTAAGAGTGTACATTTCTTTCTCGCTATCTCGTTCTCACCACCCTCTTTTCTTTTTTTTACGTTTGTAATGAGTATGAGTTGAGGTCTTCTCATTATCGTTGTTCTGTCGTAACAACGCCTACTTCGTGTTTCCGTCAGCTGTACCAGTGGCGTTTTCCGACGGCGAGCAGCTATTTCATTTGGGAATGTACGTGATGGTGTACTACATACGCGTGCTGTTTATCTGGGCGAAGAAGAAGCATACGCTTCTTTTAATTTTGAGTAGCAAAGGCGCGAGAACTGCCATGTTTCTTTCTAGAAACTGGGGTGGTTTCTCAAGTAGCATGATGGGTGAATAGCGTATTCCCTCATGCAGAAAAGAAAGGACAAAAAATAAAGCACATCAGGACGTGCTGTAGACATCGCGAGATCCATCGCGTGGTCTGAGGCGGTCATATGAAAGTGACTTTCTTACGTATGTGAGAAAATATCCTACAGCTTTGCTGGCAGCTTTTTCGGGAAGGCACTGCATAAGCGCAAGTCCAGCGGTGAAGCGATTGCAACTAGTGAAACAAATAAACAAACAGACAAAAGCGAACGGGTGCGAGTACCACACTATGACAGAAAATTACAGGCAATAATCGAAAACTTAACGCAAGCCATGATTTCAAGCTCACGTTCGCGATCCACGATATGCTCATCTCACAATTTGAAAAAAAAAGGGGGGGAAAAAAACACCGACAAGGACGCGCATGGCAGGATCCATCGCGTTGCTGCTGCTGCCGTCGCTTACTCTTTGTGTGTGTGTGTGTGTGTCCGTGCGCAACCAAGCGAAACAATGAACACATAACGCGAACATCTCAGCGGTGAAAGTCAGTCGTCTTGTGTCGTGAGCGTGTATAGAAACGAGAAGGTGCGCAATACTTACTTTTCTCTGCTCGCAGAAAGACTGTGACGGCGAGCGTCCAGAAGTTGCCAGTGTGTACCGACTTGATGTTTGTATGCGCCAGTGACGCGTATACCAGCGAGAAAGCGCCGAGAAGAACCGTGTTTCCTTCCCTCCCAATTCCACGAAGTCACTCAGTCCGAGCGGCTGGAGTGGTGCCATTCTTGCGAATAATTGCTTGCTGTAGAAAAACCACGTCCGCCTCAAGGAGGTTGTCGAAACAAATAAAAAAAGAGCTCCTGGAGTGAAAGTAACGTGCAAGCAGTGAAGCCGCAGAAGCCATCTTTCCATGGGCATCGAAGCAGTGGCGTAAGCTGCTTGGCCATTTCAAAATTGTCAAATCTCGGCCACACGAATCTCCTTCGACAAGTTTCTTTGTGTCACAGGTGTTTTGACGTGGAATGAGCATGGAGAATGATTTGATCGTTGACCACGATTACGATATTCAGCGAGAAATTAGCGTTCTGGTAGCGCAAACAGGGAATTTTTATAGCTCACGTAATCTAGAACGCATCTCCGCGATTCGAAAGAGAAAGATCACTCGGGATGCGCGCGTGTAAAAAAAAAACGAACTAAACAATACGCATTTCCCACGGCTTGTTCTCGCGTAGGCGGCTGCCCCTCCAGAAGTTTCTATTCGGACCTCCTTGGCGGGTGCCTCGACGCTGCCGAAAAAACAGCGCCGCGCGCGCACCGCGTGCGCCAGGAACCAGAGTCACGCGGCCTTCTAGCGCAGAAATGTCTTCTCACGCCGTGATGGCGCAGGACAAAACTTCTATCGGTGACGCGCTCGCACGCTACTGTGAGGTACTCGCGATCCTTATAAGCACGCCTTCCGCTTCGGCTCAATTCCCGCCATGGGGATGTTAAAAGGAACGTCAAAGAAAAGCAGTATAGGGCAAGTTAGACTGGTATGTGGACTTCGCCTTCAAGAGTAGCAAATAATACCTTTTTTACCGGGAGTAGAAGCTTACAACACCGGAAGACGGCGCAAAATACCACTCTCGGGTGGCAATACCACTGTCGCATTCCCAAGACAGCTCTTGCAACGTGACAGGATGTCGCATCCACTGTCTGAAGGAAGCCAGTTCATCGTTCATTATCAAAGAAAGAGTCACGCCTGGTTCTCAACGATGAAACTTCAACCAGTCAACTTTAAAAATCACGTGCAAAAATACATTAATTAATCAGAAAAATAAATACAGACAATAGAGACCGTAAGATATGTGACCCCACGCAGTGGCGTCATTATTCCCGCGCTGTGGGCAAGTGTGGCCTTAAATTGGTATTTTGGCCAAAATGTTTCTGCTCCCTAAAGATTACTGGCGCAACCAGGCACGGTGATTTATTCTTGTTACTAAGACATCCGTTGCTGTCCAGAAAGAAAAAAAAAACGTTAACAGGGTTATACATACTAATGTACACGCTTGGCCTAACTCATGGGGTCTGCCTATTCGTCATGCCCCATTCAATGCGAGAGTTGCGGAAAGGGCCGTTCGCGTGCCGAGTACAACCGACATGATGTCCACGTTGTTTGCCCCCCAGTGGCCGCGTGCGCTTTTCCTTGCTCAAGTCCGCGTAAGCGCTTCTGCATGTTTGTCGCGTGTGCGTTGGAACTTAAGAAAGTTGCGCCCTGGCACCCGGCGCTTTCGTCGCCGAACGCGAACGGACTTTCGTATATCCAACGGCTGGTTCCTTCGGACGCGGCGCATTTGAGTGAGCACGATGTGTTCGACGTACTTTGGCACCACTTAGGCCGTTCGGGATCCGGTGACTCCGCAGTCTGTCCTCGTGCTGTTGGGTCTCCCATCCAATCCCACCTTTACTAGAGTCCACTAAGTGTGTTCGTGTAAACTCAGGAGGCAAAGTTGGAAGCTAAGTTATTGTTTGACGTCGCATTCGTATTCATAGTGTGAAATAAAATACTTTTTACTCTTTATGTGTTTCTGTGTGTATCACCCGCGTTCCTGTGCGGAAACTAGCGCGTCCACGCAGTTCCTACTGCCACGTTCCAATGACAATGCCAACTAATACACAAAAAAGAAGCAGGTAGCCTTATTGCGGCCTTCGTTTTGAGTTTTTATATATCTTAATTGGTGAGGTCCAATTCGGGCCCTCTATTTAAAGATAGTAAACGGCGAGACGTGTTTATTTTCTTCTTCTCTCTATATTATTTTTGTTTACTTGGTCTTAGAATATTTCTTGCCATTTCGACAAATGCAAACAATTAAAAACAACGAGAATTCGCTTTCCGGTCAACCGAGTTTCGTGCTTCACTTTCATAAACAATCATATCTGAAATCATTCTCCAAAGAACAGTTTTCCGTGTTCTTTTCCTCCTCACAGCTTTTGCTCGCACACGTGGTCATTGTTTGCATAAGTGTTCGCAATTAAGGAAAAGATTGGCCAAAGCATCACATACTAATGGACGCAGAATGGATGCTTGGTTCAGTACTTTAAGCTTAATTTTGCGTTTTACTATTCATCCCATGCCGTTGTACTACGGTTGCCACGGATTTCGTTCAGCCGCACTCGGTGAAGGAAGGAAGGAAGGAAAAACTTTAATGCTCAATTTACAGCTTTCAGCGGCTAACAGAGGTCTTAAGAACCGGTAACCTAGATGGTGGGAACGAGCACAAAATCTGGCGGGAACGAGGGAGGGCACACGACAGGTGCTCAACCGTTGCCTTTCGCGCACATCTTCACAAGAAAATCACACAAGGCCTCAAACACCGGCACACGTGCGAAAGTAATACAGAAAAGCGCGGGATTCTCGAACAATGAAATAGAGAGAGAGAGAGAATAATAGGGCTTTATGGAGAGGAAAGGCGGGACGTTGAACGGGGGAGCGCGCTTCTGTCCTGCTAACACTGCAGTAAATAGAAAGAGCGGAAGAACAGGAAAGTAGAGGTGGACGAGGATTGGTGATGAAAAAAAAAATACTTGAAACGCGATTCAACCTCCAGTTTAAGTCGATGAAAGGCAATGCCTTCCCTGGCGATTTCAGGATGTTAATGGGCTCTAGGAACCGTATAATTTATTCTGAGAGTCGCACTGGAGCGACAACCTATGATCGACGTCAACTAGGGGTTGAATCGCCTTCCAGCTTTTTGTCATGGCTTATTATCATCGTAATCATCAGCAGCAGCGTTACCCTCAGAATAAAATATATGCTTCATCATCAGTTATAATCATCAGTTTTCTCAGATTTTTAAGTTGTGGTATCTCCGGGATCGGCCCACGAACGAAACTAGAAACGGACGTTAAAAATGGACTTAAAAAACAGACGTACTCGATACTTGATCAGATACTTGATCAGTGTTATTGAAAATTGCGCAAGAAAGCACAACCTATATGTATATGTACAGCGCTCAGCGACTGAAACGCGATACTCGGACAACGTGGCGGCCGGTACTTTCTTGCGCCACCGATGGGCGCTGGTGACACTGAGACGATACATTTTTGTGTCACATGAAAGCGAGAATCTTTTCGATGCATCGTAACTGCATTCGGCCTCCTCAGCGATCGCCCAGCTATCACTGGTGGCGCAAAAAGCGCCGACCGCCATGTTGTCTAAATATCGTGTTTCAATCGCTGAGCACTGTACACACATACAGGCACCAGAGTGTCCATGGGTAATGTACGGTTGCGACCGTATAAGAGAAAAACTGGCGAATAATCAGCGGTCTCATACCTGGAAGTGTTGTACGCGAATGTCGCAAATGACAATGCAGAGTCCCAATCCTGATGGTCGTCAGACACATACATGGCTAGCATGTCGGTAAGTGTTCGGTTCAGGAGTCGAACCATTCTTCTGTGGATGATAAGCCGTAGTCAACTTATGTTGCGTCGCGCAAGATTTTAGGCTGTCATCGATCACCCTCGACAGGAACTGTCTGCCCCGGTCAGTTATCAGTTGCCGAGGGGCCCCGTGCTGCAGTAAGACGTTATGCAGCAGGAAGTCTGCAACCACCGTGGCATAACTAGTGGAAAGTGCATACGTAATGCCAAATCGCGTAGCATAATATGTGGCAACGGTAACCCACTTGTTTCCGGAGGCGGATAGGGGAAACGGACAAAATAAATGGATGCCGACGCGGTGAAATGGCTCGTACGAATGTCCGGAGACTGAAGATGGCTTGCAGGCGGCTGTGTGGACTTTTTCCGGTGCTGACAAAGGTCACACGAGCCCACGTAACCGCGCACTGAGCAGGACATCCCAGGTCAATAGAAACGTCGGCGTGCGCGGTCGTACGTGCGTGACAAGCCGAGATGTCCCGCTGCTGGTGCGTCGTAGGGCTGCGCCAGTACAGTGAAAAGGAGGTGAGCCGGGATGACAAGCAGCAGGTCAGGACCGTGAAGAAGTGAAGTGTGGCAATATAACGTGTCATTTTGGAGTACAAAAAGGCGGATAAAGGGATGGGAGTACAAATTTTTGATGATTTTGCGTAAAGATTCATCAAGTCGTTGTTCGGCAGCGATGTTGAATTGAGGTATGGAAAGAATACAAAGATTGCACGTGCTCAGGGCATTGTCCGGTGGATCTAGGGGGCATCTGGAGGGGCAGTCGACATCCTAGTGCGAGCAGCCAGATTTGTAAACGACGGTGTATGAGTATTCTTGAAGTCGCGGTGCCCGACGACCAAGGTGGTCAGTGGGATCTTTGAGGGAAGACAGCCAGTAGGGTGCATGCTGATCCGTACTAACGGTGAAAGGTTGGCAGTAGAGGTAAGGACGAAATTTGGCGATGGCCCAAACAAGAGCAAGACACCGTCCCTCTGTGATCGAATAGTTCGCTCTGCAGAGATTGACTGGTATGAACTATAACACAGTCCTGACCATCCGGGCATTGGGCTAAAATTGCGCTGATTCCGTGGCCACTGGCGTCGATACAGATTTCCGCGGCGGCAGATTTGTCGGTGAGCCAACACTGGTGGGGATGTCAGTAGTCTAATCAGCTGTGAGAAGGCGGACGCTTGTTCAGGGACGAAGAAAAAAGTCACGTCTTTCCTAAAGGAGAAGGTCCGCGAGGGGTGGTGCTATTTCTGCCGAGAATATATGAACAAAGGCAAGAAAAGGAACGGACGTCCTGAGTAGAACGAAGTGTCAGAAAGTTGTTAATGGCGCTAGCTTTGGCAGTGTCGGGCCGCATACCTGTAGCATCGACAAGAAGACCTCGTAGGGTGATCTCTCGGCGGTTGAAGCAGTATTTGGCAGAGTTAAGATGAAGAGATGCATTGCGAAGGACGATGAGAATAGCCGAGAGTCTGTGTGGATTGCTTGAGAACGTGGTCGAGAAAATGATGACGTCATCGGGATAAGACAGGCAAATAGACCATTTGAAACCGCAACGAAGGGTATGCATCATTTGTTCGAGTGTTGCTGGGGCATTGCAAAGCCAAGGCATAACTTTGAACTGGTTGGAGCCCATCGGGTGTTATAAAGGCGGTTTTCTCACTGTGTTTTGCGTCAGCGGTGGTTTGGCAATGACCGGACCGAAAGCCTATAAAAGAAAAGCACTGTACGCCATCCAGATAGTCGAGGGCGTCGTCAATTCGTGGAAAACGGTACACGTACTCCATCTTAGTAACATTGTTTAGATGCCGATAGTCGACGCCGAACCGCCGGGTGGCGTCTTTTTTTCTGACAAGCACCACAGAGGACGCCCAAGGACTCGTATAGGGTTCGATGGTGTCCTTAGTGACCATTTTCTCAACTTCCGTTCGGATTACGCGGTGTTCAGCTGCAGAAACTCGGTAAGGATGCCTATGAATGGGACTGTCATTCCGGGTGTAAATTCGATGAGTCACCACCTTTGTCTGGCTGAGATGGGGCATAGCAAAATCGAAAACGTCGCTGAAAGCAGCTAGCAAACGATGAATGTCGTCAGACTGAGCAGCGGAAAGGTCTGGGATAATCATTGTGTCAGAATGGGCGTGAAATGAAGTGCTGGTGTCAGGGCTCCCAGAAGACTGGCGCATGGATAGTAAGGGCCACAGGGTCGTGTGGGTCTAAAGTCGCTATGCTGCCCAGCGTGATGCCTTTCGGAAGCAATTGTGGTGTGCGTCAAAAGTTCAGAATATGGATACATAACCGATTCGCAGAATCAGTCGCAACGGAGTGACCGAGAGCTACACTTTTGTAAAAAGGGCGTCTAGGGAAGGAGAGATCACCCAGTCGCCGTCACCAACCGGGGATCTGAGGTCAATGTGACATACGCCGCAGAGCTGGTGGAAGGTGAACAAACTCGACGACACATAAACGTCGTGGTGACTCGGAGGTGAGATCGGGCACAGAAGGGAGTTCTAAATGTAGAAGGCCAGAGAAGCAGTCGGTGAGGGCAGAATGGGTACTCAATAAGTCATGGCCGAGGATGACTTCATACGGGCTCTGGTGCGGAACGGTGGATATGCACCGTTCCGCACCAGACCACAGCCACCAGACCACTGTGGTCTGGTGGCTAGCGAAGCCCACAAGCCAACGACACACACATGCCACACAAGTACACATGCCAACGACACAAGATGTACCACCATCGGCAATCCTAAAAACAGGCGACGCAACAGGCGTCAGAACCTTCAGGCGGCGACGAGAAAGACGAGCGCTCATAACCGAGAATTGCACCGCCGTGTCCATGAGCGCCGAAACAGGCCCGCCGTCCACTACTATGTCCAAAATATTTTGTCGAGTGACCAGGGTCAACAGAGAATTCTGGGTCGGTTGGGCAATGCAGCATCGCCTCTGGGAGCTGCACTAGTCAGTTTTCCCCAGAAGGACGGCGAGGGCATGGCTACGACGAACGAGGGGCAATCGGTGAGTGAGAACGCCGGTTCTGTGGTGACGGGGAGTGGTGGTCGTAGCGTGCAGTCGGAGCAGGACCATCATATGGCGGCGGGTTATTGCGGGCATGAAACGACGAGGACTGGCTGTCTACCGGGCGGTAAGTGTACGCGGGACGAGGAGACGAATGCCGACGATAGCGACAATGGTGGAAAATATGACCTATCCCATTCCAGTTAAAGCATATTGGCTTGTCATCATGCGTGCGCCACTGGTTTGGATCGCGATATCCGGAATAGGTCGATTGCCGGTGGGGAGGTCGAAAGAAATTGCCCACCGTAGGGCTACTTACAGAACAGATGGGACGAATGCCTGCGTTCGCCAACTCTTCGCGTACGACAGTTTGAATTAAAAATACTGCTGGGCCGGACTCGTAAGAACCGGCTTGAGGAACTGATGGCGACGCAGCCTCAATCTCGCGCCGGACAAGACGCAGCAAGTTTTCGGCACCAGCTGGCTGGACGTCTTCACACGATCAGGTAGCGGCAGTATTAGGGAGCCGAACGAATTGTTGTGAGACAGAACGACTCATTGCTTCATTAAAGCGTCGGCACTTTTATAATGTCGTCGATGGTCGAGCAGTCCTTGTATACGAGTAAATTAAAGGTGTCATCGGCGATGCCTTTCAGAATGTGGCTGACTTTGTCAGCTTCGCGCATCTTGTCGTCGAGCCGCCGACAGTGTGTTAATACATATTGAATATATAGACAAAGTACGGTTCAGCAGACGCTTGGGCCCGGCACGAAAGATCCTTCTTGGTAGTTCGCTGGCGCCCAACTAGCTTCCCAAAGAGTTCTTGCAGTTTTTGCTTGCAGGTGTCCCAACTGGTCGATTTCTCCTCATATTATTGGCACCAAACACGGTCGTTCCCCTGAGGTAACCGATGATGTTAGCCAGCATGATACTCGGGTCCCACCTTTGTTGGCTCGCTCATATTCGATTAGCCAATTTTCTACGTCCGTGCTGTCAGTGCCGGAGAAGGTGCCAGTATTTCGTAGTTGGGCCAGGCCAATCGATGTTGTGGTAGCCGAATCCGAAGCAGCGGGCCTCTCAGTCGTCATGATCAAATGGCCCACAAGATGTTCTCTGCGAAGTTCCGAGATGTGCTCGTGAAGTACCCTGCAACTCCACCAAGATGTTTCTGGAGGTCTGCAGAAAAGGCTGCTTATTTACATTATGTAGAAGCAAGCTATAAGTGGGGCAGCAACAACAAGTATTGTTGTTGTTGCCTCAAAAATGACTACAACAAACATTGCGGTAAGTAAACCAATGAACTGGGCTAGTTGGTGGACGTTCATGGTTGTATTACGCTTAGTATTACAGTAACGGAAAGAACTAAAGAGCGAACATAAAGGAACAGAAGGTGGACGTGCTCGCGCCACGCACGTCTATATGTTGTTCCTTTATGTTCGTTGTTTAATTTTTTTCCGTCAGTGTAATATTAAGCGCAATACACTCATGGACACAAATGGCGGACGACAGACATCACTTCGTTTGCCTCTTATCTGCTCTACACTTCAGCCTCGTCTTCTATATCTGCATGACAACCGGCTCATAACAATATCATATGACATAACATATCTTAATGCATCACAGTTTCAAATCGCACAGCTCATAGCAGTGAATGACACTGAGGAAGCTTCACAAGAAGGAACAAATTCATGATTTACGGCACAAGAAAGACGGAGGCATGGAGAAATAAATAAAATGTGCTCATTACAACAAGCAGAATGAAGAGATAGCAGCTGCATCAGAAGTCGCTAGGGACATTGAGGTAGCCGAAAAGGCCGCCATAGCAATGGCCATATGCACCTGCCGATGGGACGTGCCGGTCATCGTCGTCACAGACTCGCAGGCAGCCTGTCGCCATTTTCGGGCAGGAAGAATTAGCAAGAACGCACTCAACATCATCAAATACCAAGCCATCTCTGATCGAAACGCACATTCTGTGGACCCCGGGACGCGAATCCTTGGTGGGAAACCAAGCGGCTCACGCCGCCGCCAGAAAACATGTACGCCGGACAACCCCCCCCCCCCCAGGACATTGTCTGCCATCAGACCAAGACGAAATGATAGAATGAAAATACTACAACATTCTAGAACATTACAAGAACAGGAGGAAATATCCGCCACCACACATCAGCAGAGAAGAAGCCGTCATACTACGCCGACTTGAGATGGGCACTCCACGGCAATCTACTACATGCAATGTACCCAAACACATTTACAAGAGACTACCAATTCTGCAATACACCAAACACCCTTTACCACGTGGTCTGGGAATGCAAAAAGAACCTGTGGACAACGCATATCCAAACACCAACGGAAGACCAGTGGGAGGCACAGCTGACAGGCCCAAAACCTGAGGACCAACTACGGCTGGTGAACAGGGCCAGGCTATCAGCACAGGGTCATGGCTACCTGGAATAGGGTGGCCTCCCACCTTCGGGCAATAACAGCTTGGTCTCCGAAATAAAGTTTATACACTCATTCATCACAAATGTCTTCAATAAACGAAAAAATTATCCGACGATTACGATACTCCCTAATGCGAAATTTGAGCGCAGCTCTATACGTGTTTCCATTTCGCGATATTTTGAATCAAAGAATTTGAGAGAGACATGTAGCAGAGTCGGTAATGGTCGAAAATCTGATCTGCGGATCAAGCGAGCCGGCGTTTATACATGACTCGTCAAAGGTTCCAGTGTGATCGCTGGTGCCGCATGGCTTCCAGAAAGTACTATACAATTCGCATAGCGCATACAATCAGATTAAGAAACAATCTCACACAGTAACAACCAAAACAAGCGCGAACGAGACCGACCCAACAGAACCAAACAGGCGCGGGCGAGAGCTGTGGCGCGAGCAGACGATAGTACGAAACGAGCGGATCGGCTGAGACCAGACACGAGTGCGCATCGAGCCGTAAGGAGGGTCCGCATGACACCAGCATCGCGCGCGCACGTCACTGAAGGGGCCGCTCTCATTGGTCTCCGCCATTCGCTGCTCGCGTCCTTCGTCTCCCACTCCAGCGAAGGGGGGCGGCGCTGGTTACGAGGCCGACGACAACGACGACAACGCCGACGCGAAACCCAGGAACGGACGCCAAAGAGCTGCGCTCTAAAAATATATTCTTAAAGCTACGCAATCTGCGTTCCTAAATGACGATAGGTTGTATATAGCCTGCATCACGCCAATACGCGCGTTGGAGCGGGGGTAGGCGCTGCAGCTCGGAGCCGACGGTGCGGCGTTATCGATCCAGGAGAAGACGCAAGCTGGTGCCAATGCTTCCCACCTTCTTCTGTTGCAATGTGCACGTGGCACGAGCAGCCGTCTTCGTAGACACTTCGCATCTCTATTGTTGATGTTCATGTTCACCCGCTTCCCTACTTGCTCCTTCTCGTCATAGCACTAAGTCTTTAAGTCTATTACCCCAGCAACACTCAACGCTTTCGATCGCGATCGCGCCTGATTGGGATCGAATGCGACAGAAATCGCTCTGTGTGACAGCGCTACAATACCGAGTTCGAGCGCCCTCAAAAAGCGAAACAATGCGTTGAGGCGATCTGCGCATGCTTATTTTATGGCTAGCGCTACGATCGCTTTGTATATACGACTGGAGAATCTCACGTTACGGCGCTTCCTGCACTCAGCACTTTGGAACGTCGTCGATAATCGTCTGTTTCAGATGAATTTGGCGAACCATACGTATTCGTTGAAAACAACTTGCTCAGGAAGTCAACGAAATCATTGTTGGACACTGGTGCTGTTAATGCGTCCTAGACTCGTTACTATAGTCATGTGCTGAACCTGTGCAACCTGAGAAAGACCTTAGCAGTACAGAATTCGTAGTTGCAGCAAGACCCATTTGGTCTGTTGTCTTTGGATACGGCTGGTAGCAGCAAGTGAGTGTTGTAGTTGACTTGAAAAACGAATACCAACTTCTTCAACCATGGGACGTGGCCTGATAAGGACTATTGGGCGCCAGGACTTAAGGAGTCGCCATCTGTCGGAAGCGCCTCCCTTGCGTAGTACGAGGGATCACGCGGCGCGCTCCTCATAGGTTTCGCTTACGGCACTCAGTGAAAACACCACATGGCAGCCCTCCTGGACATTTATGTAAGTACTCTTAAAATGAGGGAACCTTTTGACTGTCGATATAATAATATTTGGCAAACTCAAATATTGAATATGTACAGTGAACGCCACTGCGCGCGGCAGCCGCGATGGAGTCTCCCGAACCGGCTTCTTGCGTGAAAGGTAGGCAAACGCTGAGAGTAAACTATGTGAGTGAGTGAAGAAACTTTGTTGTGAATGCCTGCAGAACGGTTAGCCTTCCCCTGTTAGGGAGGCGTTACCGTGACGCGGCCATGACGTCTTCGCGGCGTGTGGCGCCTCTACTTCGGCCGCGGCCGCACTATTCCCTTTGGTCGACCGCGCCTGCCCCTCTTTTGGGGTGGCAGCCTCCCTCCGGTTTCGCTCGGTCGTTGCCTTTTGAGGGCCACCGAGATCTGCTGGACGGCCTGGGTTTGGACACCTTGGTCATAGCACCTCGTTGCGGCTTCGAGCCGCGGCGGGATCGTTGTTATCGTTGCAGCTTCGTGCGGATTCTTAGCACAGTCCCAAAGGATGTGAGCTGCAGTGGCTCTTTCCTTTCGGCACACACAACACAGATCACTTTCATAAACACTTGGACACACGTGCCTCATCAGCACCGGTGTGAATAACGACCCCGTTTGAAGTTGTCGATATAAAACCGCCTCCTTACGGGTCAAGCCCGGATGAGGTGGCGGCATAGTCCTTCGCTCTAGTCGGTACCATTTCACAATTTCGTTGTAGGAAGTCATTTTGTCCTTGGTTTCCCCCCACCACGACGGGTAGGCTGTAGTAGCAGCGGCATGGTTGGTTAGTCCTCGCGCCGCCGCGTTCGCCGTCTCGTTGTGGTTAGCGTTGCCGCGATCCGACACACCACTGCCCATGTGGGCCGGAAACCACTTTATCACCACACACCGACTTTCACTCGCGAGATCAACTACCTGCAACACACGCGCGGCTTCACCACACACCCTTGCTCTGGCGTAATTTTTCACTGCCGTCTTAGAATCACAGAGCACAGTCGTGCACTCGGGGTCGGCGATGGCCAGAGCAATGACCTCCTCGGCTTGATGCGCCCCTCGAGTCCGCACGCTCGCCGCTGTTCTCGTTGCACCGGTCGATGCCCCGACGACTGCAGCGGCGAATGCCTTTCTGTCATGTGGATACTCTGCCGCGTCCACAAACACGGCACCCCTGTCTTTGGCATGGAGATCGATGAGCGCCTTGGCCCTCGCCGCCCGCCGCTCTTTGTGGAACTCAGGGTGGATGTTTCTTGGCATCGGACATACCCGTAGCCGTCTACTAATTGCGTCCGGTAAAGGCACTTCTGCATTTTCGGGTCCCCTTTCCTTTGGTCCCAGGCCTAGGTCACGCAGCACTTGCCTGCCCGTTCTTGTTTCCGATAGCCATGCGAGCTGAGCGGTCCTCTGCGCCTCGACGATTTCCTCCAGGGTGTTATGCACTCCCAGGGCCAGGAACTTGTCGGTGCTTGTGCAGTCGAGAAGTCCGAGTGCAGCCTTGTATGCTTTGCGTATGAGCGCATTGATCTCGCTTACGTCCTGTGTGGGCAAAGCGTTGGAGCTTACGTCCGGCCGATCTCACTTACGTCCTGTGTGGGCAAAGCGTTGGAGCGTGTACTCATGAACAGGTGGCAGAGGTACCTGGAAGATTCGGGGCTGTACCCAAACACCGCCATCGGGTTCCGAAACAAGCTCGGAACTCAGGACGTCATGATACAACTGAAAAATGAAATCCTCGATGACACTACCAACACGAAAGACAAGCGAGCCATCTTGGGTTTGGACCTGCAGAGCGCTTTTGACAAAATGAGACACTCTGGGATTCTGGCCCAGGTGTCACGGCTAAACATGGGCAACAGAACATATGCGTACATCAAGGATTTTTTGACGGAGCGGACTACCGAAATCATCACCGGTGACCTGCGGCTCCAAAAGAAGCAGCTCGGCAGTGTTGGGACCCCCCAGGGCTCAGTCATCTCGCCATGACTTTTTAACCTCGTAATGATAGGGGTTGCCGAGCGCCTCTCACGAGTCGCGCGGGTCCGACACACCATCTATGCCGACGACATAACGCTCTGAGTCCCAGGAGGAAGCGACGAACACATCGAGAATACATTGCAAGAGGCTGTTGACGCTATCGAGGAGCAGCTGGACGGGTCTGGGCTCGTCGGCTCCCCAAGCAAGTCTGAGCTGTTGGTGATTCCTCCGAAAAGGGCAGCTATAGAAGACGAAAGGCAACGAACCTGCGAGAGAGCAAGACACAATAAAGATCAAGACGAGCGGTGGTCACATGATCCCGGTTGTCGAGAAGATCCGAGTGCTGGGGATGCTGACTGAGCGCAAACGAGTCAACGGCGAGACGGTCAACCGTCTGGCGGCCAAAGTCACCACGGCCATCCGCCTCATTAAGAGGGTGTCGCACAGAACAGCAGGCATGAAAGAAGAAAGCCTCACCCGGCTAGTGGAATTCTTCGCTATAAGCCACATTACATACGTTGCTGCTTTCCACAACTGGAGGCAGTGCGAACGAAATAAGTAAACTATGTGAAATATGTTCTTATATAGTGGGCTGCCTGTATAACCAAATAGAGCATAACAGAATGAAGCCTCATTGCATGCAGCGACCGCTCGCGTTCGCGGCGACCGACTGCGCGTGTGCATGCATATCCGCGCACAATTTTTTGCTTTCGCTGTGAGCTCGTTTTCGCACCGTGCCGAGCATAGAGTTTCTCACTATAACACCTAGAGGGTAATCTGGCGCCACCGTCTATGGGAGTTTCTTAAGGGGGCACCGTGCCGTCATGGGAATGACGGGATATGTGTCTGCGAGGCTCGTGTTGGCTGGTGTTGTAAGAGGCTTCGTCTAAAACGTAGATATGACTACGCAAATAAAGCGTTCTCAAAGTAAAATCTTCATAAAATGTTTCCATTCACACATATTACATCTTTACTTACCCACGATGCATGACCAAGCGAAGAAAAGCAAGAACAAGACGACCAACTGTTTCAAAGCGAGCGCGAACCTTGTCGTCTGTCCTCCAACTTTAGCGGCCCGCTGATACTTTTTACGTAACATGTAGTCGTACACACAATAACAAGTTCTCATAGTTAAACAAAACATGTTATCGCGTAATAATAAAGCTAAAACAGCTTTTCACGTGCTGTTCTAGTAGAAAATGAATCATTGTGACAGACGGATCGGTACTTGCCAAGCGCGTCTTCAAGTCGTCCTGTCTCTACGAGAACGATGACAATCCGAATCCACAATATACCGGCATTCCCATGCATACCACAGCGCAGCAGCGCCAGATTTCCCTCTAGGTAATGTAGTGAGAAACTCTATAGTGCCGAGAGCTTTAGGCCGCGGCATATGAGCATTTGACAGTACACTAGCAACCATTGTTGCGTGGACGCTATCATAACTATTCAAAAATAATTTCGTTATAGAGACTTCGACGCCTACGGCGACTGTGATGCGCCATCGCGACGATACAATCTTTTTTTTTTATCTTCTGAAGTTTTGGACATTTCAATCTTTCTTTTTTTTTTAGTTGCGTCGCACTGTATGTTTATCGGTCTTCTCAGCGTGCGATTTTACTCTGCTTACTTTTCGTAATCCAGTGCATCCATTCATAACACAAACATGACCATATGCCATACCTGTCTTTAATGTGCGCCTTACCGCTCCCTTTCCGTTCCAGTGAACTTGCCAGTATCAGTCATAAACAACGTCATAGACCAAACCGTCATGACATTAGCCGGGCAGCGGGCGTGGGCGAGCGTCTCAGTGCGCGTTTTCTGCTACTCACCGAACATCGCAGTCTCGGCGCCGTAGCAGAAATCTTCCTCGCGTCTGTGCTTGCTGCATACCCGAGTTGTAGCCGATGGCTGTCTGCCGGTTCTAAGACTGGCGAGTCAAGCCTCCAAGCTTCACGCAGCTCCTTGTCCTGCGGCTACGTCTGAATAAAGCTGACACCGGGTTCCGTTGCGTACGTCCGGCACTGCGGCACCGAGTAGTAGCCTGCCATGCTGCACGCCTCCAAAGGCAGCCACTACCTATTATAGTAGTTTCATATGTTGTCAAGCAGACACTTAAGGCGGTAAAGGCTCACCATGTAATCAGAACCACAGCGCAACTGGTACTTTAAACTTTCGTTTTCAGCTCGCTTCGACGCTTCCGAAGCAGCCGACGCGGCCGCTGTGGCCACGTGATCCCGCATGCCACGTCTCGCCGACGGTGGCGTCAGCTTTTCCAGTGGTGGAGCTCGCCGCCGATACTTAGGGTGGCACAGCAGCAGTGGTAATTGCTGGTCTGTGCCATTTGCCAAGATTCGTTTGCCGCTTTGCACGTTCCCGGTCACCATACTGCAAGTGCGAAAATGGCGTCTGCAAGTTGATCGCTCTCGGCTCCGTAGTCATTCACTCATTTTATGGGACACTGGGTACCAGCTACGCTCGACGGTTGCTTCACGGTCTGGAGATGACCTTAAGATGATTCTATGTTCCGCGCCATCGACTACAGAAGCACTATCACCGTGAAGCTTCCTTGCGTTAACGGCAGCACATGCATGTCCATTCTAACTAACCGTCCGGTGTATACACCATAGGTCCAGCCAAATAAACAGAGCTCCCTCAGACTCACTCACAAAACAAAACATTCTGCAGAAACCACCGACGATGATTGTCAATGTAAGCGAATATCCGAATGCTTCAAAACAAGCTATTCGCGTTATTAAAGTAATGGTGCACTTAACGAGGTATAATTGTTGCAGTGAGGATACTGCAGGTAGTGTTTGTTGTTTTATTGAGTATTTCCGCATAAAACACAACCGTTAAACAGTATATCTCTAGCGGTAGCACGTACGCAAGCATATCTCGCGAGCAGGTACGCCTCAAAGAGCTACGACAGGTAGCATTCGGCAACGAATGCGTCCCGCAGCGAGAACGCAAGCGCCCTTTGCGCCAGTGCCTTTGTTCCAACCTCCGACCAGAAACCACCGACTGCTATAGCCACGACCGCCCACGAGAACGGGCAAAACAGCCAAAGAAAGCTTTTGCTTTAATGTGCTCTTCGCTTAGGACTCACTCGCACTCAGACTCGCCATTACCAGACCGTGCCTGGCTTACCCGAACTCAGAATAATCAAAATCAGACTCAAGCATTTGGGCTCATGCATGGAATCACTCTGTGTCCCTTAGATTCACAATATCACCGACTCAATTCATATCCACGGAGCCATAGGTTCATACCCAATCCGCCTCATGGACTTGCAGATTCACATAAGTTCATGGAATGGAATGCTCAGACTTAATATGACTAACCTACTCAAGGAGAAGAAAGGGGTTTCACCGAGGAGCCCGATTTTTATTAGTCAAGAAGCCAACAAACACGGACACCAAGGACAACATAGGGGAAATTACTTGTGCTTAATAAATGAAATAAAGAAACGATGAATTAGTGGAAATCAAAGTGGATGAAAAAACAACTTGCCGCAGGTGGGAACCGAACCCACAACCTTCGCATTTCGCGTGCGATGCTCTACCGATTGAGCTACCGCAGCGCCGTTTCCCCACCCACTTTCTTGGGTATTTTATGTGTACTAGTAGAATCCTGGGAAGGTTAGCCAGCGCCACCTCTCACAGACCTTGGCGGCGGACTTGGAACGTCCTTTTCATTTCCATTAATTTATCGTTTCTTTATTTCATTTATTAAGCACAAGTAATTTCCCCTATGTTGTCCTTGGTGTCAGTTTTTGTTGGCTTCTCATGATATGACTAATAAAAATCGGGCCCCTCGGTTATCCCACTTTATTCTCGTTTATTACATAACGACGCTCTCGAATCCGGCAACATTGATGCCTTCAGGTAGCATATGTGGGTTTATTGACCAGTTGCCTTCACCCAAAAAGATCACGTTCTCGTGGCGCCTGCGGCAAAAAGGACGTTCCACGTCCGCCGCCAAGGTCTGTGGGTGGTGGCGCTGGCTAACACTCCCAGGGTTCTACTAGTGCACATAAAATACCCAAGAAAGCGGATGGGGGAACGACGCCGCGGTAGCTCAATTGGTAGAGCATCGCACGCGAAATGGGAAGGTTGTGGGTTCGGTTTCCAAGTGCGGCAAGTTGTTTTTTCATCCACTTTGATTTCCATTAATTTATCGTTTCTTTATTTCATTTCTTAAGCACAAGTAATTTCCCCTATGTTGTCCTTGGTATCAGTGTTTGTTGGCTTCTCCTGATATAACATACTGTAAGATTCGTCGGACGATCTCGCCGCTGCCACCATTTGTTAGAGTTGTCGGGCGATCTACGAGCTGTAAGCCAATCTCACCGCTGCCATTCAGATGTAAGATTTGGCAGTCGTAGCTGTAGGGTTGAACTTGGGAGGAACTAGGTGAACAGGATTTATTTACATTATTTACATCTTAGTCTACATTTACATTTACAGTCTAGCGTGGCTCCCAAATGGAGCCCGCAAGACGAGCATACAGCAAACAGCTTACGAGCAGACAGCTCACGAGTACATTGACGAGCACGACAACGAGCACGCAGCTCACGAGTACATTTCGAGCACGACAACGAGCACACACTAGCAGCCGACAATCGCTGCTTATATGCACTCCGCTCGACGTCATAGTTCGACGTCTTTTGGAGGAGGCGGGCTCTCGACTTGGAGGAGGAGGATGAGGGCTCACACACACGCACACACACACACATGTTCACGCTCCGAAATCGACACCACACGAATTTCGTAGAACTCGGAGCCGTTCCGGGTAGCGCGCCGGGTAGCACATTGTCTTGCGTCTTGGTCGGCGCGTGGGAAGGAGCCTTCGTCGGCTTTCTCGCGGCAACTCCCCCACCCGTAGCAGATCAGGTCCGCGTTGTCGTGTTGAGCACAAAGCCTGCTTCGTCGAACTCCTTCAGTCACAACGGCGACGAGGCTAGAGCGTAACGGTGGCGGTTTCAGCACAAAGCCTGCTTCGTCAAACGCATCCTAGCTGAAGCGGCGGAGAGTGGGGATGCGCGCATTGTTCCCGACACAAAGTCGACTTAGTCACGCCGTGGCTAGAGGTTGGCGGCGGCGTTCCAAGATGAGGTTGCCACCGCTGGCGTAAATGGCTGGCAAACTTGCACTGCAGCTGGCCGTTCTTAACACTACTCAAGTTCATTTAAAGCCATGCTCCACAACTCAAAACCGGCGAGGGCCAAAACCCATTTCTGTAGTAGCCATACGGGCCGCACTTTAGTGAGAAACGTTGCGTTTTTTGTTGACGCGCCGTGATTACAGGGCTGCCAAACGCTCCGCGTACAAACGAACATAGCATTTAGCCGGGTGTGCTGCCTCTGCGCCTGCTTATCGCTATCGTGAACCGCTGCGAGGGAAGCACATCGCTGGCGTTAACTGCACAGCCAACGCCTGCGTCACTGCCCTATCGCCTTTTAAGCGGCAGCACATCTTACTAGATGCTACGTTCGTTTGTATGAGAAACGTTTGACAGCGCTGCAATCACGACGCTGAAGCAGGCATGTTACATTGTTCTTGTTGTTTTGTATTTCGCGGGCATCTGCAATAGGCGGAAAAACACTAATGCCTAATAGATAGAATATTAGAAACTGTTTAATCGGACGTTTCGCAAAGCGCTCTACAACTTTCTAATTGGAATTTTTTGCCTTACTTCGTTGCTTCAGAAGTTCGTTAATTAATGTTAACTAATTATGCAGTTAAGCAGAATACAAACAATAGTGTGACTTACTACATACAATAGTCAGCAACATACATTTGGTCGCGTCGTCTTAGAGTACATCGGCATATTTTTAACCTCTGGCTAAAGTTAACTTGACACCCAGTATATTAATGTCTGAATGATGCACGCGATAGCTAGAATGGTGTGATAACAAGTGTTCGTAACCAAACCAACGTTTAAAAGCATGCGGAAACTCCACTGGAGTTAATTATCTAAGTATGCGTAAGCATACCGCAAATTTAGTTTATCCAACCCCCTAATTTAAGTAGGCCCACCCCTACTGTAAACTTCCCCGTGCATTTTCTATGGAGCCTTAGTATTCCTATGGGTATTGTCTCTGATCAACTTTATTTTCAATTGTTCCTTATCGCTATAAAGCCACCAGGCATCTATATTTACGCTATTATAACGATTAACTGCCTTCGCAAATTACGCATTTTTGTGCAAATACAAGGCATTAAACTTCTCGCGTAACCGGCTGCATGGGGTACCAGACGACAGGAAATGACGACGTATGGATGGATGGATGGATGGATGGATGTTATGAGCGTCTCCTTTGGAACGGGGCGGTGGGTTGCGCCACCAAGCTCTTGCTATTATACTGCTTAATGTTCTACCTAGGTTAAACAATAAAAAAGAAAAAAAACACTATGAACTACCACACCCAAATTTTCTGATCCCCTAGTGCGAACTGTGCTTTTGTACGTCTCTTGCTTTTGTCGTTTCCCCGCTTTTCTTCCACCAATCCTCCAATCGCCTCTTACTAATGCCTATTGCGGACATGTTTACTTTACCAGTGCAGTGCTCCCGCTGAACCCAAGGGCTTCAAGGAGGCCAATAGTGCCTAAATCGATTGCTGGGTAGACGTCTTCACATTCTAATAAAACATGCTCCATTGTTTCCCTAGCTTTACCGCAGCAAGCACATGCTTCTTCTTCCTTCTTATATCTCGCTTTATAGGTGCGTGTTCTAAGGCATCCCGATCTGGCTTCGAAAAGTAATCAGTTTCCCTTTGAGTTATCATAAATTGTTTCTTTCCTGATTTCTTTTTTCCCTCTTAAGTAGTTACTCATGGCAGGTTTCTTTTCCATTGCCGACACCCATGAGATTATTTCAGCCTTTCTGACTTTCTGCTTGACCTTCTTTGTTGTTGTGTTGCCCACCCTACAGGCCGCATACTTGCTGGTAATCTTCCTAGTTCTTTTCATCCACTGTGAATCAATGTTTTTCCTGTACAGATACCTGAACACTCTCCCAGCCCATTTACTTTCTTCCATATTCCTTCAGCCGTTCTTCATACTCAATTTTACTGCAAGCTTCCCTCACTTCAAAACTAGTCCAGCCCATATCACCCTGCACAGCTTCATTTGTAGTCTTCCCGTGAGCGCTCAATGCGAGGCGACCCACTGACGTTTGGTTCCCGTCGAGTCCTGATTGTACCCCTGATTTGAAGCAAACAACCGCATTTCCAAAAGTAAGTCCTGGAACCATTACACCTTTCCACATACCTCGGAGGACCTCGTACCTATTGTATCCCCATAGCGCTCTGTGCTTCATTATGGCTGCATTTCTCTTCCCCTTCACTGCTATTGTTTTTTCCTGTGTTTCCAGATATCTATTGCCTTCGTTTATCCATATACCAAGGTATTTGTATTCTGTTACCCGAGGTATTTCCCGGCCCTCACGAAACCCACCCCCCCTTACTGCAGCGCTCCTGCCGGCAAAGGGATGAAGCACGAACAGAGTTGTAGTCATCTCTCTCTGCAGACGGGCGTCGCCGTTCAGACATCTCGGTTACTCCACCGTGGTACTGAGCTCAGTCACTGAGCGGTTGGTGAGCATCAAGCAAGGGTCCTTATCAAGCCGCGATCGCGATCGCTTCGTGCTTGCACGATGGTAAGGCGCAAGCAGCCACTTCACTCATGGGCGTCTACTAAGGGCGTGACAGTATCGCTTTTCGGCTCTTCGGTTTCGCTTTCCTGTGTGACATTGGCCAGAGTTCATTACGCCTTACAAATTATCAACGTGAAGTTATCATTATTCTGTAAATGGTTACATATATATATATATATATATATATATATATATATATATATATATATATATATATATATATATATATATATATATATATATATATATATATATGAGCTCCACAAATGGCTCGCATCAATTCTTTCATTGAGACCAGTCACATGGCTATTCTGGTTCACAAGTTAATTAGTCTACTTTGCGGAACTACTTGTGTAATAACTACACTGAGTCAGTGTCAAATGTATGCCTCTGTTGTGAATGTAATCCAGAGGAAGTCATTTAAACAATTCATCCTTCCTATTTTTAAGGAATTTCAGATACATTTCGCGAAACACCCGGTAGTCAGGACATATATCTTCAAATAATGCGTACTGCGCAAAAAGCGATGGAGCCAAAATTTTAGGCATAACGTGAGGACATGAATGTGAATGAGAGAGCAAGGTGACCACTATTCTAGTTGACAATAAGAGAAAAGAAATGAAGCTGGGCAAGTCATTTAATGCATAGGGCTGATAACCGGTCGTCTGTTAGAGTTAAAAAATGGGTGTCAAGAGAAGGGAAGCGCAGTCGAGGACGTCAATGAATTAGGCGGTGTCATTAAATTAGGAAATTTTCATGCAAAGACGGAGTTAGCTGGCGCAAGACAGGAGTAATTTGATCTCACTTGCAGGGCCCTTCATCCTGCAGTGAACATAAATAACCTGATGAGGATGATGATCTTCAAATCAGTCCCTCGGTACGGAGCTCGCTGGCAGGGGCCTTCATTCTGCAGTGAACATACATAACCTGATGAGGATGATGATCTTCAACTCAATCCGTCAGACCAAACCGACACGTTTCTAAATGGTGGATTTCAAAAGCATGAATGGTGTATCGTGTTTCATAAAGACAAGCGCATCATGTTGACATCTTTTCAACTCAGCATTATTGCGCATGCCCACTAACGATGGAATCAACAAACATGCCCTCGAAAGCTATCTTAAACGTGTTCCCTCTCCTACCCACAACGCATAAATAGCTGAGCAAATAAGGCAACGGGGTTCTGTGTTGACTGACACTTGGCTCGATCGTATTCTTTGCGTGAACGGCACGAAACAATTGGTACGAGAGCAATATTTAAAACAATGAACCAAATTATCTTTACCTGGCGCATGTAACACCAGGAATAATGAAACGCTGACAAGGTTGCGATCAGAGAACCCTTGATCGATAACAACACTGAAATAAAATACGAGGAATGCTACCACGAGGAATACTAAGTCTAACAATGAAGTGGAAGGCGCGGGTTTGTCATTCTATTTGAACCAGATCCTTCTTTAACACTGCGTCAAAGTGAATATATTCAGTTTTGCTACAATTATAAAGGCTTCAAGGTGTTCCCAGCTTATCTGCGGCAAATATGGAATCTACACTTGCGTACGAAGGTATTTGCTTCCTTTGCTTACCTTCGCATGTCATACTGTGTCACAACTTTTGTTGCTTTGGATAATTGAATAGTTTATTTCCGTGCCTGTCAAACAGCCATGTGGCCTGCACAACAGTAGACGCTGTCATAATACATTCTTCACACAAAACTAATAGTTTGGTGCTTTTTGAATTTAGAGCACTTGTTTTAAACAGTCGAGAAACAAAACAATAAATGCAAAAGAAACTAAAAAACAAACTCACATTCATAAAAATGTTAAACATGTCATCGTGACATATTTCGCATATTTAATTCCATGGGTATGGCCCTGAGAGGTGACCAAGTATGGACTCCTGTGTTAATTATTTTTGTGTCAGACAGTACTCCTGAAATGCAAACCTGTTGCTGTCTGTCATGTAAATAACTTCGTAGTAGTTCCGAAGATGGACCAGCTGTTATGCCATATGCGTTGAATTTAGTAAAGAGAATGTTGTGATTAAGGAAATGGAATGCTTTTTAGTAATCGATAAAGACACATCCTACGGATCTGCCCTATTAATTTACACTTTGATCTTATCAGTAACCTGATTAAAGCTAGGTTAGTAGAATATCCAGGACGAAAACCTAAACCTAACTGTCTTGGTGTTAATAGTTTAAACTTGTCCAAGTAGTTAGAGACCCACTGTTCAATTAGTTGTACTGCTTTACTTAAACACCTGAAGATTATTATAGGCCTGTAATTTGCAAATAAGGTACGCCACCTTTTTTATAGACCTTTTTATCGGGTGAGGAGGACAGGGAGCGCGGCGAGCCTTTCCTCCTCTCTAGCTTGTGCGTTCCGGCGCGGCGCTGCTTGCGTGCAGCGGAACGATTTCGATATGTTTTAGATCTTTACGCAATGTCCGTTCATATAAGGTGCTCAGGGAAGCCTATCGGTGCATCGGTAACTACAGCACGCGGAGCTATCTCTTGAGGACGCAAACATGTGACGCGCGTTATCAGCCGCGGTGTGTGTATGTGTTTGAACTATTTTGCGAATATTGGTTTTAATTCAGCGAAGAGAACCGGTGTATCTGTATTACCAGGATTAAATGGTAAATCTGCTCACTATCTGATCGCTTGGTGTAGGGTCTAAAACATAAAACATAAGAGCGCATGCTCGTGTACGGCCAACCTAAGGCAACCACGAAACACTTAAGCGGCAGGTGCTATCAAATATTTGTGATACACCGGCATCGTGCTCACGCATATTAAGTCTAGTAGGCTTGAAATGCCTATGTGTCTACGCTAGTGTCCTGCATGAGGCCGATGGCGCTGCTCAACACAGCGATCACTGCGGTTGGTGAACCAGCATGATACATATATATAAGCTATGTGACTCGGCATTGCCTTTTTGCCCTGTAAAGCCATAATATGTGAGAGGGATCGCATAAAGAGAATGCGATGACTATTCTTGAGGACAAAATTTCCGTATTACGTGTGAGTGCGTCGTAGAGAACGGAACGAACACAACCGAAAAAAGAAATCGGTTATCTTGCTCTTTCTCGAAAAAGAAAGATAAAACGGGCTAACGCCGCAATACGACCTCACATAGTCACGCCGCACAACGTTCGTAGATATATAACCGCTGATGCCATATGCTAGGACCATGCGGTATATAGAACAAAGATATCTGTAATCCAGCACCCACCACTGCTTAGGACGCTCGCGCAGTTCGCAAGCGGTCGCTTTGCTGGAAAAGTATAGTTCACACTGTAAGGTATGCTGTTATTACTTACCAAAAGTTTTATTCATGGGTGGAAACCTCATCCACCGAACCAAGTTGTCACGCAATATAATCTGCAGCTAACAGTTTGAACGCTTGTCAAACTATAACAGCACAGCTCCTATCGTAGCAGAACGGTACCCACGCTGTTACGATCGTCGCGTATGTTTCATTGCTTTTAAACCGCAGCTTAGAACTAGAGGATAATACTGCAATAACGCCCCATTAGCGAATGGAACATTCAGAAATACACAGTTGATCTCCGAGGCTGATTGTAGGCTCAAATATGCGCGCACACATCGCGCTGCGTGTTCCGTCCGCCTCAACGCCAGCAGAATTCCGGCCATGCCGACTTAAACCACTTTAGTACGTCTCACAGAACCGTTTACCACGTAAAAGGCGTCACGTCACTGCAAATAGACCTCGCGAGCGCGAAAACAAACGCCAGAAACTAGCGCCGAGCGTATACCTGACATACAAGAAGGAGCGCTGACACAAGTCAGCATGTCGACTGCCCATAGATGGCGCCACTGCGTAGCAATATGGTGGCGCCCATGAAAAAAAAACGGTCTATACACAGAACTTCTTTTTGACCTTTTCAAGTCCAGAAAAATAGCCATTTTAAAGATTAAATTGACAACGTGACTGAAAGCTTCACATATGCTGTCAACAATTTCCTTGATTTAATAAGAGCATATGTTACCTAAACCAGGACTACAGTTTTTAAGATTCATAATCATGACGCGAACTTCAGTGGCTGTAGTTGCGAAAAAATAAAACAATTGTGATGACAAGCGCGACATGTGAGTGTCATTACCGCCGAGAATATCAGGCACAGAAGCCAAAAAGCTGCTGAACGTGCATCAACTAGCTTTAGGATTTGTAATATGCAGTCTTTTTCTTGAATTTTCGCTGTTCTCCTCCTAGTACGATTCTTATTCGGAAACGCATTAAGTACAGCTGCCATTGCTTTCGGGAATCGTTGCCGGTTTGATTTATTAGATTTTCATAGTAAATTTTCTTCGCATTTTTAAGCAGATATGTCGGTAAGGTGCAAAACTTTTTGTATTCAGAGATGGGTTAAATGGTCGAGCTTTGCATTTACGAGTCAGGTTTTCTTTCTTGCGCATGCTCTTCAACAATCCTCTTGCGCATGCTCTTCAACAATCAAGCCAAGGGTTTGAAGGGAAGGCAAAATGCTTAGGGCACTTAACTACTGTTGTCGCTGCAGGATATTCAAGCTTTAATTATGCCAGATAACTCATTACAAGAAGCTTCAGCATCACGAAATGATGCAACACGAGACCAATCTGAACCAGTGACCAGCTCTATGATGTGTTCTTTGTTAAACATGGATTTTGTGTACAGAGTTTCAAAGACATGTTTAAGACGTCGAAAACTGAGCACTCTTGGAAAGTGGTTGGTTATATATGTTGCTTCATATGATAAAATCATCTGGGGGATAGAGCAGGTTCCTTAATGCATGATCGATGAGAGTGTCCGAATTAGAGACGCATATAGTATGAAGTTGTAAAAACGACTCGATACCGTATCCATGACAGATATTAACGTATTCTCTGATGTGGGCACAGTCAAAAGATCGATATTTATGTCTCCCATGATAACTATGTTTTTGTTTTCATTCGAAACAGTATGCAAAATTTCATCTTGGAGCACAGCAAAATGTGTTTACACTAGAGCTTGGCGATCGGTACATGCAGCCAAATAGAGTGCTTTTTTCACAGGTATCGAAAGATGAATTACTTATTTCAATCCATACTGTTTCGCTATCAGGCATCTGATGTTTAAATCTAGTCTGCTTTTGTACTCTATATCTCGTGAAATAAAGACAGCAGAACCGCCAAGGCTAGGCGATACGCGATGACAGTATTTCGGAGTCTACGAGGGCAATGAAAGTTTTTTATGGGGTTTTACGTGCCAAAACCACTTTCTGATTATGAGGCACGCCGTAGTGGAGGACTCCGGAAACTTCGGCCACCTGGGGTTCTTTAACGTGCACCTAAATCTAAGTACATGGATGTTTTCGCATTTCGCCCCCATCGAAATGCGGCCGTCGTGGCCGGCATTCGATCCCGCGACCTCGTGCTCAACACCGTTATCCTTACTGTTACCGTTATCCTTACCGTTATCACTTAACCATGTCTCTGTGGCACAAACCATTGAAAAAGAGACTTGAATCGGCGATAACAGCCGGAAAAATTCGTCATACTGTTCTTTTTTACACTTTTTGCATTAAAATGAATAACTAAGCAGCTTGAATTCGACAACAACGATGCTAGTTCATTTGATTCAACGTGAGCCATGTTGGAAGAAGCAAAGTGCTATTAAGCATGATTAGCGAAAATTCTGAGGTCGGCTTCGTCTCGAATGCGAAAAACCCTGCTGTCTGTGTTCTTCCTTGCCTTGATTGGGCAGTCGTTTATCCACAGGAAGTGCCGATTCTCTCTTTAAATGCGTAAGCATTTCTATGCTTAACCAATGAGGACACCCATCCGTCCGTCCGTCCGTCACGTAAGACGATTGCTTTGAAGATAGCACCCGCAGCAGAGAGCGAATTGGCCTTCGTGTTGCCGCTCGCTTCGACGCCAACTAAGTGGCGAGAACACAGCGCAAAGCTATCAGCACTTTGCGCGCTCGCTTTCAAGATAGGGCCCGTGGGGCCGCGCCATACGCAGCCACCACCGCAGTACGGTTGATCACGGTCGTTAATGATTCGCATCGAGGAGAAGCAGCGTCATCGACCACGTCTACATACGAGGTCTTCCAAACGTGGCCCTGTTAAATTACGTCACGTATTACAACACGCAAGGCTGGGTGATCGTCGTCCACGAAGCAGCGGCATCATCCAAACCCACCACCATTTAGAACGAGTGAACATTCCTACTACTACCCTCTTCTTCGTAGTCTCATGCTGGTCTCGGTTAACATTTCGATGTTGCAACCGCGCTTCTTTGTCTCACGATTATTTCGCGGTGTTTCTCGCAGTTATACCAAACACAGCAGCATACGACGACGAAACAGCGCGTGGTTAGTAACGAATGCTTGGGTATCATTTAGGTGACACCCAAAGGAAATTCTGGGTGTAATTTTCTCAAGGGCAGAGCTTTCGAAAATATCTCTTTTGTTTTCCTGTATCAGATGGTCCTCGACGTAGATCGGCGTTCATTGTGTTCCTTGAAAGCCTGTATCACTAGTTTGAAGACGTGCCCTACGCGCCTTGCTTACTAATTCTGCTCTCTTTGCCCTCAATATGAACCTTGCCATTAAGTTTTTCGCACTTGAGGCAGATGGCCCTCGATGGGCAAAGTCGATGTCGTCCCTGGATACTGGGCAGATAATTTTACTTCCACCAACCTGGAGAATTGCCACACAGTCTTCGCCTTGAGAGCAAGGTACACCCTTTAGTTCAGCATTATTTCTGCGTGAGTATTGCTCTAGCTATCTTACTTTCTTTTCCAAGGCTGAATTTCGAGTTGTAAGTTCGCAATTTTCAGTTTTTCGTTCTCAGGCTTCGATTCCTCAAGAGTTTAATTTAAGTAAGTCAGGCTCCCCTGGAATTCATCAAGGTATTTCTTAAAAGCACCAACAATCGTTTCAGGTTCAGAGGATATCTTCGATTTAACGCTCTCAAGACCTTGTTGGACTACAGTAGCCAGTTTTCCTTGCGGTACACATTCAAGCGCATCAAGACGTTTCGCGAGTTCAGCATTTGAGGTCATGATGCACACAGAGCACAGAGACGAAAACTCTAGTAGTGGCAGAAGTTGCGACGTGCAAGGGTTAAGAAAAAATTAGAACAGAAGCCCACCTGTGCAGGGAACAGCAGAGGCTTGTTAGCAGAAATCGCAAAGGCTCGCTCGTGCACGCTCGCAACCGCTGCCACTACTGTCCCCTAACAGCTCATTCAAGCACACTCACTCTGAAAATGGTGCAGGAGAAGCCAGTAGTTTAAGTGTTTATGATGTATTCAAGAGACTTGAACTTGACCAAGCCTGATTTTATTAAAGTTAGAAGCTATAAATGATCCGCAGAACACAATGTCTACGTCTTGGCAAGGGCTACAGAAACGGGTCACTGTGCTTGATGGGGAGTTGCTGTCACTGAAACAAAATAAAGCCGATATCTCTCCTGATACGCCACTCATCAGAATTTTATCTCAAGATTGAATTCCGTTAAAACTTAAAATTGAAAAAAAAATAGACAAGTGCTAAATAATCTTATAATACTGCATCTGTCCGGCTTTCCCACAGAAAACGGGCAAGTATCTGGGAAAAAGGGTGGCGAGTCTTTTTCGAATTACAGCTGCGGCAATCTGCGCTTTCTGAGTGCATCGAGCGGGCATATCAACTGGGGCGTTTCGTAGAAAATAAGAACCGCCCGATCATAGCAATGTTTTGTCACTTCAAACATAAAGAGTACGTACCATCATACAGAGTAAAGCTAAAAAGAACAAAGTTCGCAATCCGTGAGGATTTTACGCCCAGCCGTTGGACATGTTCACTCTAAACTCCTGCATCATGCTCGTGGTTTTAAAAAAGCATTTTGAATCATGATACGGCAAGCTATATGTCAATAAGCAATGTTGCGTTTATGACGGCGAGTGCGGAGAGATCGTTCGAGTAAAAGGATAGCCATGTGTGTGGCAGGAGTCCAGAAACCATACATTCTTCCATACGTTCTATACATTGGCCATCATGGACACTCACCGGCAAATCCCAGACCGTACTTGTAGTTCTCGAAGTGAATTGCCTCAGCGAAAAAAGCAAAGTCGATAAATTCGCAATCATTGTTTGCGCAGTAAATCGGCATGATATGCACCAAATGATGGTCTACATGATTCTATTCTAAGCACCTAAGTTTTTCCTGATGGCTTGAACGTATACAGAAGTGACAGTGATACAAATGGTGGCGGTGTTTTTCTACTTGTTAGCGCGAGCATACGGTCTAGTGAATTCGCCGCTTGACGGCGGCAAATCCGTGTGGCTCAAGGTTCATATAAATGGGAGAGTGTGAACGGTCGGCGCTTTTTACCGTCCACCTGCATGCACGAGCACCAATGTTTTTGATTCATTATCCACTTTCCAGTCCACCCTGAACAATGATTACCGTACTTTCCGTAATTAGTCCGCACCCGGTGCACAGTCCGAAGGGGCCAATTAGGTGTTTTTTCTTAGATAGTTTCCTTAGATAGTCTTAGCTAGTAATAAAATGTTTTCCTGAGATAGTCCGCACCCGCGGTATCTGGTCTACAGGAACGAACTTCGACAGAAATTAAGTGTTTTAGCTTGTCCACAATCAATAAACAGTATAGTAGTGTGGTTTGCTGGGCCAGTTGGTGCATGGTGAACGTATAAGGGGTTCCAGCAAGTACGGGCGCGAGCACAAGTAAGAAGAAATGGACAGGACAACGCTGGTTGTCCAGAGTTGTCCTCTCCGTTTCTTCTTACTTGTGCTCGCGTCCGCATACTTGCTGGAACCCCTTATACGTTCAATAAACAGTAGGTTAGATAAAATTTTAATGTCAACCTATAAAAGCCTGGGCCATTCATCAGACTGTACGTAGGAGTCAGTAATAAAAGCCGTCAAAATCACTTGCTGGGGCTGCAAGAAGAAAACAAGTCAAGCGTGTCGGATTCGATGAACGGCTCTTCGATGATTTCATCGCCTTCAATTTTTTTAGTTCTTGCGCACGGTCGACTGCACTCAGCTTGAACAATACCATAAGGTGCAGTATTCGCTTGCATATAGTCACGGTGTTGCATATTTTACGGACATATATATATGACATACGCCCTAACACTATCCAGTGCTACCAGAATCAGCTGGAGATGTCATAGAGGTTTAGAATAGGAGCCTCAAAAGTTTGGGGTCCCCAAAGAGCTTTGCGGATGTTGGCGTTGGGGCACGCAGGAGCGAAGAGCTTTAGAATAGGGCTTTGCGTTTGCGGATAGCGTCTTGCCCATGCAGTGTCATTACGGCGTCAAAGAAAAGCTATTATAAATACTTAAATTAAATATACATTTTATGATAAGAAAAACAATTTTGAAATGCGTGTTTCCACGTTTAATTACAATTTAGAGGTTATTCTATTAGCAGCAAGCCATTAGCTGCGCTTAATTTTGAGTAGCCAACTTTACGAGCCTTCACCAGCCAAGTTAAGCCGTGTTAGGCCTACTAGTCATGAAATCGACAATCGAACTCGGAATCAGAGGCGCCTAATGAATCAGTCTTCATAACACATGCTAATTGAGAGAAAGCGGTAACCGCAGTCACTTCTCCTAGCTTGCGAAGTTCTCGTGTTGCTGCGAATTGAGCCCAGTTTTCTTCTAGGTTAGAGCTGTCGCTTCGATGGGCACCGCCATGTTTGTTGACGCAAAGTTTTGGGGGCAGCTTTTGGAGCTCCCGCTAAATCAGTAAAATAGCGTGCCCGACGCTAAACCAAATGCAGTTTGCGTCTCGCGCATACGCAGTGGCTTCGACGCTGTTTGTTTGGGGCCGCAAACGTTTTGGGCCCCTATTTTAAAACTCTCTATTGCTCGTGCGCTGCGACGACCACTGCGGACTGATTTTGCTATGTGACTTAGCACTGCAAATATTCGCGGGTGCCACTTGGCCTCGTTATATTCAAGCGTGCCTCCGATCTTAAGAAATCGCTTAAGTCCCCACCCATAGATAGTCAGCACTGTTAAGAACGCTCCAGCGGTGGCAACCTCATCTTGGAATGCCGCCGCCAACCTCTAGCCACGGCGTGACTAAGCCGACTTTTTGTCAGGAACAATACGCAAGTCCTCCACTCTCCGTCGCTTCAGCTAGGATGCGTTTGACGGAGCAGGCTTTGTGCTGAAACCGCCACCGTTACGCTCTAGCCTCGTCGCCGTTGGGACTGAAGGAGTTCGACGAAGCAGGCTTTGTGCGCAACACGACAACGCGGACCTGATCTGCTACCCGGGACGGCTCCGAGTTTTACGAAATTCGTGTGGTGTCGGTTTCGGACCGTGAACACGTGTGTGTGTGTGCATGTGTGTGTGTAAACCGTTCCGCGGAGAGGCGGTTAGTTTACGGGGACTAAACGAACGTTCGCGTCACATTGTATCGCGGGAGGACCAAGTGTTTAAAAACTGCTGTTGTGCGGATGCTGGACACTTTCTTAAGCAGTCATGTTAGACTGAGACACTCTCTCAAGCAGTCGTGTTAGACTGGCGTACTTTCTCTCGCAGTCATGCTAGACTGATGAACTGCATGTACATACTGTAAATAAACCCATATTCCTCGTTCTCGATGAGAAGCAGTCCTTCCCTTCATCAACGTCCTCAGCGTGGATAAGTTGGACGACGGCATGGGCCAGCTACCTTCGAATTCATGCCGGACTCCAATCTTGACAACGGATCATGAGCGATGGGATTGAGCCCCAATCCTGACAGCATCCAACGAAATTTCAACTTTCAAACTTGTGTAGTTTGCGCACTCTAGTCCAGAAAACACGGTGCATTATCGGTGGTGACTTCAGCGTGTCTGTGGTACGGTAAGCGGATAGGAAGCCGTTTACGTATTGCAGGCACAAAATCACTGTCAACGAGTTTTTATTCCCTCAGCTTCAAATGACTTATACGATACCAGTTCGTTAGTAAAGCAACACGTCAGAATCAATCGAGTTTGCCTACGTGTATGAGACTTGCTTTTCGCCAATAGACAGTACGCCATGCGCGGTGTTGTAGTGTGTCCGGGTGTCAGTGACCACGACTGTCTCATATGGCGCGTGCGGCTTTGCCAAGTTCTGTAACTGCGCACAGGCGCCCAAGAAAGGTTTCATTTATATGACACGGGTGACAAATTAGCTATTTCCACTGAATTTACATATTTTAGAGCGCAGCTATTTACATCTCTTAGCTGCCCGCTCCTGCGGCGAGCGTCGGCGTCGTCCCTCGGCGTCCTCGTAGCCAAGCGAACGAGCGAACGAGCCCAACAAAGGGATGAAAGAGCGAACGCGGAGCGCGTATGAAAGACGGCGATAGCGAAGAGAGCGCGAGGAGGAAAGCAGAGGAGGAGGGTATGGCGAAAGCGTGAGAGGAAAAGCGTAGTACCACGCACGACGCACTTTCCGGCGACGATGAGAGCGAGATGGCGCCAGAGTAGCGTGCGTCGTCTGTATGGAAACAAAGCGCTGCATGAGCGAAGGTCTGTCTGCGGCGGCTGCTGTGAATCGCGCCCACGCGTCACCATTAGCAAGGCAGTCGCGCCACACTTCACTCCGTTTGCAACGTGCCGCACGAGACAAGATTGTCCGGGCCAGTCAATATATCAGAAAATGAAAACACGTATACAGCTGCGCTCAACCTTCGCATTAAGGAGTATCGCATTCGTCGGGGGAATTTTTTTACCCCAGTTTCTAATGCCACCGAAAGTTCAGATTGTAATGTAATTTGGGAGTTATTCTTGATCGAGATGTATATATCTATGAAGAAATATCTGGAAAAAGACGGAGAGATAAACCTTGGGTCACGCGGATATACGTTTGTAAATAATAAAAACCGACGTCTGCTGAACTCTTGCAGCACAAAACCTATAAAAAGTGCGCTTGATAAGATTAGAACTTGGTACAAAAAAAAACAAAGATATTAACTAAGGAAAAACTGCTTTGATTCTCTTGGCCCTAAAGCTACAAGGTATTCCTAAGGAATTGTGCAAATTTCTGAACTCAAACGGCAGAGAAACTGTTGGCATCTCAAGCCCAAACGCAAATGGAAGATGAGTTACCGGTGATTATGAAAAGTGTCCGAACTTCAACGAATATTATCACCTGGTTTTTTTCTCCTTAGTACAGCGGTGGTTTTGCTGTTATTTCTTATAGTATTATTTAGCCTATGCCGCCAACAGTTTTCACGTGTGCTGGCGTGTTCAAGTTACTCAATGACATCAACGTGCAGCCCGTCGGAGGACTTGACGGCATTTCCTAGTACGTTTTAAAGTCTTGTTTCAAAGAATTAAATAGCTTATCTCTTATTGTCTTGTTATTTTGTTCCTGAACCTACTGAACATTTCTTATTTGCCTCATGCCTGAAATAACAACAATATAGTCCGTATCCAAAAGGGTGGTGCAAAAAGAAAATTATCACCCACCGTGGTTGCTTAGTGGCTATACGGTGTTGGGGTGCTAAGCACGAGGTCGCGAAATCTAATCCCGGCCACGGCGACTGCATATCGATGGGGGCGAAATGCGAAAACTCCCGTGTACTTACATTTAGGTGCACGTTAAAGTAAGCATGGTGGTACAAATTTCCGGAGTCCCCCACTACAGCGTGCCTCATAATCAGAAATTGGTTCTGGCACGTAAAACCCCATAATTCAATTCAATTCAAGAAATGATCAAGAAAATTATAAGCCTATTTGACTGACTATAATGCCTGTTGTAAAGCTATGCAGCATACTGTGCACAATTCCATAGCCAAACACCAGGCACAATGCACTTATTTCAACACTTATCAGCATGGCTTCAGATCAGGGCTCCCACGTGCAACGCAACGCTTACAATTTAGCCATGAACTTTCCTTCACTTTCTACCGACATGAGCAGATAGTGTATTATTAGATTTCCGAGAGGCTTTTGGCACTATATGTCATGCTCTCTTGCTATATAACTTATTTGGCTTGCATTGTATAATGTCATAAAGTGGATTCATGATCACTTGAAAAACAAGTTCCAGGGAGTTTTCATAAATGGACGTCAATCTGATTTTTTCACACCTAGTCACCGTCTGGGGTTTCACGGGGCTCTGGTTGGGATCCTTATCATTCCTGGTCTACATAAACGACGTTGTTCGACACTTGACATGCAATGTGAGATTGCATGCGAATGATTGCATGATTTACTATCCTGTGAATAAATCTGTGAGGTACTTGCTATAGTCAGAAAGATCTGGAATAGATACACCGCTGGAGTGCAAAATTGCATATGACTTTAAACGCAGGGAAATGCCAACTGATTTCATTTAAGCGCAGGTGCACTCCCATTATATTTGTCCGTACTTTCTAGTCACCGTGCCTAATAAAAGGGTGTCCAAATTGAAGCATTTGTGAGAACGCTTTTTAACAAAGACGAAGCAAGTGCAGCTACGACTGCGAAAACATTCAAGACGCTGACTATTTTAAAAAAAGAATCTTTTACCAAGCTTTACTGTAGGTTAAGGAAATTCTTTACGTTTCAAGTATACGACCTTTACTGGAGCACGCGTGTGCAGTTTATGGAGCTCACACGCATGTAATCTCATCCCTAATTATACTGGAATGTGTCCAAAACCGAACCGGCAGAGTTGTTGTGCATGATTACTGTTTTCGCGGCAGAATTTTCTCCATTAGGGCTCGTTTAGTTTGGTCTCTTCAGAAAAAGCGCAGGCTTCAAAAGTAGTGGGGACAACGTATACAAATTATATTTATTGAAATTCAGATCAATCGAAAACTCGTTATTCTGCCACCACACATTATATCTGCGTGCCGTGGCCATGACTAGAAAATAAAAATGCGCGAAATACCTTGTTGTACACTTTTGCTTTCCAGGCGCCTTTATTTTCTTTCCACTATAGCAACATGGGACCAATTATCACGTCCATAACTGACCATCAGAGCCTCGCTTTGTTGTATGCCATATTTGAATAGATACCTCATTCTTTTTTGTTCCATTGCGCTGATTTGTTCTCTTTTTATTCTATACAATGTTCCATGAAATTAAATACTTGTTGCCTACCCACTATGTTTGCTTAGTGTCGGTGGTGTTGGGCTGCTAAGCACAAGGTCGCAGGATTTAATCCCACTCCCGGCGGCTGCATTTCTATGGGGCGATAACACCCGTGTGCATAGATTTAGGTGCACGTTTGAAAGAACCCCAGGTGGCACTAATTATTCCGGTATCCCCCACTACGGCGTGACTCCTAATCAGATCGTGGTTTTCCCACGAAAAACCGCACAATTTAATTTAGTTTTTGGCTTGTTGCCGTCCTTCTTCCTTTTTCTCTTAGAATTCCTTTTGAATTTGCTATTTTTGTGGAGTGCTTGTATATATTTTTATGAGGCGGTCTGCTTTCCGTACACATGTTGTCCTTCTCTGCTGTAATGCTTTGCTGATGCTGCAGAATATTCTGAATAAATAAATCAGTCATCGTGATAAGTTTCATAAGAATTAAAAATGGTCACCGGACATACCAGGCGGACATTATCGAAACGCACCCTATAGAGCGCTTCTGTTCAGAGATATTGATAAGCAAATTTGACACCCGGTAGCCAGGCGAGGCTGGAGCTGGCTAGAGCTCTCTGCCAAAGCTTAGGTATGTGGTACGGATTGGGTGTGCTAATGGGCAATTCTGTACAGCCGCCAACCGTGAAGCAAAAGGTGTCCAATGCTCCACAAAAGTGGCAAAGTAGAGAGGAAATTTAATGGGTGAAGTGGTACTTTCTAGATGCAGAGGGTAAGGACAAAGGCACTCCCCATCCCCCAGGTGACCTAGCTTATGCACCGGAAAATGGGACGCCTTGCTTTTGCCGACTGTGTGCCCAGTTTGTGATCTGCTCCTACATCTTTCTATGCGGTCGTTCTGCAGCCACCTACGTCACTTTGGTGTGTAAGTGGTCTAAATGGAGAGGTTGAAAGCAGTACGCCTACGGCTACTTCATTTCACTTCCATGCAAAAAGAATAAATTTGCTTTAAGACACTTAACTAAAAAATGATAAGAAAACGAACACTTTAGCACGTGCAAACACTCGCACATACAAGAGTGAAATAAAAAAAATGGTAGATTCGTCCTTTTTCGAGACTCCCACGTCGAATGCAAAATTATCTCGGTGAATGTCAAATTTTACGATCAATATAGTCGTTCCAACGTGCCAAACTTGCAGCAATTCTATAGTCGCCAGCCAATTTACCAGATTTTTTCGAAAAGATGTCCAAGTACTAAAAACCAAACTTAGTGGTAACATCAATTTCGTGGCTTTTTACAATGCCAGCGATACGGAAAATCTAATTTTGACTTTTGCGGAGCTTCAATGCAATATTATCAATTTCAAATACCACGACGGCCGCGAAAGCGCTTCCCGTTCGTTCATCGCGTAGCCCGATGTGCGTCAAGCGTCATCGAAGGGCAACGTGTAACGCAATTCAGTCAACTCCCGAAAAGCAGCCGCTATAGGTCCGTTTTCGAATTCCGCCGCGTCGATCTAGCGGCGGCGGACGGCTGTTTAAATAAAGTGCCGTACAGACTCGTGTAAGGGCCGCACTCGTGTAAGGGCCATGCCCCCAACTTGGCAGCCCGAAATTTAGGGGAAAAAATTCGGCAGAGACACTTAAGACTGCTTACGTGTGGGAGTGCGAAATCATTATAGTCGCTTTGGTGAAACATTTCTCTGTTTTTTTTTTTCTGCGTGTTCCTTGTCCGCACAAACTCTCGCCTGCGTTTTAACTGCGCCTCGGCAAGGCCAAATGAAAACGCGCCAAGGCGTTTCTACACGCTCGCTTGCCCGCGAGCAGTTCATAACTCGAAGAATCGTTCAGCGGCATTCAATTGAACATGAATGCTTTTTTTAACGCGAAAGCGTTAAGTGCCCCGTGTCGCAGAAAATCGGGTGTTGGCGTAGGCGCCGGCACTGGCGTACGCGGCCGAGAAGATCATCCCGAACCACGCACATTCTGTACGGCACTGAAGTTGTTCTTCTATCACTAAAATTGCTCATACCTTGTTTTACGTTCTTTACAAAGTTATTCCTCGGATTTTTGAGAATGGCAGCCCACAAACAAATGCCACGAAACAAAACACCGACAGCCCATGTCTTTTATGTTAAATCTTCTCAGAGTTAAACATTAAAAGTGCGAAACAATAACAGAAGATTGACCCACGCAAGAGGCCACGTTTCTACCAGAAAGCTCGTCTTCGTGCATCGATTTCGCGGCCAGCGTATCCCAGTAAACGTTATGGTTACGTATAAGCTGCGTGAGAAGCAGTCAGGTATCTTTGAATGCCGTCTGGTTCCACTTTTAAAGGCGAACCTTAAGCGTCCTCCAAATTTTTATTTTATACGCCCATTTTATACACTCATGACGTGGCGCTACCTCCTACCCATTGGCTTGCCCCATCACGTGCCCAACGACGCACGCACTAGGCCACACGTTTAGTCAGCCAGATGGCTGCGACGTGACGTGCGCAATGGCGCACGCACTAGTCACACATTCGGTCGGCCACAGAGCTGTCGTGGCGTCACGCTTAACTGGCAGAGACGGCAGTTGTCCATATTTAGCCGAGCTGAAGCTTGCAATGTGTTCCTAGCAGCTCGGCTTATGTATGTCCTGCAGGTATTACACTGCTCGCGGCTTAGGTTGCAAGCTTTCCAGTGTGTGTTTGCTACTTATGTATGGAGCTCACGTGTTGAGGCCATGCGATGTGAAAACCTTTTTTTTTTTTTTTCCTCTAGAGAGTGGGGCTTTTGGTCTAGTTCACTTTTATGTTAGGCAACTTGTCTCCCGGTTATTCTTCTTTCGTGATATAAGAAGTACATTTCTAAGAGAAATGTTACAACTTCAATTAACCAATTAGCTTTCAGAAATAGTTGTATCGTGATCTGTCAGAGATGCACCACGGGCTCCGTGGGGCTTCTTGAAGGAAGTTGTCGAAGGCTTGCAGTTTCTTAAGGCTCGCTTTAGTATGGATTATATTTTCACTGCCTCCCGCAAAGAAACTTCTTCTGCAATCATAGACACATTGTTTCCTGTTCCCCATTATCGTGCGCCTTATTTGTAATGTCATTACATAGATGTACTTAAGCGTGCCCGTCAAATGATCATTCCTGCAGGGTTCAAAACTTTTTCTTTAAGTTACATCTGGCACGGCCGCTCAATGCAAATTGCATCGAGCGGCCGTGCATCTGGCAACCCTTCCTGTCCAAACCTAGTTAGAAAATATCATGAGCCATCCCACTTTGTGGAGGTGGTTGACCAGCGGAGCTGTTTAGCACACAACACGGACGTGACACATAATTTTGAACAAAGGTACGAACTCATTTAATGTCTTGATTGGTAGCTATCACGACGAAAGGCTCGCAAGCTCATTTATTGTCTTCATCGGTGGTGATTATTTCACTTGCAAGTGCAATCACATCCTTTAATAATGTCAAATCGTTGCACGTACGCCGTTGGGTAGTCGGTTGGGCCGGATCGGTGTGGCATCGCAAGGGATATGTCTGTAACAGGGAACACGTAAACCGCTCCCTTTTCGATACCGGCACATCAACATTAACATCATCGACAACGACAACAGGAGTAGTGTCATCGCAGCTAATTCACGGAAAGGGAGTAGCCATGAACCTTACGGGACTATGAATCACTGCATTTTTTGCTTGCTTACGGCGTATGAGCAATTGCTGAATGGGGTTCGAGCCATTGCTCACGGGGGTATGAGCCATTGATGATGACAGCTTTCCACATGCTGTTCTCTATGTTCTTTGCGGGATTAGAAATAATTTAAGCACTCTTCGCTTCACTTCGCTCAATTCTTGTAGCCTCTGCCTTACGGGGCTATGAGCTATTGCATCTTTTGCTTGCTTACGGGACCATGAATGCTTACAGGGGTATGAGCCATTGATGATGATAGTTTTTGTTCACGGCGAACAAAACTGCACGGAACCCTAGTCATATGTAGCTTCGCTGTAAAAACAAAGAGCCTCCGTGGTGTCGGGGAAGCGTGCTCGTCTCGCACCCCGGAGGCCCGGGCTCGATTCCCACCCAGACCGAAATGTACCTAATATTCTTTTCAAAGGGGCGTTAGTTTACATTGTTTACACGAACCTCCCTGATAAATTTGACGTCAATTCGAGTATTTTTTATGTGGTTTAACTCTTTGCCGTCGCGGCCATTTTTGGCACCATCATTCGGTCACGCCGCCGACCATAACGCCGTATTTTCGCGTAATGGGGCATGTAATGCTTTCGCATTAAAAATCCATCGGAGAAGCAATTGCGTTCGGTGCCCCGACGCTGCGCACGCGCATCCGGGAATTTTGGTGCTCTGCGCACTTGCGCGTGCCCATGCATCACTGCAGGAGAAAAAAACCAACCTGGGAGTTTTTAACAGGTGATGTGCCTATAAAACATCCCCATCCTCGAATATTTACTCCGATGTATGGGAGCAATACTGCGCCAGTCCCTTGTTTCACTCCGTTGGCTAGCTGCGGGAGGATTAAGGCGACATGACGGGATTCTACTCCGGTTCAAAGTTTTGTTCTCCTGCGAAAACTCCGGCAGGGAGTTTTGAAAAACTCCCCTCCGCCGAAACAGGTTGGTCACGTGGCGCTTCCCATGAAGCTGTGTGCCGCCGCGGCGACCGGCCGCGTTCAGCGGAGTCGGCAGTGCTGACGGCTGACAGTTTGTTTACATTTGTGAAGTGGAGTTCCGTGACAGCGTTTCGTCAATTTGTTTCCCGTATTTCCTTACAGAGAGTGTTATAGGCGTGCCTGAAGCTCACTGTATCTCAGCTTCAAGTACGTTAGCTGTGATCACTGTGCTGACAACGATGAATGCAAGAGTAACTTTTTCAAGTGCGGAAAAAAGGCTTAGGTATACCTCGAAGCTGCTCATTGACTCGTAATGTCGGCACAGATTTGACCGTGGCTTGTGTTCTTCAGTACGTGCAATGCGACTTTTATGTCTTTGTGGGTACGTGCTGACAACGTCCGGTGTAATGTTTGAAAGGGTCGCGTATAGCAATGGCAATAGCAGCCACTGTTCAAGCGATGACGTCCGTGCTATAGTCGCACATGAAAGGCGTACCCCAAGTTCGTTGCGGTGCTGTGTTGCCAGTGAGAAAGATTGGAGTGCCAGCAGCTCTTTTTATGTACCTGTGTACAGATATCCTCGCCCTAGAAGAACGGTAGGAAAAACGGTATGCGTACTGTAGATAAAGCTTCTCATTGAGCGATGTGAATCGAATTCTTATCGCGCATTGTGGTTTTGGTCACGTTGTTGCTTCCGATATTGCATTAACATTATGCGATATCCCAGACACTGATCTAGAAGCATGCCTGCTGGTTCCGAGTGTGAGAATTCGCTCGACAGATCAGCAATGTAGCTACTTTTCACAACCGAGAAAGGTTGCTTGGACGCTGAGCAAGTAGTGCGGTCTAGAAAATGTATGACTACGCACTTTTCGGTGTTACCTCAGATGCTGCGGGTCATGCTCACACGTAATAAATTCTTGCTACTCTACCACTATTTCACACAAAGTTAATTTTGCCATGAAGCACACGCGCTTACATTTTTCTTGCTTACTGCAACTAACGCACTACTCTTTGGCCGCGAACACCAGCAATGTGCGAATTTGGCCGTAATGGACTTGCTCACCAGCGTTGCCACGCGAGGGTCATTGGCGTCGAATAGGGTGTAATATTCCTGCATTTTCACGGGTCGATTACATATTTCTTGCAGCAGGCACGTACCCAGGGGGAGGGGGGCCGCCCCCCCCCCCCCCCCGAAATCAAGTAGCATACCCCCCCCCCCCCCTCTCCACCCACGCCACCACTCCTCACACATTCCTAAAGCGCCACCAGATCAATGTTGAGACTTGACAGCTGTTCATCTGTCAGCATTATTCTGCCTTTTTCACTCCTTTTAGACGGTGGTAGTTATCGGCACCTCTTGTAATGTGAAGGATAGGTTTCTCATAGATTCCGCACCCGCGCGATTAACTCGAGATGCGTTCAGTTGTCACCATCTATTCAACCGTCACGCGCATAGCTGTTGCTTTTGTTAGTTCAACCTTCTTTGTTTGGGCTGATCCTGGAACCAGGAGAGGGATGCGGCTGTTACTCAGCTGGTCTGTACTCTCATGGAACGAGTCGCCGCAGGAGAAAACGCCAATTGCGTTTAACTTTTCCCTTTGCTTCATTATTTTCTTGAGTTACGGCTCGCCGCGACGCTGGCAGATGCCCGGAACCATATACACGTGATATGGGTTAGATAAGGTGAGAAATAAAATAATGTGAAAGAGCGCGTCCATCATGAAACCCTGCAATAACCCTTAAACCCATAAGCAAGATGACTGTCGCCCGTTACCTCGTCTGTTTTTCCTTAACTGTATAGCACTTTTCGTGCAAAATTGGCAACTGGAAACAAAAATCGCAAGGAGTTGAGAAATTAAGCGATATACTAAGGGAGAGAGCCATAAAAAGGCAACAACCAAACTGCGAGCAAAAGCGAATAATAAAAAAAAGTTAAGCGTTGTTTATGAGACTATTTATGGATCAACATCTTTTTATTGAAAAAGAAAGTAGAGAAAACGCCGCCGGAAGTGGAGAACAATTACTTGTTTTGAATGACGCTTCTACAGTTATCGGTCGAACCGCCTCATGAAGCCACTTCTCTGCTGTGCTTATGTGGGTGTTTTTCTAACCTTTTGCGGTGAGCGCAGTACGTCTAGAATAGCAGAGTCCTGCGCTCTACGCGGTTGTATGGGACTGGCGGCCGCACAGCGTTACGCAATTCGCGGAACTGTCAAAACTGATCAACAAGGCGAAAATAACTGGTATTCGAAACTATAACATGAGAAACACTGAAGAAGCCGTAAAAAATGAACGCAGCCTGAAATCAGTAAAAAATAAACATGGCATAGGACAAACCATGATGTATGCACTAAAAGATAAAATGGGGAATATCATCAGCAATCTCGAAGATATAGTAAAAGCAGCGGAAAAATTCTAAGCTGACCAGTATACAGTACCAAGAGGAGTCACGATACCTCACTTGGAAACAGTAATGAACAGGATACAGAAAACCCTACTTGACAGAAACCACATTTGAAACCCACAGAAACCCAGAAACCCACATTTGACAGCTTCTCCAGAGTATAAACACCTGGCATTTCCCTGACATAGTGAATCTTGTTACACAAAGATGCTTGAGGTCTGCCTCACAAAATTACGCGGCCGCATTCCCTCCCTAAATTTCTATTTATACAAGTCGGGTTCGGTTCCCTCTCCCCTTTGTTCTTTTTGTGAGGAGGAGGAGACGATACAGCACTTTCTTCTACCTTGCCGCCGCTTTGCTGCGTTAAGAAAAAGATTGTTGGAGATACCTTTTCGAAGAATTGGCGTGGACTTGACAGAACCTGCAATTCTTTCGTTCGGCCTAGGAGTCCACTTTGGGATTCAGCCACAGGGATGCATGCTTTGCTGTCCAAACATTCCTTACAGAATCTAAACGAATGCCCTGCTAAATTTTTTTTGTTACTTATAAATTAATTATTCCTCATTCAACAGCACCTTTCTGATATTATTTTAGCCCGTAATTCAAGCCTATTCAATGCTATTCGCAAAGATATTAGGAAATTTATGCTCTATATTATTTTGGAATAATCCACCCATTTCTTGGCCAATCCCCCATCGTGGGTAGGAGCCACACGTGCCACAGGCTACAACAACAACAACAACAAAGGAACAAGAGATCAGGATCGCCAGTCGGCCACTAGAGACTGAAGTAGCACGTTTACCTAGGTCAATTAATCACAGGCAACCCTGATCATGAGAAGGAAATTCACAGAAGAATAAAAATAGGTTGGATCGCATACGGCAGACATTGCCAGCTCCTGACTGGAAGCTTACCATTATTATTGAAAAGTAAGGTGTGCAATCAGTGCATTTTGCCAGTGCTGACATATGGGGCAGAGACTTGAGAGCAAGTTAAGGACCGCGCAAAGAGCGATCGAACGAAGATTGCTAGCCATAACGTTAAGAGAGAGAAAGAGCGGTTTGGATCAGAGAGCGAACGGGTATAGACAATATTCTAATTGACATCAAGAGGAAAAAATGTAGCTGGCCAGGTCATGTAATGCGCCGGTTAGATAACCGTTGGACCATTAGGGTTACAGAAAGACTAGACGGAGCGATGAAATTAGGAAATTCGCGGGGGCTAGTTGGAATCGGTTGGCGCAGGACATGTGTAATCGGAGATCGCATTGCAGGGAGAGGCCTTCGTCCTGCAGTGGACATAAAACAGGATGATGATGATGATGATCATCATGATGATGATGATGATGATGATGGTGGTGGTGGTGGTGGTGGTGGTGGTGGTGGTGGTGGTGGTGGTGGGTGGGTGGTGGTGGTGCCCCCCCCCCCGAAAAAAAATCCTGGGTACGTGCCTGTCTTGCAGGCATATTACATCAAGTGAAATTGGTGCGGAAAATAATTCTGGAGTGCCGCCGCACACTTGTGAAACGTGTAGCAGTTCCGCTTCAATTTCTAATTGTTCGGTGTTTATCACTGAATAATTTTGGGCCATGATTGACGCTTTTATCAGAGGATTTTGTCTCCTCCGTGGTGCAGCGGTAGGCCTTCTGTTGAAGGCCACTCAAGGGGGTGTCGCTAGAGCGTTTACTGATTGCTCTATGCATACCTGCCATTGATTCGTTAACGTATTGTCTTTGCTGCTGTAGTTCGATTGCCAATTGACTTCTGAACTCGGAGCTCATGTGTTACGTTTGTCGCTGTAGTTGCTCCATGAGCTCAGAGGCTAAACGTTGTCGCTGTATTTGCAATTCCTGCATTAGATTTTGTAGCTGCTGCTGTGGTTGCGCATTTAATTGATTTTGATTTACCCGTCTAGCTAAGCCCTCCTCACTAGATGTTTCGGTGTTATTAGGTGTTGTCTCTTCGGTTGTAGCCGAGGGGACCACATTTTTTACGTTCGTACTAGCAGCTCTTGCATTCTCCTCGAAGGCGTTAAGCCTAGCTTCAAGCTTAGCTTCGACAGTTGATATAGTTTTTACAGCGAAGCTGTATAGCGCTAAGACCCGGAGTTTCGTGGCGTCTGTGTGCAGAAACTATCATCTTGTGGGCCGATCCTGGTGATACTGGATCCCATCTCAATGGCACATACCCCTGTTGGCTCAGGGACCTGTAACGCACCATTGAACTACCCTTGTCACACGTGGGACCCAAACTACCATCAGCAGCAACGGCTCGAGCGTCGTCGTCTTCTTCCACAGCTGGCTCGTTGACGCCCCTCGGTGAAACCGCACGAACGCGCTCAAGCTACTGCTCACGCGTTCGTAGTCTTCTTCCACAGCTGTCTCCGTTGCCACTCATCATTCCAGATAGATAGAATAAACTTTATTGTCCAACGGATAAGGTGATATACCCAGCCCCCGACACGCACGTCAGGGGGTGAGTGCCGCCGCCTCAGATGCAGGCTGGGAGGTCTTGGGTCCCAGCAGCCTCTTCAGCCAGTTGGCCGAGCCGGAGCTGGAGCTCAGAGTCCGAGCTGCGCAGCAGGGTCTCCCAGGTGTCTCTACTACCTATTTTGTGCGTTCCCCCGGGAGAGTACGGACATTCCCATATTATGTGGTCGAGGGTCCCTCTCGCCCCACAAAGATTACATCTATCGCTCCTGGCCTCGGGGAACATGTGGTTCGCCATAACCGGGTGCGGATATGTAAAAGTTTGTAGTCGTCTCCACGCGACTGCGTGTCTGTTGTTTAATTTTGGGTCTGGCGGGGATACCAGTCTACGAACCAATCGATAATGCTGCGTGATCTCCCCATATTTTAGCATGCGCTCTCCGCTCCCTCGGTCATCGGGGGCCCCGTAGCGGCTCGGCGGTAGAGATCTCGAGCCAGCTCGTGGGCCGCCTCGTTGCCGGGGACGGGTTCGGGCGCCGGAGTCCAAATTATTTGATTTTTTCTAACTTTCTCTGGCCTAGGTTTCTGCCCGCTAAGGGCGAGATCCTTCCCTTGCTAAAATTTTGTATGGCAGTTTTGCTGTCACTGATCACAAATTTCGCGTCCGTTCCAGCGCAAGCTAATGCGATCGCAATTTCCTCGGCAACTTCTATGTTGCGCCCGCGTAGAGTGACAGCGGTCACGGGAATACCCCGGCCGCTGACGGCCGTTGCCACCGTAAAACTGCCGCTACCTCCCGCCGCGTCTACATAGGCCACCTCATGTTCCGAAATTTCACCGAATCTAATTTTTAATGCTTCGGCCCGTTTATGCCTCCTGTCTTTGCTATGTTCCGGGAGCGTGTTTTTTGGCAGGGGGATGGGATAATCAGATTTTTTCTCACTTCCCTGTCTACTTCCACCTTTTGGGTGGGGCATCTGTCCGGAATTATTCCAACTTTGGCCAATATGACTCTTCCTGTACTCGTGGTGCTAAGTCTCTCAATTTGAGAGGTTCGCACCGCTTCCACCAGTTCTGCCCATGTGTTGTGCACTCCTAGAGCCATCAGCCTCTGTGTTGATGTACACATGGGCAGTCCCAGCGCTCCTTTTAAGCATTTTCTCATTAGAGAATCAATCTTTTCTCTTTCCACCACTTTCAAATCGAGATATGGCGTTGCATAGCTCAGCCGGCTGAATATGTACGCCTGTATTAGTTTAATTAAATGTTTCTCCTTTAGCCCTCGGCCTTTGCTGCCCACCCGCCTAATTAGGCTCAGGGTCTGTATTGCGTGATTCTGCAGCCTCTTGACGGTCCCGCCATTGTGGCCGTGTGACTGGAGAATCAGGCCTAAGATTCTAATTTGCTCGACTATTGATACCTCCTTACCCGCCACTTTAATTCTGATCTCCGACGGTGCCTTGCACCTTAAGTGTTTCGGATTGTATATAAACAATTCTGATTTCTGCGGCGAGCATGCTAGGCCTCTCTCGGCCGCGTAATCGACTATGATGTCGGTGGCGACCTGGAGCAGGCTTTCGACGGCTGAATCAGTTCCCCGGTTGACCCAGAAGGTGATATCATCCGCATATATACTAAATTTTAATCCCTCGAGCTTTGCCAATTGCTCGGGGAGTTCTCTCATAGCCACGTTGAAGAGTAGGGGAGACAGCACTGATCCCTGAGGCGTACCCTTACTCCCTAGCTCAATTGTGGGGGATTCCAGCGTTTGGAACCTCATGCAGGCAGTTCTTCCCGTCAGGAAGTCCCTGATGTATCGATATGTCCTGGTACCTACATTAATCTTGTTCAGCCCTTCCAGGACCGCGTCATGCTTTACGTTGTCAAAAGCCTTCGTGAGGTCCAGTCCCAGAATTGCTTTTGCATCTTTAGACCTTGAGTCTATTATATCATGTTTGATTTGGAGCATGACGTCCTGCGTACACAAGTGAGGTCGGAACCCGACCATCTCATGTGGCCACAGATCGCCCTGCTCCATGAAGCCCATCAGTCTGGTCTGGACGACGTGCTCCATCAATTTCCCCACGCATGAAGTTAAGGAAATTGGCCGTAAGTTTTCCATTTGCAGAGGCTTCCCGGGTTTCGGTATTAAAATAATGCCGTCTTCCACTGTTGTGGGAGCTCGCCTTTATCCCAACATTCCTGCATGTACTTCGTTAGATAACTAATGGAATCATCGTCTAAGTTCCTGATCATTTTGTTCGTTAGCCCGTCAGGGCCCGGAGCCGACTTCGTTGTGAGTCTTACAATCTCTGCCCTCACTTCCGCTTCTGTGATGGGGGCGTTCAACGCCTCGTTAGGCGCTCCACCATAGTCGGGAAGTGGAGTTCGTGATGTTTACCCCATGAACGTCTCAATTAATTTCTTCATGAAATAATCATCATTCCCTATAAACGCGTGCCTAGCTTTTGCCAATCTCATACCGGATTGAGTTTTTGAGCTTGCGGGGTCCAACAAGTGCCGGAGGATGTTCCACGTATTGGAGAGGTTCATGCTCCCCTCCATTTCGTCACACTTGTTGGCCCAATTTTTTTCGCATAATGTAAAAGTATAATCTTCGATTTCCTTATTATGCCTAGCAATCCTTCTTATGAGGTTGCGGTTCCATTTCTGATTTTTGAGACGACGCTCCATGCTTTGCTTAGCTTCCCACATATGCAGAAGACGGCTGTCCGCTATCTCCAGGGCGTTGTCCCCTTCGAACGTTTTTGTCGTCTCTCTCACGTCCGATTTGAGCGCTGTCGTCTACTCCTCGATGTTTCTGATGGGCCCCAGTTCCTGCGCTCTCCTGATATCTCTAAAATTATCCCATTCAACGACGGCCGGCGCGCGAGCCCTGCGCGTTTGAAGGCCCTCTTTCAGCATGGAAACAATTATGTAGTGGTCGCTGCCAAAAGTTTGATCCGAATTATGCCATTCTAGATCTTTAATATTTTTTCGAGAATGTCAGATCTGGAGATGTATCCTTACTAACGCTATTGCCCACCCTCGTTGGACCCTCAGGGTCCGTGTGCAGGGTGAGCCCTATGTCATGCGTATCTTCCCACAGCTGTCTGCCTTTCGGGCTTTGGTGCGGGTACCCCCATTCCTGGTGATGTGCATTAAAGTCCCCCACTATCAACAGTGGCTGGTTGCTTGAAATTTTGAGGGCCTTGCGAAGCAGAGCCCTGAACCTCACCTTCCTTTGCCTGGGTGAGCTGTATAAATTTAGAAGGAATAAACTAGGGTCCTTCTGTTTTCCGGTTCGAATTTCGACAAACACGTTCTCGATCTCTCTCGACTCTAGATAGTGTTCAATGGCCGCGATATTTCTTTTCACGAGCGTTGTGAACGAGGATTTCTCCCCCCTGCCACTACGAAATGCCTGATAGCCTGACAGTTTTGCGGGTCCTCCAGTTTCCTGGAGGGCAATGGCCAAAGGAGTCTCATCTAATAGCGGAAGGTGCTGTTGCAGAATCGACCGCTTGCGCCGGAAGCCGCGACAGTTCCGCTACCAGATTTGATTTTCATTTGCGCGCCTGGCCGTTTTGCAGTTGCGTGACGATCTGCTCCATATTCTGTTGCCACCCGTTCATGGCGACCATCTCATTCCTTAGCCTCTGGCATTCCTCGGCCTGTTTCTGAACTGCCCCGAGGACAGCTTGAATTTGGATGTTGATATATGGTTCATAAATTCATTCATCTTGGCCTCTAACCTTTCCAAATTTTCTACCCTTTTCTCTATAGCCTGAATAGGGTCGGCGTCTTGAATTTTGCGTTTCGTTGGTGGCGGGAGGGACGCCTCTGTGACCATCTTATCCTCTCCTTGCGTATGTTGACGTGCCGCTGGGGGGGTGTCATCTGTCTAATGGGTTGTTGCGGAGGAGGGGTTGCCTGCCTCTGTGATTTCTTTAAGTTTTGGATTTCGGACCGTTGCGAATCGACTATCCCCGTTAATTTTTCGACCATTTTCTTTAATTTCTCAATTTCCACTTCTCTTCTGCCGTAATGGGGAGGCCGCGTTTAAGGATGTATGAGCCATTGGTTAAGGGAGTATGAGCCATTCATTGCCTTACGTGACGGGCTCATTAGGTGATACGTGAATGTGTCTGTACCCATATCGTCACGATGACCACAGATCAATACAATAATTATGTTCGTACCATTGTTCAAAATTCTGTGTCACCTCTGTGTAGTGCGCTAAACAGCTTCGCCGGTAATCCACCTTCAGAGAGTGGAATGACTCATGAATTGTTACCCGCCGTTGTTGCTTAGTGGCTATGGTGTTGGGCTGCTAAGCACGAGGTCGCGGGATCGAATCCCGGCCACGGCGGCCGCATTTCGATGGGGGCGAAATGCGAAAACACCCGTGTACTTAGATTTAGGTGCACGTTAAAGAACCCCAGGTGGTCAAAATTTCCGGAGTCCTCCACTACGGCGTGCCTCATAATCAGAAAGTGGTTTTGGCACGTAAAACCACATGATTATTATTATCATGAATTGTTTTTTAGCTCTTTGCGTTCCTCTTTAATTTGGTTCTTGAGTTGTTTTTAAGCGTGAAATGCTTTTAGCTCCCATTGTAGGCGACCTTCAGTGACCGTGAGCCAAAAACGATATCATCCGGGAAACCAGTCAAAACTTTAGAAAATGTGGTCTGTGGCCCCCAACCCTTTGTACAGGACCGTATTACATACGCTAGTTGCTGCCCAAACAGGTTACAAAAAATATTGCTTCTGAGTTCTATCTAATGTTTGTTCACAATATCGCTCAAGCTGTAACTTCTAGCACGCTGAAGTTTTATATGTCATTTCTAATAGGCGACATTCAAAAGGCAGATAGGTGCAGGGCATCATACACTTCATTGTCATCTTTTGGCGCTGAGCCACGGTTGCCTGTGCTCTTTTGAACGCCAGCGGTCCGTGAGTTCCGCGGCGCGGGTTCATGTACTACACCCATTTTAAGATTGCGGCTAGTATCATATCCAACCAATCTGCATTCGCGGTTGCCATTTCATGCTTACATCTACTCTCAATTACGGGAGAGCCAGCGTTGTTTTTTCTAGAGCTAACTGCCTATTTTCTGCAATGACCTTTTGATATTGCGGGTTGTCTATTATGGGATCAATAGGAGATACAATACTGGCCCAGCTCCCCTTATTTGTTGTCTGACGGGCAGCTTCCTCCTTTTCCTTTTTAGGGGGGTAGAAGTAGTAGTCGTAGTTGTGATCTTCTGTGTCGGCCCATTCTTCTGTTGTTTCAGGTTTCGCTTCTCCACGGTAGACGGAGTTCCAGTTGTTGAGGGCCTTCGTGATCTTCATCTCGAACTCGATTGTCGGTTGAAGATTCTCGGTCGGAGCTGAACCAGCGTGGTTGGTATTTACTCGTTGGCTGTGCCGCACGTGGCTTCCTAGAGACGACAAAATTTATTTTTTTCTTACACTGTTTATCTCCTGTGATGTGCTTCTCGTTGCATATCACACACCCGGGAGTACATTTATGTTCTAGCCCGGGTTCTTGTTCTCCGCACATGGAGCATATGTTTGCGATGGGTGTCGGTCATACGTCGGTGCGATGTCCCGTGGAGTGGTACACTTTGCATACTTGAATAGTCAGTTTGTACGGATGTATAGCAGATGGCTTCCGCTCCCGTGAAGGTGTCAAGAAGCTAGTGTTAGTAGACATCACAGTGGTTTATTCAAGGACATTTTTTAGGCAATATGACAGCACCAACAAGCTCAAACCAAGGATCTGCACGCGACTAACTTCGTTTTGCCACTCACTAGACTCACTAAAAGCAGGGGGAAGTCGGGAGATGGAAATTCTAGATGATGAGCAAAACGAGAGCAAGGTGAAAGCAGGAGCCAACGTTTCAACAAGTGGACTTGTCTTCTTCAAGGCGACATATGCTTTCCTCGCCACAGTATATATAGGTGGGGTTCTACTAAAGGGGAGAGGGCGTAAGGTGGGTGGGTGCGGCAACGAGCGAAGGTGCAGAACTGAGAATAAAGGAGCGCTGTGCACAAGGCCACTGACACGGCCATCTGTCAATCACGTGTCAAGGCCGTGTGTCAGCCGGCGTGAAATGCCCTCTATTACCTGTTTCACTGGTGGTCGTGGGCTATCCTCTCTCTGAAAGATATACTAGAAGAAGCAGCAGAAACCGGTGCTCCTGGCACCGGTTTCTGCCGGTGCCAGGAGTTGACTTTTAAGTGTTATAACACCTGAAGGAAAAGCAATGCTGCTTGTTTTCTGAACCTAGTGTGCATGAGCAGTTAGTGTGCATAAGCAGCTGAAAATGTTCAACTGCAGCGCAAGGACAAAGGTCACACATAGCTAGCTATGTGTGACCTTTGTTTTGCATGAGCAGTTGAACATTTTCAGCTTTGAGCACAGAGTCTAAGTTTTGTTTTCAGACCAGCTGCTGATTTACGTGATATTTGTTATTTTATAATGATTATGTGACGCGCTATAGCGCTTGTGTGTGTCTCCGTTCTTACTTTCAAACATGAGAGAAGTTCACATGAAAATGGAGGCTAGAAGTAATAAACAGTGGTCGAACAAAGCAATATCAGCTGCAGTCAACGTTTCTACAAAGAAAATTGTCTTCGTGAGGGCGGCAACTGCCCTCACGAAGAGAAATGCCCTTTCAAAGCGTTGGCTTCAGCGACAGTCCTGGTTCGCCCGTTATTCATCACGATAGAAAATTGTATTTACACATCACACTCCTGTACAGTGGCACAGAAAAAAAATGTGAAGTAACAGAAAAATTATAACAGAACACAGAACTTTTTCTGTGCCTCAAATTGGATAACTGTTTTAGACATACATATTCTGTAAAATAAAACAGAAAATATTATTAAAATAACAGAATCTTTTTTAACAGAAAACAGAACTTTTCCTGTGATACAAAACAGATAATTGTCATTAAACACAAAATTCCTCTTAATGTAAAACAGAAGGAACTTGTTAAATAACAGAAAAAAGAAAAATAGAAAACAGAGCTTTACATAAATTTTCTGGCAGGACAGCTGCCAGAAAATTTGTTTTTCAAAGGAAATATTGTTTACAGTGCGTGCTGTGGTGCTGCGGCAATGAGGTCGCGGATGGTGTGTGTTGTAGTGCCTCTCTTAAAGCTATCGACATAGTTGTTGTGTGGTGTGGTGTGGTGAGCGTTGACTTGGTGGGAAGTGTTCGTGAATTTGCTCGTAGTGACTCTCTCTAATTAGTGCTGCGTGAGACAAGGAAAGCAGAGAGCGCTCACCATGCTCTTTCATCTTCCTCGGTAGAAATCTAGGGAAAATACTTAGATCCAGGGAAGCACTTAGACATCTTGAGTTCACATTGAGTGGGTGTAACCCCTTCAATGAGGTAAAGGGTGCGACATTTTTTATCTATGCACCTCACACTTTCCGAGTCCCCTCGCCGCACGCGCCTTCCCTCGCCACTCGGCCTCTTATTTTGCATTTTTTGATCGCGGCGCTGGCGCTGCGCAGCAATGCGATCGACGCGATATCAGAATGTGCGATCGCCGCAATCATGGGGCTGCGGACTGCGATCAAGAGCAAGAAAAAAAATAACGTATAAAACAAGAAAACAAAAGGTGCAGCCAGCAGCGCGCGTTTTCGCGGAAACCGCGCCAGCAGGCGCGGATAAGCCTCAGAACTCCTCGCCTGCCCTCGCTCGCTGGCAAGATAAAAGAATGTCGCTACCTTTAGTTTTATTCATGTGGCTCAATTAGGTGCGGCTGTTCGTGCCCACTGGCGGCAATAATACCAAAGTTACTTTTACACGCGCTCCGAGACCAACGACACAAGGCCTTGTACCATTTATAGAGTTTCATAGCCTCGCTTCGGCGATCTTTCGCAGCGCTGACACCCGTCCCGTCAAAGCCAAAGCTGTTCTGGCGCAGCAATTTGCTTGAGTATCAAAATGGCGCAACTGGTGCAGTATCCCCACCTTGCCACCCCCCCCCCCCTTTGTTTGAAAGAAAGTGTGCAGGGGTGTTATGATTCCACCTAGTGTACTATGCACTACAGCTGCTGCTGAAATGCCGATTGACTGGGCTGGGCTGAACTGGGATACGAGCGAGAACGAGGCCGGCGCCCTCAGCCTGCCTCTTCGCTCGTATACGCTCCAGCCAGTCAGCGGCGGCCGAAATGGATTGTCCACTCCCCAGTCCTGAAGATTCCGCAAACGACTTGCAGTCCTGTTTCGTCTCAGACGGCGATGGCTGCTCATCTTAGCCACTCATGCGTGTGGTTCGCGCTGCCTATGGTGACAAATTCAATTTTCACTGGAAGACCATGGAAAACTTCGGTATCACCCCATTTTGCGGAGTGTCAAGGAACGACTGAGACCGACGAGTTTGAATCATGGGCGGAATCGCATAAGATATCAGAAAGGAAACGCGATTTTGACCAATCAGCGAGGGCAAATGAGCGGTTTGCTTTCTGAACCGTTATAAGATCTCATACCAGATCGGCGAAAGGGGACGGCGAAGGCAAACACGCGGAACAGTCCGGGGAGAGGAGATCAAAACGAGTATGACATCACCGCCGCTTTTGTTCCGTTAGCGATTTAGTTTTAAGACACCCATCGCCAGGGGAGGAATTTGCGCTTATTGTAGGACTGACGTAATGGAGAAGCAATTTGTCCCTGCCAGTGGGAAGCATATGGAGCTTCCCTGACCTGACCCACTCGATTAAGTTGGGAGATTTCTGCCTGCACGCGAGCATACACCAGGCTCCGTCCAGCAAGCGCATAAACTAACACAAACTACAAACTTGCTAAGTGCTCACATATACTGTAGTTGTATGCATATGTGTGACTTTTAAAGGAAATAAACTGAATGGAAAAGTGTAGCGTCGTAACTGTCTCTCGTGAGGACACCTCATCAGTACTGCTCAGTACTGCACAGGGGAAAGTTGGTGGGAATATAAGAGAAAAGAGACCTCCCCAGTCGAGCGGCAAGGCCGACCACCCGAAGCCGGTAGTTCCCGGCAAATCGCCCACGAGCCTTATCCCAGCTTCTATGGCCCGTGCGCATGTCATAACCGATCGCGGAAAAGGTCTATTGGCCCGAACATATTGGCGGCTAGCTTGGCACGAAAAAATTTTACAAGGCAGCTAGGCCTAACCAGCGTTGCTTTGTCCAGCGGAAGAAGTTGCCGTTTGGTACCGAGTCACGAAAATCGTAATAGTGGTTGTACGGTATTCCTACGGCGAAATTGCCTCGCCAACCAATGTGGCGGTCAGGCTCGACGCCAACACGATCGCTTGCTGCCGCCTGAAAAGAGACCAAAGCGAAGCTGTCCTGTTGACTGAGCAACCTGCAAGCGGTGGCCCAGGTGGCGTTGATGGTATTGGGAAAAAAATATATTTACACAACAGCACATTTGCATGAAGTGGCCGCATGAAGTAACAGCATGAAATAGCACGTTTAAGGCTTGCCTCGGTCCACCGCGAGGTAAATGCAGCTGCTCGCCCACACTATACTGCTTTCCATGATGCTGAAAGGCGGAGCTTGAGGACTTAGTTTTTCAATCGCTTGGGGAAAAGCAGCCCGCGCCATGCAAATCCTGTCGAACCCTGTGGGCACATGCAGACCCTGATAAAGGGGGAGAGACGGCAACGCACCAGACTCCCGCTCCGACACCGGCGTCGTTTGAGCCGGCATTTTCAGCGCGTTTTCCAGGTTTTCCCCGAGTCCCTTTGCAAAATTGACTGAGTGACGCAAAACTTTGTTTTATGTCAAGACGGGATGACACCACGTCGCATGATGCTGTCACTCTCTAGTAAGCATGTGCAAAAATATTTTTAAAAACACCGCTTAATCCAGTTTGATATGAAGGATTAGCGTTTATTTTATTCAAAAAGAAAACAGAATGGAGGGACGGGTTACTAAAATGCACATCGAATAAAATGTATTCGAAAAATATGGTAAAAGCCATTGCAAATCGAGTCGATCATTCTCAAATGCGAATAAAAAGGAGATACATACAGAAGCAAATATTTTCGAATATGAGCTATTTCTATCAATTGGTAGCAAGCTCATTGGCATGAATCCCGATCTTTGTCGCAAGTGAGATTCTCTGCTGGTAAGTAAATCTCAACTGTCCCGAGACTCCTAATATACTCTCACCCTGCGCACAACGTGTCAGTGTTGCGTTCGCTCCTTTAAAGAGTTTATTTTGCTTTGGATGAGGGACACCTGCATTTCGGCGTTAGCCAACACTGTTTTTTGAGCTCAAGCTCCTTCAAAGCGGCGGCGGCACGCTTCGTTACCCGTTAATTCCTCAATGCGTAGGTCCTTTCTGTTCTTGTGTTCCTTCCTCCGCGCGTTCGCCCCACGGACCATTTGAAGCATCCTCTTGATCAGTTGTAGTGACCATCTGATTTTTCGGACTCCTTAGGGGCTGCGAAAACGTCCGAAAAATCGGCCAGTTGGAATAAATGAATGCAGCGTTTTTTGCTACCCTTAAGCGCTCATATCGCTACATGCACACCTGAAGAAGCTCTGAAGGCCTTCCAGTACACTTATTAAGCATATCAGTGCTCGTACTGTGACAGGAGATGGCGGGTGCACGCGTATATAATTAAGGAATACATACCGGTGTTTCTTGGCAATTGCCCCTTCCCGCGCTAGTTATGCTTCACCGCAATACTTTTGCGTATGCTTCACCACGTAACATTTCTGCACAGAGGCGAAGCTGACTTTCGGAAACCGGCATTATGCAACACGCCGTGCTTTCCAAGCTTCGAAGCCAATCGCGAGGACCACAAAGGCGGAGTCGGTACCACTGCTGACATCAGCGAATTCTTTCAATGAAAAACACGGCACAGAAGGGCAAAAAGCTTCATAGCGAACGTCAAAGTAGCTAGGCGTAGCGTTGCCAGTTACAGTGAACTCCGCAGTGGTGGCTACGGCTGCCAGCGGATCTGCATGCGAACGCCGGTTCGAGGCGGCGAGGTAATCAAAATGGCGGCGGTGGTGGCTTTGATAAATGCCATTTCGGATCTGCGGTCACGGCAAAAAGTCCGGAATTTAGGACGGCGAAGGGTTCTTGCATCCGAAGTTCAAGACGTTCTTATACATCGACTCTATGGGGTATGCGGTGGTGCCGCGAAGGCACCCGAATTATCGGGCGTCCGGAAAGTCGGCCGTTGACTTTACAGTGGCAACTCCTCCATTGGATGACACGGCGTCAGAGGATTCGTTACGATTCCTCTCTGTTACTCGAGCCAGCATTACCGCGACTTTCGTTCCCTTTCAGCAAAATTAATGCTCATTTTCCCTGATAGAAGCACAAATTCTCCGAGTTTTCCCTCAGTATTTTCAGACTATTCAAAATCCCTGAGAATTCCCGGTTGGCAGACACCCTGCTTTCTAAAGACACTTGCCCGGCGTGAAGGGGCTGCGATGAAGGTTTCGCCGGTACGCGCCAACGGCGGTGCGCTTGCGTGTGCGCAGCACTATGTAGCTGCCGATTCACCAACTCGGATGCGTTTGCGCTGCTCTAAGTGCGTACGTATGTACCCAATCTACTACTGGGTGTCCAGCTCGTGCAGCTACGTAATCTGACCATCTTAGTACCATGATGACCGAACGCAAGGCGCGTGACATTCGCCTGAATAACGCGAGCATCATGTAGAAACGTGCGCAATCAATGCGAAGCATCTCGGCTATTTTCGTCATTTCGTCATGACGCCGGCATCTTTTTACGCAGTGAAACTGGTCCTACGCTTTTATGACATACTGGTACCATTGGCTCTCAAGCGCAAACATCACAGTGGAACCTGTGCTTCATTTGTGAACCAAGCATATGCAAGGACGAAAGTTACACATAAAAATGGTTTCCATCAATGAGCACTTTCCCCCTTTACGCAGTTCCAAGTCAATATGAGCCAACAAACTCGCGCATCACTTTATCCTGCCCAGATGGCAAACCGGAGAAAGCCTATTCACAATAGTTAAAACTATATTTGCACTGGTAGTGAACAGCTTGTCCTCGCCAAATATATTTGCAGTGCCTAACAAAAGCATGAATTGACACAGCTACACACTCTCAGTACAACACGTGTTACGTTTCTAGCATGATATAGGACAGAACACAGCCCACACACTGTAAGTTCATACACCTGTTGACGACCAGCGCGATCAGGAAAACAAATCAGAACGAGCATTGAGAATAGCGCCCATGCATAAGCTTACCCATTGCCCGAGCTCCGTACCCCGTCAACAAAGAAAACAGCTCCGTTCATACACGTTTGCACCTTGAGTACTCTTAAAATCAATCTCTAACATAAAACAAAACAAAAACCGAGTTCATCAATGACCCGGTTGGCAACGAAACTTAGCCCAAAGATCCGAAATCCCTTGCAAAAGCCTCGCCGCGGTAACTCGACGGCCAGCAGTCATGGTAGTGAGTGCGCCGAGACACAGAAAAGAAGACAAAATATAGAATAGGGCACTAAAAATACCATGTGACGGTGCTCACCCAATTCGGAGAAGCAGACCTATCTCCTGCCTCCTCGCAGCAGCGGCGGCGGCAAGATGAAAGTATGTCACTACCTTTCAGCTTTATTCAGGGACCTTGAATCACAGCGCCGGGTTTACACTTTGCTTTCGCTGTAACTGATTGGCAAGGCTCAAAGGCGTTCGTTGTACATGCGATTTTGTGCCATTGAAATAACGGAAATTTTGACGGTCGCGCAGGTTTTAAGTGAAAGTTCGTCTAAATGGGGCTTTTACATGTTGGCTTCACTTACCACAAAAGCAATGTGGCTACAAAATACAGAGAACTAGTCGAATCTTGTTAATTCGAACTTTTGGTTTATTCAATCTAACGCTGCGGTCCCGTGAAAGTTTATCTTACAATTACATTACAATGGGTGAAAACACTCGGTAATTTGAACGCGCAAGCATTTGCAACGGTCAATTCGAATATACTGCACTCCGACAATGCTCTCAGCAGTGCACCAAATCAAGCTGCGCCTCCGAACAGCAGATCCGCCTACAGCCGTAGCCACACTGCAGCAACGTTAAGCCTATCAATTTCGACATTCGTTACCAAGCTTCTTGCTATTTGGTGCCGTGTTTATCATTGAAACAATTCGCCGCTGTTAGCAATGGCGCCGACTCCGTCTTTGTAATCCTCGCCAATGGTTTCTAAGCGTGGAAAGTATAACGCCTTGCATAATGCTGGTTTTCGAAAGTCAGCTTCGCCCCAGTACAACAGTGCAACTGGTTGAAGCATACCAAAAGTTAGAAGGGTCAATTGTCACAGGAGCCATGGTTAGTTTCCTTTAATTATACATACGTGCACCCAACTGTCTCCTATCACAGTACAAGCACCGATATGCTTAACAAGTGTACTGGCAGGCCTTCAGAGCCGTTTCGGACATGCCTGTGGCGACATGAGCCCTTCGGGGCAGTAAAAGGCATGCATTAATTTTTTAGAATTGCCCGATTTTTCCGACATTTTCTCGGTCCCTATGGACTCCGAAAAAATTGGATTTGACTGTAATTTGTAAGTACTTGTGAATAAGTCTTCTGGAACTTCCCACTCATGTGTTAACTCAGTGGACATGCACCACTGCAGGTAAGTCCTCCATTCAATTAGCTTCCTTTAATTCAAACTTGTTAATTTAAACAAATTTTCAGGCCCCTTCTAAGTTTGAATTATCGAGAGTCAACTGTATATGCACTTCTTCCACATGCAGGATGCGACTGAATGAATACAGACACCAAATACAGGTTTTGATGTTTAATATCCTTTATGACATGTACAATCATGAACAAAGCAACCATTCATGCCTAGCAATTTCATCTGAAGTAGCATAGACGTATGAAATGAAAAAAAGAATCCAAGCTCTACAGACAAAATGGCTGACAACTACATCGAATTCACTTCTTATGCTGTGGCACGTAACCTTCAAGCCAGTGCAATCTGACCAAGATTTGTTGCACAAATTATTTCCTGTAGGCTCAATGTACTCAAAGGGGAAAAGAAAGATGGCATCAGATTCTGAGGAACAGCATTTTCAGGTGACAGTCTTGGATTATCTTGCTTAAAGTTAATCCCTCTTAGCAGAAACAAATGCATTGCCCATCGCCACAACTCATTCAGGTAAAGGCATATTATGAGAGGTTCTAATAAACCTATGATGGTAGGTTCGTAACTACAAGCCACTACAAGCCACAGCTGCAGATATTGCCATCATGTGCAGTTTAAACAATAGCAAAAAATAATAGCTCGGTTTTTACTAGGAGACCATGCAGTATAGTGGTGACCATACAAGGTTTGTAGTGATGAAGAACACAGTTCACGCTACTGTGACTTGCCCCAAGGGAAACTGCAGCATGCCTACCATTTTCTCAACCCAAGGAGTGCAATAGCACAACAAGCATGATATAATGTAAATCAGGAAATATCTGAATGGCTCGAAATATCATCCCAACAACAAAGCCCATAAAGATACAACAAAATAAAGCTCATTTACATGGTATATTCAATGCATTCCAAAACAAACCATACCTGCACTGAAAACAACTGTTCGAGAACACATTTAGTTTTAATGAATCTGCACAAGAGAAAGTAAGACAATGCTGCTTATCCACGATGACTGTGCTTGTCCACAAAGCACCTTTGATTAGCAGCATGAATGTCACAATAAGAGAGCCACCATTGACTTGCCACCTTGAAAATACCACTTTGGGCACTATAGCCTGCTGTCACACAACTGAGAGAACAGCACGCTACAATGCAGAACCAATAAACAAATACTTAAGAGTATGAAGACACTGACAAAAATTGAGAGCAATGATGATAGGCTGCCCAATGTCTTGGATGCCTGATGACCGAAGTTTGATGTGTCCTACTGGTGCAAAAGTAGCGCAGTGTGTACCTGAAGCCAATTAAACCACCAGCCCTCAAAAGTAACCCTACGATGGATACCAGGGTGAATATGAGGGTGTGTCTAGGCCAGCTACTTGTGGCCCAAACAGTGCTGCTTAACTTGGCGGGGGTGGTGGCGGCGGGGCTGCCAGCAGCCCAGGTAGTGCAGCCAGTGTGCTTAGGTCCACCATAGTCGTAGTAGTTGGAGTAGCCGTAGCACTGGTACTGCCGCCTGAAGTGGTGCTGTCTGTGCTGGCTCCTGTGCTGGCTCCTGTGCTAACTGCAGGTGGTGGTGGCGGTGGCGGCGGCAAGCCCATGTTCATAAAGGGTCCTCCCGGGCCCCAAGGAAAGAGCTGAGGTGGCGGTGGGGGCACCCCTGCTATCGGCGTCTGCCAAGGGGCTGAAATGCACAGTGCATTTTGCAGCAAATTTAGGCCAACACGACCTACCATATCATATGCCACGACTGAACAAATAAATGAAAACCAAAGTGTCAGGCAATTCTCATACTCAAGCGTTGAAAGAAAGCAGCTGTAAAATGCCTACTTATTGTTTCTGTTTGCAGTAAAAAGCAAGACAGATGAGAAATTCAGTGTGCACAATACCTCCAGGCCCTTGTGGAGGTCCTGCCATCCATGGGGGCAACCCTGATGGTGGAGGTCCAATCATAGGTGGAGGTGGGGGCACTCCAGTCATGGGAGGCATTCCTCCCTGCAGAACACACACACATGTAAAAAACACTGCTTGTTAAATTAAGCATTTGAAATCTACCATATAATGCCTCATAAAAATCAACACATCTAAATTAAAGATTATTGAAATTTTAAAAGATTACTGACAAAAATTTTTGATCTTGTTTTTTCTGCTGCAATAAGTAGCTAATGACCCAGTCATCCCCGCACGAAACAGCATTGGCTTCAGAGCGCGACAGGCAATTATTTGGAGTCTTGTTTGTAGCGACCAGACTAAGTTTCCATTTGAAGAACAACGAGATGGGCCAAAGAAGGAATGTAAACACAGCTGGACACGTGATCACACAAAACTGTGATGTGCGCACACACTCACTCGCCGGTGCGAGAGCTTCGTCTTGCTAATTCATCTACTACCGTAAAAACCGAACTATAGGTCGGACCGGAACATAGGTCGATCCCCCAACTAACGAATTCTAAAAATGAAAAAAATCTTTTTCAATGGCAAAAGTACCGAAAGACGCCCTTACCTTGAAACAAATGCGACTCCTGCACAATAGTGACAGTATTTATTTAAATGCTGCTTGCATGTGCACCCAGCCAATTTTTAACAGTATCGCGCGACCATCGACCCGCGTGCTTATCAGCACCTTATTAACGGCGCTGAGCGGCGAAACAAACGAGATACGGGCATGTGTACACATGTGCTTACTTTCGCTATTTCGCCGCTTTGTGCCGTGATGATAAGGTGCTGAAAAACACGCGGGTCGATGGTCGCGCGCTACTGTTAAAAATTGGCCGGGTGTACAGTGCACAGAAGGGCACGAAGTGCGCAAGCGCTACTCCGAATCGGAGCAACGCCTTTGATCGGAGTCGTCTGAACTAGAGTCGGATGACAAGTGCTTCTCGCTGCCCAGTCCAGAGGCGCACACGATCTCTACCGCTTTCAAACGGATGCATTCGGCAGTCACAGGCAGCAATCTTACATGCAGCTCCCGGACGAACTCCGCAACCTCGTCTTCCAGTTCTGCGGTCCACCCACGAAATGACATTTTTTGTTGGTTTGCTGCTTCTGCCTCCGCCAATACCGAATGCTCTTTTCAGATACTCCAAATTCGCGCTGTGCCGCGAGGTTGCCGTGAGCTTCCGCACACTCAATCGCCTTTTTCTTGAAGGCGATGGCGAATTGCCATCGGCTTCCGCTCATTTTGAAACAAAATGTGAAAAAGCAGCCTTTAACCATTATAACTTTGTGACAATGTAAACGCAAATTGGCGGTGCCACAATGTCGCCACGTCGCGCTGCTGCTGATGGCGAAGGCGGGTCTTTACTTCATCCGTCCATTGTTGCAAGACTTCCATAGTTTTTCGGCCAATGTCCGGTATATAAGACGAGGGTCGACTTTTCGCAATGGTTTTTTGAAAAAAAGTTCCGACTTATACAGTCAACGACTGAATTTTCAGACACCCAAATTTTTGGACATGCCTGATATTTTGGACGTCTTCGCAGCACCGCCACGAGCCCCATAGAATCAATGTATAAAGACATCGGACGTTTCGAAGCTCGAACTCCCCGCCGTCCAATTTTCCGGACTTTCTGACACGACGGAAGGTCCTTTGGCTCCTCGCGCAGCACCTTTGCGCAAAAAATCGACTTGCAGCCGAAGCATATCACCGCTTTGGTCTGGCCACGCTGCCTCTGTTCATCGCCACACTTCCGCTTCCGCCTCCGGCGGAGTTTCCGGAACGGCACCATTTCATTTGTTTGCGTAGGCCACGTTTTGGCTAGCGTGGTGTGTGGTTGTGCTGTTGTGTCAAATGTGCCTGCGACGCTAGGCCGAGGTGCTTCGACGCTCGTCTGCGAACAGTGGAGTTTGCAAACTTGAGGATTTCGCTTGCCTTCGATGGCCCCCACTCCGCCTTCGATGGCCCCCACTCCGTCTTCGTCGTCCTCGCCGATGGCATCGAAGCGCGGAAAGCAGTACCGTCGGTTAACGATGGAGAAGAAAGCCGCCATTATTAAGGGGGGACGCGGCCCTTGAAAACCGAAAAATCGCGAAAAAGTCGATTTTTGAAAAACCATATTTTTGGGTTGTATGTCTCATAAACCACCTGTTCCGTAATTATCAGCACCTAATTCAACTGTAAAGTACCAAAAACAGCGCTACTTTTGAGGCTACCACGGCCCAAAAAACACGCGCAAATGCCGAAATGAAGTCAAACTTCGCGCGCGCGCCATTCCCAGCCCATCCGGCCTGCCCGCGCCATCTTGGTTTCGTTTTGACCATGGATTTTTTGTCTCTATTTTGCCGCCTTGCAAAATGGCATCGTCGGCGCGGTTGAGGCGCTATTGGCGTTTTCCCGCGATGTGATGCGGAGCGCTGATTGGCCGGAGCAGCGCGTTCAAATCTCGCGGGCTAAAGCGCGCCTACCGTTGGCTGCTCCCTTTGATGCCGCGCTCGCGTCGTTGCCCCTTGCTCCGTCCGCCTCAACATGAGCTTGCGCGCTGCTCATCGCCTTGCGCTTTCTTTTAGATTATTTGCTCAGCTTTTTCTTTTTTTTCGCCAGTTCTTCGCTCCACGAGATGCCGGCAAAGCCCAAGACAGTGCAGATGTTCGGTGCACGGGAGCGTGATATGCGTCTTGTACGAGCATCGAACTTCCGATTTCCCGCAGCGAGTGCCGACTGCGTAGCCGCGGAACTGTGCTTTCGGCTGTCGCCAGTCGAAAATCCGACACACTGAGTGTGCCTGGAGCCGCAAGAGCTAATTGGAAGCAATAATAGAAAACACGTGTTCAGCTTTAAGGCCTGTTTTCTCTAAATGGATTTTTTCGCTAGTAGTGGTGCTGGGGAAAGCGATATCTCAAGAACCGCTCTTCAGATTTGTATGCCGTTTTTTTTATTCTGTTCCTGAATGACTTTGCCAGGGGGTAACAGGCTTCTTTTTTTGAAAGCTGGTGCAGTTAATTTATAATAAGCAATTAATTTTTGATGAATGTAGTCATTACCGGCTACATCAAATTCAAGGTTGTCTTAAAATTTTTTGGAGAGGAAATTAAAGAAAAGGGCTCTTTAGCCCCCTGGGATATCTATCAAGGGACCATCACAGTGAATTTCAGCTTCCTACGATGTCCTGGCATTTCTCCAGGCTCTTCCTCAGGCATATACATGAATCACCTAGTTAGACCTCAATAACTCTGGAACTAATAAACATATCTTCATGAAACTTCGCAGTTCCTCATAGTTCGGTGGTGTGCACGTACCCTGAAAGTTTCATCTGGATATCTTAAAAAACAAGAAAGTTCGATCTCCAGGGTAGCCTCCCCCCTTAAGCAAGTCGCGAGCGGCCCATCGCAGGCTGACGCGAGCAAGGAGTTCGGCATGGAGTAAGGAGTCAGGTTGTGGGGGATTCAGAAGACTCCGATGTTGAAAATGAGGAGCCAATGCCTGCGCCGCCTACAAGCACTGAGTTGATGCGAGCACTGTGGACTTTTTCATCGGTGTACAGTGCTGACATGACCCTTGCTCAGATCGAGGTGAATATGATCGCATGCAACCGGAACACCGTCCAAACAACAATCAACAAGTTCTTCAAGCCACTGCAGCAATAAAACCGGCTGCCCGATGATGCACATGTACATAATAAACCAGCAGTCGGCTGCATACAGAGTTTTTGAATGCTTGTTTTTATAGCCACTTCACTGATGCTTTAACAGGGTTTCGGAAACCTGGTACTTCGCCCTTTACCTCTAGATCCGAGAAAAAAAGAAAAAAAAAGTGCATTTTTTGCATGCATTCATTTTTTCGGACTGCCTGAATTTTCAGACATTTTTACGTCCCCTAGAGGGTCCGAAAAATCGGTCGTTGACTGTATTCCAGTTTTTACGATATGCCTGCATGTGCTTTGCGATTGGATTGGACAAACTTTATTAAAGGTTTTGCTTTACGATGTCCTCGCCATCATCGTCATCCTTGTTTTCGTCGCCCAGGGGTGACTATTTCTTGCTTGCAGTATTCACTACCGAATTAGACGTGGCCAACCATACTTGATTAGATTCACTACAAAGCAGCGACTCAGAAAGTGCGGCTAGCGACAGCTATCAATATGCATACACACCGGTACAAGTAGTATGAGCCATTCGTCAAGGGCGCTTTGGGAATGAAGCATATTCTGGAGCAGGACACAAGGCGAGATAAAAGTCGACACAGCATCAGGCTTGGGGGTACGCACTCTTGGCGAAAGATCATTGGACTGCTCTAAGCTCGGCCGGTTTGGCTGATAACAGGCACGCTCGAAATGAAACGAGCAAATCTGGTTGCTCTTCAGCGGGGTCCATTCTAAGCATCTAGAGGTGCGCACGAACTCGGACCACTTCTGCCACTTATCGACGCCGAGCAAGCCAAGCAAGCTGGCAATCACTGGGAAACGGTATATGGGCCTAGCTCGCTAGCCGTCGGATCTGAGGCCAACGGCCCTTGCGACCTGTCCGCAGCTGGTAATAAAGCATCTACCGTATTTACTCGCATAATGATCGCACTTTTTTGTCAGAAAAAATTGACCCAAATTCAGGGGTGCGATCATTACGCGAATTAAATTTTCCGCGGAAAAAAAAATTTGTTTTTCGTCCCGCGTTTGCTGCAGGATGCGGGTGCGGGACACCAAAACAAAAATGGCGGCCGGCGGAGCAAGCCGAACGCGCCGAACGCAATCTTTTTTTTTTCTTCTCGTGAGTACATTACGTGCATTGAACCAGTTTCTTCCGTGTCAGTGATGAATAATATAGTTAATATCGGCAAGTTTGCGGCAATAACGTAGCCATATCCACTTAGAGGGGTCAGAAACAGATGGGCGCGCTTAGCTGCCAGTGGCAGAAACCCATAGCCGGCGTGCTGCGGAAACTGCAGCATCTGTTTTCACTACTATCCTAACACGGCACGTTTCCGCTAAGGGTGGGCGAATATCTTAGCTGTGTTACAAGCATTGGCGTATGAATAGGGTACACTTTTAACGTATCAGTGTAAACGTGGCTACTATCATTGCCGCGCGCGATTTGTTGCATGCTCACGAGTGCAGATGAAAAGAATCGAAAGGTGCCTTTTTTGTTTTTGTTGACTACAACCATTATAAAGCCTACCCATAATAAAGGCAAGTTTGGTTGTACCTCTTTTTCCCATGGAAGTGCGGAAAGTGATGAAAGTAATGAAATGAGGCATCTACTTAAGCATGTTTGGTGCGTGCAGACGAGTCGTTCGCGTAGCATTCGACAGATGGTAAGCGCGATTATTGGCTAGGCTTGGCACACGACATATCGCTGCGGCAAGTTCAGGGTGCGATCATTACACGGGAAATAAAAAAAAATCGAATTTTGACGACAAAATTCAGGGGTGCGATCATTACGCGAGTGCGATCATTATGCGAGTAAATACGGTATATTCTTCCAACACAATCAACGTCTGCACATTTATGTTGCTCATGAACAATTATTTCCGCGTCAACGGTGATGTATTCATCTATGCTGATGTCCATTGGTACATTTCCGGTGTCTCGAAGGGCTGCCCACGCCGCAGTAACTTCTGTAGAAGGTGGCTCCACCGTAGAGTTGGCTGTCACTTCAGTCTCAGGCTTAAAGCCGGCATGTACAAAGCAATTTTCAATTATGCTGCGCCGGTTTGCCGTCTATGCCACGGCAATCATCTGTAGGGCTATAGTCCACTTTGGTCTCCTGCCCGGTGTCAACATTCAGCAACAGTCGCTGAATCAACCGCTGTCGATATGCACTCATCACACAGTGAATGATGCCTTGGTCTAACGGTTGAATCAAAGCAGTGCAGTTTGGGGGAAGAAGCGAACTTCCACATTTTCCAACTCGGCGTCCTCAACATTATGCACTGAGCAAGTACACCTTGCGGTTTTGGACCTTCATATCACGGTGGAAAGCTATGATCCAATCATGGAAGATGGCCCGCGTCATCCAGGATTTCTTGTTTGCTAAATAACTTACCGGCAAGCTCTTACCGCCTTTGAAGCAGCGAGGCCTCGCGCTCTTGCTGATAACGAGCGGGCAGCGCTTGTCGGTGCCATCCATGTTAGTGCAGAGAAGCAGAGTCACACGCTTCTTCTGTGTTTTCCTCCACTGCATGGTTGGCTCTTCATATCCAGTGTCTTCGTTGGCAGCAGCTCATAAAAGAGTCCCGTCTCTTCTGCGTTGTAGATGTCAGGCGGGGCATAGTCTTTCATTATGTCCGGCAAAGCAGATGACGCCCAAGTCGCTGCACCACTGGCGTCTAAAGCAGCAGATTCGCCGCACCACACTTTCGCAACGATGTCGTGTCGGGCCTTGAAGCAGGTCAGCCAACCTGTGCTTGCCTTAAAATAGTTGATGCTGAGCATGCAAGCATAGTTCAGTGCCTTTTGCTGCAGCACGCTTCCGCTGATTGGTATTTTCTTGGCATGTATGTCGAGGAACAATGTAAACAACGCCTTCTCAACATCCTCGTGTACAGCTTAAGTCAACTTCTTCCGTTTGGTGGTCGCCCCCGCAGAAAGAGCACTGGTGATCGTGTCCTTCGACTTCAAAATCGTCAACAACGTGCTGTTGGAGATACCAAACTCTGCTGCAACGTCTCCTTTCTTTCTGCCGCTCGAAGCCTCGCTGATGATTGGCACTTTGACCTCCAAAGAAAGAAACTTCCGCTTTGTCGCCATGCTGGCCGAGCGCACAAGCACAAATGAAAATCTGCGTCCCCGCGTTGCACCAGCGATCGCGAGACTTAGGATGCACGACTGAGGCCGAGCCGAAGCAATTCAAATACAGTCGCCGACCGATTTTCCGGATTCCAAAAATTCGGACATGCCCGATTATTCGGTCAGCTTTGCAGCACCGCCATTCTCCCCATAGACCATAACGTATAACAACTGCCAAATGTTCGGACACCTTGCAACCTCACGTCTGATTTTTCGGACACTCCTTGAGCCAACTCGATCGAGGGCATCATGCACCGACTCTGACCGGCGCTTAGTTTGACTTGCTGAATGCCATTTTTGTTTTGAACAGAGCCTCCTTGCTGCCCCACGAAGTGGCGCTACTGAAAATCCCCGCTCATCATCATTGTTTCTGCCTGGTTCGATAGAGTGGCCGTACAGCAGTTCCGGTTTCAGCTTAGTAAGGCATGTCAAGACAATCCAGCAGATGATTTGTTTCTTTCGCGCACGACGCAGCGAGCAGGCCACGTTTGTGCGACTGGTGTCGGCACGGTGGTGTTTGTGTGCTGTGTCGAGGTTTCGGTGATCCAACGCGGCGTATGGAAACATCGCGTCAAGTGTCTAATGGCGCCGACAGTGCCCGCGCAGATTGCGCTGGGGAATGCCGACAAGCGGGTGCCAGGAGGCCTAAGATTTGTCGCCTTCCGATGTGCTCCCTACTGACACGGAGAATGTTCTGCCGAGACCTGCGCAGTGGTTGCATTGCGATTCCAGACACCGTCTCATTTGAGTTTCACAGGTGCTGACACTGCTGTACTGACATACGCAGAACTCGACGACGGCGAGATAATTCATCAGGTTTCTGCTGCACCGCCGGACGATGACTCCGAGTCGGAAGATGACGCACCATGTGCTACGCTGCCGTCGCATGCGGAGCGCGCACAAGCAGTGACTGTGACCGTACGACCTTCTCCGAGATTCAGGCTTATCTGATTGCGCGTAAATGGAACAGTGTGCAATGGCGCACTCATGATTTCTTCAAGCCTACTGCCGAGCCTGAATAAGTGCGTGGAAATAAAGGATTTCATTTTTTTTCTTAATCTGCTTTTTCGGACACCTGTTTATTCGGACATTTCCGCAGTCCCTGTGAGGTCCGAATAAACGGTCGGCGACTGTATACATACGGTAAACTGTAGTTAAGCATCTTGTGCAACATAATCCATTGCGGTCTGTGTTTTGTTTATTTAAAGCCTCCTGCAAGTTTTAACAGGCTGCAGTTGGGGCAACATCGTGCCGGTGTGCTCGGCAACCAACTTCTTTACCACGTCGGCCATGAAATGCACACATCCACACGGCCTCGCCGGCGCTGCCATGTTCTCCTATGTGGCGGGATGGGCCGCTTGTTTCGGTTGGTCTCACTTCACGTAAGTTCTCGTACACCACGAGAGTGACGTGGGTAACGTGACCTCTTAGGGGCAGCGATGTTTTTGGCCGCCTCAGCAACCCAAGGACACAAGTAGACGTAGCGGTCTGCGCATGCGCAGTACCGTCCCCCCTAGTTCTTGCGTACGCAAGCCACTAGCGTCCCCTAAACTAAAACTAAAGGATAGCTTACATGATGCCACACCGTCTCGGCATGCCCACTCTCTGCACACACGGCAGATTACCTTAAAGCCGGGTGCGCGGCTGCGTATGCGCTCAGCCGCGCTTACTGCCATGCGTAGCCGCCCCTCGTGCGCACTTTACCGCAAGTGAGCTCCCCTCCCCCTTTTTCCCTTTACTCGTGTGGGAAGGCAGGGAAGGCAGCACTCGTAAAGCCATCATCTTTCTTGCCTCACCCTCGCACACTTTCACTCACACCTAAAGCACCAAGTGCGCGGGACGCAATAGGATCTTATCGCACTTGGACTTTACACGGAACGTGATACGGCTCCACTTCAGTGGTCCTCTTGTCCCAACATGGGCGATTTGGAGGTGCGCAGGCAGCCACTTGTAACTCAATCCTTTGGCCATCCATCTCCGTGGTAGTTTTCATTTACAGTCGCCGACCGTTTATTCGGACCTCACGGGGACTGCGGAAATGTCCGAATAAACAGGTGTCCGAAAAAGCAGATTATGAAAAAAAAAATGAAATCCTTTATTTCCACGCACTTATTCGGGCTCGGCAGTAGGCTTGAAGAAATCGCGAATGCGCCGTTGCACGCTGTTCCGTTTACGCGCAATCAGATAAGCCTGAATCTCGGAGAGGGTCGTACGGTCACTATAGGCGGCTGAAAGCACAGTCATTGCTTGTACACGCTCCGCGTGCGACGGCAGCGTAGCACATGGTGCGTCAACTTCCGACTCGGTCATCGTCCAGCGGTGCAGCAGAAACCTGACGAATGATCTCGCCGTCGTCGAGTTCTGCGCATGTCAGTACAGCAGTGTCAGCACCTGTGAAACTGTCAATGAGACGGTGTCCGGAATCGCAATGCAACCACTGCGCAAGTCTCGGCAGAACATTTTCCGCGTCGGTAGGGAGCACATAGGAAGGCGACAAATCTTAGGCCTCCCGGCACCCGCTTGTCGGCATTCCGCAGCGCAGTCTGCGCGGGCACTGCGCCATTAGACACTTGACGAGATGTTTCCGTATGCCGCATTGGATCACCGAAACCTCGACACAGCACACAAAGCAAACACCACCGTGCCGACACCAGTCACACAAACGAAAAAACGCGGCCAACGCGGCCTGCTCGCAGCGTCGCGTGCGAAGAAACAAATCAGCTGCTGGAGTGTCTTGACATGGCTTACTAAGCTGAAACCGGAACTGCTGCAGAGCCACTCTATCGAACTAGGCAAAAATGATCATGATGAGCGGGGATTTCCAGTAGCGCCACTTCGTGGGGCAGCAAGGAAGCTCCGTTCAAAACAAAAATGGCGTTCAGCAAGTCGAACCATGCACCGGTCAGAGTCGGTGCATGGTGCTCTCGACCGAGTTGGCTCAAGGAGTGTCCGAAAAATCAGACGAGAGGTTGCAGGGTGTCCGAACTTTCGGCAGTTGTTATACATTATGGTCAACGGGGACAATGGCGGCGCCGTGAAGGTGATCGAATAATCGGGCATGTCCGAATTTTTGGAGTCCGGAAAATCGGTCGGCGACTGTATTGTCTTGGAATTCCAGTGTGGGGGAAGTGAAATTTCGTTATATTGAAATAACATACAAACACACTTTGTTATACCAAGGTTCTAAATACATGCTGTTCCACGGACAAGAGGTTAGGAAAAGTTAATTAGAGTAAAAGCTCGTTAATTTGAATTCTGCGGGGATGCTACGAAAATTCAAACTAATGAAAGTCAGAGAAAAAAATGGCTGTGGCTTAGGTAAGGTTAAGCCCAGGATGCGAAGCATACTAGCCTTTATTTTAGTTGTTGAACCACTGTTTAGCCTGGTGAACTGCTGTTGCTTGGCTATATTTGGTTCGGCTAGACGAAGAAACAACTCATGCATTACTTCTTCGCCTTCAAGAGTGGAACGCGACAGCGTTCCCGTCGACCCGCCAAGGGGTGTAAGACAATGGGCTACAGGGCAGCGACTACGCGCCCCGCATTGGACGCGGTGAGCGTCGAGCAAAGCAGCGTTCGGCGCGGCAACGAAATGTGCGCCTGAGCAAGAGACGCACGCCTTAGAAACAGCTCGTTTCTAAGGCAACACCGCATTCACTAGAGGCGCTTTTGTACCGCGTTGAAGCATCGTAATCGTGGCTCAGTGGTAGCGTCTCCGTCCCACACTCCGGAGACCCTGGTTCGATTCCCACCCAGCCCGTCTTGCAAGAGTTGAGCCAAAGCCACTTCTCCTCTGTCGTGACGTCACGGTGTCACGTGATTTCATGGTCACCGCCGCGCCTGAGGAGCTGGGTTGAGCCCTCGTAATATGCTTCGCATAAAAATCGCTTGGTTAAGGGGCGTATATAGTCCGACGTGGCATGAGCACGTGCGCACACACGCTACGTCACGTTGGTGTGAACAACGTCTACAATTTGAATCACTGGTGCAGCCAACGTAACCGGACGTAGTGAACTCGGCCCGACATGCTCGACGTCAAGATGGCTCTTGCTCCATCCGCACCTTCGTCACGCCGACTGGTGCGGAGAAAAGAAATCACAGTTTCGCCCAAAATGTGAAGCATCGATTGCGATAGCAAATTAGTAGATAGCTATACGAAGAAGCAAGGATAGTAGTTTTATCAGCCGTGTAAACTTGTAAACATTCGCTTACCAACTAAATTAACAAATACGGTGTCATACGCGCATAGGTAGACATGATGACAGCAGAAACTCGCCGCAAATCACTGAAGTAAGGGATCGCGGCAGTAGCAGCAAGTGAATTGACCTTCATACAGCTCTTGCTTCAACGCAAATGAAACGTAGAAAGCACTTCGCATACGAAGCTGCTGGCACCACGTGCACTCTGCCAACACAGATCACTATGAAGATGAGGCCCACGCGAGCGCGCACTTTGGCCATGTTTGACTCCATAACACTGCGACAACAGCAACAACTTGCAGTCGTCGGTTACGAACAAACTACTAAAAAACGAGCCGTCCTCAGCATTTGCGTTGTTTTGTTCAAGGATGCAGATATCTGCCCAGTCAAAGGGGAAAATGCAAAAAACAAAAGGGATCTTCACTGTCAAATATGCATGCATACCTAAACGGGCAGCTCATGCACCTTTATTCCAAACTGCGACACAAAATAGACTTTTATGACTCCAAGATATAGCGATATTTAGGACAACAGACTAGTATCTAGCAATGAAATTGTATAAAGCATTTAATATTGAGCAGCGCCTACACTCCTTGCATACTGGAACCAGTGTGGCACAAACACAACCAGCGCAGTTTCCAGTGAGAGCCAGCAAACTACAGCAAGAACCAGCGCATGTACAGCACAAACCAGTGCGCACCAGCGTCATGGCAGCTAGACGAGCATCTCGTACAGGGTGACCCAGCTCTTATCCAGCGTTCTCACTGGTGTCCCAGTGACTCCCAGCGATAGCCACTGTCCCCAGCGCGATCCAGTGTCAAAAAATGCGTTGCTTTCACACTTGAAGGCACTGGAAGACACTGGTTCTAGCAATAGGGAGCTCTTTACACACCTGGGATGGCTGCCAAGGCATTCCAGTGCCAGCCATATGGGGTGGCGGTGGCCCACCCATCATTGTAGGAGGTCGTGGGCCTCCTGGGGGCATCATTCCTTTTGGTCCTGCAGCCCACTGCTGTGGTGGAGGGCGGTCCTGCACAGAAACCACCCCATCATAACGAGTGTCTCCCACAGGCACAATATTGGAAGCAAAACTTTGTGTTTTAAAATGATTTCTTTGGTACAGAAGGTGCATACACAATGAACATAATAAACAAATGCGGGAGTGAATATATATACAGTAGCCGACAGACTTTTCAGACTCCAAAAATTCAGACTTGATGGATATTCTGGACTTCATAAATGCATTGTCACGGTTCATAGAGCTAACGCATTTTTGTGCCACATTTTTCAGATGAAGTTAGGACCCAAAGTTCGATTTTCTGGACTAAATCGCTCATACTGAGCCACACTACTCGGTCTTGTAAGCCACCATGTTGGATTTTCTGCTGGCTTGGCTTCCAGTGGCTTGCTCCATAGCCTCCAAGATTGGGATGCGCACGCTATCAATAGAGAGCATGTGCCATCGTCTAATCTCAGAGGCCATGCCCTCTCTTCCTTCGCTAACAAAATGTTCCAGGGGACAGCACTTTTATTTCTTTTTTTCGGTCAGCACTATCGTCATAATCACTTGATGCAAGATCCCTTTTTTTTGTGTGTGCGTGCATTTTTCTTTTTTGAGTTACGGTTGCTATTTTAGTAGCATGGCTCGTTTCTCCGATCTCCACCAATGAAGATCGCCAACGCAGTGGCGCTATTGTCAACTGTATACGGAGATGACTTCACTCTTGCAGAAATCCAAGCAAATCCGGTCGCCTCCAAGTATAGTACGATGCAGGGAATTATTAGAGATTTTCTTAAACCCCTTTAAACCTAACAAATTTTATTTTGGGGGGTGAACAAGTTTTTCGGACCTGGATTCTTCACAATATTTTTCGGTGCCTGCGAGGTCCGGAAATTCGGTCGGCGACTGTATTAATTAAATATAACTTTCATGGTGCAATGTTGAGACAAACTTGGTGCTACTAACCATAGCAGCATGATTCAATTCATTAACCATTTGAAGGTCACCACCATACATGTACAACGACGACCGAACATTTCCCCCCCCCCCCTTCGCTCTATTATGCTGGCTGCCACCACGGTGGTTCGGGAGTATTCCCGCTTGGCCTACTTTACCACCGCATGCTAATGCCCGCACTTGTGCACTTTATCATGGGCATTCTCGCAGCGCACAGGTTTACAGGTGCGCGCTAGCACACCGGCAATGCTGCTGAGCATGTGTTTCTTTTTGTGAGGCACGAGAGATCTTGCAGAATCTTGTCTACCAATCAAACAATTAATTGCTGGAAGTTTCACACTCCCATTTTTCCAATGGGTGCACACCAATGAATTTGCTTGCGGGTGTTCACATGTCATGCATCCCTTTCACATTGGGCACACTTTCTTGAAGTCCTTGGTTCAGACATTGCTGGGGTGTCACCACACCACCGTCTTCACTGGAATCGCACCCTCCGTGCAACATGATTAAAAAGTAGAAAATAATATGGACTGGTTCAAAATATAGGCCCTAGCGATGCCAAGTCAATTATAATTGCAAAAACTAGTTGCGTGAGCTTTATGGCACTCGTAAAAAATTAAATATGCTATTTTATCTATGTATTCAACTGTAAACTACAGTCGAATCTCGATAATTCGAACTGGAAGGGGCCCAAGCATTTGTTCGAATTAAAAGAAGGACTTGTTTTTGAAGTATTTGTGCATTATAGCATGATGCACGAACAGTGTGACTTGAAATATCGCAGCGCGCAAGCACACAGCAAGCGAGGACCACAAAACTGCCCATGCCGGCCAACGCTCGCTTCCCGATAACGGCAGGAAACGGAACTTCAAGAAGCAGGCTAAGCGGGCGCCAGGCCAGCACGCACGGAGACCATGCGTGCGAAGATGAGAGAGTTACAAAGGGAGCGCAGTTGCGAGGAAGGGCGGGAGGGAAATGAATTTGCTTTCCCGCCAGCTTGCTGGATGACGCTAATTATCTCTGCCACTTATTGCCACCCAAGCAGCGGAGTTACCGAGCTGGACTGGGCGTGCTCGTGTGTTTTTTCCTTCGTCTGCTGACAGATCTGCACTGTGTTTACCTTCTTTGTCTTGTATTCTCAACGCGAGACATGTCTTATCAAGATGACGAAGTCGTTGCCATTGATCATAATCATGTTGGTGTACTCCCTTCTGTTTCGGCGTCATCGCGTTCAAAAGACAAGGAGAAGGAGGTACTGGATGTCGCCTTTGCGTCCTTGTATTCAGGGTCCGTCTTGTCGTACACATTCAGATATAGCGCACTGTCTTTAACAACCTTTCCATCGGGACGTCTCAGTTTAGACACATCATTGTAAAAAAACAAGCGCGACCGAGACCAACAAAGCCAACTAGAACAAGCACGAGCAAGAGCTGACACAAGGAGACAACAGTGCGAAACAAGCAGTCCGGCTGAACCAGATGGAAGTACGCTTAGAGCGGTCATCGGGTGGGTCCGCATGATACTACAGTCAAATCCCGTTAGAACGAACACCACATTAACGAACATTTCAGATTAACGAACTTTTATGAAATCCCGTGCCGACTGCTTATAGTTTCAATGTAAAAATATTTCACTACTACGAACTTCAGAATAACGAACATTTCAGAATAACGATCGTTATTTAATTTCCGTGTCATCTTAACAACACCTCAGTACTACGAACTCATATCCCGAAATGCGAGGATTCTTAGATTTCCGTGTATCCGTCACGGCAGTCGGAGCTCTAAGCTAGCAGACGACGCAGCGCGAAGAGCGGGCCGCTCTATGGGGCCGCCTTGCAACTTGCTTCCCGCAAAAACCTGAGATGGCGCGGAAGGAGAAAGATGCGGGCGGAGACTTTTTTTTTTTTTCCTTCTCCGTTGTGGAGGCAACGACGCACCAGGTTTTGAGAGTGGAGAGGCGGGGAGCATGGGCTCGTAAAACCTGAGACGGTGCGGCAGAAGAAAAAAAAAAGTAGTAATTAACGCTGAAGTGGGCCTTTTTTTTTTTTCCTGTTGCGGAGGTGACGACGCATCACGTTTTTCTTGCTTGTTTTCTCAGTTGTTCGCGTGCTGTCACCCGTATCAGGCCTGTCCATCTTGTTTTTCTTCTGGTTACGTTATTGTGTTAGAAGTGCGTGCCGGCGTTCGCGTTGCCATGAGCTTAACAACTCTAAGCACGGCGAAGAAGCGAAAGCAGTTTTCTTTGAGCGAGAGAGTAGAGATTTTTCGCGAGATAGAAGACGGGAAGAAACAAACCGTCGTGGCTAAAGAACGTGGAGTGGCGCGGTCGACGATCGCCACGATTCTCAAAGATAAGGAGAAAATCTTTAAGCACCAGCAAGAATCTTGCTGCACGTTACGGCAGCACCCGAAGACCGCGACGAGTCCGTGTCGGCCACAGATGCGTTGGACTGCTTGCGAAAACTCCGCATATTTATAGCCAAAAGCGGCACAGCGGCCGAAGGCGTGCATAAGAATGCGGACGGTCTGGAATCGTTCGTGCTGCAGAGTCTGTGCTGCACCCGTCAGAAGACGATCGCGGACTATTTCAAATAAATGTGCCTTGTCTGACGATCACGTGTGCATTGTGTGAGAAACGAGTTCAAGGAGGTACCGTTTCAAAGGTAGGACGCTTGCGTTACTGAAATGCTATTGTTATGGCTAATTTTGGGGCTTTCACTATAACGACCTTTCAGAATAACGAACATTTTCCCGCGGTCCCCTGAAGTTCGTTGTACCGAGATTTCACTGTAGTTTCCTGTGCGCACATCGATTATTAGTCTCCTCTGCTCGCAGCTCGCTTGCCGCTGCAGCGAGTCGCAGCACGCGTTGAGCCGCTAGTGTGGCTGGGGCATTACGGCGCGACGCAGAAACGACGATTTTGCCATTTGAGAGAGGGTGAAATTACCACCATTTCCCCCCCCTTCCCTCGCACGCACGGCGTTGCGGGGTTTCTCCTAAGCCTCCCCTTTATGGCGAGTCAGACCAGTGCTGGTTGGAGGTGCCGCCGCGTGATTTGGCACGCTCCTGAGAGCACTGTCGGAGCACGGTATGTTCGCATGAACCTTCGAAAATGCTTGCGTGTTCGAATTGCCTGGCATTTCAGCCCATTGGAATACACATAACTATGATGGGATGACGGTGCCAATTCAAATAAACCGGTAGTTCAAATTAAGCGTGTTCAAATTAACGAGATTCGACTGCAAATATAAAACTGCACAAATATGTCACTTCATCACATAAACAAATTATTTGCTTGTCTTATGCAGCAGCGTGATTTGGCACGCTGCTGAGAGCATTGTCCGAGCACGGTATGTTCGAATGAACCTTCGAAAATGCGTGCGCGTTCGAATTGCCGGGCGTGTAAGCACATTGGAATACACATAACTTTGACGGGACTACGGCGCCAATTCAAATAAACCGGTAGTTCAAATTAAGCATGTTCGAATTAATGAGATGCAACTGCAAGTATGAAACTGCACAAATATGTCACTTCATCACCTAAACAAATTATTTGCTTGTCTTATGCAGAAACTACAACCACAGCAACTTTTAAATTACAGCAGCAGTATCAAATTAAACGCTACTGTGACAGCAGTCTATTGGCACAGTGCTTTGACCACTGTATTACGATTACTATTATTATTGACGCACACATCAAGGAAATGGTTTCCCTTGTGAAGACGCTACCTCATAAAACTGCACTTAAGCACTTCCTGCTACTCGATACTGTTAACTAGAGTTCGCAACCACAGCCTGCAAGGTGCCACTTACCATTCCGAGAGGGGCATTGCCTCCAGTCAGTGGTGGGGGTGCCATGATGGCACGTATTGGTCCCTGCGTGCCTCCTAGCTGGGGACCACTACTACCACGGTTGCTGGCATCATCCCCTCCACTCTTGCTTGGTGGTGGAGGACCTTCACCGAGCTCAGCCATCAAGGACATGTACTGCACCATTACATAGAAGAAGCATGATCAGTGAGAAGCCAGAGCTTACTCTAAACGCAGGTTGCATGCACTAAGAGACTGCGAGACCACTGCCACATCAGTGTCACACTCATAAGCACTACAACCAATTACAGTAAAACTGTTTATTTAAATTACATCGAAGAAGAAGAAACAAAATGGCAGAATCACTCAAATGCCAAAATCTCTAAATTAGCCATGAAAACTATTCACAAATGCCTGCTGGATTATTGCTTGTTTATTCTGCGATGAAACTTTACCCTCATTTGTGTCTTGCACATAATCTGCACGATGACACATTAGCTTTTGTAAATTTGAGCAACTAATGCAGAGCTACGAAGCTGTTGAGAGAAGTTGAATGAAATTACCACAGAATGGCAAGGTTGCCATAATCTCATTCACAGTGCAGCAGTGGTGGCAATGCAAGTTTCATATAACTAAGTGCACTTTGCACAATTGAACACATCCTACATTACTTCTGTGGGCCAGTTGGCAATATCATTGTCCACTGCGATGTAGCTACTAACCCCCGTATGCAGAGATGCAACTTAAGTCGAAGCACATGCTTGACTTGATCCGAGTGACGCCTATCGGGAACGTGCCGAAGGAAACGCAGTGAGCGTCTTTGGGCACGTTAACGCCAGGCGTCATCTAAATCAAGTCAAGCATGTGCTTCGACTTAAGTTGCATCTCTGCATACGGGGGTAAGATTACTAGTACATGGGCCACAACAAAAACATCTTTTAGTCCATTCACCAACAAATCCTGCATCATCTATTGCACTTCACACTTTGAAACAACCACAGTTTAACCAACTGCCTCCCATTAAGTCCCTCAGAAATGCATGGCACCATACACATCACGAAATTATGGCATACCCACAAAATTAGGGTTACAGTAATTACTACTCAGCTGCTGTATCTTGACTGTGTGCTTGCACTGCTTTTGCAGGTGCCTGCATTCGCTATGGTCTGGTATGTCCAATTAAAATAGTATGCTCAACCACATACTTCAGGATTTATGAGCATTTGATGCCACGGAGCAGTGCACAACAGTAAAGCTTTGTCAATTGTACTTTTGTTAATTTGAAAAATCAGATCATTCAGATTCGTTCTTTGGTCCTTGCAGGACCAAAGAATGAACCGCTATTTAATGCAAGGGTTCTCAAGCATGTTGGTCCCAGGGAACCCTGCTAAGTTCCATGAAGTGGCCAGGAACCTTATAGAGATAGAGAGGCTAGGCGTAGCACACAACATGTTTGGGGCCAATGGCGGTGTTGGGCAGGCTATTTTGATGGAGATGTCAACCCACATGGTCCAAACTGGGTTAATGTGCTAAGTTGGGCTTGTTGGTACATGCCTAAAGAAAACGAGTAACAGTACTGGACAACGGGACGTGACCGAGACAGACGAAGCACTTTGTCTGTCTCAGTCACGTCCCGTTGTCCAGCACTTTTACTCATTTTCTCCAAACTGAGTGCAATCGTTATGAGCCAAGACAAGCCAGCATTGCAGCGAGGCATGCCGAAAAAGAATGACAGTTTTCAATGCTTATCGCACGAGGACACTTATAAGATTTAATCACAAGAGGTCTTAGAATTAGTACCGACTCTATTCAGAGTACAGTAAAACCTCATTATTTCGTATTTCACGGGACCGTAAAAAAAAAAACATTCAAACTAACCGCATGTCGCATTATTGATGGCACCAAGAAAACAATAAACAAATGCTTACTATGTCAACACGCTTTTACTTACTGAATAAATCAGCAAATCCTGTTTCTATTTTGCACAAGAGCAGTGCCAATTCTACAATTCTCGTAATCTCATGACTGATTAGCGAAGGCTGCTGGATTGCGCTACACTGTGCATTTTTTTTTTTATCCGCACTAATGTACGAATGGGAGAAATGCCCATGGTGTTAAGTTACGGCCTCCGAAATTAATGCAAAAAGCTTAGACCCATTGCTGGTTTTCAGAGGCTGGGTGGCTACAAGATGCTGGTGGATTCATTGTGCAGTGCAGTGATTCATTGTGCATTTGGCGTGAGCTGCTGTTCTGCAAGATGTCCTGGTGCGGTCGTTTGCCAAATTTGAAATTTCGCTGGACCACAACGCGTTGTGGGACCGCAGCAACGATGACGATGGCAGCACTAGTGAAGACGAGTACAGTCGCCGACCGTTTATTCAGACCTCACGGGGACTGAGGAAATGTCCGAATAAACAGGTGTCCGAAAAAGCAGATTATGAAAAAAAAAAAATGAAATCCTTTATTTCCACGCACTTATTCGGGCTCGGCAGTAGGCTTGAAGAAATCGCGAATGCGCCGTTGCATGCTGTTCCGTTTACGCGCAATCAGATAAGCCTGAATCTCGGAGAGGGTCGTACGGTCACTATAGGCGGCTGAAAGCACAGTCGCTGCTTGTACACGCTCCGCATGCGACGGCAGCGTCGCACATGGTGCGTCAACTTCCGACTCGGAGTCATCGTCCGGCGGTGCAGCAGAAACCTGACGAATGATCTCGCCGTCGTCGAGTTCTGCGCATGTCAGTACAGCAGTGTCAGCACCTGTGAAACTGTCAATGAGACGGTGTCCGGAATCGCAATGCAACCACTGCGCAAGTCACGGCAGAACATTTTTCGCATCGGTAGGGAGCACATCGGAAGGCGACAAATCTTAGGCCTCCCGGCACCCGCTTGCCGGCATTCCGCAGCGCAGTCTGCGCGGGCACTGTCGGCGCCATTAGACACTTGACGAGATGTTTCCGTATGCCGCGTTGGATCACCGAAACCTCGACACAGCACACAAAGCAAACACCACCGTGCCGACACCAGTCACAAAAGCGAAAAAACGCGGCATGCTCTCAGCGTCATGCGCGAAGAAACAAATCAGCTACTGGATTGTCTTGACATGGCTTACTAAGCTGAAACCGGAACTGCTGCAGAGCCACTCTGTCGAACCAGGCAGAAACGATGATGATGAGCGGGGATTTCCAGTAGCACCACTTCGTGGGGCAGCAAGGAAGCTCCGTTAAAAACAAAAATGGCGTTCGGCAAGTCGAACCATGCACCGGTTAGAGTCGGTGCATGGTGCTCTCGACCGAGTTGGCTCAAGGAGTGTCCGAAAAATAAGACGAGAGGTTGCAAGGTGTCCAAACTTTCGGCAGTTGTTATACATTATGGTCTATGAGGAGACTGGCGGTGCCGCGAAGCTGACCGAATAATCGGGCATGTCCGAATTTTCGGAGTCCGGAAAATCGGTCGGCGACTGTAGTCGAGTGACCATCTCAGCTACTAATATATTTTCGTTATTGAATGCGCCCTCGGGTATGCTCTCTTATTATTATTATTTTTTTTATCCGGTCAAGCGGTATGGGGGGGTCGACTTACATTCGAGTCGATTTACAATCGTGTAAATACGGTAATTGAGGTTTCTTGGATCGAATGCACCTTGTGTTCGCCGTCTTAGGTTAGATCAGTTATAAGTGGCAGAACCTCGAGGAAGAGCCTGCGGAACCCACTTTGAGAATTCATGATTTAACATCCTCAAACTCTCATTAATTCAGAAAATCTTCAGAGGGTGGCATCAGAGCTGCTTGGTCGCCATCCATGATAGTGAATGCAGTTTTTGTCCTCAGTGTCTGTGACAAACCCTTTGACTCAGTGCAATGTGCACTCAATATCAAACATGGTGGAAGCTGTCAAGGATGAGAAGTGATTCTACCGCGGCGCACACACTGGCATCAAACCAGCTCACTCGTAAAAAAATGGCACGGTAGTAAAAAGCATGTCTCACATGAAGACACAGGTCTGCTTAGGAGGTTGCAAGCCACTGCGAGCGCTAATCAGTCACAAGATGACTACAATCGCAGCTTATGCACTGTTTTTGCACAACATAAAAACAGCATGTGCTAATTTATACACGCGGACAACTCTCTGTGGCTATGAAGGGAAAGCTACGGAGGCAAAGTGCACACAAGTGAGAGCCCTTCTGGAAAGAGTCCTGCGTTTTAATCCACATTAGATTAGGCTGGGGAAGATTAAACACAACCCCTGTATTAGCAACAATTAAATACCGTATTTACTCGCATAAAGATCTCACTCGCGTAATGATCGCTCCCCTTTAGCTTTGTCGTCAAAATCCGATTTTTTTTATTTCCCTCGTAATGATCGCACACTGAATTTGTCGCAGCGATATGTCGTGTGCCAAATCCAGCTAATGATGATCGCGCTCACCATCTGTCGAATGCTGCGCAAACGACACTTCAAATGTTACCGAGCAGACTGCACGCACCAAACAGATTCTTAAGCAGATGCCCCATTTCATTCCCTTCATCCCTTTCTGCACTTCAAGAATAAAAAAAGATCTACAACTAAACTTGCCTTGGCTTTATTATTTGTTCGCTTTAGAATGGTTGCCAATTTAATGATCTTATTCATTACTGATACGGAAAAAGCTGTTTCAATGCACTTAACGTACTCACGTGAAAAAACAAACAAAAAATCACGTTCAGCTTGCTCCATCAGTCGCCATTTTTGTTTTGATGTCCCGCACTGTTACAGCGGCAGCCGCCTGTTGGTTGACGTGTTGTCATCCCACAGCAAACGCGTTCCGACATGTTTCGACGGACACTGCGTTTTCTGCATTTTGCAAGGCAGCCGTGGGCTTTATGATTGGTTTTTCTGTGTTGGTGCTGTTTCACCATGGGACAGTATGCGAGTTTTACAGCCGCGTTTAAGATTAAAGCTGCTCACTACACGCTGGAGCACGGCAATTGTGCTGCCGGCAGGCATTTCGGCGTCGACGAAATCAGAATACGCTATTGGAAAAAACAGCGTGAGCAGCTGATGGCTGCCGATAGGACGCGCCGGGCCTTCTGCGGACTGAAAACCGGCAAGTTCCCTCACGTTGAGGAGGCGGTCCTTAAATACGTGAAGGACTTGCACAAAGATGGTTGAGCTGTATCATTGGAAATGATACAGATACAGGAGCATGCTGTTGCTAGGAAGCTTAGAATCGTCGCAAAGGATTTCGGCGCTAGCTCCAGCTGGACGAGTAGCTTCATGCAACGAAATGGACTTTCACTGAAGCAGCGGACGTCATTGTGCCAGCGGCTCCCATCCGGGTATGAAGAAAAGGTGGTGGACTTCCATCACTTCGTTACGAGGATCCGCGAGAAGAATGGCTTCCTCTTATCACAAATAGGGAACGCTGACCAAACTCCACTGACCTTAGACATGCCCCGAAACATGACGGTCAACGAGATGGGTGCTCGGAGCGTCCTCGTAAGGACATCGGGTGCCGAGAAACTGCGATGTACTGTAAAGCTTGCAGTGACGGCAGACAGGCGGAGGCTTGTACCATACGTCATTTTCAAACGGAGGACTATTCCGAAGGGAAACTTTCCCTGTGGCATCCACATCCGCGCTGAAGTTAAAGGATGGATGACAGCGGAACTTATGGTCGACTGGATTAAGACTGTTTAGGGACGAAGACCAGGAGCACTTCTGCTTCCTTTGCTTGTTGTGCTGGACAGCTTCCGAGGCCATCTTGTGGATAGTGTTCAAGCCGAGCTGAAGGAGCGACGCACGTAAATTGCAGTCATCCCTGGAGGTCTCACGTCGCTGCTACAGCGTCTGGATGTGTCCCTGAACAAACCGTTCAAGGACAACGTTCGACGACTGTACGCAGAGTGGATGGCTGCAGGCGAACATGATTGCACGCCGAGCGGCAAAATCAGAAGACTGTCCTTGGAGGTCCTTTGCTCCTGGATCGTCGAAGCGAGGAGTGGTGCATCCGACGAGGTAGCTGCTAACTACGCGCTGGAGCACGGCAACCATGCTGCCGGCAGGCAATTCCGCGCCAACGAAATCAGAATACGCTATTGGAAAAAACAGCGTGAGCAGCTGATGGCTACCGATAGGACGCGCCGGGCTTTCCGCGGACCCAAAACCGGCAAGTTCCCTCACGTTGAGGAGGCGGTCCTTAAATACGTGAAGGACCTGCGCAACGATGGTTGCGCTGTATCATTGGAAATGATACAGATACAGGCGCGCGCTGTTGCAAGGAAGCTTAGAATCGTCGCAAAGGATTTCGGCGCTAGCCCCAGCTGGACGACTCGCTTCATGCAACGAAATGGACTTTCACTGAGACAGCGGACATCATTGTTCCAGTGGCTCCCATCCACGTATGAAGAAAAGGTGGTGGACGAAGTCTTCCTACAGCTTGGAAAGGAAAATTTTAGAGACAGCAGCCACCCGAAGCTCAAAGAAGCCCTCCACAGGTAGTTAGTTGTGTGCTACAGTTGCCAAGCGGATTCCTGTGTCTGGAGACCTTCTGAAGCAGAATGCAGAGACGCTCGCTCTCCTGATGAACATCGAGGGCTTTATGTTCAGTGACGGATGGCTCCGTAACTTCAAAAAAAGGTACGACCTCGCTTTCAAGAGGATGTGCGGCGAGAGTGGTGCCGTCGACCAGACCCTTGTTGCGAATTATCGCTCGGAGACTCTGGAGTCGCTGTTGTCCCAGTTTTCGCCAGACGACGTTTTTAACTGCGACGAAACCACCCTATTCTATAAGATGCTGCCTGATAAGACCCTTTCTGTGTCTGGCGATCCCTGCCACGGCGGGAAGCACAGTAAAGAGCGCGTCACCATCATGGTAGGCAGCAACATGTCGGGGACAGAGAAGCTTCCGCTTCTTGTGATTGGCAAATCAAAAAGCCCGAGGTGCTTCAAGGGAGCAAAGTCACTGCCCGTCTGGTATGAGGCCAACAAAAAAAGCATGGATCACGCAGCAGCTGTTCAGCGACTACGTCCGCAAATTTGACAGGAAATTCAAGTCTCAAAACCGGAAGGTACTGCTTTTTGTGGATAACTGCGGTGCACACGGTCACATCCATGATCTCGAGTGCATCCGCTTGGAATTCCTGCCGCCCAACACCATGAGTGTCCTCTAGCCCATGGACCAGGGCATTATAAAAAATTTGAAGGTCCTATACATACAGAGCACGCCTCTTGAACCGCATGGTCGTCTGCATTGACGCCGGCAAGCAGTACACTGTTAGCCTTCTGTCGGCTATAAACATGCTTGCAGATGCCCGGAAGGCGGTGGCCCCTGCCACTCTACAGAACTGCTTTCGGCACGCTGGATTTGTTATAACCGATGAAGCGAGTGCCATGAAGGCCCCAGATCTGTCGCCTTCAGATGTGCTCCCTACTGAAGACGAAAATGTTCAAGACTTGCGCAGTGGTGCCATTGCGATTCCGGACACTAGGCTGTTTTAGCAGAGCGTTTTTGACGGTCCGCTCCGCTCAACGGGCTAGCGGAAGCGCAAGTGCGCATGCGCGACCCGTTCAGTAGGGAGCGGGCGAGCGGACGGGAGCCCCCTCTCCGCTAGAAAGCTTTCTCAGCGGAGCGCGGCGAGCGCGTCAAGCGGGTCCAGCGAAGCAAAATGGCTGCCCCCAGTGCTGATGGCCCGTCCACGAGGTCGTTTGAATCGGGATTTGTAAAGCGCAAACCTAGAGTACACTTTAGGAGACACGAAGATCTTCTACTTCGGGAGGTTGTGGCCATGAACCCGTTTCAGAACCATTCCATGTGTGCACGTTTGTTTGTGCGGACCACGTTTTGGGTGTATTGAAAGAGCAAAAAACCTTGTCTTGGCTACAACACAGCGTAACGGCTTTGTTAATGTAAGGATTATATATATATATAAGAAATGAAAATGCAATGTATTGCGTGAAATGCCTTCAGACATTTGAGCAATTCCAAATATATTATTTTATTGCGGCAATTCTTACAACTTGAATATTATGTTCATAGCGGTTTTATTTTCTGCGGCAAGGTGGCGCGTCAGGCGAGCACATGCCTTTCGGACGCAGCCGGGCGCTCCGCTAAAACTGATTCTTCGTCCGCCGCTCCGCTAACTGTGAGCGGGTACGCGAGAGCGGAGCGGACCGTCAAAAACGTTCTGCTAAAACACTCTACTGTCTCATTTGATAGTTTTACAGATGCTGACAGTGCTGTACTGACGTGCACAGAACTTGACGACAACGAGATCATTCGTCAGGTTTGTGCTGCCCCGCCGGATGATGACTCTGAGTCGGAGGATGATGCACCATGTGCGCCGCTGCCGTTGCACGCGGAGCTTGTACAAGCAGTGACTGTGCTTTCAGCCGCCTACAGTGACCGCACGACCCTCTCCGAGATTGAGGCTGATCTGATTGCGCGTAAACAGAACAGCGTGCAATGGCGCATTCACGATTTCTTCGCGCCTGCTGCCGCGCCCAAATAAGGGCATGGAAATAAAGGATTTTTTTTCTGAATCTGTTTTTTCGGACACCAGTTTATTCGGACATTTCCGCGGTCCCCGTGAGGTCCGAATAAACGGTTGGCAACTGTAGTTTATTTCCTTAGGCCTTGTATCTATGCACAAAACACAACTTGTCCTTGCTAGATTCAAGCAGTTGTGGCAAAGAAAAAGAACTTAAAAAAGCCCGAATGAAGCACAGATGGAACCCTCTAATAACAAAAAGCAGTGGCATGTGCCATTCTAGCGTGTAGAAGCAATATAACTGTAGTTGCCGCATTTACTCAAATTTAGGCCAGTGCCGATTCTAAGTCGACCCTTGAATGTCCGAAGCCAGAAAAAAAAAAATTACGTCGAGTGTAGGCCGAACAACAAAGTGAGCACAGCGTTCACAAAATAACAGCATTTATTTAATAAGAACAAGCCGAGCTCACCGCAGCTAGCCTCATCACTATAGCCGAGACCACACGTAAGCTTGCGGACGCGTAAGCTCGAGTCCCATACCCATGCGTGCGCAAGCTCGCGTCCACGCACCCATGCATGCGCAGAGAGTGCGGCATCGCACACGTCGAAACATGGCGCAATCTCGGTGAACAGCACTCTGTTATTGCGCACTTGTCTTCCTTATCCCTGTCATCTCCTCGTTTCGGCACACGCAAAGGCGTCAGTCTCCCATTGTTCGTTCCAACAACGGATGTTTTTCTCAGAGACGCTGAAGGGTTACTATGCCTGGGTTACGCCTGGCTTACTATGCCTCTGCGGCTAGTACAACTTTTCATTTGAAAGCGGCACTGCAGTGGCATCGCCTGTTTGGTGCCATTAGGGTAACGCCACGACGTACGCTGACACAATAGAAAAAAAGAACCAGCTGCGATACGACACAGGTCAAAGCGACATCGCTCGTGTACTTCAGTTGGCTACTGGCACGGCTAGTAGTGGCTGCAATACTGACTTTTTTAGATAGTGCTAGCTATGCACCATATTTATCGTTTTCAGTTACAAACTGGCATGTTTTTTTAAAATCCTCGAATCTAAGCCGATCCCAGTTTTGTATGTGATTATTTGAAAAAAAAAAACTATCGGCCTAGATTTGAATAAGTACGGTAATAGACATTTCACAGGAAGAAAAAGAAACATCAAATTTATCCAAATGTCAAATTACTGAATGAAAACAGCAAACGTTTACAACATTGGCACAGCTTAATTTAGTGATGATAATACAGCATACACCATTTATATCTTTAGTCACTGGAGTTGCGAATATTTGCACTATAACCAGAACTACATTTTTTTAAAGGCTGCACAGGTGCAAACATACCTAGACCAAAGAGCCACGCATAACCAAGAATCGAAGCATGCGACCAGGACGTCTGCATCTGTTTAAATTTACACACGCTAAAGGTTAATGTATGAGCCCCTTCAGTCTTCGCATGAAGCAGACCAAGTAGAAAAAAAATGAAGAAGAAAACATGGGCACAGAGGACAGTTAAGTCTATGACTAATTTTTTAGACCGGCCTCTCAATTATTTGAAAGTCTTCACTGCCTTGCCACCAACTTCAGAGACCTAATGTAGAACGGCAACCAAAATTTTGGACGCACCTTTCAATGACTCGTTTGATTTCTCAGACTGATCGGCACACATGTAATGTAGAAAATATTGCGACCACACACCAAACTGCCACCATTCGAGTGTTGCCCGTGCCGCACGGGCCGTCACTCTCATTATCAAGGTGGTTCCTCCTTTTCCAAATGCCACACAGCCACTGTGTTTACCCAGCACCAAGCCGCGACTTTGGTTGCAGACAAGGCACACTAGTTAGACCTACCCAGCGGGGGTGTTGGGCAGCGCCACAGTAAATTCCCCTTTAGTATGTTGATAAGCCTGACAGATCATAACTTAACGTAGAAAACTTTTACTGGGAAAAAAGCAGAAGAAAATGTCCTTAGTATCAGGGCTGCAGAATTTCATTAAATCTCAATACAACTAATCAAACAGCAAGGCCCTGCTGACTAATGCCACGGAGCAAGTGATGAAAATGAAGGAAATTCCGGTTGGATGGCATTAAAGTAAGATGAACATCACCTACAAAGGTAAAAGAGGACAAGACAAGGTCACACAGGCCAGTTACAGTAACATTGGTGATATGTAGAATGGCAATGCAAGCTGTAAAATTAGAACTGTAGAAATGGGTGGAGAAAAATTATATACCTGGGGGAACTACAGAATGGGTTCAGACCAGGCAGACGCTTAGAGAATATGTTTGTACTAACACAGTGCATAGAGATTTCAATACCTCAATATAGACCTTTATGACTAGCATTTCTAGATACTGCATTTTTGCACATACAGTCAAACCCACTTATAACGATACCAGTTTTAACAATATATATGTTATAACAATGAGAAGCGGCTGCAACGTCAACTTTTGTATGCTTTGGATGGTGAAATAACCCGCTTACTACAGTTAAACCTGGATGTAACGAAGTTGACAAAAGCTCGCAATTTTTCGTTACATGCAGGTTTTCGTTACATGCAGGCTTCGCGTGAAGGCTCGTACGAATGATGCAGAAACGAAACCAAATAGCTCAATATATCCGTGAAGGTGAACTCACCCTTCAAGCATTTATTTTACACCAAAAAACTGCGTAATTTCCGCTTGCTTCTTCGGCACAAGTGACGGCACAACACGCCGCTCCAAAGAAGCTAAATCGTGTAGAGCTCCTTCATCGTCGAGCGAGCCGACGAAACGGCACGTAACGTCCATTGCGTTCATCACCTCCTTTGCAGAAGGCACGTCACACGGATCTGCCTCACAGGCACCATCATCACCGCCATCGGGATTTTGCACGCTTTCAGCTACTGCTGCATCAGACATTTCTTCTGTAGCCACGGCGGCGTTGTCGGCAAACAAAAAGTCAGTCAGTTCAACGTCGTCAGGTATCCCACCGTTAGTGCATAGCTCGTTCCACGCTTCGGCCACATCGGACGGAGTAGAAAAGTCTTCCTCCTCCTCCTCGTCGGCACCAGCCCGTGCGTTTTTGGCTATTCCGGCCTTTAAAAAGCAATTCGCGATAACTTCTGCCCTGACCTCTTGCCAGGAGGCAGCAAGCATCTCGACTGCTTGATAAATGTCGATCTTCGTCTCCCGTTCCAGACGGATGTCGAGAAGTATCTTCTGGATTAGTCGGCGCCGGTAACAGCATTTAAAACTGTTAATGACCCCTTTATCCAGGGGCTGTATTAGAGACGTGCAGTTGGCCGGGAAATAATGCAGTTCGATGTTCGACAGCTGCAGGCCCTCGACGTGGTGCGCCGAGCAATTGTCCAGCAGTAGGCAAACTTGACGGCCTTGCCGCTTGACGTCCTGGTTAAATTCCTTCAACCACTCAGAAAATATTGGCCGAGTCATCCAAGCTTTGGAATTCGCCACATACTTCACGGGCATACGCTTCGTCCCCTTAAAACACCTGGGACGGGCACTTTTGCCGACAACTAGCGGGACTCGCTTGTCTGTGCCGTCGAGGTTGGCACACAGCAGAATCGTTATGCGGAGCTTGCTCTGCTTTCCACCGCGGCAGTCATCGCCTTTCAACGCTAGCGTGCGGCCCGGAAGCATCTGATAAAATAGAGCCGTCTCGTCAGCATTGTAGACATCAGCCGCCTCGAAGCGACTCAGGATTCCAGGCAGCTTGTCAGCCACCCACGAAGCAGCAGCATCGCTGTCTGCAGAGGCAGATTCGCCGCTGATTACTCTTCCGACGACACCATGCCGGCTCTTAAATCCCTGCAGCCACCCGTTGCTTGCCTTGAAATCATCATGGCCCAAGATGCACGCAAAATCCTTTGCCTTCTGTTGCAAGATCGCACCACTTATGGGTACATTTCTGGCTCTCGTGTCCAAAAACCACGTGAACACTGCCTTGTCCACATCAGTGTATGTGGACAGCTTCAGTCTTTTTTTCTTCGAGCTTGTTCCCAACTCCACTGCGTTTCTGATGCTGTGTTCCGCACTCAAAATCGTTGATAGTGTGCGCGCTGGAATGCTGAAACGGGCGGCAACGTCCTTCTTCTTCTCGCCCGCGGAGACAGCATTTAAAATTGCGAGTTTGTCTTCAAAAGACAGAACTTTTCGTTTTCTGGCAGCAGAACTCATCACGACCAACCGACGACGTAGTTAGAAGCGGAGACGCACGACTACACGCCGACAGGCAGGCCTAGCACCTCCAAAACAAGTCGGACAAACCAGTACCAGGGCACAGTTGACACACGCACACGTGCAGAACGCAGGACAACACTTAAAATGGCGAATGCAACGCATCCATAGAGAAAGAAAAAAAAGTGACGCATGTCGTTCGTCATCGTCCCTCTCCCTTTCCGCGCCCTGGCAATGAAAGAACCGGCTATCAGCGTTGCTTTTCAAGTGAATTCTTACACATAAGTGCGTCTAAGCCGTTGAAACAAATAAAAATCACTAAATAAGAATGCTTGTCCTCAAATCCATACGAAACAAAATAAATCTGAAAGAGAAATCAGCTGCCGATACCAATGCCACCTGGCGTCACGCTAGACAAGCAAAGCCTGAAAAGACTGCTACGTTAGGCACGGAGCGGCGCTAGTTGCCGCCATCATCATCATCATCGCTAACTTTGCTTGGTCGCGGCAATCCCTGGCGTTCGCGTAGCTGCTGGCTCCTTACAATATTAATATTCAATAATCTAGAGCATTTCTTCGGCCGAATTTTCCTTAAAAGTGCAAAAAGTAATGACTGATCAGCTTTGGGAGTTCGTTACATCAAGGCTAACCGCCACAACGCGTTCGTTACATCAAGGTCGAAAATACATGGGCTTCAATGGGGGCAGCGTTGGGGAATTCAAAAACTTCGTTAAATCCAGGAATTCGTTACATATAGGTTCGTTACATCCAGGTTTAACTGTATAATGTCCCGATGCCCCATTATCAGTCATAACGATGAAGTGTGGCTGCTTGGTGTCCGAGCCGAAAGGTAGTGAAGTGCAAAACCCGCGAAAAGAAAAAAAGAAAACGAGAAATTTGAGCCACTGCACGATGGCCCACCGCTCAAACAGCCGCCGTCCACTCATTTTCCAGCCTTCTCCGTGGGCCTTCCTCCCATCGCCCTTCCACCCCTCCGAACACGAATGGGCTGCGCCGATCTCTACGCCGCGCCACCATCCGAAACATATACGAACCGCGCCAACTGCGCTGCTCACGTCTTGTTCGCTGACTCCTCATTCAGTGCAGTTCTGCAAACAGGGTACTTGAAGAAAAGAAATGAGTGCTACAAAGACACGGACTAAGAGAAGAACATGTACAACGGACAGACGTACATGTACTTCCCTTAGTCCACATCTTTGTAGTGCTCATTTCTTTTCTTCAAGCATGTTAACCACTTCGAACAGAGAGGTTCACTCGTTGGCACACAGTGATAAGTAACGTTGGATTTGCCGCTGCAACTGCCCTTGGCCAAGTTCCGCGGACTGTTCGCGCATCACACGACATCACATGGACGTAGCATTCTTGCTGCTTGTTCCAAATGCAAGTTTAGCGAGCCAGCAGAACCAGCGCAGCACGCCGCGATAACGAAACAACTGAAACTCCAAAGCGCGCGCAGCACACAGTCGAGCGAAAACGAAACCTTTCGACCACCCATACTACTCGAGGTTAACGTCAAATATTTTTCTTAGAATCGAATAGAAGTAGACAAGTAGCATTTTCTTCCGTCTTATAATCTAATGAAATGATCTTTTTAATGCGAGTAGTTGAGTACTAGTGACATAAATTATGATGAGGAGTGCCTTCATCATCGGGCTAGTACCGGTATGTCGCTGGGTGGTCTCAAATCGTGTCATGCATTTACCTCAATTTCTTGGTTACTAAAGCTCTGTTCGCGATTATATTGATGCCTTAGACGTTCTATAGCATTGCTTTATCCCTTTAACTTGACTTCATAGTAACCTTTAGTGTCCCTTTAAGGGCCACTAAACAATACAAAACAAAAAAAGGAAAGCTACATACCTCTTCATCTATCTTGGACTGGGCCCCTCCTGGTCCTCCATCACCACTACCACCAAAGCCACCTCGACCTCCATAACCACTGCCACCGCTTTTGCCTCTTTCCCTGCAATCTCGCGCAATATGCCCCGTGCCACCACAGCAGGCACAGATGACGTTGTTGGTGATGTTGGGCCGGTCAGGGCACTGCCACGCCTTGTGTCCAGGTGCCCCACAGTTGGAGCATCGAGGTCCGCCCAAAAGATCATTCTCCCGCAGTGTACCATTCAGTAAAGCCAGTTCTCGCAGCTGCATCCGTCGAAGATCGTTCTGACCCTCTGGCACTTCAACACCCTGCCGGATTATCTCTTTGATCTGCAAATAAGATTGTACAACACTAAGTTCATGCCATGAGCTCAATGTATACCATTAACGCAATTGTTCTAGAACGTTTACATATTAAAGACCAATTCACTGATGTTAACAAACGTGTCAAATGACAGCAAAAGTGCCAGGCATGTGCCAGGATGCTACTTGGATTCAGCTCGAGCTTTTGTGCCCACTGACAGCTGCCCTATAAGAAGCTTTTTCAAGTCCTGAAACCATTTCCAATTCGTTGTTGCAAGAATAAGTATGTTGACATCCAGGATTGTCTTGCCATGCGAATCTCAGTGAAATAGTTGAAATTAGGCTTTTGTACTGTCAGCGTGTAGCAGCATGTGCTCTTTGTAGCAGTTTGGTGCAAATGTAGCAGCAATTCCATCACTGTAATAGGCCTTCTCCTATCACCCAAAAACTACCGTACTCTAGAAACTACCACACCATCTAGAAAAGTAAGTATCGCAGCCGCTAGTAGCCGCGCCAGTAGGCAAGCGAAATACACGAGCGATGTCGCCATTTTGACCTGTGTCATATCGGTATGGTAGATAAGTATCGCCGTGCGGCGTGGCGTTATCGTAATGGCACCAAACAGGCGATGCCACAAATGAAAAGTTGTGCTAGCCACAGAGGAATCGTCAAACGTTCAAGCCGGGCGGGACTTCAGCATCGATGAGAATTACATCCGTCGTTGGAGGGGGCAACTGCAGACGCCTCTTGCGTGTGCCGCAATGAGGAGATGATAGCGATAAGGAAGATAAGCGCGCAGTATTAGAGAAGAGCTGTTCACTGAGATTACGCTGCATTTCGATATGTACGAGCCGTGCTGCACTGTGTACGCATGCATGGACGCACGTCCGCAAGTGTACGAGGCTAGCAGCGATATGACGTGCAGTGAGCTTGGCATGTTCATATTAAATCAATACCGTTTTCATTTTGTGAACGCTGTTCTCACTTTTTTCTTTGGCCTACATTCAAGGAAAGTTTTTTTTTTTTTTTTTTTCCTGGCTTCGGACATTCGGGGGTCGGCTTAGAATTGGGGCCGGCCTATATTCAAGTAAATACGGTAATTGCATTAATACATACATATGGGCACTATGTAGTTGCCCGAGTAATGACAATTCCAAACAGCATCACTGCAACTTCATAAACTTGGTTTACAAGCAGGACTGAAATCGCACATATCAGACATCGCTGGAGACATTTCTCCTGTCCCATAATGCACCATTCCTTATAGAGTAAACATTAAAAAAGGCCATATCACTAGACAAATGTGATTTAAATAAAACTTTTGCTATAAAAGAACTTTCAATTCCCATTCAATGACACAATAGAGTTCAATCATAAGAACCCCTGCAAACAAGCAAATAGTTTAGCTCGCTATTACACCTCAAAATGAATTTTAAAAGGTAAACTAAATTCTCCAGTTAAACTACAAATTGAATGTCCAGACAATCGACAGCTAGGGGCTTCTAAATGACAAATGAAACACGAGCACCATATTTAGATTTAAGAAGAATTCAGTCCTGCTGTTGAGCACGATATTGCATAGGCTCTGCAGTGCCTATGCAAGGAGCTAGCACAGCTATGCAGTGACAATTATAGAAAATTAAGCAATGTCCTGGCCTGTTTACAGGGTCTTTCAGCAGTGCAATATAGCCGAGCTTATACTGCACAGTTGCGTTATAAGTGGTGTGCTTAGGGGAGGGAAAGCAAAAGTTAGAAAATGCTACATTATATCTAGAGCTATACTATCAGTAGTTGCATTACAAATGGCCTGAACTATACCCCAAATTGTTACCAAGTCAATGCTTAGTAACTGCTGAAGAGTAGGGGTGTGCGAACATTCAAAAATTTCGAATATTATTTTTGTAATATTCGTATTCGATTCAAAAACTACGTATTCGAAAATTTTTGAATATCAAACTGGATACTAACATTCGAAACAAATCGAAAATATTCTGGCTTTGCGGGAGCAAACAGTTTTTAACATTTTTTTATATCTACCCTAAGAAAGCATGTCTGATTTTGTGCAGAATTTTGCAATTTTATGCCGCTGGCAAAATTTCACCTGTAAAACACGCTTAGCCAATGGGTGTCTAAGCGTCGCAGGAAAGCCGGCCTCTCAGCAGCAAGGGGCACAGGTTTGTGAACAGCAAGGGTGCACTCTTTTATAGGTTCAAACCCCAATCCTGCTTGACAGCAAATGCGATGAGCGATGGCTGGTCAAACGCATCCGAGTTTACGGGTAAATATAATAAGGCACAGTTTAGCAAGAACTAACAACTAGCGGAAATTACTCAATTTTCCAAAGCTAAGATGAGCTAAACACACAATCTTTTAGTATAACAGCTTACTAGTTTATCTTTTTTAACAATGACAATGTAATTACAATGTTCCAACATGTTAAGAATAAACCAACTTGCTAATAGATGCATGTGTATATCATTATTCGATATTCGATGCTAAGTATTCGTATTCGATTTATCTGAAAATTTTGACATTCGCGCACCCCTACTGAAAAGGCGTTCGCGCACCCCTACTGAAAAGGCGTTCGCTTTCATTTGCACAGCCACAGAAAGAACATGTTCAGAAACTTCACTGAGACATAACGGGAAAATGTAACATCTTCCCTTGAATGTCCTCATACTTCTACGTTTCTGACCTCCTTAACACTTTTTTTCATACTCGTCAATAAGGCGAAAAGATTGTACAGACTACTTTTGACCTATTCCACTATGTTTTGTTATTTCCTTCATCCTTATTCAGCCCACCACAATGATAATTGAAATCTCTTTAAAGGCAAATTTCTTTGCACTTGAGACACGGGAAAAGTGCAAGCCATTTCCCGCCATATCCTCTTCAGGCACCAGATAATTCTGTCCAGTGATAACTTAGTTTCCCACATTTCCTGCATTTTCAGACTCTTAAAAAGTGCCCAGCTGCAGAGCGTATTAAGCATTTAGAATTTTTCAGTGAGCTTTGTCAAGTTTACAGAATGTGGACTCTATGTGAGAACTCTGACAGGAACATCAACTATTTCACGTTCAGCATATATTGAGAGCACCTATCCAATGCCTTGCAAAATACTCCCAATGAAAAGGGCAGTGAAAAACTATTAAGAAAGTGAAACAGCTTCATGACAACATGCTGACAGTGAGAATAACCACCTAGCCATCTACCTTCCCGACTCATTTTACTAAAACACTTTACACATATTACTCAAACTTGCAGCACAGACCCAGTCAGAAGCGTTTCAAGATTTATAAACACACATTTTACACTTTTTTTTTTTCATTACTGCTTTTGTTCTGCATGCACTATCTTGGTGTGTACAGTTGTGCACACAGCATCTGAAGGGGAGTGTACGTTTGTTTAGAATACTTGAAGACCTGTGTTTACTGCAGCTGTGTGTTTTTCCGAGTTTGTTCTCAATATGCCATACCGACTCGTACTAACAATATATATACACTTATTAGAATCACCAACCAACCACAGCACTATCAGTGATAAAGTCATAGCCTTTGAGGCTTTCCAAAAGATATCTGTTTTCCGCGAACTTTTGTGATACTGAGCCGCACTGAGACACCATGTCGGTACAAATGGGGGCTCAATAAGCTTAATGAAAGCATGCAAAGGATGCACATGCTGTTTGTATAGTGTACTAGTGTGCAAAGGCTGATTTTTATCATTTTGCAGACAACCATTAGGATGTAGAAGCAGACAACAAGGATATGTATGCCCTCCTTGATTATGGCCTAGGTGAATAGTGTCCCAGCATTTCTCCTACACTAAATGCTTCTCAGCTTTCAGATTTCACTTTCTGGGAACAATAACTGCTTTGGACAATGTGATCAGTTCACTTGTGTCCATCAAACAGTTAGGAGTTGACACAGCTCAACCATTTTTTCAACCCTTTTTGATGAGGGTAAAGGGAGCGGAGAAACATAAAAACAACTGGCACAGCTTCCTCACCCTGTCCACAGCTTTCCTAACGTTTTCTTGGCTAGAAGCCGTGACAAAGGCATGCAGTGGTTCATCTTCACCAGGCAACGGCTGGCCATCCTTGCGCCCAACCTTGCCCTCCTTCACGGAGCCTTTGCCTCGAATGATGATCTTGGCACCAGTCTCCTTTTCAAGGGACTTCAGTGTGTTGCCCCTTGGGCCAATCAATAAGCCTACAAAATTGATGTCTGGGTGCTCTTCCTGTGGAATCATTACCTTCTCCGACACACGTACCAGAGGTGGTCTGAAAACAAGGCAATATTTAGGTCAGCAAGTTTGAAGGCTGCTGTGCATCAAATGGCACATAATGTAAAATCATGCCTATAAAAGTGGGCTATCTCAATTCAGATGCCCTCATTCACTGCCAGTTTTTACGGAATCTGTCCCATCACTCAGATTGATCAAAAATTTTAAAAAGTGCTTGCCAGCATCGCAGTCAAGGTCACGCGCATTGTCTGCACTTCACAGAATCATGACAACACATAAAGAATGCCAGGCTGCGTGACAAGCAAATGCGAAATGGACCCACAGCCTTGACCATCACTTCACTTAAAATAGATAGTTTACAAAGCACAACGATAAGCAAACGTCCATAAATTATTCTTGGTAGTGCTGGCGTTGGAAAAAATAACTAGACTTAGTTTCCTCTTGAAATTCATTTATTTGGACAGGCCAATTCTTCAGGCATTTTTGCGGTCGCCTCAATGTCCAAAAAAGGGTTGGCAACTGTAAAATTGATGGGCATATATAAAACCTTCATCAGAGAGTTGGGATGCAAGCAGTTGGCATACCCAAAAACCCTGTCTGCTTGGGTGGAAGCAGCCGAGGGTGTTTTGAAGCAGCAAATTTACCACAGTGGAGTAGGTTTGGAGCAGAAGTTGTCCGTTTTGGTGCAGCTTTCTAAAACTCAACACGAGTGAAACACAGGCAGATTAAAAACCATGTTTTTTATTTGATTCATTGTTATGTTACGCTGTGGCAGGCACAGTGACACCCAAGTTAGTAGAATACTAAGAACACGACAAGCAAAGCGCAAACTGTCAACACAGTTTTATTCGAAAAAGGACTTTTCAAATAAAACTCAGTCGATAGTTTACGCTTCACTAGTCACGTGTTCCTTGTTTTATACTAACACTGTGTCACTGAGCCTGCTGCGGTGCAACACAACGATGAAGCTACACCAACTAGGCCCTTTCCAAGCTATGCTTACTTTCATTCTTTATTTGACTTTGCAGAACAGTGCCAAGTTACATACTGCCTGTGCAAACTATAAATGTGGCTAAGAGATAAGATATACCAATGAATTTTATTACACAATCAGCAGCCATTGTATGTTGATGGGCATTGTTTTTGTTAGTAATGAGCATCTTTTTTTTTCCATAGTTCATAAATAAATATTATTTAAGTTTAATTAGCTAACTCTTTTTAGCCTAATCGATGAGGCCTCAATGCAAAGGTTGTAGAGGACGTCAAGAAATGACTGATAACAGCATTCAAAGCAACGCAGCATTTTAAGCACTCCGTAGAGCAGTGCAGCTTTTGCACTGTCTGGTGCACTCCTGTTGGCCCTAAAACCCAAGTGAGGGAGTGTGATTTTCGTGCCGGACCATACCCACATCCGCAGCAGGTCTCCCAAGCAAACAGCCTCTAGTTGATAAGCCAAGGTAGGTAAGAGAAGTCGGCAGAATGGATCTGTAACCTTGGGAAAAGGATTGGAGCTGGCCTATGGAGCTGGCCTATGCACATAGTCGGCACCTACCACAAAAGCCGGAATATAAGTCTAACTTTTTTCAAAAAACCATTGCGCAAAGTCGACCCTCGTCTTTTATACCGGACATTGGCGGAAAAACTACGGAAGTCTTGCAAAAATGGGCGGATGAAGTAAAGAGCCACCTTTGCCATCACCATCAGCAGCAGCGCGGCGTGGTGACATTGTGGCACCGCCAATTTGCGTTTGCATTGCCACAAAGTTATAATGGTTAAAGGCTGCTTTTCACATTTTGTTTCAAAATGAGCGGAAGCCGACAGCAATTCGCCATCGCCTTCAAGAAAAAGGCGATTGAGTGTGCGGAAGCCCACGGCAACCTCGCGGCACAGCGCGAATTTGGAGTATGCGAAAAGAGCATTCGGTATTGGCGGAGGCAGAAGCAGCAAACCAACAGAAAACGTGATTTCGTAGGCGGACCGCAGAACTGGAAGACAAGGTTGCGGAGTTCGTCTGGGAGCTGCGTGTAACATCGCTGCCTGTGACTGCCGAATGCATCCGTTTGAAAGCGGTAGAGATAGTGCGCGCCTCTGGACTGGGCAGCAAGAAGCACTCGTCATCCGACTCTAGTTCGGACGACTCTGATCAAAGGCGTTGCTCTGGTTCGGAGTAGCGCTTGCGCACTTCGTGCCCTTTTGTGTACTGTACACCCATCCAATTTTTAACAGTAGCGCGCGACCATCGACCCGCATGTTTGTCAGCACCTTATCATCACGGCACAGAGCGGCGAAATAGCGAAAGTAAGCGCAGGTGTACACATGCGCATATCTCATTTGTTTCGCTGCTCAGCGCCGTTAATAAGGTGCTGACAAGCGTGCTGGTCGATGTTCGCGCGATACTGTTAAAAATTGGCTGGGTGCACATGCGAGCAGCATTTAAATAAATACTGTCACTATTGTGTATGAGTCACATTTGTTTCAAGGTAAGGGTGTCTTTCGGTACTTTTGCCATTGAAAAAAGATTCTTTTTCATTTTTAGAATTCATTAGTTGGGGGGGGGGTGAATGACCTATATTCCGGTCCGACCTATAATCCGGTTTTTACGGTATATGCACAGGCGCAGACTACGGGCGGGGCACCGGGGCCCGAGTCCCCTCTAATGTTTTCCACATGACCCCTAAAGTGTCATTACCAGAATTCTGCTACCCACGTCATCCGAGATACTGCCTCTACCTTTGCATTTAAAATTTCATTGTGGCTAAACACCTACTGCATCACTGTGAGCGCTGTTAAGAATGGCGAGCTGCAAGGCGAAATTGCCACCCAATTACGACTGGGGGACAAGACGCGCATCCCCCACTCTCCGTCGCTGCAGCTAGGAGGCGTTCGAAGAAGCGGGCTTTGTGCTGAAAACCGCCTCCATCCACCAGCCCCATCACCGTTGTGACAAAACGAGTTCGGTGGGCGAACAATGGTGCCGGAGCTCTCCAGCGCGGACCTGATCTGCTACGCATGAGCAAGCTGCCGCGGGAAAGCCGTTTTTTATTGCTTCCCATGCTCCAACCAGACACAAGACAACGAGCTACCCACCATTGGCTCCGATACTTCCCAGAACGGCACCCCTCCGACGCCGGCGTCGGGCATTGGAATGTGTGTGCCTTTGTGTACGTAAACTGTTCTGCGGGGCGGCGGCAAGTTGACGATGAGTAAACGAACATTCGCCGCCTTGTATCGCCGGCGGACCGAGGGTATAAAAACTGCTGTTGTGCGGATGCTCGACACACTTCTCTTGAGCAGTCATGTTAGACTGATACACTTCTCTCGTGCGGTCATGTTGGACTGACACTCTTTTTTTTCAAGCAGTCATGTTAGACTGATTTAAGTACTGTAAATAAACCCATATTCCTCGTTCTCGATGAGAAGCAGTTCTTCCCTTCATCAACGTCCTCAGCGTGGGTAAGTTGGACGACGGCATGGGCCAGCTACCTTCGAATTCATGCGGGACTCCAATCTTGGCAACGGATCTCGAGCAATGGGATTGAGCCCCCAATCCTGACAGCGCAGATGAGCACAGGCTTTAATTCATACTTTCTCTTTATTTCTGCAAATCTTGACAGCAGGAGGGCAAACAAATTAGAAGTAACAGTGGCGGCTACCTCACCGATATTTTTTCACTTCATACTTTTTAAAATTTCCCCTGTGAGCACCATACAGAGACACAATATATATAAGTGTATACCCAGGACAAAGTTAATTACACTTTCTTCAAGAGAAGGAGATAGTCAACTAACAATTATAGCTAATGGTATATGGACAGCCTATGCATAGAGAATGAATATGTTGCTGTATGTTCACTTTGCTTCAAATTGCCTTGCGTGCTTTTTTGACCCTGTAAAAAACCTGCAGACTTCAGTGACCCCTTCGGCAGAGTCTTTTATCAACAGCGAGGGAAATGCACATGAATGTCTCCGTATTGCTTCTCTTTCCAGTAGACAATGCTAACGACTCCTGGAAAAATAAAAGGAATGGTTCGAAAATGAGTGCGCGGCAGCTGTTGGTGCAGTGGCCTATCGTGCAGCTAATCGAATTTCTCTTTTTTTTTTTCTTTTCAAGGATTTCGCATTTCATTACCTCTCGGCTCGGACACCCAGCAGTCAGGCTTCATTGTTATAACCGATAATGCGGCATCGGGGCATTGTAGTAAGTGGGTTATTTCACCATAGAAAACATACAAGAGTTGACGGTGCAGCAGCTTCTCATTGTTATAACTGATATATTGTTAAAACGCATTTCATCATAAGTGGTTTCGACTGTACTCATGTAAGCCCGTCCCTTCAATAAACAAATCTTCGGTGTCACGCGAAGTTTGAAATGTAACTGTCATTAAAGGTAATTATATATACAGTTAAACCTCAATATAACAAAGTAGGTAAAATTGACAATTTGCTTCATTATATCGAAATTTCCGAGTATGAGAATTCGACCTTTTATGCAAAAAGTACAGTCACCGATAAATTTTCCTTACACGGAAAGGGGTCACAAAATTTTTCTAATTATAAAGCAATCGAAAAAAGTAAATTTGAACCGAAAAACAATTCATTTTGATTAATTTGGGAGTCGGCAACAAATGTATGGTTTCATGCCACGTGGACGATATTTTCACATCGGCAGTACGAATTAAGCGAAGCTCCCGTGGCTGACAGCATCGCCCGCACTGGGACGTCGCTATCATGAAAGGCGCCGGCAGTGAGGAGCGAATGCTTCATCTGCCTCTCCACTCCAACGAATCACCGAAACTCGAGAATACGCAATCGCCAATACTAAACGTGCGGGAAGACAGCATACATAATGCTACACCATCTCGGCACACCCACTCTTTGCACACGCAGCAGGTTACCTTTAAAGCACTATGCGCGGCTGGGTATGCACTCAGCCACGCTTACAGCCATGTACGCATCGAGAGGTGCGTATGCAAGCAGCTGCTTGTAATTCAATCATTTGACCATCTGCATCCACAGAAGTTTCGGTCGGCATTCCTTTGCGGTGGAAGGGAAATTTCACTATATTGAAATCGCATACAGACACACTTCGTTATATTGGGGTTCTAAATTCATGGTGCTCTATGGACAAGAGATTATGGAAAGTCATATACAGCGGAACCCCGTTCATACGTTTTTCACCGGACCGGGGAAAAAAAAACGTAACAGCCGGGAAAATGCAACAGTGAGGAAAGCTCTGAAAATTAATGAAAACACGCAGCTTCAACTATAGACAATTTATTTCCACAGAGTGCGCTTAGGACTTAAAAAAGTCTATAATGGTGGCTTGCCATTTCTTTCGCTCACTAGAAATCGCCACACACGTTTCTCAATAGCCTGGAAGGCCGCATTGCTGTCAGCGTCGCTGTGAGGTGCGACGTACCTGCGGAGGTGGTCCAGAGCCGCGACAGCTTCTCCAAAGCTACGATTTGGCAACTCCCCGGCATCATGCGGCTCGTGCTCCTCATTGTCACCGCGCCACGGCAATGTGAACGGACGAAGGAATATCCGCGGGAAATTTTGCCCTCTTTGGCGTAATCATGCTAACGTGCTAATGATTGTTTAGTATTGCTGCGGAGCGCGCGCGTCCGAGCAGTCCGGTTGCGCGCAGCGCGGTGTGGGAGAAATGTAAACAAGAGAGGAGAGCTGGCCCGATAGGCGGAGCAACGCCACGAGTAACGCCAACTTCCGGTTTCACTTTAGCTTCACAAAGAGTGACATAAGAGCCTCTCCCGAGTTTCCTTCCTCCGTGAGTCGACACGTCCAACAACGATGCGGTGACCGTAATCACAGTGATGATAGTGAAGAGCATTTTTCACGAATGGCCACTTAGTGGCGGCCTCTCGAACTGGCGTGCGGCTTCTTGCAGCCAGTTCCATAGCCAAGCCCAGCCAAAACTCGTTAAAAGCCAAAATGGCGGTTGGGACGCGTCGCCTACTTTAGCCCAGGCGGGTGCGGGGTGCTTAGTTGCGACGTACCATGTGGGAACGTTTTCACAGCTACTACGTAACAGCGGGGTTCCTTATACATTGTATCCTATGGAAGCTATGCCGGGACCGGATGAAAACGACGTAGCAGCCGGGAAAACGCAGCAGTGAGGAACAGCGGGGTTCTACTGTACTTCACTAAACCGAGAATTTCATTATACTGAAGTTTGTTATCTAACTGTGCATGTGTGTGCGTGCGTGCGTGCATGTGTGTGTGTGTGTGTGTGTGTGTGTGTACAGTCGCTGACTGATTTTTCGGACTCCAAAAATTTGGACATGCTCGATTAGTCAGTCTGCTTCGCTGCACCGCCAATCTCCCCATAGACTATAATGCATGACAACTGCCGAAAGTTCGGACACCTTGCAACCTCTCGTCTGATTTTTCGGACACTCCTTAAGCCAACTCGATCGAATGCACCATGCACCGACTGTGACCGGTGCATGGTTCGACTTGCTGAACAACATTTTTTGTATTGAACGGAGCCTCCTTGCTGCCCCACGAAGTGGCACTACTGCAAATCCCCGCTCATCATCATTGTTTCTGCCTGGTTCATAGCTACAGCAATTCCGGTCTCAGCTTAGTATGCCATCCAGCAGCTGATTTGTTTCTTTCTTCGCGCACGACACTGCGAGTAAGCCACGTTTTTCGATTGTGCGACTAGTGTCAGCGCGACGGCGTTTGCTTCATGTGCTGTGTCGAGGTTGCAGTAATTCAACGCAGCATACGGAAACATCGCGTCACATGTCTAATGGCCCCGACAGTGCCCACACAGACTGCGCTGGGGAACGCCGGCAAGCGGGTGCCGGGAGGCCTAGGATTTGTCGCCTTGCGATGTGCACCCTACTGACGTCGAAAGTGTTCTGCCGAGACCTCTGCAGTGGTTCCAGACACCGTCTCATTTGACAGTTTCACATGTGCTCACACTGCTGTACTGACATGCGCAGAACTCGATGACGGCAAGATCACTCGTCAGGTTTCTGCTGCATTGACAGACGATGACTCCGAGTCGGAAGATGTCGCACCATGTGATACGCTGCCGTCGCATGCGGAGCGTGCAAGCAGTGACTGTGCTTTCAGCCGCCTATAGTGACCGTACGACCCCAAGATTCAGGCTTATCTGATTGCGCGTAAACGGAACAGCGTGCAACAGCGCATTAACGATTTCTTCAAGCCTACTGCCGAGCCTGATTAAGTGCGCGGAAATAAAGGATTTCTTTTTTTTTCTTAATCTGCTTTTTCAGACACCTGTTTATTCAGACATTTCCGTAGTGCCCGTGAGGTCTGAAATGGTCGGTGACTCTATATATATTCACTTCAATGTAAACTACTAACATACTCTGCAGAGCTTGGAAACCCAAATTACCAAAAAAGTAAATGCGATAAGAATTAATGCCGCAGTACAGGTAGCAATCATGCTTTATTCAAACGAACCTTTACGGCACTCCACGGCCAACTGGCGCGATTACCGCCAGCCGGCACTTTTGGACCTTGTTTAATCCATGAACCAAGAACTTCAGCTCGAGTTGGGCAACGTCCAAAAGGAGGTCCTCTGCGGCGTCGCGTGAACAGATGAAGTTCCGGATGTCATCTATGTGCCGTAGCACCTCGGTGAACGTGGTAGGCACAGGCAAGGCATCTGTGGCGTCGTCACTGTCCTCGTCCGATGTCGCAGCGGTGTCGGCAAACTTTCCAACAAGGAGCACTGGCAGCCTCTCAAAACCGCCCTCATTAGCACAGAATAGTGCCGTCACACGCTCTTTACTACGCTTGCCACCATGACAGCTGTCACCCTTAAACACAAGGGTTTGCTCGGGCTGCATATGGTAAAACATACCGCTCTCATCGGCGTTGAAAACGTCGCAGGGCTTGTATGCAGCAATGCACTCGTTCACCGTCGAAACGTCCACGAAAGTGCTTTCTCCGCAGAAGCAGCTATACACAATCCTGTTTCATTTTTTAAAGCGATCCAGCCACCCGTTCGATGCCTGAAAGTCGTCAATGCCCAGACGCAATGCCACAAGGGCCGCCCTTTCTTTTGGAATGGCGCCGTCAACGTTGATCGCAGGAGCTCCGTGCTTGATTTAGCCACTTGACGAGAACTTTTTCTAACTTCTCGTGCTGTCCTTTAGCCGATTTCCACTTCAGCCTGAACTTGTTGGCATTCTGCAATGTCACCACTTTGTTTGCCAGGATCGTCTTGCGCGAAGATTGGGGTATTTTAAGGTCCCGGGCAATGCTGGCTTTCGTGGCTCCATGCCGCTTTTCCGATTTCCTGATAATATTCAACTTATTGCCGCGCGACAGAACTGTCTGCTTCCGGGACATCGTGCATCGCATCGCTCCACACAACTCAAAACCTCTGCCGAACGCTGGTCGCTAGGATTACGACAAAGCGGAACTTACAGCTATCGTGGAAGCCGCGACCATGCCAAATCCACACGAACGAAATCTGCTCATTCGAACAGATAGCCAGGCTGCATGCAGGGCACTCGCCGCCAGAAACGTTTCCGTGGCACTACACTCAGCATTAACAACGCACCTCAACGCACACCCTAACATTAGAGTGCGGATTCAGTGGATTCCGAGTCACACAGGGATCAGAGGGAACAAAGTGGCACATGCCACATCCCGCGCAAATCTCCCGGGCCCTCCTATGTGGTGGCCGGACCCACTGAGTCTGAATGAGCAATATGCCTTCGCGCGGGCGGAAAGGCGCGAAAAACTTGATGATTTACTAACCAACTCCATGAAGTATCCACAAGCGGATACACACATGAATCGAAGAGAGGCTATGGAGGCGTGCACAGACGCACTCTCTCTTGTCCCCACACTTCCAACACTACATACAAGGTTTTCCTGGTAAACCTGCTTGCATGGCATGTGGCGGCTTCCCGGATAATGCTCACATTCTGTGGGATTGTCCGGGGAGCCGTCTCGCTATTCAGGCTAGCCTTGCCAAACTCTCACCCATCCGTAGACCTACGACGCTTGAGGAGTGGCTGGCGGACTCCTCCCCCGACTACGTACGTGCCATGATCGAGCTCATCACGACGCTCAGCTTGGCAGACAACTAGAACAAAGCGGGCGAACCCGGACTGGGGTTCTTGAATAAAGTTTATTCTCTCTCTCTCTCTCTCTCTCCGCGCTACCTTGTCGGCGAGCTGCTGCTGGGAAACTAGAAGAGAAACGCTTCCCCAACGCGACGAGAGGGAGAAAGTGATTGTGGAGAAGAAAAGGCATTATTTCAGCACAGCGAGCGTCGAGGGCAGCTGCTGGTGGGGGAGAGAGAAACGCAAGGGTCATCGTATAATGCGGGTCAGGCGTAAAATTGAATAGGATAACCGAGGTTTTTAATGCATTGCTTCTATGGGAACTTCACAGGGACTGCGCTAATCCGTCGCAAAATCGGGGGACGTATAACTGGGGTTCCACTGTATATACAGTGAAACCTCGTTAAACCGTAGTTGGCCGGAGCTCGGGAAAAGTGCGTACTAAACGGTAGTACTGTTTAACCGAAATAGCACGACATCATCCACTTGCCTGTCGAAAATGGAACTTAGAGAGAATGCGATGAAAGGAGAAAAAAAGCATGCAGTATTTATTAACTTCACGCGACAAAAGTGTTATTTTCGTTTGATGCCGCGGCGGCCTAGCACGACGACAGCGGCCTAAAACTTACTGAAGCTGCGTGCCAGCTTTTCAGCCAGCCCCCTCTTCTCGGCAAACACTCGCATGGCAGATTCCTCGTTGGCCTTGCGTATTCTCTGTGCAACCGCGCAGTAGTGCTGCAGAAGTCCCGGGGCGCCTTTTTCATTGCCGGGTGCCGGAGTTCGGAATACTTTTCGTTTGGAATAGTTACGTTATCTCACCCTGTTCTCGTTGCGACGATCGCATTCATGAGGCTGACGTAACAAGCAGCTTCTGCCACTGTCGGGCCTGAATCGCCCGTGCTGTCACTTTCCGTGTCGTCCTCATCACTGTTGCTAGTCGACACTTCGGCAACAACAGAGGCAAAGATGGCAAAAAGTCGAATCTTGTAGCCGACATCTCTTCGCGGTCGCAGCAGCACTGCCGGGCAACTTCTTCACATTCCAAATGCCACACACCGTAGTCAATAGCAGATCCCTGTCGCGTACCAGCGCAGACTTCTTCGTGTCACGTTCGATAGCACGGACGATATCTAATTTTTCTTCTATGCTGAGCACCCGGCGTCTTTTTTATCCAAGCTTCAGCATGACGCGAGTCCTCGTTTCCACGACGCCATAACGCTCTCTGGCACGGCGTCGAAATGATGTTGATGTTGATGTGGCTTCACACGCAAACGCACAGGGCGCTTGGAGGCCGTTGTTCCGATCTCTGAGGCTTGTTGTTCTGCCGGGCCGCCAGATGGACACGACGCACCGCTGAGTTTGCGCGACGAAAAGTGGAAATGCTACATTTTAACCGATGTGTACGCAATAAGCTGGTACGGTTTATGCGAATACAAAACACATTATGTTCAATGGCCACTGATTCGGGGATTTGACTTTACTACTTTTAAAACGAAACTACTGTTTAAGCGGGTACGGTTCAACGAGGTTTTACTGTATATGGGTGGAGTTCAGAAAGCTGGTCAGGCCCTTACCGCCTCCCTCCCTCCACCCCCGCAAGAAAAATGAAAACTTTCCGCCTATGCTTATATGTAAACCTTATGCATGTGCAACCCAAGACATCACATTAGGACCATTACAACCAAAGATGTCTGGCACATTAGGAGTAGAATGCGGCCACTCATTTCCAGTGCAATAAACTACCATTTAATGCGGAATATAGGTCGAGGCAGAATATAAGTCAACCCCCTTACATTGAAGCAAAGAGGTCAACATAAAAATTATAAGGCACAAAACTTCATTTTATTTAGTGGTGCCACCAGACTCGTCACCTGCTCATTCGTTCAAGCTGTCTGAACTCTCGTCTGAAGACTCGACGGACATCTGAAGTCTGAAGTCGTCGAGTCGAGAAGTGTTGCATTAGCAACACTTCTTGAATGCCCACACCACCATATCGTCGGGCAGCAAGCGCCAAGCCTGCGACACCCATGTGGCCACAGTGGCGAGAGGCGGCCTGCGCAGCCGGCCGGTTGGGGTCGTCGGGTTGTTGCCGGCCATCCACTGATTATACCATTCACGGACATAATCACGGATGTCCAGTGGCTGACGTGCTGACGTCATACCTCCTGGAATGACGGTGAGCTCAGTCCTCCCATCGCGGAGTGCCTGCTTCACACCTGCGGTCAAGTGCCCGTGAAAGGCATCCACGACGAGCGTGCTCGAACACCGCAGGAGTGCGCCGGGTCGCCGATTCCAGACGGTCTTGATCCAATTGAGCATGAGGGCCTCGTCCATATAGCCCTTTTCAAGCAGCCAGTGAAGCTTTTCACTGGCTGCGTCCCACGACATGTCATCCTAGGTGCCGTCCGAGGAGTTGCTAATGCAACACTTCTTGAATGCCCGCACCACCATATCGTCGGGCAGCAAGCGCCAAGCCTGCGACACCCATGTGGCCACAGTGGCGAGAGGCGGCCTGCGCAGCCGGCCGGGTGGGGTCGTCGGGTTGTCGCCGGTCATCCACTGATTATACCGTTCACGGACACGGTCTTTGAAGGGCTTGTTGAGCACAACGTACAGTGGCTGAAGTGCTGACGTCATGCCTCACGGAATGACGGTGAGCTCAGTCCTCCCGTCGCGGAGTGCCTGCTTCACACCTGCGGTCAAGTGCCCACGAAAGGCATCCAAGACGAGCATGCTCGGACACCGCAGGAGTGCGCCGGGTCGCCAATTCTAGACGGTCTTGATCCAATTGAACATGAGGGCCTCGTCCATATAGCCCTTTTCATTCACGCGAATGACAGCATCCCGCGGGAAAGCCTCTTTCGGCAGCATCTCCCTCCTGAAGATTATGTATGGGGGCAGCTTCCTGCCGTCTGCAGTACACGCGAGCACCACCGTGAAGCGTGAATGCTTTTCCCCATAGAAAGAAGCTCGACTTCTTTTGCACCGCGTTCGCACACTCTGGTGGGCAAAGGCATGTCAAACCACACCGGCATTTCATCAGAGTAGCCGATCTGTCCCAACATGTAGCCGTGCTGCTGCCGAAGACGGATAACATAGCGCTGGAATTCGACCAGCTTGTCCTCGTATGCCTCTGGCAGCTTCTGGCAGATGTGCGCCATCGAAGTGCGAATCCCTTGCGTCACATGAAGCGACGAACCCAGTAAATGGAGCCCTTGAATTGTTCCTTGGGCAGTCCGGATTCTCGGGCGAGCTCGATAGCTTTGATGCGGATGAGTTCCACTGTCACTGGTAAAGATCTGGCACGATGCTCGCGGACGAAATACGCCACCTTGTCTTCGAGCTCCGGGTGCACCGCATAGTGCCAGCAAAAGGACGTCTTCCACGCGTTGCAGGTAGACAGCTTGACTTTCTGCGTTCGCCAGTACCAGACGCTTTTCTCCGAGATGCCAAATTGCCAATGGGCGGACATGTTCCTATGCATTTCAGCATATTCGATTACTTTCTTTTTAAACACCGCAGTGAACTGACGTCGAGTACTCGTACTCATTTTGCAGGTTGTCGGGAAATTAGCAACACCAGGAACGATTGCTGCAAAAAAAGGAAAGATGGCATCGGTTCAACTGCGTAGGCCACGTTAATGTTGGGCCGTGCCGGTCACCAAGGAGGCGATAATGATGCCGAAAGGTCTGTGCTCCTACATGTTGCCAGACGACTATTCAGGTTGTGCCAAGGGCCGGCATATAAGTCCAGAGGTGACCTTTTAGTAATATTTTTTTGAAAAAACCTCGACCTATATTCTGCACTATACGGTAGGCCCGTATTTGATTAAGTTTACATTGACACCGCTGCAATCATAGAGCGCACACATGCTGTAACAGCTTGTATTTTTAGATTTCACAAGGCTTCTTACATAGAAAAAATGTTGCACAAAACCAAGGTAGCTATAAATGCTACTCTCGGTCATGTATTGACATCTACCACAAATTTCGCATTGACATTTTATAGATTACGCAGATTAATAAAATGCAAGTAAACTTATTCTTGCACAATGAACAAAACATACTCGTGACTAGCATGAACAACACTTATCAAAGTAGAGTGTATGTCTGTCACATAAAGCCCTCATGTTATATTTTAATTCTTGGCTGGAGACCACATTAATCTAGAGTACACTGGAGACCACCAAAGTTACGGCTTAGTGTCGCATCAACAAATATGTTCACAGTGGCCATACGACTCTTGGGAAGCCATAAAGCTGCTGCGAACAGTATTTCTAAATAATCGAGCACCTGTAGAAATCAAGCTTAGAACGACAGAAAGCTGAGCTAGTTGGTAAGGATTCATTATGCAAAAAATGAGGTGAGGCGTGCAGACAGGACACAAGAGTAGAGAAGTGGACAACACAAACGCCGGCGTATGTGATGTCCACTTCTCTGCTCTTGTGTCCTGTCTGCATGCCTCACCTCTTTTTTCCATAATGTAATCAGTAGGCGACTATGAACAAATTAATCTGTCCCTTGTCTTGCCATGAGCTTTGTGATGAGACTTGCTCGCATAACCAAAGCTGTCGATTATCTTTTAAATTTATATTTTTGTGCATACAACACGCACCAAAAATTAAAAAATTTAGCAGTAAAATCGAGCTGCGGATTACACGCAAATCTCGACTTGAGGAGTGGATTCACGGACACACGAATTTCACCTAAAAGTGTGGTTTCACAGCAATGTGGGCCAGGCTGCCGTGAAACCACCTTTAGAGCAATGTTCTCTGCCATCAGCGTTACCGAAGAGGTGGGGAACGGAGGAGGTGGTCGAAGTTACGACATGGGTGATTCTTGCATCCGCAAATGGAGCCTGTTTTCACAAAGATTTAGGTGTTGTACGCTGTTATTTCTGCGATTATTGAAGCCAATTTTTTTTTTCTTTCCAGGGTGTTTGTTGTCATTGGGAGTGCGGCTTGGCTTATAGGTGGAAAAATGCGTATATTTGATCATTTCGAATGCTCAAATTTGGACCAAAGCGAATATTGAATCGTATACGATTCAATAAAATATTAAAGATATTGAATATTCACACAATTCGCACCATGAAATGGGCAAAGTAGAAAGGAGGAGCTATGGCTGCAGCAATGAACAAAACACTATATATAATTGTCCCTCACTGCAGCAAAAGTGTGTATACTGTAGAGCAAAATTTTTTTTAGAAAAAGAGAAATTGTTAGTCTTCTAATTTTTTTTTTCAGAAGAACCACAATACTACGATGTACTGCGACCTCTCACTGGCTTCCACCTTCACCAGAACGCTATAAGTGCATAGTCATTGGCTTGCTCTTTAGTCATGGGAAAAGAAAACAACACCTGTTTACATTGGCTGAATGGCTGTTGGCCTGTTTGTGCCGCTCGCTCAGGCTAACAGGAGGCGAAGGTTCATGCTCGCTCTCTTCAGCTTTCACATAAGACGTCTCCTGCAGTCCCCCTAACTGGCAACAATCAGTTAGGGGGACTGCAGGAGCACTAAAGTAGTCCATGGAATAGGTCTGTCCAAAGAGTGAAAATGTGAAAGGGAACATGACGAAATGTTTCATGACAGATGGCATCGCGGTAGTACCACAATGTTTTGCACAGAACTCCAGCAAATGGGCCTATATGCTATGCCAGTTCGTACTGTACAAGAGCAAAAAAAATCAATGAGTACACAGACATAGGCATCATTAAAATAATAAAAAATACATAAAAATGGATGCAGCTGTTCCAAGGAAATCAGTACACAGCATTCCTCTCATGAAGCAGATTGCCACTGACTGATATGTTGAGATAGATTGTAAAGCTTGACTGCTTTAGCGTTTCTTGAGTGGTCGTTTATATTGAATTACCGCTTATAACAAATTTTTTCGCCATCCCGCTGCGTTATAAAGAGGGATCCCTGTATTTCTGAAATAGTCTATTTTATCTTTAAATACATTTCTCCACTTCAATACAAAGTCGTTCAGGGCCCCTTTAAGCAGGAGACCTTATCACAAACCAGAGTACTGTACAAATAACAGGCAGGATCTGCTGAAGTTCTATAACAGACAGAAATCAGTTCACGCCAACTTATAACCCGAGGTCAGGTAAGGTTACGAGTTTGAGTGAACTCGCAACACAATAAAATCAAACTCATCTGCCATTATAACTCATTTGAACTTAACATAAAGGCATTACACTATAGAGCATTATGTTGCAGGTCCAAGACTTCGCCCCCTAAGCCCCACATCAAAGTTGCAACAATACACAGTTCCCCTTCACACAGACTCTAGCCACAACAAAACAGCAATCCCTGCATCAACAACAAAGCCAATGGCTAAGCTTCACATCAATGAATGATTCAACTTGAATATGAAGAACAGCCACAAAACTGGGAAAGATCACACAGTAACTCCATAATACTAGAGAAGTGCCTCCAGTCAAAAAATGCTTAAGAGCAACACATCTTACTATACCAATCAATTAATGAAGACAGATAAAAGACAATTTCTAATAACCAAACTTCAATACAATCACTGCCACTTCAGTACTACGCCAATGCAAAAGCTGCCAGATGGCATTATCAAGACTTGCTCACTTGTAATCTGAAGGTGGCTTGTACTCTTGATTGATGGTGAACATTTCTTGTATGAGCACATGCCGCTCATCCTCCAACTTTTTTCGCACTCGATACTCGCGCGTGTTCAGCCTCTTTCCAGCACTGTTGTAAATTGGCTCTGGAGATGGCGACCTAGAAAGAAAGAACAAGAGGTGCACAGTTTGTGTAGCATTAAGACTGTGCTCAGTCAATGCATGTCAAAAGCACTCCACAGCTCATTCGCCCTTTGCTTTCTACAGGGATGTGTTAAAAAATAACTTTTCATGGACAGCAGCTCTGCCTGTGGATGGCAGTACAGTGGCTCTGCTTGAGCCATGTCTCTCTAGATTATTACAAATGCCAATTACAGGGCCACTCAAAATGCTGATAACACAGCTGTCACACAAAAACAACATTCAGGCACCATGTTGAGTGGTAGCGAGCATAGCTCTAAAACTTCCCTCTTAAGGGCAAGCAACAAGGTACCGTAAAAACCGGCGTATAATACAAACGCGCATATATACGAGGTTAAATTTTTGGGACGCGAAATGGAAAACAAAGTTTTATCCGTGTATAATACGAGTTAGGAAAACTCGAGGAAAACATTTATTTAAATTGCACTTAGCACTCCGATCGCTGTCTTCCTAAGCTGCGCTCTCTTCGGATAGTTTCTTGCCGGACATATCTTCCAAGAGGTACTCATCCTCTGTGCCATTGAGCGCGTTCTGAGATGCCACACTTCTTGAATGCGCGACGCACAAGGTCCTCTGGTATGCTGGTCCATGCGTCCACAATCCACTTGCATAGCGTGGCTGGCGAAGCCCGCTTCAGCCACCTGGTCGGCGTCACTGCAGGCTCATCTGAGCGCATCCAATCTGTGTAACAACACTTGACCGCGTCCTTGAACGGCTTGTTCACACAAACATCTAAAGGCTGCATGTGAGACGTCATCCCACCCGGGATAACGACGAGTTCAATGCCAAATTCGCGCAACAGTCTCTTCACCGAGTCGGCCAAATGGCAACGAAATGCGTCCAGCACAAATATGGATGGGAAAGACAACGGTGCGTCTGGCCGCCTACACCGGACGGACTTTATCAACTCGAGCACAAGATTCTCGTTCATTCAGCCTTTCTCAGGGCATCTCATGACCACATTTTTTTGGCAGCTCCTCACCTTTAGGCACTATCTTGCGCTTGAGGACGACAGAGGGCGGGAGCTTGCGCCTGTCTGTCATGCACGACAACATGACGGTAACTCGCATTTCCTTGTTGCCAGAGGACCAAACATAAACTTGTTTAGAGCCCTTTTCGTGCACGGTGAGGGGCGATGGCATGTCCAGATAAACCGGCATTTGGTCAGGATTGCCGATTTGCCCTAGCTGGAAGTTCTTGGACTTGCACAGCGAAATAACGCGGCGCTGGAAAACCACAAGCAGCTCTTCGAACGATTCTGGCCACTTTTGCGAAATCGAAGTTTGGTGGTGTAAAGAACATCCAGCAAGGCACATATAGCGATAAATTCAGTGCTTGCTCGCTTTGAAGGCAGAGCTTGGTAGCCCTTTTTTCCTTGTAAGCTCCTTAGCTTTTGCCTACATAAGCTCCACGCTCACAGCTAGATGCACGGCTCGCTGTTGGCATACGAACTCCGTCAGGGTGAGTACGATTTAGGGGAATGCCCCACTCTTCGGGCCACGAAAGCTTCTCCGCGTTCTGCTGCACGCAAAAAGGGTTTTCTTTTGTCGACGCCACCCGCGAATGCTTCTCTCATTGACGCCAAACTGCCTCCCAGCCGCACTGTTACCGATGTCCTGTGCGGCTAAAATAACCTTTCTCTTGAAAGCAGTCGAGTACTGTTTTCGTGGTCCGGAGATCTTGGTCCTTCAATGAGGAATAAAAAAGATGAACTCCGGGAAGCGTGGTTTGCACATGTGCTGCCAAGGTGCGCACTCAACAATAAAGAAACGATGCTGTAGTTACGCAGGAATAACAAAACCAAGCCGTAGCCACGCAGTAGTAAGGAAGCCAAGCCACAGCCACCCAGCAATAACAAAGTCAAACCATTGCCACGCAGCATTAACGAAACCAAAACATTTAGCCAAAATTTCTGACTGAATTCTTTATTCGGATCTGCATATAGTACGAGGCAAATATTTGGGACACTAAAAATAGGAAAAAAAACCTCGTATTATACGTGGGTTTTTACGGTATGTATTTGAGGTACTTAACTCACAAAGTTCATGCAACTGCAAACACACATCAAAATTCTGAGACCACTTTAATGAATATCGTTAGACATATGGCAAGAATTTATTATCTGCTCTTATATTCCAGACTGAAGTAAGCAAAATACGGAAAAATGTGGAGTAGAACACCATTTGTGAAAATTTTTCTATATGGATGCTGAAAACGAAACTTAAGTGGCCTGAAAGAATTCATAAAAGCAACAGCTGGTTAGGCAGCAAAGCGCCCTGAAAAAAAAAAAAAGACAATATTATTCTATTGCAACTTTTCAATCTTGCTGAGCTAAGTCTCTGCTTCAAACATTGTGTGCGAGTCGCTGGTGTTGTCATTGCAAGAAAGTTACTCCATACAATTTTGTTTTATAAATTAGAAAAATAGTACTGACAGGAAAGCGCTTGTTTAATTTACTTGAATGATTCAAGTGGTTCAAACTGACTAGATTGTACCTCTTTTGTGTTATGACCAAACAGGAAAAACACTGCATATTTTGCAAGACTTTGCACTTGTCCTTATCATAGCATAGAAGGTCATTCTTTTTAAAATTAGCCACTAGTGTTGCTCAGTGGATGTTTACACCGAAATATCATGGTGGAATTAAAGCAATAAAATAATCATGTAGTACACTGTACTGCCCTTCTCTAGAACCTTTTTGGTACCCATAGCATTCAATATTTTGGAAGCCACTTTAGTGCACTGTAACATTATTGCCAGGAGTGCCATACGAAGTAATTTGAGGCTCATACTATTGAGCTGGGACAACTGACACATGGCAATCACTGTTTGCTTTTATCCCTCCTCTGCACCATTTCCACCACCCACTTCCCCATCTATGTTACAGTATAGTGTACTTAGATTGCAAAGCACAGCAATTCAATTTTACTTAGAAATATGCTGAAAACTGATCTGACCAGAAAAACCAACACTGTTGAAGTGGTAGTTTCGTTCTACGCTGACTGGTCCAACATGAAAACTTAAGAAAAGAAAGTCTAGAGTATGAGAAGTAAATTACAATAATAAAGACAATAGCTTGAAAATGTGATTATTCAAGATGCTTCATGATGAGTCAATCATATTAACGGTGAATTTCACTGGTCATATTGTCCAACCAAGAGCTGCCCGAATCCTTGAGAAAGCACTATGATTGCATGATTTGTAAATTGAAATCTGTACAAAAAAAAAAAAATTATTTGCGCCACATTCTAGCAAAAACGTCTTCCATTCTCATTTCCATGGTTACCAGGGTAATTAAAATGTTGCCACTGCTGTTGTGTACAGTTGAACCCACTTATAACGGAACATAATTCTGGGAAAGTGCTCATATCAGTAGTTCATCACATTTGGAGTTACCTCTAAAACCTGTAAAAAGCAATGACAATGCATGTAGCTGAGCGCTACAGTTGAAAAGCCGCCTCATTGTTATAAGAATTCAATAATGGTTGCCTATTTTGCACTGTGGCTGCCCATCCACTTTATTCAATTTTCCATATCGTCATCCTCCGGACGCAGTCACACCGTGCATTGAGTTAACTTTATTGGCACCTCTACCATGAAACAGCCATGAATCACGTCCCTGCATATTCCCAGCAAGTCAATAACTGGCCAGTGATGCAAGCAATAAGGTGTGGCCAACATACGCAACTATCTTTCTTTTTTATTGCTTTTCTTAGTATTTCTGTTCATGGGTTCTGTGGAGGGCATGCAGAAAGAAAATGACAAAGCTTTCCAAGATTTTGAAGAAGCCCATTTCTGTCTAACTTTTTTTTTTTGCTTGTGCATTCATTTTTATTCTTGCTTCTTGCAATTGGGGTCAAAGCATTGCAAAATGGTTGTTACATCTAAATTTGTGGAATTACATGGAATTGTTATAAGTGGGTGCTCTTCAAGCAACTTCCACCCAATGGCTGTAAACGGCAAATGACAGCCAGCAAAAAAGGGCAAGCGCTCCACTTCAAAAGGAAAAGACACGAAACACTGAAGACTGACCAGTGAATTCACCTTAAGACAAAAGCCATAAGGCTGTTAGTAGCATTCTTTTAATGCAACTGTTTATCTGCGCCATGGTATTGTGCATCAGTGTGAAACACCAAGTAGTCCAGAAACAAGTTATTTTATGAAAGATAGATACCAAATACTTTACTAGGAGCACATCTGCCTACAACGAACAAGGTCAGTACTTAAGACATGTATTTTTATGACAGTGTTGAGACTGTTATGCTGGAACCTAGCCATGAAAAACGATAGGACTGGTCTAAATGGTGCCCATTTAAACAGGGCAAGGGAGGCTGACTTAACGTTATGACAACACACCTAACTCACTTGCACAGGAGGCAGAGACTGAGTGAAGCAATCCAGTTCACCTTAAATTTAAAATTTGCTATATTAACTGAACCTTTTTAACACTTTTTTAATAGTGCGCCTAAGTGTCTCAAAACTGCACAGTAAATTATGAGAGTTGCCATAGTTGAGGGCACTGGATTATATTTAACCACGTAGGATTCTGTAAAGTACAATCAAAACACAGTACAGAAGCATTTTGATAAATTTTCTGTGAGCAATATTAAAGCAAATTAAGAAAATAATACAGATCAACCGAATCACCAATCCCACTAACCTCCTGTGCAATACATGTATGTTGTCATGATGTCTAGCTTGAAACAGTCACTACAGAAATAGGATTCACGAGCTTAAGTTGTTTTTCTCCAACACCAAAAGTATCTTTACATCCATGAGGGGAAACAAAAAGATGTGATGCTATCTCTATTGCACCAGCACTTGCTTGTTACAACACAGCTGCAAAGGCATTATTACAACCAGCACCAAGTGCTCAGTATAATATTCTTCTCATTTTGGAAGCTTTGTGCACTACGTCTCCAGAGAACTAGAAGAGAGGTCTATTATATCTCATCCGTAACGGCCTACAACGCCTTTCAAAATAGGCCCAACTGGCCAAAGGTAGTTAGCTGTCTCAGAAAGGGTAAGTTAATTCACATTCGGCCTACAAATAAACATCTCAAGCAACATAAATGTACCTTCTCTAAACAATTATCTGGCTAATTATTTCAGACTGCAAATCCTTTGCTGTAACGGTTTCATATAGGCATCTGTACTTTTCAATTAAAAAAAAAAAAAGACTACTCAATCTTTTTTGTTCCCTTTATTAGTATAACACCAATTTTTAAGTACAGACGGTATTTTGTGAATGGAGAGAAAGCAAAAGGCTTTTCTGTCACTGCAACACAGTCTGTACCTTGAGAATTAGTCCACACATTCCACTTGTAAGTGGAGGAAGCCATGGCAATATGTTGTGGTTGCACAAGTTACACTAAGGCAGAATTAAGTTGCCGAGTTAAAGGAGTAGCTGACATTTTAGAAGTCGTAACCCAGATGATAGCTGCAGAGAGAGAGGGGGAAGGGGAAAACTACAGCTTAAATCGGTGCCTAGAATGTCCTCCTGGTAAGAGCTAGCGTACTTTGGAAAAGTAGTGCAGCTGCTTCCACAGTGAGAAATCTGCAGCAGCTGCACTGCCCTTTGTGATTAGGATGAGCAGAAGTGGCCAGCTGGCCACCCGTCTCATCCGCACCACAGTGCAAGCAGGGCGCACCTCCCCCTCAAAGTACGGGAAAGTGCAAAAAGGATAGGAAGAAAAAACAGATTTGTTTAGCCTTTGTGATCCTCGAAGACGAGCACACACGCAGGGGGGGAAGAAAAGAGTGCATTAGATGATGCAGCCAGGGCAGCTCTGGTCCAAACCTGTCCTCAGGGTTGAAGGGGATGCCAAGGTCCTCAGTGCGCAGCCTCCTGCTGAGCTCTTCAATCTGGAGTTGCACTGGAAGAGATGGGGTTAGAGAAAGAAGGGGCGGGGCCCCCCAGCAATTAACCCCGCGTTCAGCCCAACCAAAAGGGCCAGCCTGGCCTGTACACAACCCACATCCCTGGAGTCGGGCGGCGGCCAGCCACCTCACAAGGCAGCCACTGCACACACACACACCGCTGGGGCATGCCAGCAGCCCTATGCGCGGCCGCCTGGAAGATGCGGTGCCATGAAGCCCAGCACACAGGGTGCAGAGAGTGCCGACCCTGGCCTGTGCCTCAACACCTGCTTGGCTGACATGGCACACACACACTGAGCTCTGCTGTTAACACGCACTGCCATTAACTGCTCATTATGTGACCAAACAACTAGTGAGGTAAACAATTCATGCCTTGTATCAGCTGCTTGCCACAACGTGCAATACGATATCATGCCCCAAGAGAAAGATAAAAAAGCAGTGCATTCTAACATGCACACAGGACAAATAATCTAAGTTATGCATCATATATTACAGGATAGCACCACAGTGACAAATGCTGATCTGTAACTTCTAAAAATGCTTAGCAAATAGGACACATCAGGACCTTATATAGAATAAGTAGGCTAACACTGTTTCAACACCACAAAAGAAGTTCACATAATCTTACTTTACAAGAACATATAGCCTACCCAGTTCAAGAAGCTTAATTCAAATTTAACGAAACAGATACACACATGAAAAGGCAAAATGTTACCAGATATTAAGCCTCGTGCAAATAATAGTTGTCAGAAAAATAAAGTTAATTGCGCTATTCATATAGCATGAGCAGGCTCACAATATCAAGGAGGAGCAATAAAATTAACTAACTTCCTGTCCCTACAAATGCTATGCAAGCTGTTACAAATGAAATCACTGTGCATGATGACAAATGCACAACACAGTGTTCTTGTCATGTTGCCAGACCCGGACTGGTTCCTCTGCCAGTTTTATATCCATGAAATGAAGCTGGAAGCCTATCATAGCATATGTGAATAGCAAATTAATGAAGAATACATCATCCTGGACAACAAATATCGACAGAGAAACAGTCAATCTTACTTCTAGTGCCTCCATTTTTTAGCAATGACTAAAAGAAAAACCTTACCTGAACATATTATCAGCAGTCACTCCGGCAATTGTTTTTAATATATGTATGTATCTGTTGTACACTCAAACAGAAAAAGGCTAAAGAAATATCTATTCAAAACATGACAGCTAATTCACAGGAGAAAACCCTTTGCTGAACAGGAGTCTTTCAACTGAAAAGCAGAGAAAACCAACTTACACAGATAGGCCCGCTCCTGGTTTGGATCCAAGTTTGTAGGGAGTACAGTGGGCATTCCAGGGATGAACACCTTTTCCTTCTCGTCACAGCACCAGCGGCTTCTTCGCTTTCGACGACGTTCACCAGTGTTAGCCTCTAAAGAACCCATGGAACCCATGGAGCCCATGCTCGTATTGCTGTTTTCATCCTGACTAGCCCAGGATGGCAGCATTGAGACAACAGGTGGTGCTCCAGTCATTGCAGCTGAAAAGAAGAATACAGACGTCATTCCAACCTAAAATTTTGCTAATTATAGATGGCTCAAATGTCACTTAAAAATGTACAGGTAGGCAGAATGAGCAGTAGGCATCCTATTCTGTGGTCTGTTGCATTACTCTGTTTAAATATAAAGTGCTTTTCATGATGAAAAGCCCTGCAACAAGATTACCAGCATGCCGAATCAATACATCAACAAGGCGGCACAAAACACAGGAACTTACAGCTATCTGACCTGCTAAATATTGTCACAAGTCGCACTAAAGCAGGCTTGATATATATTCACTTTATGCTAAAGGCCTGGAGAACAAAATGAAGACCATGCAAAATAGTTAAGGCTAAACCCCATGAGCGCGATTTTGTGCGTGACAGCGACGAGCGACGGATCGGGCAGTCACGCGAACAGATCGCTCGGTCTTGTCGTGCGATCGCTCGGCTCTGCAAATCTAGAATTCGTCACTCGTTGCCCAGAAGTGCTATGAGCAACTAGCCAATAGTAGGCAGCCAGAACCGGATGTACATTAGTGACGTATTACCAGTTTGCACACGTGCGCACTTCTCGGTATACAAACGCAACAAGCGAACTACCGAATTTCGATATGTAAACGAAAAGAAACTCCAGGACCCTTCAAAAATAATTTATGTTGCTTTGTGCAGCCAAGCAAATCAACTTAAATAATTATAGCAAGTGCCACGCCAGGTTTGGCGCTAACTCGATCCCCTAGTACCAGCAACACTGAAGAGCCGTCGTACGAAGCGGTCGCTCGCTTGGAGTTCTGGGCGAAGAGCGAACGCGACAGCCATCTCCATCGCGTCGCTTGTCGCTGTTGCGCGCAAGATCGCTTGCATGGGGTTTATCAAGCGACACGATGGAGATGGCTGTCGTATTCGCTCGTCGCCTACAAGTTGTACCCCATGCGAGTGATGACTTCGAGCGACGTCTCCCCAGTGTTGCCGGTATTCAATATAGGCACCGAAACTAGCATGACGTGTGCTTTATTAACTTAAGTTGATGTGTTTTACTGTAAAAAGCAGCATAAAATATTTCTGAAAGTTTTGCAGTAGGTTCTTATCCTTGCACGTATAAAAATAATATTGTTTGCTCGTTCCGTGCGACAATCGGAAGTACTTGAGTTATGTACATCCAGTTCCGGCTTTGCGCTATTGGCTAGTCGCTCATAGCACTTCTGGGCGACGAGCGACGAATTCTGGATTTGCAGAACCGAGCGATCTGGGGCCATATTCTGAAACGTTCGCCTTCCGCGAAAGTCAAATTCAATAAGCCAAGCGACTGCTTACCCATGACGTCAGCGTGCACTACCAACGCGTGCTCTCGAACGCTTCACATCGCAGGAGAGATTGCGCCCGGCAAGTGCAGAGCGGCTCGGGTGTGTTGTTTTCGAGTGTAGTGGCCACAGTACGGGTTCTGCGCACTGACTACGTTTGCTTACGGCCTCTTTAGGTAAAATAAATTGAATAAGGAGGTATGAAATGTCTTATTTTATATGAACCAACAAACATTGCCGCGAAACAATGCGTGTAAAACGCCACCAAAAAGGCTACTATAAACTACCACCTATCTTATCTCTACTACACTCCACCACCAACCGAACACCAAGAGACACCAAAAGACATGTTCATTCATTCAATAAATGTCGAGAGCACCCATCGGCACCATGACGTTAAAATGACGTAGACCAGAACTACTAGATGGCGCTGTTTAATTTCCAGCTTTGCTAAAATCTCCAATCGGCGTGCACCGTTGGCGGAGGCGTGGCCAGGGCGAAACTTTCGCAGAGGCAAACGTTTCAGATACGTCCCCTGTTCACGTGACGGCCCGATCCGTCGCTCGTCGCTGTCGCGCACAAAATTGCGCTCATGGGGTTTAGCCTTCATACTTATACTTTACTCGACATGAAAAGCTCATGACAAACTGATTGCCTTATTCCCCATTTTAAACTGGCAATTATGTTTTGCATGGAGTATAAGATGGAATTAAAGTGAGAAATTAGACTGCCTTTGCCTACACTCTAAGAGAGAACAGTAAAGTTTTACATGCATTAAGTTCAATATAATGCTACTTCACTCGAGGCAAGCACCAACTTCCGCCACTAGCAATAACATCAACAGGGGTGGAAGCAGCCAAGGATGTTTTGCAGCAGCTGTGGGAGCAGCAAATTGGCCACATTATAACAGGTTTGGAGCGTCAATTGTCCGTTTTGGAGCTCGAGATATGCATTTTGTATCAGTTTGGTAAAACTCAGCACGAATGAAATAGACACAGATAAAAAAAAGATGTAGCATTAAGTCACATACCGGCTGTGCTAACTTGACCAAGAAATTAAAAGCCAACGGTGCCCAATCTATGGTGATGTCATGCTAGTTATATATATATTTTTTTCACAGTGCATAAATAACTAAGATAAAGTTAAATTAGTCAGCTTTTATTAATGTTCTTAATAAATAAGGTGTCAATGCAAATCATGTGGAGTACGTCGTGAAATGACCAATAACAGTGCTTAAAGCAACCTGGGTCTTGTAGCCCTTTCAATTTTACAAATTCCAAGTGACAGTGTGACATCAGCGGTTTCTTACATAAACCTCATCTGGTATGTTATCTTACACAGGCCCATAAGGATTAAACATGTGCGCTGAAAGCTGCTGATGCATTGAGGAAATGGAGTGCAAGCGCTCATTCCCAGTGCAATAAGTTATGCCTGGTATTTAAGGTTTACTTTTGAGACCGCTGTAAGCCCTGGCATGTGGACATTACGTCAGGGCATTTTTTATTTTCACAGGCTTTCCTTTTCATCAGAAAGGGTGACTGCAGAATACTGAGATTGATTTAAACATGTTATCATTCATTTTTTCCATATCCTCTACAAGCCTGAGATTGACACCTTATCGATTAACTTAATAAAAGATAGCTAGTTAAACTTAATTACTTGTGCACAATGGAAAAAGATGCTCATGACTAGCATGACCAACGCCCTTCAACATACAGTGAGTGCCATTCACATAAAGACCTGCATTATTTATTTCTTGGCCACATTTTGTTGGCAATCTGTTGCATTCACCAAATGTACTTTTACTGTAACATTCAATATCATTAGATTAAAACGAATTTGTGAAACATTTGAATAACCAATGGCTTGGTCAGTAAATGCAACGAATCCTGCTGAGGTACAGTGCATTTCACATATTTCAATCATCAAATCAGCAGAGGCCAGTAACCTGTGGGAATTACTCCATAGGATTTTTCAAAGAATGCCTCCAGTTAACTAAGTGCCAAATTGTCAGTAAATTTCCTAACAGTTACGAAAACTTGCCTTATGCATCACAACAGTACCTTCTTCAATGCAAATCTCCCGAATATGCCAACATATTCATGCCAGCACCTCTGCAATTCTTGCTGCCAGCCACACGTGTTAGCATCAGCTCGTTTCCCTTCTGGCTTTTCTTCAATCGCTTTTATTGATCAAATCTACTTGTCTTCCTTAATCTAATATTAAACATTTTGTTCAAAATTTTCCACAAAATTTCCAGAATGCTGTTTTAGTTCTCTTCCTCCACTGTGTAAATGACTCCAATACAAACACCCTTTTACCCTATCTTCACATCAACTTCCTTTCATATTCTCGATTCTTTATTCAAATATTTGATTTTGTGCTTCCTACACTAAACAGGTGACCAGCCCACGCCTTATCACATGACTTCATTCAGGGAGCCCTTGTGGGCACCTAATGCCAATTAACACGAAGCATAAACCGAAGTATTACATTCCACCACATGAAGCCCTGTAATGCTCTAATATTCATTATATATGCACTCACTTTGCTTTTGCTTTGCATGGCCTTTCGCGATATATATTACCCTGTTGTACGTACATGTGCCAAGGCACTTATATACAGCTACCTTCGTATCTGGTGGCCACTGATTAAAATCGACGAGATTAACCTTCCCGCGTTCCCGCTGCAAGCGCGATGCGCACGTGGCGTGAGCTGAACGCAGGTCCGCCAAGAAATAGCATCGACCGAGTTTCTTGACTCAGCAATGTGAACTGTTGCATTGCATCGTTAACCAGCCAATATGCATAAGTAATATGCACAAACGTGCATGGAAAACTCAAATCCGATCTCGTGATTGGCAACTACTGCTCTCGCATCAGTCTAAAACGGCAATCAACAATCATTTAATCGTAACGTTAGGAAGGAAACTTGAACATCGCAGAAAGAGCCACGGATACTGCAACACTTGAGCTGAAGATTTTAAATGTCGGATAATGCCTATTACACAAGCTAACAGCCGCTACACGTATACATGTCCAAACACGGCAGCTGTAACGCGCTCACATTTGTCCGCAAGAGCTGTGAACGTTCCTTCGAGACCCAACTTACCAAGATAGTTGAAGTAGAATGTCCAACGAAAAAGTCAGTATTTGAAACGATCTTTTCTCCGAACACCTGAATATCACAGACGCATTGGGAATATAAGGAACAGATGCTCGTGCCGTACGCTGGCTGTACGTCGAAGCATGCGCACGCGCAGATGAGCACGAAATATGTTTAAAAAAAAAAAAGAGAAAGCGGTATAGAACTCACGGAGTGCTGGCTCCCTTTCTTTGTCCCGGTCTCGATCTTTGTCCCTGTCGCGATCACGGTCCTTGTCCCGTTCACGGTCCTTGTCTCGGTCGCGATCTTTGTCCCTGTCGCGGTCTCTATCTCTCCGGTCGCGGCTTTTATCGCGACTTTTGTCACGGCTCTTGCCACGACTTCTGTCACGATGCCGATCCCTGCTGCGATCACGACTCCGGGCGCGCCCACGGTCTCGACCACGGTCTCTCGAACGTTCCTTATCACGGTCTCTCCTGCTGTCTCGGTCGCGGTCACGATCACGGTCTCGATCGCGATCCTTCTCGCGTTCATCATGGTCCTTGTCAAACTTCGTCGACGTAGGCAGGGCAGGGAAGACTGGCAGGACCATGGGCAGCGCAGATGCAGCCACGGCACCGGTAGTGCCGTTGGGTTGCGTTGCGGCTGGTGGCATAGCGCCGGCCATGTAGCTAGGCTTCAACAAAGACACCCCTGTACCAACGGCTGGCCGAGCAGCCGGGAACGAACTTAGGCGTCCCAACGGTGTAGTGTTTGCGCCAGTAGCCATTCCAAACGCGCCAATAACAAAGCGTGATTGATGGTCACAAATCCTTCACTATTCGCTGCGCCTGCGTAGCTACTCAGGCTACCACTACCACATCATTACAGCTTGGCACTATAACATGGCGTCGCAAACCAAGTTGGCCCAGGTTAGCCGGACGACGGGACGGCCTTCTCGTTCTACGTTTTATGACGACATCGAAGACGTCAGCGACACCCTTGTGGAATCAGCCAACATAGGCCAGGGGGCGCTGGCTAGGCGCGCACTTATGGACTTTATACAATACCAGTATCTTTAGGCAATAAAATACAATAATAGTACAATACCAATTAATATTAATAGTACAAAGTAGAAGAAAGAGGTGTAGACACACTTCAGTTTCACAGCACCCTATGCGAGCCCACAGGCCGACATGGCTGCAGCGGCCGTCAGTGGAACTATTGGCGCTGCAGTCGCACCTTTCGTCATTTGCACGAGAAGTGGGCTGGCGACTTGGGGGTCGCGCTGTTGCTTTTTTAGGGGGCCCGCGGGCGCTCAGGAGGTCAGAGTAGGTACTAATGAAGAAGGTCCCCTAGGAGAACATCAGCAGAGCATCGCCGTCGATAACAGAAAAAGGAGGAAAGCAAGAACAAGAGCTCGCCATGCAATAGGCTACATAAACATGCAGGGCGGCAGAAGAAAGGAAAAGTGGGCAGAGATTGAGGAGCAGTTACATAGAGAACAAATAGGGGTGTATGCGGTTACAGAAACGCACCTTAGAGACTCAGAAGAGCCGCCAGTTATTGAGAATTATGTATGGGAAGGGTGCAACAGAACTAAGTCGGAAAGAAAGGGAGGGGGAGTCGGAATGCTCATCCATCAGGGAGCCAAATGGAAAAGAGTAAATTCACAATGTCAAGAGCATCTTTGGTTATCAGGTGCAATGAGTGGGAAAGAAACTTGGCTGGGAGTTACGTATTTGAGAACCGGAAAAAATTGCACAGAGAAGAATAAAGAGTTTGTGTAAGCGCTGATATTAAGGGTCTCGGGAATGGTGCTGAGATTGTCCTATTAGGTGACATGAATGCCCACATACAGGATTTAGATGGCTATACCGACTCGTGATCGTGAATACAGGGCCTAAGTGTGAAGTACAGATCACGTGGGAAGTGGGAAACCAGCAATGGACCATTGATTACTGTCTGATGACAGAAGGAATTAATTCATGATAATTTGAGAGAAATGGTCATCGATGAGGAAGGGTTTAGCAGCATAGGGAGTGACCATAAACGCATCATTTTGAAAATGGGATATGTAGCTGGGAAAGAGAACAAGGAAAGCACAATGGCCAGTCCAAATTTGAACGCTGAACAAATAGTAAATGTAGTCACTAGAGTTGAAGAAGAACTTGGCAAGTGGTCAAGTAAGGAGTGGGAATATGGCGAGCTTCTAAGTGTAATAACGACAGAAATACGGAAAGAGAAACAACATGTTCGTTGGAAAGGAAAAAAGAAACCGAAAAGCTGGTGGAACAAGGAGATATACGAGAAGCGATCGCCGAACGACAGAAAGCATCTCGAGAGCACAGGCAGGCAAAGAAGGCGCAGTTGCCACAGGATGAAGTAACCGGTAAATGGGAAATATACCGGGAGAAAAAGTCTATGGTTCAAATACTGGTGCAAGCAAAATTAAAAGGTGAAAGTGAACGTTGATTGTCAGAAATACGTGAGAAAAAGAAGGCCGCACCTAGAACATTTTGGAATCACATAAAATTATTAGGCAGGAAGTCAGCAACAATACAACAACATACCCTAGACGAAGATGAAAACAGACTGGAAGGAGAAGCGGCAATAAATTACATCCGAAACGCAACAGCCTAATCCTTCCAAGGCAATGACGTGGTTGTGCTTGAGGAAAAAAATAGCATGAAAGAGACCCAAGTGGAAAAGGAGCTGGTGCTGACAAATTTAAACTGGAAGAAAGCGGAAGAGAAAATTCCTAAGCGCACAGCCACAGGGCTGTAGACGAGGTTCCCGTTAGGCTGATAAATGAACTGGGACCAAAAAGTAAGGAAGCTCTGGTGAAAGCAGTGGAAAAAATTTTAAGAGATAGACGAATACCAGACAGTTGGCGACAAAGTAGAATGAATTTAATTTATAAAGGTAAGGGGGAGAAAGAGAGAATTCACTCGTATAGACCGTTGACCATTACATCGGTAATATACAGGCTAGCAATTCAACTTGCAATTTGATGCAGGCAATCAAATTAAAGCTTCAATCATGGGCAGAGAATAATGGCATTTTGGGAGAGCTTCAGAATGGCTTTAGAATAGGTAGGCGTTTGGATGATAACTTGTTTGTTCTTACTCAGTGTATCGAAATATCAAAAGCAGAAAGCAGACCGTTGTATGTGGCTTTTCTGGACATTACAGGAGCATACGACAACGTAGACCGCAACATTTTGCGGGATATTCTGGAAGGGGAAGGCTTAGGTAACGATTGTCTACAGCTTTTGAGAGATATTTACTTAGAAAATACCGTTTGCGTTGAATGGGAAGGGATGAGAAGCGCGGAGAAAGTTCAAATCAACAAGGGACTGAGGCAGGGGTGCCCTTTATCCCCGCTGCTGTTTATGATGTACATGGTGAGAATGAAGAGGGAACTAGAAGGAAGTAATATCGGGTTTAATCTCTTACAAACAGGCAGGTACAGTAATAGAGCAGCAACTCCCAGGTTTATTTTATGCGGACGACATTGTGTTGCTCGCTAACAAGCAAAGTGATTTGCAACGTCTGGCTAATATCTGTGGACAGGAAGGCAACAATTTAGGTTTGAAATTTAGTGTTAGAAAATCAGGTGTTATGGTATTCAATGTAAACAGTGTACAGACAGTGGAGATAAAGGGCCAAGAAATGCCTCGGGTAACAGCTGAATATAAATACCTTGGTATATGGATAAACAAAGGCAATGGATATATGGAAGCACAGGAAAAAACCATAACAGTCAAGGGGAAGAGAAATGCAGCCATAATGAAGCACAGAGCGATATGGGGATACAATAGGTACGAGGTCCTACGAGGTATGTGGAAAGGGGTAATGGTTCCAGGACTTACTTTTGGAAATGCGGTTGTTTGCTTTAAATGAGGGGTACAATCAGGGCTCGACGGGAACCAAAGGTCAGTGGGTCGCCTAGCATTGGGCGCTCACGGGAAGACTACAAATGAAGCTGTGCAGGGGGATATGGGCTGGACTAGTTTTGAAGTGAGGGAAGCTCGCAGTAAAATTGAGTATGAAGAACGGCTGAGGAATATGGAAGAAAGTAAATGGGCTGGGAGAGTGTTCAGGTATCTGTACAGGAAAAACATTGATTCACAGTGGAGGAAAAGAACTAGGAAGCTTACCAGCAAGTATGCGGCCTGTGGGGTGGGCAACACAGTAACAAAGAAGGTCAAGCGTAAAGTTAGAGAGGCTGAGTTAGTCTCATGGGTGGCGGCAATGGAAAAGAAACCTGCCATGAGTAACTACTTAAGAGGAAAAAACGAAATCAGGAAAGAAACCATTTATGATAACTCAAAGGGAAGCTCATTACTTTTCGAAGCGAGATCGGGATGCCATAGAACACGCACCTATAAAGCGAGATATAAGAAGGAAGAAGAAGCATGTGCTTGCTGCGGTAAAGCTAGGGAAACGACGGTGCATATTTTATTAGAATGTGAAGACGTCTACCCAGCGGTCGATTTAGGCACCACTGGCCTCCTTGAAGCCCTTGGGTTCAGCGGGAGCAGTGGTAAAGCAAACAGGTCCACAATAGACATTAGTAAGAGGCGATTGGAGGATTGGTGGAAGAAAAGTAGGGAAACGACTGAAGACGGAGACGTACAAAAACACAGTTCGCAATAGGAAATCAGAAAATTTGGACGTGTTAGATCATAGTGTTTTTTTTTTTTCTTTTTTCATTGGTTAACCTAGGTAGGATATCAGGCAGCATAGTAGCAAGAGCTTGGTGGCGCAACCCACCGCCCCGTTCCAAAGGGGACGCTCATAACATCCATCCATCCATCGTCACGCTCCGCGCGTCGTCTGCTCCTGCTGCAATGCGTCGTTTGCACCAACTGGCCTGTACCGATTAACCGTCGGTAAATATAGTTTAGATACGCACTCTGAGTTTTGTGACAAGCCTGCGGCGCTTAAGTAACAGCGACTTTACTATGTCGGTCTATCTGTGTCAATGTGTCTTGCAGTCGCGTCTCTCTTCACACACTGTGCTTCGTCTACCATGATTGGTGCGACGCGTCGTTTGCCCCACCAAACCTGTACCGCTTGTTCGTTAGTGAATGTGATTTAGCTGCCTGCTCAAATTTTGATGCGAAGGTTAATGCGAAAAACTATATTACCCTGCGCCGACCTCGAAATGCACGTGTGTTTTTGTGTAGCTGTACGGCGCAAATGAGCAGCCGGGTGCGACAATTTGGCTTTCCAACCAACTTTTCGTAGTCAGAAGCGTCACACTGGTCTGCTCAGTGCTTTTTTCTGGCAGTGTATCCATACCACGTGTAATGAATGAATGAATAAAGCCTTTATTTTAAGGAAGGGGACGGCTCTAGGCCGCTGATGGGGAGTAGGAGGGAAGGGAATATGGGTACCCAGACTGTTGGCTGAAACACTTCTTCATCTCAGTCTGGGATCTTCCGCTTTATGCAGGCTCAGGTGCATGTTCAGTTCCGCCGCTCTCACATGGGCTGATCGACCCCTTCTACACTACTCGAAACAGGCCACTTTGTCTGCCATATGTCGCAATGGCTTTCTGTGTTTCACGGTTAGTTTGTATTGCAATTCCTAGTGTTCTAATGTCTCCGTGTAGTAGATGCTGAATGTTGGATCTCCCTTGTGAAAAAGCTGCACAGCTCCAAATGAGGTGTTGCAAGTCTGCTCTGCATGACTCCTGGCAATGTGTACATCGGGTGTAAGTCTTCGCAATCGTGGCTTGTCTGGGTTGGTGCCATTTCTCAAGTATGTGTGGTGTGTATGCAGCGTTGGCCATAACCTTATTCAAGAAAACCTCTTCCGTGCGGGTAAGCCCGCCCTTGTCGTCAAACACATGTACTGGTGTAGCTTCTAATAGTCTCCGTTTACTGTCTGCTTTTATTTTAGTACGAATGTAATGCATGAGTGCTCTGCTAGGATAGCCTGCAGCCAATATCTTTAGGTATGGATTTTGGTCCGCGGGGTTTGGCGAGGAAATGGAGTGTGGGGAGCTGTACGAGTAATCAAGCCCACCCGCTTGCGCGGCAGCTGCATGAGCGGCTGCGTTTCCCCCATCCGCGCCGGTGTGCCCCGGTGTCCATAGGATTTCAACATTCGTCCCAATGTCCTGTATTCTCTTTAGCTTTTTTCTGGTGTCGTTGGCCACCGCATCATCTGTCGTAGGCCCCGTTAATTCGGCCACTGCTTCGTACGAATCAGTAAGGATCCGATAATTTTTTCGCACACTCTGCTCTGCAATGTCTCCCATGTCAATGGGAATGGTGTTGACCGCTCCCCATATAGCTAAGAGCTCAGCGTGCAAGGTTGCACCCCCAGGAAGCTGACATGTGTGATAGCCATTGTGTTGGGGTGCAGATGTGCTAACCCAGGCCATGCTTGCTATGTCGTTTGTGATTGCAGCGTCCGTGTAGATGTCAGTGGTGTGCTGCGGCGTGCTTAATCCCAATCTCTTTTCAAATATTTTTCTAGCTTCCACGTTTCGTCTGGCGATAGGGCGTTGTTGCCTCCGTATGCCCAGTGGTGTTTCCCATGGTGGCGTTATGGTCGCTTCCGCGGGCTCTGGCTTCGCATGGACTTGTTTATCCCATGCCATGATCTGTTTTCCTTGGGTCGTGTTTTCCAACCGGGATCGCATTCGAATTCGTGCTTCACTGATTATGTCCCGTATGGGTGGAATCGCTACGAGCTTGAGCAGGTCCTCGTTCCTCGTGTGCTTTGGTAGCCCAGTAATCGTACGGAGGGTGGCCCTGTGTAACTTTTCGATGTCGCCGAGGTCTCGTTCAGAGAATTCGTACAAGGGTGCCCCGTAAAGAATCCTTCCAACCGCGACCGCTTTTGCAAGCGTTTGGCACGCTTTCTGACGCGCTCCGCCATACTTGCTCGATATTCGTCTAACCATGTGCAACAGCGGTCTCCATTTTTGCTTTAGTGTGCGAATCCATAGCTGGGGGCTGTTGCAGCTAGCAATCTGTGCTCCAAGAATCCTAATTTGTCCATTGGCCGACGTAATATCGCTTTGGCCGATGTGTAAAGTGATCTGCTTGTTTACATTGGTTGCTTTCTTTCCGTCTACGCTGATCAATTCTGTCTTCTCTGGCGAGAGTTGCAGTCCGAGGTTATCTAAAGTGTTGCTAAGGCTCAGGATCGCTGCTTGCAGCTCAGTTTGCATGCTTTGTTTGTCGGAATAATCCGCCGCTTCCGTCCATATTGTTATATCGTCGGCGTAAATAGTAAAACGGGCTGAAGTGTCTCGCTCAAGACTTTCAGCCACACGTGCCATGGCCAGATTGAATAGCATAGGTCCGAGGATGGAGCCCTGGGGCACTCCCCTATCCAAGTAATAGGTCTTCGGACTCCATCCCGGTGCCTTGCCATGGAGCTGAATTGGTCTGCTTTGGAGGAAGCTACGTATCCAATTGTATGTTCTTTGGCTAGGGTACCTGGTTGCCAGTTCCTGTAAGATAGCCTCTTGTTTCACGTTATCGAATGCTTTACGCATATCGACGGCAAGAATATAGTCGGGCATCTGTTTGCGAGACTTACGGTTGATCACTCTGCGGAGCAACCAGAGGCAGTCATGCGTGCCCATGTTCGGCCGAAAACCTGCCTGGGCAGGATGCAAACCCGGTTGTACATATTCGATGTAGTGCTGCATTCTTGTGTGTAGCATTCTTTCTATCAATTTGCAGACAGTTGACGTTAGAGCTATGGGGCGTAGGTTAGCTGGGTTCGTGTGGTCTTTGCCCGGCTTCGGTATGGGGTAGATGAGAGAAAGCTTTAGTGAATCTGGCACTAGTCCGGATTCCCAGGATTCATTGATAATTGTTAAGAGCTGTTCTTGAGCTTCATTGCTGAGGTTTCGAAGTTCTTGCCAAGTCACTCCATCGTGCCCGGGAGCTGATTTCGTTTTGCCTCGTGCAAGGGCTGCTACGAGTTCACCCAGCGTAAAGGGCGTGTCTAGCTCCTCTTTCGCGTTGTCTATCGTTGCAGAAGGCAGCGGTGCAGGAGGCGCCTCGGCAGCATGTGGAAAGAAAGTGTGGATGACGCGGTCCTCCAGCACGGCAGGCTCTTCTCGCAAAAAGAGCTCCTCGAGAGGAGGCGCGCCTTTCTTGCTCCCAAGCAGGCTCCTTAAAATCTGCCATAGCTTTTTTAGGCCGGGTTCCCGGCCAAGCTTCGCGCACGTATTGTGCCACGTGTCTGCTTCGAGTTGTTGTTGGTATTCCTTGATGAGTCGGTATTGATGTTTAAGGCGCATTAGATCTTTGTGACGCTTTCCTTTATACCGGTATTGCTGTGTGAGGCGGTTGACCTTCCGCCATAGATTTGCAAGGTGCATATCCATGTGAGTTGCAGTGTCATCGCATGGGATAGTTTCCCTGGCCTCCGGCCGTGCCTCCGCTATCATAGCGCTGAATTGTTCAAAGTCCACAAAAGAGTCCCCGGTAGCCATTCTAAATTTTTTCCAGTCAAAAAGCACCGTTTCTCTCCTCTCTCGGATCTTTTTGCGATTGAGCGTGATAATTATTGGTAAATGGTCGCTTCCCCATGTCGTCGATTCTACGTTCCATTGCCTTATGAGCCCTGGAGTGGCTAGTGTCAGATCGGGCGTTGTGTCCTGTTGTCGCGCGTGTAGCCCTATGCGGGTTGGTGTTTCTGGTGTGTTGCATATGTCCAGAGTTGACATTTCTATTGCATCGTGCAGTATGCGTCCTCTCGGGTCAGCTTTGGTGTAGCCCCATGTTTGGTGCTTGGCGTTAAAATCTCCCCCCACTAGAATGGGAAGGCCTCCGGCTTGTGCCTGCACCTTACTGAGCCATTGGTAGGAGTCATTCCGGTGCTTGCCCGTTAGGGGTCTGTAGTACGTGGAGACTGCAACCATTGGCCGGTGGCCGCGTGGACATAGTTTTACTGCCACAATTTCTCTAAAATCATTACACAAATCTGGTATCTGCAGTTGGGTTGCGGTGCAGTCATGTCTTACTAAAAGAGCAGCTTGGCCTTGCGCTTGTTGGTTTCCTTTGCCCTGGTGTCGTATCGTAGCCTGCTGGAAGGTTCGGTAACCTCGAATAGTGCATTGTCCCCTTGTCTCCTGTAGAAGCACGACAAGGGGTTTGAATTTTTTTATTTGCTGTCTTAGTGTGGATCCATTCTGCGTAAAACTTCGACAGTTCCATTGGATGCATATAGGCCGTGCCGTCATCTTTCATCTGCTGGCTTGCGCCGTTTAGGTTCGTCATTTTGCTTCTGAATATTTCTCTGAATTTCCGTGAATATTGCCTGCATCTGAGTTTGTATTGCATTCGTTACTGTCTGAAATTCCTCCCGTAGGTTCTTTTCGAGGCGCTGGGTCTCAGTGTGTCTTTCCTGCCTTAGGATGCTCAGCATCTGTGCATACGCCGAGTCTTGGGCTGTTAGTGGTTTTGGCACTGACGGTGCCTGGTTCTGCTGGGTCTGTGCAGGTCCTGCGAGTTGCAGCTTTCTAGAGTTTGCCGTGGTTTTCCGACTAATTGATCGCCCGACGCGACTGTTAGAACGCGTGCGTTTTTCTCGGTCTGCCGGCGTCTCTGATTCACGTTGCCGTGGCGTTGGCGGTGGTTGCGTATCTCGTTGCTCTGGTGGTAGTCGTGCGAGTATTTGCTGCAGCATTGCTCTCAACTGCTGATTTTCTTTTCTTAGTTCTTTTATTTGTTGCTCATAGTGAGCGGATAGCGTGGGTTGTGTGGATGCTCCCGCCAGTACTTTTTCAGACCAGGTCACTGTCCTCTGACCTTCTTCTATGTTCTGCACGACTTTCTTAATGTCTTTCGGTGCACGGCTAGGACATGCTGAGTTTAGCGATATGTGGCCCTGTTTCTGGCATGCGACACAGAATAGCTCTTCGTCGCATTCGTTGTCTTCAGGGTGTTTTCTACCACACTGTTTACACACTTCGTCTGAAGGGCAATACTTGGCAATGTGTCCCAAGCCGTGACAATTGTAGCAAGCTATAACCTTCGGTCTGTACTCATGCACCCTTGTGATCTCATAATCGAACACGAGCCTGTTTGGGGGAGATTCCGTATTAAATGTTAGCAGCAGCATGTTTGTCTTCCCGAGCAGACGTGCCTCTAGGATAGTTGCCGTCTCGCATCTCAAGTGATCCTTGATATATTCAATGGTCTGGCCGGGACGCACCTTGATGACCCCCCGACTGTTCCCCACCTTCTGTGTTGGCGTTCTTTCAATTATCACTTCATACGTACGAACGCGACCGCTCATTTTCTCAGCTAATCGTGTCAGCGCCGCAAGCCTCTTCGCGTGTTCTTCATCCCTGACAGTAACCTTAATGCAGTTCGCTGCAGGGTCGTAGCGGAAAATTGATAATTCTGCAAGTTCCCAACTTCTTGCCGTCATCTCTAGTGCTGCTGTTATAGCCTGCTTAGGTATGTCATGGACGTGTACCTTGTTAAGTGGCCTGATCGAGAGTGCAAAATGAGGTCGACTTACCCGCTCGAGGCGAAGCTGTTCGGGCTTGACTTTTCTGTTTGGTTTCCGCTTGCTGAAAAAGGACCATCCATTGTCCTCCTCGTTGTCTTCGTCATTGCTATCATCGTTGTCGTCCACGCTGTCATCCTGAATATCCATGTGGTCGTTCACTTGCGACTCCTTCCTTCTGGCCTCTTCCATCGAGGGACGCGCCACGGCGTCTTCGGCTGCAGCTCGGCGTTCACCCGGCGTTTCGACGCTCTCGGTGCGCTTCGCTCGTCGCGTTGTCTGCATTTTGGAGGGGCTATTCTTCAACTTTTCGGCGTCTCTAAGCTGAGATGAGCATGGAGTTCCCGCGCTGGGTCCACTCGAGTGCGAATGTTGCTGTGGTGGCGACATGATGCCGTGCTCACCTGGCCGGCCTCGCCGAGGCCGCACTCGGGCTAGGCCCAGACGTGGTTAGGCTTAGGTCAGCGGGTCGCCGTCGAAAATGTCCTCTTAGCCAGAAAAAAACGTCAACTGGAGCCGTGAAAAAGCACACCACACTCACAGAAAGCGCTCACAGTGTCGTTGCTCAATGTTTTACCACGTAGAATGGTAGTTCCACACAAGCTAAAAGGAAAACATCGAAGAGCCAAAGTGGGACACGTCTTCACACTCTGGCGATCGCAGCGCCCCCCCCCACGTGTAATAAAGACGAGCGCCTGTATATAATCTGCAGCGGTATTAAGAACGTAACGCGCGCAGCTGGAGATTGTAAGGTGCACCAAATGCTACTCCTCTGCTGGTAAGCTATAGCCGCTTCTTATTATTTAAATGCATAAGCATTCTTTGGCGAGTATCCAAGCAAAACCAGTCTGTCAAGCGAAAATTGTAATGCCTTATCTGTACAGAAATGCGTAATTTGCGAAGACGTACATTTAATCGTTAAATTAATGTAAATGTAGATGCATTCTCGGAAGATGCAACAGTCTCGGAAGAGAACAGCAGTTTACGATAGGTAGCAAAGCACTGGAAGTGGTAAGGGAATACATCTACTTAGGGCAGGTAGTGACCACGGATCCGGATCATGAGACTGAAATAACCAGAAGAATAAGAATGGGCTGGGGTGCGTTTGGCAGGCATTCTCAAATCATGAACAGCAGGTTGCCACTATCCCTCAAAAGGAAAGTGTATAGCAGCTGTGTGTTACCAGTACTCACATATGGGGCAGAAACCTGGATGCTTACGAAAAGGGTTCTGCTGAAATTGAGGACGACGCAACGAGCTATGGAAAGAAGAATGATGGGTGCACGTTAAGGGATAAGAAAAGAGCAGATTGGGTGAGGCAACAAACGCGGGTAAACGACATCTTAGTTGAAATCAAGAAAAAGAAATGGGCATGGGCCGGACATGTAATGAGGAGGGAAGATAACCGATGGTCACTAAGGGTTACGGACTGGATTCCAAGGGAAGGGAAGCGTAGCAGGGGGCGGCAGAAAGTTAGGTGGGCGGATGACATTAAGACGTTTGCAGGGACAACATGGCCGCAATTAGTACATGACCGGGGTAGTTGGACAAATATGGGAGAGGCCTTTGCCCTGCAGTGGGCGTAACTAGGCTGATGATGATGATGATGAGATGCATGATTGGTATCAGTATATAAGCTATAAACGATAAACAAACGAAATTAGATCTGTAAACCGCATGCATGTGCTCTCTCCGCTCGCCATCCGTTCCGTCTGTGCATGCCTTTTTGACCAGGATGACCAGGACAAATTTTTCTTCAACTGCGATGCGTTTGTTTCGAGGAACCCATATGGGTTTCCTTTGTAGGAATTGCTGCGAATGGGTGGATGTCTCATTTCTCTTAATTAATGCCTGTTTACATATGTCACTCACGCATATAAAAATATGTACGTTCAATGTGATCGGCAGGAAATAAAGTGGCAAGAACCGATTCGACAACTGAACATTCGTAGGTCAAAGGATTATTTTACTTTCTACGAACAAAATTTGCAACGAACATTGCGAAGCCTTTTTTTTTTTTGCTTGCGCGACCTTCTTTCCAAGTATGCTCTTGCATTTTTTACTGGTTGGTCATGTGCGCGTGCTCTGTAAACGGTCGCTTTATATGGTTCTTTCTTTTCTTTTTTGTCAAGTGAATGCGCATGATCACATAAAACTTCGTTAGTCATGTCAATTAACGATTACAAATCTTCACATCCTAATGTAGGCACTCACAGATGGTTTATCCAGCCTAACTGAGGTACGTGTTCCAGAATAAATTGCTGGAAGCAGGATTCACTAAAGTGTGATAAATTAATGCTTAATTCTCTACGCGCTCAATAATGGTGAATATGCAAGGATTGTTTTGAACGACCTATCTCTGCGAATAAGAGGCTTGAGGGGGTGCAGAATCACGTACATTTGAAGCCACAGGCATTTTTCTTCGTCGTATTGCCCATACTTTTGTTTCTGTAGTTGCTTGATGGTTGTGTTAGTTCGGAGGCTTGCTTGAACAAAGTTGCCTCTACAGCAAGAGTTAACGTTCATAATCTTTCGCAAGTACTGCACTACACTGTTTGTGGTGTCCATATGATCTTGTATGTCGCTGTTTTACTTTGGCTTGATGTTATGCACACCTGGCCGTGCTTTCAAGCCGTCTGCTTCTCTGAGGATGATTACCATTATGCCTTTGAGGGTAGTATAGCCGGCTCGAAATAGCATTTTGTGGATTTTGTTGCAGCTTTCATGCAGAGAACTAGGTGCGATACTCTTCACGCGTACAACACTTTCCATAACTCAAAAGATCCCACAGAGTTGCTTCGTGTAAAACGATTCAAGTATCGCTGCTGCGTGGCATCGTCTTCAATAAATTCACGCTTTCAGAGTACAGAAGGCAAAATCACGGTCGTGAGGTTTTTTTATCACAGTCAGTCGCGCATATTTCGAAAGCAAGCACAACAATATTCCAAGTACAATTGGTTAGAAACCTGCATGAAGTGCATCCCTGCAAGCTTCCGTCGAAGTGCCTGTCAACTCTCGAGCTGCTTCTATAGGTGAACTTCGCTTTCGCATCACATTTCTTGGCTTCGAGATGTGTTCGTGAAGACCGGAATAAGTAGCAGAACTGCGCCGTGAACAAGCGTCCGTATTTCCAGTGAGGAACCAATATATATTTGTTCTCAAGAATTAATATAGATCGTCGTGCTCAACATGAAGTTCACACACGTGGGAATATTATCTAAGGGGCATTCTTTTTTTCAGCGCAGCATGTGTTTCCATGTATAGAACTGTCTGCCGTCGTTGCGGTGCGAACCAGCATCACGTTGCATCTGTCCGCTCGAGCAACCATGGCCAATGCAGAACTGCACAAAAAACTTCTTCCTGTTATGAGACGCCCAAACTCCTCTGCGCGAAACTTTTCACCGGAAGAAACCGCCGCACATCTCACGACGCCAACAACATGACCACAGCATGGCCTCGAGCTCCCCCACTGACGTGCTAGGAGGGATCACGTGGGCATAGCGGCCACGTCGGCTGCTTCGGGAGCGCCGAAGCGAGCTGAAAACGAGTTTAAATTCCCTCGTACGCTGCGGTACTCATTTAGTGGTGAAATTTTCCCGCTTCGAGTGTCCCCTTTACAAAGCTTGAAAGCACTACAATAGGTAGTGGCTGCCTTTGAAGGCGCGCAACATGGTAGGCTACTGCTCGGTGCCGCAAGGCCGGACGCACGTAATGGAGGCCGGTGTCAGCCTTGCTCACATGTAGCCGCAGGACAAGAAGCTGTGTGAAGCTTGGCTCGCGAAACATAAAACCGGCAAACAGTCATCGGCTACAACTCGGATATGCAACAAGCACCGACGCGAGGAAGATTTCTGCTACGGCGGCGGGTCTGCGATGTTCGGAAAACGCGCACTGAGACGCTCGCCCGATTCCGCTGCCCGACTAATGTCATAACGGTTTGGTCTATGAACTTGTCGATGCTATAGATACTGGCAAGTTCACTGGAGTGGAAAGGGAGCGGTAAGAAGCACAATAAAGATGAGCATGACATATGGTCATGTTTGTGTTATGAATTAATGCACTGGATTACAAAAAAAGAAGAGCGGGAAATCGCAGGCTCAGAATGCCGATGAATATACAGTGCGACGCAACTCCAGAATTAATATTGAAAGGTCAAAGAATTTAGAAGACAAAAAAAAAAGATTGAATCGTCGCGACGGCACGCCACAGTCCCCGCACGCGTCGAAGTCTCTACAATGAAATTATTTTTGAACAGCTCTGATAGCGCCAACGCAACAATGGTTGCTTGTATACTGTCAAATGCTCATATTCTGCGGCCTAAAGCTCATGGCACGGTGCGAAAAGGCGCGCGGAGAAAGCGAAACAGTGCGCGGACAAGCATGCAGACGCGCAGTCGGTCGCTGCGAATCTGCGCGATCGCTGCATTGAGGCTTCGTTCTATTACGCTCCATTTAGTTATACAAACACTATAAGAACATATTTCACATAGTTTACTTTCAGCGTTTTCTTACCTTTCATGCAAGAAGCTGGTTCTGGAGACTCCATCGCGGCGACCGCGCGCAGTGGCGTTCACTGTACGTATTCGGTAAAGAGATAGCGTCTGTAAACGATTGTGTGCTTTCAGTTTGCCCAAGATTATTATTTAGACAGTAAAAAACTTCTCTCGTTTCGAAAGTACTTACAGAAATGTCCGAGAGAGCTCGCGCGGGGTGTTTTCAGTGAGCGCTGACAGCAAAACCTATGAAGAGCGCGCCGCATGATCCCTCATACTACGCCAGCGAGGCGCTTCCGATAGATGGCGACTCCGTAACTCCTCGCCGCCAGCACCACCGAAATGAAAAAGTCAACAAAACCAGAAGCGAAACCAGAAATGGTAGAAGTGACGAAAGGTGCGATTGCAGTGCCACTAGTTTGCGTGACCACCACTTGGACCATCTCCATAGCCATCTCCCCCATCTCCCGAGCGGAGCTGAGAAACTGAAGTACGCCTACCCCCCGAACGTTGACTCCAGTATTATTCATCAATTTCCACATATTTCAATTAATGTTCCTGATGCACGCTGCACAATAGCTAGCATTTCAGCCTCTGCTTGTTGCTTTTATTGTTTAGCACGGAGGAAGGAAACTCAGGAGAGGCCCTGACGTCACTCTTCATGAAGCTCAAGTGAAGCCGGAAGTTGGCGTTGCTCCGCCTCTCGGGCCAGCTCTCCTCTCGTTTACATTTCTTGCAAAACCACGCCGCACTGCACGCAACCAGGCTATTCTAGTACACTCTAACCAGGCTGCTCGGACGCGCGCGCTCCGCAGCAATACTAAACAATCGTTAGCACGTTAGCATGATTCCGCCAAAGAGGGCAAAATTTCCCGCGGATATTCCTTCGTCCGGTGCCATTGCCGTGGCTCGGTACATTGCGTACAGCGTTGCATGCGCGTTCATTTCACGAACTTTAGTTCCTCCTGTACCACCTGGCCACAGCGACATCCGGTAGAGCACAGTCCAGATAACGCAGCGCAACAAAACACAGAGAACAACGCAAACCTGCCCGCACGGCTCCTTTGCCATGGTACGAAACCTACGGAGGAACACGTGTGAGCGCACGGAACAATAACAAAGCCGCCATTATGGCCCGAAAGGCGTGGCCGCTACAGCAAAGAAATAAAAAATCAGCAAAAAAGAGGAGAACCTACTGCGTCACATCCTCCACACTTTTCTCCTAGCGTATATCGATCATTTACTCTGGCCGTGCTCGCAAGCTCACATAAACTCCGAACCGAGCAAGCGCAAGTTTGAAAAAGCAATCCGGAGCGAAGAACTCGCTCCTCAACTCTGGGCCGTCCAGCAGGTCCACGATGCCGCCAGGAAACTCAACCTCCCGGGTCCATCGTGGGAGACGCCCACTCCATGAGAGCCCAAAACTCTCGTGGCCTGCAGGACCTCAATAAAGTTGATTTCCTTTCTTCCTTCCTTTCTCCTAGCGAGCGGAGGGGGTAGGGCCTCTCGTCAGTTTCCTTCCTCCATGTTGTTTAGTTTTGATGACCTTTCAAAAAAAAAATTGCTGAAACTGCTTTGAATTTCCCGCTAAAGGGGTCGCTGGTCCAGCATAATCGGGTGATTATACAATGGGAAAAGCAGGTTTCGGAGCCTGTAATTATTCGGCGGGGGCTTAGGCAAGGGTGTCCATTGTCACCTCTGATGTTTATGCTGTACCTACAAGGTTTAGAGGCCACAATACAGCAAAGCGGACTCGGTTTCAACCAACGCCTCCTTTAAAAAGATGCCTGCCGCGTGCGCCGAAAACCTGCTGCCCTTACCTTTCCCTCCTTCCTCCGTTCCGCTGGATGGATGGATGGATGTTATGAGCGTCCCCTTTGGAACGGGGCGGTGGCTTGCGCCACCAAGCTCTTGCTACTATGCTGCCTAATATCCTACCTAGGTTAACCCATGAGAAAAAAAAAACACACTATGAACTACCACGTCCAAATTTTCTGATACCCTATTGCGAACTGTGCTTTTGTACGCCTCCGTCCTTTGTCGTTTCCCTACTTTTCTTCCACCAATCCTCCAATCGCCTCTTACTGATGTCTATTGCGGACCTGTTTGCTTTACCACTGCTCCCGCTGAACCCAAGGGCTTCAAGGAGGCCAGTGGTGCCCAAATCGACCGCTGGATAGATGTCTTCACATTCTAATAAAATATGCTCCGTCGTTTCCCTAGCTTTACCGCAGCAAGCACATGCTTCTTCTTCCTTCTTATATCTCGCTTTATACGTGCGTGTTCTAAGGCATCCCGATCTCGCTTCGAAAAGTAATGAGCTTCCCTTTGAGTTATCATAAATGGTTTCTTTCCTAATTTCGTTTTTTCCCCTTAAGTAGTTACTCATGGCAGGTTTCTTTTCCATTGCCGCCACCCATGAGATTAATTCAGCCTCTCTGACTTTCCGCTTGACCTTCTTTGTTGCTGTGTTGCCCACCCCACAGGCCGCATACTTGCTGGTAAGCTTCCTAGTTCTTTTCCTCCACTGTGAATCAATGTTTTGCCTGTACAGATACCTGAACACTCTCCCAGCCCATTTACTTTCCTCCATATTCCTCAGCCGTTCTTCATACTCAATTTTACTGCGAGCTTCCCTCACTTCAAAACTAGTCCAGCCCATATCCCCTTGCACAGCTTCATTTGTAGTCTTCCCGTGAGCGCCCAATGCGAGGCGACCCACTGACCTTTGGTTCCCGTCGAGTCCTGATTGTACCCCTCATTTAAAGCAAACAACCGCATTTCCAAAAGTAAGTCCTGGAACCATTACCCCTTTCCACATACCTCGGAGGACCTCGTACCTATTGTATCCCCATAGCGCTCTGTGCTTCATTATGGCTGCATTTCTCTTCCCCTTGACTGTTATGGTTTTTTCCTGTGTTTCCATATATCCGTTGCCTTCGTTTATCCATATACCAAGGTATTTATATTCTGTTACCCGAGGTATTTCTTGGCCCTGTATCTCCACTGTCTGTTCACTGTTTTCATTAAATACAATAACACCTGATTTTCTAACACTAAATTTCAAACCTAAATTGTTGCCTTCCTGTCCACAGATATTAGCCAGACGTTGCAAATCACTTTGCTTGTTTGCGAGCAACACAATGTCGTCCGCATAAAATAAACCTGGGAGTTGCTGCTCTATTACTGTACCTGCCTGTTTGTATGAGAGATTAAACCCGATATTACTTCCTTCTAGCGCCCTCTCCATCCTCACCATGTACATCATAAACAGCAGCGGGGATAAAGGGCACCCCTGCCTCAGTCCCTTGTTGATATGAACTTTCTCCGCGCTCCTCATCCCTTCCCATTCAACGCAAACAGTATTTTCTAGGTAAATCTCTCTCAAAAGCTGTATACAATCGTTACCTAAGCCTTCCCCTTCCAGAATATCCCACAAAATGCTGCGGTCTACGTTGTCGTATGCTCCTGTAATGTCCAAAAAGGCCACATACAACGGTCTGCTTTCTGCTTTTGATATTTCAATACACTGAGTAAGAACAAACAAGTTATCATCCAAACGCCTACCTATTCTAAAGCCATTCTGAAGCTCTCCCAAAATGTCATTATTTTCTGCCCATGCTTGAAGCTTTAATTTGATTGCCTGCATTGCTAGCCTGTATATTACCGATGTAATGGTCAACGGTCTATACGAGTGAATTCTGTCTTTCTCCCCCTTACCTTTATAAATTAAATTCATTCTACTTTGTCGCCAACTGTCTGGTATTCGTCTATCTTTTAAAGTTTTTTCAACTGCTTTCACGAGAGCTTCCTTACTTTTTGGTCCCAGTTCATTTATCAGCCTAACGGGAACCTCGTCTAGCCCTGTGGCTGTGCGCTTAGGAATTTTCTCTTCCGCTTTCTTCCAGTTTAAATTTGTAAGCACTAGCTCCTTTCCCCCTTGGGTCTCTTTCATGCTCTTTTTTTCTTCAAATACAACCTCGTCCTTGCCTTGGAAAGATTCGGCTGTTACTTTTTGGATGTAATTTATTGCTGCTTCTCCTTCCAGTCTGTTTTCATCTTCGTCTAGGATATGTTGTTGTATTGTTGTTGATTTCCTGCCTAATAATTTTATGTGATTCCAAAATATTCTAGGTGCGGCCTTCTTTTTCTCACGTATTTCTGACAACCAACTTTCACTTTCACCTTTTAATTTTGCTTGCACCAGTATTTGAACCATAGACTTTTTCTCCCGGTATATTTCCCATTTACCGGTTACTTCATCCTGTGGCAACTGCGCCTTCTTTGCCTGCCTGTGCTCTCGAGATGCTTTCTGTCTTTCGGCGATCGCTTCTCGTATCTCCTCGTTCCACCAGCTTTTCGGTTTCTTTTTTCCTTTCCAATGAACGTGTTGTTTCTCTTTCCGTATTTCTGTCGTTACTACACTTAGAAGCTCACCATATTCCCACCCCTTACTTGGCGACTTGCCAATTTCTTCCTCCACTCTAGTGACTATATTTGCTATTTGTTCAGCGTTCAAATTTGGGCTGGCCATTTTGCTTTCGTTGCTCTCTTTCCCAACTACATATCCCATTTTCAAAATGATGCGTTTATGGTCACTGCCTATGCTGCTAAACCCTTCCTCATCGATGACCATTTCTCTCAACTTATCATGAATTCCTTCTGTCATCAGACAGTAATCAATGGTCGATTGCCGGTTTCCCACTTCCCACGTGATCTGTCCTTCACACTTAGGCCCTGTATTCACGATCACGAGGTTATGTTGCTCGCAAAGGTCTAGCATTGACTTCCCGTTATTGTCGGTATAGCCATCTAAATCCTGTATGTGGGCATTCATGTCACCTAATAGGACTATCTCAGCACCATTCCCGAAACCCCTAATATCAGCGCTTATGCATTCCACTAACTCTTTATTCTTCTCTGTGCAATTTATTCCGGTCCACAAATACGTAACTCCAAGCCAAGTTTCTTTCCCACTCATTGTACCTGATAACCAAAGATGCTCTTGACATTGTGAATTTACTCTTTTCCATTTGGCTCCCTGATGGATGAGCATTCCGACTCCCCCTCCCTTTCTTTCCGACTTAGTTCTGTTGCACCCTTCCCATACATAATTCTCAATAACTGGCGGCTCTTCTGAGTCTCTAAGGTGCGTTTCTGTAACCGCATACACCCCTATTTGTTCTCTATGTAACTGCTCCTCAATCTCTGCCCACTTTTCCTTTCTTCTGCCGCCCTGCATGTTTATGTAGCCTACTGCATGGCGAGCTCTTGTTCTTGCTTTCCTCCTTTTTCTCTTATCGACGGCGATGCTCTTCTGCTGTTCCCCTAGGGGACCTTCTTTATTACTACCTACTCTGACCTCCCGAGCGCCTGCGGGCCCCCTAAAAAAGCAACAGCGCGACCCCCAAGTCGCCAGCCCACTTCTCGTGCTAGCCTGTAATTGAAGTGGATCCCATCTCGTTTAAAACCACCACAACTTCTCACTTCCCTGTTTACTTCGACAACCTCGAAGCCTTTCTCTCGGCTCATTTTCCATATTGCCTCATTGGCAGCCATTACGGCTCTTTGTACGTGACTGTCACGCACAGGCACCTCCGGCACCGTGCACACCACGATCTGCACCTGAGGGGATAGCTCGCGCAAGTCGTCCACCCCCTTCGCCAAGCGCTGGGCTAGTCCTGGCCCTTTCCTGTTCAGGACGTCATTTAGCCCACCTGCTACTACGACAAGGTTGCGCACGTGGGCATTTTCCGTGAGCTTTTCTTTTGCTCGCTCCATGACAGAACCCAGTGTCTGCCCTGGAAATGTCCCTACCGCCACTCTTTTGTCGCCTTTCACCCTCTCCACAATTGCTTTTGAGCACCCAGCCATGTTTGAGCCGCCAGCGATAATCACCCTTTCACTCTCTCCTACCTCTCCCTGCTTCCCGGCTTCCTGTGGCTGCAGCGTCGCCTCCCGCGGGGCGTGTTGCGCTGCTTCGCTATAACTACGCCGATTCACCGGCGGCGAGCTGACTACCGCTTGCCCTGCCACCCTGCCCCCGACTTCGCATGTAGGGTCTACCTTACTTTCTGTGCTTTTGCCACCGGCTTGGTGTCCCGACCCATCATTCTCCGCTGCGCGCGTCTCAAGCGCATCGAGACGCCTATGCAGTTCTGCTCTCCTTTCCTTCTCTTCTCCAAGCTCGGCCACGGTTCTTACTAATTGCGCGGCCTGCACCGCTTCCACCTTGACCAACTCGGCGACTTTCGCCTGCAAAGCTAACCGCCTCTCCCGCTCCTCCTTCAGGTCTGCTTTCAGCTCCTCGAACTTGGCTGTCCAATTTCCTTCCAGTTTTTGGACTGCTTCCCTGACCTTTTCGCACAGCCTGCACGTAAAGCTAGACTCTTCCGCGTCTGCTAAGCTCTGGAAACTGGTCTCGTCGAGGGAGCACCAGCGCAGGCACTCGTCGCACTGCACTTGCTCCGCATGCCCCGCGGCCTTCCCTTTGTTTGGTTTCATCGCTAGGCCTACTTCCTCAGGCTCAACGAGCACGTCCGCCAAATCACTTCGAAGAGCTAGCTGAGATAGTTACATAGGCCTATCAAACAGGTCCCGCCTAGCACCCAGGCCCAACGAGGGAAACCGCCAGACCCAGACAAAGCCGGCCCGTTTACCACGCTTACCACGAATTCAAAATTTGCGCCCGATCGCGAGCGATCCTTGCGGTGATCGCTTGCAACACTTGCGCGCATGCGCACATCACTCCATGGAAGCGCGGCCGGCGCGGCTGTGAGCGCGCGCCGTAGCAGACGACGTCTCTACGGCAGACGGCGCCTTCCACATGTTTTCAACAATTTACGCAGACGAAAACAAAAGCGCACAATGCTTAAAGTAAAAAGTCCCAAATAAAGTGATTTGAGTCTCTCATAAGTACTTATCTAATGAAGTTTGAATATTTTATTAAAATTGTGTTGGCAGATCTACTAGCAGAAGAACTGCTTATAACGTATATCTGCATGACTGCCGCCGCTCGCTGCTTGCAAATTGCAATTGCTTCGTTCTATTCGCACTTTAGCACTAGTTTTATTTGTTCTGTGTGTTTCGTAAAGCGCGATGCGCTATTGCTGCGTCCCACGCTGCACCTCAAGCGAACGACGAAAGGAGCCCGGGGTGTCCTTCCATGAGCTACCATCCGACAGCGCTATAGTATACGCGGAGGCGATGGATGACTGCAATAGCGCGAGAGGTTTCGGCACCTAACACAACATTTTATTACACTGTTGTGTGCAGCCTGCACTTCAAACCATCTGATTTCCGAGACGACTGCAAACGACGACGTCTACTAAAGCCAGGCGCAGTGCCCAGTGTGTTCAGTGCCCGGACGCCGCGCACGGAGAAATGCGGCGCTCCGGCGAAACCCGAAGATCGGGAACCGGAAAACGCAAGCGCGAGTCTTCGCTAAGTGTACCTTGCGTGTCAGTGAGTGGAGATGAGCAACACGAAGATGTGGTCGGAGGAAGCAAGGGAGCACCTTCAACTGAACAACCTGCCGAGCTGGCGACATCACGAAGTGCTGCTGGACAAACCAGCGGGCAATTCCCAGATGGTAGAAGCAGCGCACTCGGCTTTGAGCATGGCGCGATTGCACCGATCGGCGCATCGCATCGAAACCCGAATCGCTTTACAGAAGTATGGTGTTACTCGGTGTTATTCCTTTTTTTTTTTAAGTGCCTTTGCCATGTCATTGCATTGTGTAAACCATTAAAAGCCTTCATTTCTTTATTTGCCATGTGAGCATGACTTAATTCTTTTTTTAAGTTATGTACCAGATGCAGCCTTTATGTAATATGTTTATATATTGCTATGTGGTGTAATGTGACCGCCGTGGGCAGTGTTTCTTTTTGTGTATCTTCTTTTTTATGACTTTGTATGCTACTGCCAAATAAGGGGGGCCGTTGCTCTGTCAAGCTGTTGAAAGACAGCTTTTACTTCGGTCCCCCTGCATCATCATGTATGACGTGATGGTCGAAAATAAACTTACTTACTTACTTACCCTTGCATGAGCCTGCAGAAAATAGCGAACAGGTCACAATTGTTGCCACAGCTTTGAGGAACAAGAAACGAAAAACCAAAGCCAATGTTAAACGGTCATTCGCCACACAGACAGCGCCAACACCGCATTCTTCAACTTTTTCCGTCCAGCGAAAGCGATGGCGACAAAAAGAACGCGCCCTGAGAGTGAAAATTGATAGACTAAGCAGAACGGTGGACATGTACAAGCAAGAGCTGCAGGAGCTTAAGGAAAGCTGCTTAGTGAGTGCATATTTAGAAGTTGCGGCCGATGCAGAAGACGGAAGTGCGAAAGCAGTGCTGCTTCGAGACCAAGTTAAGAATTACAAGACGAAGAAACCACAGTGGTCTGAAATCACCATCAGACATTGCATCGTTATTCGACACCTGTCGACAAAGGCCTACGAGCACATCAGATCTGAGGGGCTCCTCCGACTACCATGTCGAAGCACTCTAGAGAAATATATTGGAACAGTCGCCGGAGAAGTCGGGTTTAACGACCTGGTACGTTGCCGCCTGGAAGCAGAACTTCAAAATCTGCAAACACCTCAGTGTGCGGTCTCGTGGTAGACGAGATGAGGATTCGGGAGAAGCTGATTTACAACAAGCAGAGAGATGCATTTGTAGGTGATGTTGACACGGGCCCTGAACTCCAAGATATTGTTCCCAGCTCAGAAGACGAAGTCCTAGCCAACTCTCTTTTGTGCTTTTTACTGTGCGGTCTGCACGTGAGGTTTAAGATACCTGTAGGGTATTTTTTTTACCAAAGGCTGCACGGGAGAACAGCTGGCAGTAGTTGTACGCCACGTGCTCAAGAAGACGACCGATATAGGGTTCGACATCGTCCGGCTGGTGACCGACAACCACAAGGTGAATGTGGCAGCGATAGATATTCTGTGCGGAGGCAAGGCGAGCATACAGGCTTCGCACCCTGCCGATCCCTCTAAGGAGATTTTTCTTTCTTTCGACCAAAGCCATATCATCAAAAATGTGAGGTCACAGTTTCTGGCGAAGGACTTCGGTAAAGAAAAGCAGATCACATCAAGGTATGTGAAAAGTCTGTATAAAATGCAGAAAAACTCGACAGTGAGGCCAGTAAGGTTCCTGACCAGAAAACACCTGTATCCAACAAACATCGAAAAAATGAACGACAGGTCAGCGGTTCAGTTGTTTTCAGTTCCCGTAACTGCCGCACTTTGCTACCTCAAAGATCAGGCCGGCCACACATGTGATCTGGACTTCGCTTCAGCAGGACCCACAATTGAATTCATGCAAATGATACAGAGGTGGTTTACAGTAATGGACATCAGCAACTGCCAACAACATATCCATTGCAACAACGCCGACGTCCGCCAGTTTACGGATGCTGATGATCCTAGATTAGAGTGGCTCGAGATTGTTTTTCTTGCTTACATCGAAGACCTCAGGAAGGAAAGTGCAGCTGGCAGCTTTTTAAGCAAGGAAACATACCACGCTCTTGTCTTTGCGACCACGTCAAATGTGCAGTGCATTCGTCACTTGCTGACTGTGAAGAAGTTCCGGTTTGTGCTCACACGCAAAATGTCGAGTGACCCGATAGAATCCATGTTTGGCTTTCTGCGCCGAAGTTGCGGTAGCAATGACATACTTGACGTGAAGAGCGCGATATGCGGGCTGGAAAAAATGCTGAAGACAGGCATCGTTGCTGCCTCCGACCAGAGCAACGTTCAGAGCACGACATCATTCGTCCCAACTGCTTCCCATTCAATACAGCCCCACCATGCCTGCCACCGGTAACAAATTTCTCGACCAGGCAGTGAATGACTTAAAGAACCACCTCACAACGTTGACACCATGCATAACAGGTCCGGACGAAGCCAGCGTCGCCATGGTTGGAGGCTTCATAGTGAGAGCTGAAAGCATTGTCTGCTCGAACTGCATCGCCCTATTGCAGGGTCAGAAAGGCAACATACCTCTCCTTGGCCTCATTGCCCACCAAGATCGGGGCGGGCTCTTCTACCCGAGCCAGGAACTCGCAAAACTGTTGATTGGTCTTCGGAAGCTTGTAGACCACGTGCTTCCCCACAGAAAACATTTCACAAAGCCCTTGGAGGTTTGCGTTGAGAGAAGTGTCGCAGCGCTCATGGAACTTAATGTTCTCAGCTGTGGCAATAACACAGACAGCGACCATCGCAAGGTTCTCCTGCAGCTCATCACTAAGAAGTTTATGAAGCCGCTGTTCACCAACTATGCCGTCAGCGCTAGCGACAGGAATGCGGTTGTTAAGTTCCTTGACCGCAAACCTCTGTCCCGCAAGGTGCTTAAACTGTAATTACGGGAATGTCACCGCGGCGGCCTCATTTCAATGGAGACGATATGTAAAAAGGCGCGTGTGCTTGCGTTGTAGTGCACGTTCAAGAACCCTAGGTGGTCAAAACTAATCCGGAGCCCTCCACTAGCTACGGCGTGCCTCATAATCAGAACTGGTTTTGGCACGTAAAACCCCAGAAAGAAGATGGACCCTTCATTACGCACACACCAAGTTCAAGTGAATAGCTTTCATGTTGTCATTTAACCTGCTTTGAGTACACCACAATTTTCAGCAGAATTACGCGAGACTATAGTAATGCTGCGCGAAGCGACATGCAAGGATGAGAGCGTGTACGTGTAAAACGAACTGCTGTGGGCTTCTTGTTACGTTACTCGTGAACGCTACTTAGTGAACCAATTGCCATATCTGCAAGAAACTAAAATTTCGTCGAAAGTCGCCAGAGCACAACCAGTTTATTCAAGTACAAGTGAACGGATCTGTTGTGATGTCTCCCTGTGTCGCCGCGCTTTCCAAGCAGCCGCCGCCGCTACCGCCGCGCGCCGCGACACCACACCGCCCCAGCCCCCTTGACGGAGATAGGGCTGTAGGTGGCGCCATCTCTTGACAGCCGACCGCAACTCAAGGCGCGACGGCTACAATGGGTAAGCGAGCGACGCCGCAGGCATCTTTCTAGAGGAGGCGTTGTTTCAACCTATCATTTTTCAAACAAGGAAAATTGATTGAACAGCTCAGGACTGATGTATGCGGATGATATTGTATTAATGGCTGACAATACAGAAGACCTGCAGGGATTGATGGACATATGTGGTACAGGAGACAGATTAGGCTTGAAGTTTAGCAAAGAAAAATTAGCAGTCATGATTTTTAATGATAACATTTGCGGCGAGCAGGAGGCCACTCTGGAGATAGTCGATGAATACAAGTATCATTGGGTGTGGATAATAATGGAATTGAGTTGACAGAGTACGAAAAATATGCAACGACTAAAGGTAACAGAAATGCAGCGATTATGAAGAGTAGGGCACTGTGGAACTACAATAGGTATGAGGTAGTACGAGGGATATAGAAGGGGGTAATGGTCAGGCCTGATTTTCGTCAATGCAGTTCTATGTATGAGAGCAGAGACCCGGGCACAGTTGGAAACTATAGGCAACGTGGTGTGGGTATGCTCGCTCTGGGAGCATATGGCAAGACACCAAATCTTGGGGTGCAGGGGGATCTGGGATGGTCTTCTTTCGAGGGCAGAGAGGCTAGTAGCAAGATAGCATTTGAGGAGCGATTGAGAAAAATGGGGGAAATGCGGTGGGCTAGGAAGGTATTCAGTAATTACTTATACACGAGGAATGTTGACAAAAGGTGGAGGAAGCGAACTAGAAAATTGTCAAGCAAATACTTGGGCAGCGGTGGGGGACAGGTAAGGAATCATCCGTCAAGAAAAAGGTTAAGGAGACAGAGAGGGGCATGTGGAAAACAGAGATGCAAACCGAATCAGCATTAGAGACATACAGGACGTTTAAGCAAGAAATAGTTAAAGAAAATATTTACGATAACTCTAAGGGAAGCTCATTGTTGTTTGAGGCCAGGACAGGTGTACTGCGGACTAAAACGTACCGAGCTAGATACCAGAAGATAGATTTGTTGTGCGGGGCGTGTGGAGAGGAGGAGGAAACGGCTGAGCACCTGACACTTGTAAACAACTTCACCCTGCAGTTGAATGTAACAGGGAACTATTCAAAGCTTTGGGTTTTAAAGGCAGTGAAATTAAAATAGACTTTGAACAGGTAGAAATAATTAAAGGGAGGCTATCTGATTGGTGGATAATATCAACGCAAAAGTAAAGGAGTAAATACATAGGTATGCATGCATATACAGTAAAAGCTCGTTAATTCGAACCGCAAGGGGAAGCCGCTTCAGTTCGAATTAACGAAAGTTCGAACTAACGAAAGTGAAGGAGGGCAACAGTACACTGCGATTTGGAAGCACTAGGGCATGTCAGAAATTTGGCGTGTGCCGCGGGCACACGCCATCTTCAAGTCGAAGCTCTGGGTCCGACTGTGCCACACCACCGATGTCCACAGAAACGAACGTTAGCCGAGGCTTCAATAATTCGAATTTATGGATAATTCGAACTGTACGATTTGGTCCGGCCAAGCTCCATAGAAGTCTATGTACAAAAAAGTCCGTTAATTCGAACGCGAGAAGGTTCCCTCACGGATAATTCGAACTACGCTCGCCTGGCACACGGCCAGAGAAACGCGCCTACTGCTTACACACAAGGCTGTATTGCCTCCGAAACGGAGAGAACGGTGAGAGAAGCCGAATGGAGTTAATTAGCCGTACATATTCGTGGGCCTACTAGCCTACCAATTCTTCCTACTAAGCTAGTAGGAATATACAGTACAAGAATATTGTTGTACCTCAGTACAAGAATATTGTTGTACTGAGGTACAACAATGAGCTTCCCTTAGAGTTATCGTAAATATTTTCTTTAACTATTTCTTGCTTAAACGTCCTGTATGTCTCTAATGCTGATTCGGTTTGCATCTCTGTTTTCCACATGCCCCTCTCTGTCTCCTTAACCTTTTTCTTGACGGATGATTCCTTACCTGTCCCCCACCGCTGCCCAAGTATTTGCTTGACAATTTTCTAGTTCGCTTCCTCCACCTTTTGTCAACATTCCTCGTAAGCAGGAAGATTAAAAGAAAGGTAAAATCTGCTGCAGGAAAATTTTCACTATACACTGTAAATGTCCAACTAGCCTCCATGACATGCAGACATACTAGCTTAGTAGGAAGAATTGGTAGGCTAGTAGGTCAACGAATATGTACGGCTAATTACGGCGAGCCCATTTTTCACCATCACAATGAATCGCGACGGCCGATACCTCCTAAGCTGAAAACAGAGGTGCACAACCGATGAAGACTGCCGAGACAAAGACGCTGAACATGTGAAGGTGGCGAAGGCCCTGATTCGTTGGTTCTTGATTGCAAGCGCAGCTGCGACGTACTTGATTCGCTGTGTTTTGGAACTTGCCGTGCCATCTCCACACAACATTAGCAGCTGTAAAACTTTTGCGAAGCCTCCGAGATTCGCAACGGGTAAGAAGTCTCGGAGGTTACGTAGAACGGAGGGGCGGCAGTCGCCGCTGCCTTCTGGCTGACCCCGCGTCGGTTAGATTTTTGTCCGATTTCGCCTTCTCTCACCGTTCTCTCCGTTTCGGAGGCAATACAGCCTTGTGTGTAAGCAGTAGGCGCGTTTCTCTGGCCGTGTGCCAGGCGAGCGTAGTTCGAATTATCCGTGAGGGAACCTTCTCGCGTTCGAATTAACGGACTTTTTTATACATAGACTTCTATGGAGCTTGGCCGGACCAAATCGTACAGTTCGAATTATCCATAAATTCGAATTATTGAAGTTCGAATTAACGAGCTTTCACTGTAGTACCATTCAAGGCTAGTGGCGCGCGCCGCCGCCGCCCGATTCAAAGGGTTGAGCCTCATTCATCCATCCACTTATCCATCCATCCTAATCATAGAGTTTCGTATTGTAGGAAACTCTATGAACTACAGTACACACTGTACAGTACACTGTACTATGAACCGTAGAGTTTCATATTAGAATTTAGAAACTCTATGCTATGAACCTAATAATATCCATCCATCCGAATACCTGCCTCACACATAGAGTTTCCTACAAAAATTAGAAAACTCTATGGCCTCAATGAGTTTCTAATTTATTTAGAAACTCTATGACCTGCCTCCATTGAGTTTTTCACTATAACACCTAAAGCAAAATCTGGCGCTACCGTCTATGGAAGTTTTTTAACGGGCGCTGTGCCGTCATGGGAATGACCATGGAGGAAGGAAACATAGAGGAGGAAGCATTACGTGACGCAGCCAGGCTTGGCAAGAGAACGCTCCGTGAAGCCACAGTGGTGGCCCAACACATGACCTCTGGCGTCGAGATCATTGAGCATGAATCCATCCAGATTTGCTGAGATGGCGTATATGTGTTCTGTGGTTTGGATCCCAGTAGCACATAACCCCCTACATATCCAGTAGGCGCAACTATGCCCATAGATTTTCTCATGGCTATGCATGGCTATGCCAGTAGTTTTTATTCGGTGCGCGTTTGTTCGGCTGCCCTGCTATGGCTCTGCCTGCAGAGCGGAAACACTAGAACCATGCTAAAACCATAGAATTTCTTACAATAATAACTATTGTATGAAACTCTATAGATTTTCATACAATATGTACGGCTAAAACCAACCGCGCACTTTGACGTGCGATCACGTGCAGGGCCACCAGGTTGGCTTCAATTGCGTTGCGGTATCGCTCCTAACGTTTTTCCTTCCTCCACGGGCGTTCCCATGTTCCCATGCATGCATACCACAGCACAGCAGCGCCAGATTTCACCCTATGCCTGTCTCTGCCTGCACTAAGCTGCGCACCTGCGTTGCGCTGTTGATGGTGCGAACCCCAACTACCCCCCAAGAAAAACAGCGGAAGTCGTTCTTGGTTTCGCTCGTGTTTCGTTTCCGGTGCTCAGGTTAAATGTCGCGAGGATGAGCTATCGACCAAATCAGGGTTTACATCGCACGCTAGACTTCGTTACACCTGTGACACGAGTATGGGGCATTTTTTCTGCAATAGGTGAGCTGTTTCTGTATCAGCAAGGTACTTAAAACTGTAAGCACTTAAACCTCGAGCAGCGAAAAAAAAAGAAAAGATGAAGGGGACTGCTACTGGGGGGTATCGTAGGACGTGCACGCTGTTTACTGCTTGCATCGTTAAACCAGTGATCGTTAAACAATGATGCGAGATAGCGTAAACAGGTCGCGTTAAGAAGCATGTCATCCCACGTTACTTTGCCCTTCACTGTGCAAGTGTGATTGAAAGTTGCTTGCACGTGTGCTAGCAGCGTGGATGCCTGCAAACCCGAGCACGTATACCCTGTTTATAGCGCAAAATTTTCCGAGCAGCAGGCCACAATTATTTTTTTTTCCCTTATTACACTGGACACTGTTCAGTAACGCTCGTTTAATGCTCTTGCACGCGTGAGCAGAGTATGCATTTGTTCTGTAATAAAATCAATTCCTAATTGCTGTTATCGGAAACAACCCTTTTCCACACCATGCCATGTGCCTCGCTCGCTCGCACGCTCCATCTAATTTGATGCCGTTCTTTTCTTTGTACTTGTAGTTTACTGGGGTATAGGCGCTGACATCACGTATCACGGCGACTCCTTGGGACCGTATATACTGTGGGTATCAGATGTTCTCTGTAGCTGTGTCATTTAATGTACTTCAATATTAGTGTTGTGAAGACATGCGCTGACATCTGCCAACTCGCATTTCAGGGTGTCAGCTGTGTTTATTACGCTCTTTGAAACAGCATTTGCTGTGGACCTTTTCCTCGAGGTTTGCATAAGGTATGTAAGTACCATGACCTGCTGCATGTACTACATGTAATGTGTATTCATAAAAAAAAATGAAAATAGAAGTCTGCCTAGGAAACTTATAATTGCACACTGAAAAAGAAGCAGGAAGATTAAAAGAAAGGTAAAATCTGCTGCAGGAAAATTTTCACTATACACTGTAAATGTCCAACTAGCCTCCATGACATGCAGACATACTAGCTTAGTAGGAAGAATTGGTAGGCTAGTTTGTTAGACCTGTGGAAACGTTAAAAAATCGAAAAATGCCAGAACAAGGAGAGGCAATACCTCATCCCGAGTTCCCTACCTGGTAGTTTCCTCATGTAGTATGATTATAGAACTGTCACTGGGCACTGCATATTGTGCACAAGATTGGTATTTAAGTAGGTAAGTCACCTCTGTTAATTGGGGACACACATCTCATCCTGAAGCTCTGTCACACTGCAGTGTAAATGAATGACGCGAGTGTAGCATCCAGCTGTATCTAGTTAATAACTTACTATCATGAAAAATGGCCATGATAGACAGTCTTATTTTTGACTATGATATGGCTTTCAGTTTAATTTTGTACACAGTGAAGCTTTGTTCACTTGGATATTATGACATAGAAATGTTCATTGAAGAGTGAAAGTAATGCAGAGAATAAGTTAAAGAGTGTGGCATGGCTGCACAAGAAATGAACTTTTCTATTTGGTTAATAATTGCTGGGAGGGCATAACTTTGGCATCTCACTGTTATTCATGATAGAGCAGTGGTAGTGTGACAGCTTAGGTTTTAGTTGAGTACAGTCGGATGTCTACTTAAATAGTTTTTTAAATATCAAGTTTTTTAAGCAATGAACTCAACATGACACATGTAGGTAAAGTAATAGTAGCAGCAGGCAGACTAAGCTGTAGAAGTAAGCATAATTTCTTTATGCAGGTGTTTTTGCACTATTGGCAGACAAGCAGACAACTAATGCGGGCTGCACTCATGAGTTCAATCTCCCAGAAGGAAAGACTGATGTTCAGCAGTTGTAAACCATTACAGACTAGACCTGTAGTGCATTGCAATTCTAATACAGGTTCCTTCTTCACTAGTCTTTTTCAAATTTACCACAATTCAGTGTTCTCTGACTTCAAGGGAGGAGAGAGGCTATTGCCTTCGCCTGTGGAGAGGAATTCGATGGGTAGATCTGTGGCGGAAAAGCATCCTTTACTTGGCCTTATCCATCCTGTGCTTTGCTTACCACAGCAGTTCCTGGTTAGGTGGCTATGCTGGTGAGTTCACACATTTTGTTGATAAAGCATGCAGGTAAATAGTTTCACATGCTCCCCCTCCTCCATTTTTAAAAATTATTATTCTAGGTGCCACAACATTAGTTCTGTGTGTCCTTTACCTCATCCTTACCTACAAGAATCACCTTGAGGTCAAGGAGGCTCTTTTGGCTGACAAAGAAGCATCGTATGACAGGTACTTCTGCTGGCTTTGTCCTTGTAATGCTTGCACAGTGTTCGTACAGCTTCTTGAAATCTTTTAAAACCCTCGAATCGTGAGAGATTGAAAATAAATGTGCTCCTTGATTTATTTGAAAGCATGAGTTGGTGGCGACTTCTGAACATTCAAAATAACAAACCCCGCATTGGCACTATGCCGTGGACACTGTCTATTGGGAAACAATCCTATATATTCTCTTTAGTGAGTTTCGCTAAGTGATTGCAGTCTGGCATGACCACAGCCATTGAAGACAGACTTGTTTAATTTGCCATGCTATAGAGGTGCAAGACAAAGCCTGATCAAGCAACCAGGCCGTACCACTACTTTTGTTGGTTTACGTTGCAACCATCATGGCTTCATTTTTGAAACCATGGCTTGAGAAATACATTTTGAGAAAGCCATTTGACTTTAATGTGACAAGTATTATTGCGTGAAGCTGGACACTACCAACACTCATCCAGCAAAGTGTGTGATGTGCCACAAGGCGATTGACTGCATTACAATGGGAAAGTTGACTCTGAAATGCTACCTAAAGAGCTTGAAGCATATGTGCAATTCAGTGGCTGCTTAGCTGTGAAGAATTGCGACTAAGAAGAAGGAGATTTGAAAATTTTTTAGTTTATTTGTATGACTAAAGTTTGTATTTCAGCAACCTTGAAATCCTTGAATTACCCTTGAATTTTGTGTCAGATGCTCTGTATTAACCCTGCTCGCAGCACAGTACACTTTTGCAAAAGAGTAAAGTGATTTCAGTGGTTGTAAAATGCAAAAATACCTGTGTGCTGAGATTGTGGTACCTCAGCTTTGCCTCAGAGATCCATTTTCGATAATAATAAAGCTAATTAGATGGAATTTATGCACAGTATATAAAGTTTATTCTATTTTCGAATATCATTTCAGTTTCTCAATATCTTTATATTTTTCTGTGCTCCCTGGAAGTGGAAAAAGTAGGGCCTCTTGTGAAAGGTTTGGACTTCATACCAGGCCTAAGAGAGTCTTATCAGATAGCGTATGTTGCTTCTTGTAAAGAAGTAATTGCAAATAAGTTCAAAAATTATTTTCTGTTAGCTTTATAATTATATAGAGAAAAAACTTGACTATAGTTATTGGGAACATTTATGATTAATTACCTAAAATGCACATGATCAAAGTTGCTACAAATTACAATAAAACCTAGATACTTCCATTCTACACATCCTTGTGCATGAACATGCAAAATTTGACTGAAGTTGAATCTCATTAGATACAGGAATGTTTGTGCACGAATAGTAAAAATAGCTTAAGATTGAGAAAAGAGAAACACGAGGTTCAAAGTTTCTAAACAGGCTTTTTACTGTTGCAGACAATGAATATGCATAAAACTTGGCCAGAATGCACGCAAGTCTTTCCAGAAGCATAAAAGCTTCAAAATTTTTCTGCTGCATAGGTGGTGCTTTTAGAACCCTTGTGAACTCCTTCCTCCAGCCAGGCTTTCTTCGCTAGAGTGCTGTGCCAAGATTTAACTTCAGCTATCTGCGTTCTAGAGATTCTTTTGAATCTTCTCTGGTCTTCCCTGGTCTCTCTGCTTCCTCAGAGTGTTGAGCTTCTGAGTTGGAAGGATGCCCTACTCCTGTAGAGCCTCCTCAAAGCCTTTGTGGCCTTTGTTCAACCACAGTATGGATATAGAAATGACCATCTCCACAACGGTGCATGAAGCAAAGTTTGTTTTGGGGCACAGCAACCAAATAATGCTGTTGAGAGATTCAGCCACATTTCGGGTTTGCCCTAAATAAAGCGAAACAACAGGTTTCAAATAGTTTTTATTGCTTAAAGTAAGCAGTTATCATCAACAGTCTACTTCCATACAGTTTAGCAATAACTATACATGTCGTTGTTGGCCAGTGGTCCAGACTTAACCTGTCGTTGCCGCTGACAAAATCCTCAAACGAGACATCACTCAAGGCACAGCGCAAGTCGTCATTCTCACTGCAGAGCATATTTCCATTTTGTCAAGGGCACACACATGTGAGAGCTGTGCTGCCTTTGTCCTACACTTGTGTACACGCGCGACTTGTGAGAGAAGAATCTTGGGACTGTGCCTAGGTACTAAGGAGGAGGACACACACTGCTCCGTTCATCCCCAACCTATGGTAGTGTGCACTACATAAGAACCAGCGCCAAAATAGTCCAAACAAAAACACTGCAGCTGATAGAGAGTTTGTAATGGCAAAGCATAAAACAAATTTGCAGTAACCTTGTGTGATTACTCACTGGTCTGCAGCCACTAAGTGGCATTCTACATAAGCCACCCCCCACACTGCGCACTGGGTCGCTTCGATCCCCTTGGCAGGAACAATGTATGGTTTCTCACCCGGACTCCCCAGTGCACTTGAACTAAGCAAAAAATCCAATTAACAGGAATTGGCTGTATTATTATCATTACTATTATTAGAAAACTGAGTTTTGAATAGTGTTCCTTTGGTGAACATTTTCAACTTCTTTTTTTTTCTCAGATTTAAAAATATTGACCCAGCATATTTGTTCGATCTTATTTAAAAGTAAACTAGTATGTATGTCTTCATAAGTAATGCAGAGGATGGCAATTATTTTCTAGGTTTGATGCACTCGAAGAAGAGGTAGACGAAACACTTCCAGAGCCTGATGTCGACACTGTTGGTGACCAAGATCGCATCTTGGAAGTGTGAGGACCTGACAAGCTGTTGCTTGGGTATCTATGTGCCACAGCAAACAGCAGCTTGTGCCACAGTCAGGCAGCAAAAACTGCTCTAGGAAGTGTTCTGCAGTTGGTAATAGTGAGTCTTTTGGGCACCACCATGTTGTACAGAGGCACCTTGCCATATTCATTGAGCTATTGATCTGATGTTATATGCAGTGTGTCATCTTTTCGTTAGCGCCTTTACGCCTGCGCTATTTTTTAGGCATCTAGATGTTCCAGAGCCATTTGGATATCATTCTGGCAAACTGATATTTCTGGCCATTTTGGTATTTTAGTTGTTGTTTTTTCAGTCATGTGTTGCTCTGGGTTTGTGGTATTGTGGGCTGCTGGAGGCTTGGCTGCTCTTTGTACTTAATATGTTCAATGTCTTTCCACTTGCTCATTTTGTTCAGAAAATGGAAGCAAGGGTTCATTGATCTGGTTGCCGTTTTTCGGCCTACAATTTGCCATCCATTTTATCCTTGGCTCTCATTTATATCAAAATATTGCACAGTTTTCTTTTTACAATCACTTGCATTATTACCTTGTAATGACATTTAGCATTGACAACCTGTAGCATTGTTGTTGTTTTTTAAGATCCATTATAAAGTTCTACACTTGTTGCCTTTACTGACGCTTGGTGTAAAATTTATGCTAAGGCATAGGTACTTCACTCATCAAGTCACTCTTGTGTGGTATTATGGACTTGGCGACCTGTTTTGTCACATCGTCATGTTTTGTTAGCCTTGTGGTGCTATTAATCGTGGGGCTGCAAACGGGATACCCATACAAGGGCTTGAGTTAAATAACAGCTGCAAGTGACACAAGTTAAAATAGCTGCTGTGCCAACGCTGAGCTCGAAGATTGTTGTTTAACTCTTGCAGAGAAAATAGTGTGTTTTAGTTTCAGCATTTTAATGCGAGATTACTTTTCACCTTAAGGATTATTTATTTAGCATGCAGTAACTTTTCCTTGTGCAAGCCAGTCTGAAAAAATGCCATTCTTTACACTGTTCTATCTCTATGTTAATAGCAGATGGCAAGCACTACCAGTAGACTGAAATGTGCCTGTGATGAAAAGTGAACCCAGTTGGTGGTTTAGTGGTATTCAAACTGTATATTCAAAACCAGTTAAGAGGTTCATGAGCATTTTTTGTTTACTCTGTGGTGATAGTTCTCTTTTTCTAGAAAGATTCAGGCCAACTGGGCACCATAATTTTACACTCAGTTGATTCGAATTAGTTTTCAGAGTACTAAACATGAAGGAAGGGGGCTGTTATCCCTGATGCAGTTTGTTTGCATTTCTGTGGGTTCGGTTGCATTTCTGTGGATTCCTCTGTCAAATTTCTGTCAGTTCAGCTCCAAGTGGCTCATGTGTAACAGGTCTTGAATCTCACAAAGTACAAGTCACTTGCACGTTCAGACAAGCATTCCAACATCAAAATTATTTTGTGCTACATGCCTCCGTGCACCTCTTTACGTGCTTGAACAGTAGTACAGAAATAGAATTGATAAGGTAAATGCATTTGTTTAGTGCTTAGTTACTAATTTGAAATGCTCAGTTGTGCACTTGCTCTTTATAATCATGATCAACAGCATTTAACATCTGCACTAATTTTCACAAATGTAAGTTGGCCTAGCTCTGCAACTTTCAGAAACAGTGTTCATTTATACAGTGATCGTCCACTGTCAGAAAACTGCTTCTAAAGCAGTCTTGCCATGGCCTTGCCCTTTGACATGAGACATTGTGCACTTTTCAAGCCTGTGCTCCCTAGTAGTTTTCATTATGGGTTCCTTTGGACAATCACCAGGGCTACGGATGTGTGCTGTGGCATTTAGCAACACTTATCAACATGCTCAGCAAGTATGATATCCAGGTTTTGACAAAATGCTCATGGCACATTTGTGTAACCCCTTCAGGCGCCGTGTGAAGTTTCGCACGCCAAGATAGTGCATCAAAAGGCAACGCACTGATTAAAATAATATTTAAGCAATTCACATACACCTTGAAACACTTCTTATTGGATTGTGCTGCAAGTTTGAATAATATATGTGAAGTGTCTTCTTAAAACGAGTGTGAAGGAGGACAGTTGGGTGTTTGCTCTCGATGTCAGTATGTTGTTGTGTAGCAAGTAATTGTTTTCACTCTGTTTTACATCAGGTATATTTTTCAATCTGCTTGATAGGTGCTTTTCAAGTACACTAAACAAGAAACACTTGATGCTCTTATATTTGACATTTCTGTAGAGAGTTCTCACATGGAGTTGTAGCTACACTCTGTGGATGTGACAGAACTCTCTGAAAAAAAAAAAAAAAATCTTAATCTATTCTGCAGGTGTAGGTGTTTCATGATTCTGATGATGCAACAAATGTGGTAAAACTGAATCTTCTCTGGACAGAATTAACTGGCGCCTGAAGGGGATAAAAACACTATAAGTGTAAAAAAACAACAGAACTGTTAAAATAAGCAAAAGAAAGGACATTATTATGAAGCATGGTACAATTTAATGGCGATCCTGAGTAGCACAATGTAGTACCAGCTCTAAAAATTTATGGTATACAAGATCTACAAAAAAAATGTTACTTTCGGTGCAGTCTAAGCAACCAGCTTTGAAGTGGGCATTGTAATGTGTGGGCCATGCACGAAGTGCTGATCACGGCGCCAAATTTGTGGCTATGTGCCCGGTCTAAACAATACTTCAGTTATTTTTGTTTATTTTTTTTCCTCTCCCTGTTTACATTTTTTAAACTTCTGGCACTAGTAGTGCACTCTTTGCCGTATGCAGGCCAAGCTGTGTGCTAGTAGAGCCAACTCTAGGTGTTGTCATAGGGCTTCTATTGCTTCCATAGTGTTACAGAGCTCTGGAAAATATGTAGAATGCTCGCCCCCACTCTCTAGAGCTCTGTACCTTTGTTATTCCAACAGAAGTCTATGTAGCTGGCAAATCAACAGCTCTAGTTACACACAGTGACATTTATATACACCATTAATTTTGGGTTCACCATGCCACCTATACAAAGCTCTGTGTATAAGAGAAAGGAGATGCCAGGGACACTTTGTACAGGCTGATTCTGTATTTTAATTGTGCGTATATTTCACATGTGAGTGTGTGCATTGAAGCTGTAGGTAATGGCAATACCCTGAACATGCTCCTTTTGTCCCGTTCAGGAATGCGAGCGTTTGTGAACCAGAATATGCAGGTGCACATGAAAGCTGGTGAGAGTTGACCTTTCACCCTTGCTTGACAGAGCCGATGCTCCTTGTTGCGTTTGCATGTATATTTTGATGTGTCATATTACATTCGCATATATGATTCAATTGCGCTATAATAATCACATCACGTGGTCATAGTAATGAAGTTGTATGAATTGAGAAATCATCGCTACCGTGGTCCTGTTTTGCGTACAGGGTTGCTTATATAGTTGACTTCTGCTAATTCAACTCCAGTTAATTCAATCCTAACCGAAGGTTCCGGCAGGTGCGCATGAATTTCTATGGGCCCAAACTTTCATTGTTCCTATATTAAAATAGGCCTTCACCGGATAATTTAAACTTCACCAGTCAGCACGCACCCACTTGGCCCTTATTGGAACCCCAACAGCGACCCCTTTAGTGGCAGCGTCTGTCTCGGCGAAGCTTAGGAGTTGTTTAATTCGTTGAACACATCTCCAAATGAAAACACCTATTTTTGGCCTACCCTAGGAGGATTTTCAAGCAATAACCGTAGCTCACAATATCCTATTATGGTCTTTACCCAATTCTAATGCGCTTTTTTTTTTCTTAGAAGATGGGTTCAAGAATTGCTTTGCACGGTTCGGTCGGACACAAAACCGAAAACACTTTCGTGGTGTACATATGCTTTACCTCATATCATGTATGTATTGCGGCAGATCTGACTTTGGGAAACCTGCCATCAATGTGCAATACGTATTAGCCCATTACCCATTTTTCCTGCTAAAATATTGGGTGCATGTTGGATTTCAGATTTGTTTAGGAGATTTAATGTCATTTATACATCAGTTTTCTACTTCGAACACAGAAAGAGGGCACGCGTTTGATTCGGGGATGTGTTAGAATGGGGCAAATACTGCTAAATGAATCAGTGGTGTGTTTTTGCATATTTTTCTGCATTTTCTTTCATTCGACCCATCGGGTAATTAGATTTATTTCATAGGTCTCATCAGGATTGAATTAACGGAAGTCAACAATAGTAATATTACAGTTGCCTTTTCTATGCGAAATAACTGGCGGTGTTCATTGTTACCTGCCTTTAGAAAGTAGATATGTTGTGAAAAAGAAAATTTTTGGTTTCTACATTTTTTTCCTTTTTCTTGTTTAATATCGTGATCTTTCTTTAAGGGGTCCTGAAACACCCCTCAGGCTTGGTGAAAAACGCAGTCCACGGATAGCATACGCTGCTGTGAAATCTCCGCCAAATTTTGCGGTCATGCGTGGCGTGTGGAGCTCACAGACGAAGTGCAAAGTCATATTTCTCAAGCGCTCTCTTTTCAAACGAGGACTTCTCATCACCCACTCCGAAGCCGCTGGCTGCTTGCATATGTTGTCATCTGCAAGGTTGCCATATGAAGCTGCTAATGCTGACATTAATCAAAACTGGTGTTTGAATGAGTCTGCTTCTTCCTACTGCTAGATTTATTGACACAGTTTAAGAAACATGCTGAAGCAAGTGAAAATCTGCTTTCAAATTCCAAGCCAACTATCATCTGCTCAGGCCCAGCCAAGAATTAAACTTTGGCCACACTGCTTATCAGTGTCGTAGCCCTCAGGTCTAATTTAGATTTGTTTTTAGCCTTCAACTAGCCTTGCACCACACGAAACTTAAGGTCAGTCCACATATACACTAGCCAGCATTTGCTTACTCCTGCCCCTCCTGGCTTGACGTTTTGACAGACATCGTTTCATATTGAGCTATTGACAGCGCTTCAAAAGGCGCAAGTTAGATTTGGCTACTATCCATCGGTGAAGCTGGTACAGGACTAAGTTGGTCTGCACGACGTAGCGCGGCCAGACTGGAGGTCATGAGTGCAAGTGCGCACTCCAGTCCCGTTGTGCCTAAAGAAAACGCTGTGCTTACGCACTACAGTTGCATGTAGCTGCATCTGCTATATGTGTAGATACCGTGGCAAGCACTCTCCCTCAGGACAACCGTGTTTGGCATGTCGTAGGTGCCAAAATTGAAAATAGTGCATCTATACAAAATCAAATTTGAACTGCATGCCATGGTGATGTTCAGTACGCGGAGCGTTGTGAGGACGCCCTGCTCCGCCATAGCCTTCGCATTGCAAGGCGTTGAAGAAGGAGCGAGAGCACCACAAGGGGGATCAAACGTGATCTTTGATTGCCATTAACTCCACTTCTGCTAAATGCATCGATGTACTTTTTGCTGCGAAGCATTTTTGAAAATAGTCCAGCTTAACTTCAAATGCATTTCTTGACTTCGATAAAGAATGTTTCTGGGCCCCTTTAAGATCATAGCAGGGTGGGTACTGAAAACAACAAAAGATGTAGGTATGAACAAACAACAAAAATACAATATTACAATAACAATACAATATACAATACAAATGGCTGCTGAAGTGGCAATTTACAGCAGAAGGTGGTTCTCGCAAGTGAATAAATTAAGGCTGGGAATCTTGCTTACAATAACATACATTGCTCAGCATCAGGAAAACCTAGGATGCTTGCATGGAAATGACCGTGCATATCGCCCTGTTCCAGAAGTCTCCTTTTGTGTTGCCTGTCTTTCTGTGGCCTTTTCTTAGTGGTTATTGTGGCCCAGGACACTATATCCAGTGCTCTCGTTCGTGCCATTTTTTATCCTGGGACTGTATCCTTAACAGGCCATTTCAGTTCACATCCTTGTTTTCTTATCCATTGTGCCAAGCTCCTGACCCCAGTAAAAATGGTGGTGCAGCTTTGTCTGAGCCCATCATAAATTGCTAAAAGACACCTGGACTGCATGAATTCATAAAAGCTAACAAGCTCGCATTACTATGGCTTGAAAGGTGCCACTTTCTTGCTTGCGTGGAGATTTTGTACTCTAGCAGTTATGTCAGAAACAAGGGCACAGCTTCTGTTAGGCACGCTTTTTCAGGTGCTATCCTTTTTGCATGAGTATAACGAGCTCACTGAAGCAACTAAATTATGCGAGAAAGTCGGTGCTGGCCAAATAGCAAACATAAAATGGAGTATTACAGTCAGCTCTACTTCATAGCCGAGCTTTGTCGGTTTGTGTCTGATGGGATACAAGTCTCCTGCTGTGTAGCACCTCTCCATTTTGGACACTGTCACCACAAAAACAATTTTCTATAAACATAAGCGGAAACAAACTGAATATCAAATACTTTTCATACAACTTTCGAATAATGAAAAGACTTTTCACCATTAGGATAGAGCAATGTTCACATCCTATCTGTCATTACACTGCACATTAAGAAACACGTACCCTTTAATGAAAGCACAAATGTAGAATTAATAACAAATAATGAGTTTTTTTGTATACTCGGGACTGATAGCAGCATACATGCTCGTGTAATACCATAATGAGGTTTTAAAAGATAGCCTTGTGAGCCCTTTAGCATTTGTGTATGCCTTCAAAACAATCAGAAGTATGCGTTGACCGCAAAACAAAGGAAGCACAATTTCTTTAGTTACAATGTTCATGAAAGATGCCGTATTTTTGTGCATATAACCAACAACAAAAGTTAACATTAACATTAAATTAACAGTAAGTCAGTGCAAATTATATGCAAATTTCACCTTGAGGTGTGACTTCACAGCAGGTCGAGCTAGGCTGATGTAAAGCCACAGCTTAAGGCAACATTCTCTGCCACATAAAGTTTCGTTACCTCCTGTAGGGAACCCCACATCTATGTGTTATAGCTTTCTCTGCCCTCTTTCATGGTCACCCATTCTCCTCCTAATTTCATACCACCATTTTGCATTTTCGCTTGGTTAGCAGTTGGTCAGTAGTACACGCAGCACTGACAAACCAGAATTCTGATCATGTGTGCTGTGTTTGACAGCAGTCCTTTGCAGCGTAGTCGAAGATTGTCAGTGTAGCCAAATAGGTGGGGAACGAAGACACTGCCCGAAGATGCATTCGCGAGACCATTCTATAAAGATTTAAGCGTTGTTTTGCAGTTAATTCTGTGGGTTACACATGCAGATTATTTTTTTCTTCGGGGTTATTGTAATTAAAGGTGCGGGTTATGCGAGGACATGGCTTATACATAGAAAAATGCAATAACGCCATTGTCACGTAAGATGATATTACAATCCCATGTATTCATATTTACTTCAAAAAGGATAAAAAAGTTGGGCGAGTAGGTACAGTAACATGATCTTGCATTGTAGCGTGAAGTGACACGGACAGAGACTAGAAGCAAATGTCGTCCTGTTTGCTTCTAGTCTCTGTTTGTGTCACTTCGCACTACAATCCAAGATCATGTTATTCATATTTAGTTTGAACACAACGATGCAGCTGCAATAATTAGTACCAAACAGTACCCACAGCTGAATATGTCTGAGTTAAATATGAATGCAAATGATCACAGCTTACCTGGAAAAGTCTAGTTGCCTGAGTGATGCAACATGCCCTACGTAACTCCTCGTTCTTCGTGCAAGATGAACTAGATGGCATTTTCACTTCAGGTTCTTGTTTGATTAGACTCTATTTGTGATGTAAACTTTTCAAAAAATGTTTGCATTTTCAAATGGCGATTGCTATTCAATTAGAGGACTGTGTCAGAAAGGGCACCATTTTATTTATTATTTGAAATTTTTGAATGTTTGCACACCCTTAGAAAGTGATATCCCCCCTATGTCTTCCATCTTTAATACAATCGCCGTGCTGCTTCTCTCGTCCCTGATTCCGAAATACATCACTGTAGTAGTATTTCAGTGGCATTTGCAGGTAGCACATAGGGCTTATACTTTTTATAAAGGCTATACTTGTGGCCTTCTGCATGTCTTCTCTCTTGTAGCATCGTGGTATGCCTTCAGCTATTCAGGTGCACTAGACACAGGAAGAGAAACAAATATTCTTACAAAGCTGAGCCAGAGGTCTTTTTCATAGTGCTTCTTTGACATTTGGTAGTACCTATACTTTACTGCTATGACATGTTAGCTCCAAATCTTCCATTACTAGTGCAGGGTTTTGTGCAAAAAGTGCTAGGCATTTCAACAGGCAACATTCATGCACATGAATTGCGTCATGCCTTATAAATATGCTCTGCTGGCTCAGGAGCAGGTGCTTTTGCTGATAAGCGCCAATCTACTGGTTTGAAATGCAGCTGTGGCACCAGCATTTTGGTAGGAGCAAAGAACACCCATTTACAGAGACTTGTGCATTGTAAAATTTTACCCCAGGTAACCAAACTTAGACTATAAACCATCCAACTGTGACACTTCTTAGCCCAGCTACAGGCTTGGGACATAAATATTACTAGGTCATTTTCCTAATTGCTAGATCACTTACATCTGTATTCGGATATGCATCTTAACTTGAAGCCCATGCTTGACTTGATATAAACGACACCTGGTGCGTTCATGACAGGCGTCATTTAAATCAAGTCAAGCGTGGGCTTCAAGTTAGGATGCATTTATAATACGAGGGTTAGAATCTTTAATGTTTAACATATTGTTATAAACGCACTGTTAATATCACAGAGCCTTGGTAACTTATATTTTTGATAGATTTCAAGGGTCTGCTTTTGAGGGCCAACCCAGACTCTCTATACCAACCTTGTAACATCAGCTAACTGTAGCTACCAGAAACCTTGGCATGCAAGAAGCAAATGTATAATACTTGGCTCTGGGAACATTTCCAACTACCAGTGTCTTGTGAATGATGGTTGAACATTTTTCCTCAGTTTGTATGTGAATATGGCACTTACTGGTTGTGATTGGTTATCAGCCACCGTGCCATGTAGCACAGACTCGTGTTATAGCTATAGTTTCCAGTTGATATTATTTACAAAGTATAGGGTACAGCTATCACAAGGGTAAGAACTTATGTTCACGTGAAGGTATCTGCATTAAAGTTCGCGTTTTTGTCTTCACAGATTGAAACTACTGCATACTCATATGGGCTGAAACAAACTGTTAGCACATGTGTAGCATGCACAGTGCAGCTGTTAGCGGCTCCACAAGGCTAAGCAGAGATTGTGGCTTTCTTCTCGGGAAGTTTGCTCCTTTTGCCTGCTGATGTTATAGGCGTGGCTCATATGGTGATAAAATCTAAAATACTATTGTGTATTGTTAATGGACTCCTGCTCAAAGTTGGGGGTGTGGTTGTTACACAAGCTCAGCTATTTCACATGTCTGTACAGTTCTTTCAGTGCAGTCACTGATATAGTATGGTGTGTGTTAAACCAGTTCCACTTATACATTGTGTAGAGAGATATGGAGAGGAGAACAAGAATTCTTCCAACATGCAGTTGTATGGCATGGAAGGTACCCTTGACATTTCAGAAGCCAAGTGTTAGTTCCTAAAAATAATTTGCTGGTATTTTGCTTTGTAGTTGGTAGGGTGGGGATAAGAGCAGTTAACCTTTATTTACTAGAAAAAGAGATCCCTCAAGAACTTTCTCCTAACCACAGGCATCAGGTGCCCTTAGATTTAGAGCTGCTTCTGCCTATTCCCTTATATATAGTTTACAGTAGTCTGGCATTTGTCACCTGTGTTTAAAAACAAGTTTTTGTCAAGCATAGCAAATTGCTCTCATAATGACATAAAACTGTGACAGTAAATTTTTTAAAATTTCAACCTCTGTGGGGCATGCAGGATTGTAGCTGTTGTACAGCCTATCTCACAAAAATAAAGCGCCTGAATATTCAAGAGGGGTATTCTGTAAGTGTCCACTTAGTGTCCACTTAGTGAACATGTTCTTCTCACGTATGTGTACCCTAGCCTAGCCAATCAGAACTTCATTAGCAGGGAAAATGGACATGCCCACTTCATGGACACTTACAGAATGCCTCCCCAGGTCTCCCCCATAAGAGAGCACTGCACCATGGCTAAGCACTTGTGCCTTTGATGATGGCTGAATGGGACATAATTTACTGTGCTCCGTTTCATACCTTACACATTTTCTAGCTTGAATGATGCATTGCATGTTAAACCGTACACATCCCACAATAAGCTAGTAGAATGTGGGTGTGTCCATGCAGTAAAAAAAATATTAAATTTATGTTGCAGTTGAATTGTACAGCAGTCTGGCAACACTGGCAGCTGACAGAATGAAATATGCACAGTCATAGTGTGTGGTACATGTGTGTTTTCGTTTTTGCATGTGCATGTCAGCCCAAGGCACACGCAGTGGTGGGTGCATTTCGGCAACACGTGTGTGTGGTTTCAGAATGTTTTGGAGCAGGCAACACAGTGGTGGCGCTGCAGTTCTTTACATCACACCAGCCATACCAAGAATGGCAGCTGCTGTCAATGAGGAGGAATAGAGGCAACAATTCTAGATCGAAGTTTCAGGTTAAAATGTGCACTGAAAGCCTCTCCTTGTGTGTGTGTGTGTGTGTGTGCATGCGTGTACGCTCGTGTGTGTGTGTATGTGCAAGCTTGCATGCCTGTATTCTCAGTTACAATGATAAACTGAGAATATTTGAACAACTGTGTCATGTCCCCTTTAAGTGCAATAGAGACAAGGCTGGCCATTATAGAGGTGAAGTAGACCGATTTCACAAGTTTCACTAAGCTGCCGCTGACACAAAGCATGTTGGCAGTAGTAGTAGTAGTTGTAATCCTTGGCAGGCACTTGTGGTAAGAAACATGTTTGTACTATGAACAAACCTGCTTAGCCCTCGAGATAAAAAGGCAGCGAGGCATGAATAAAACATTCTACAATAGGAGTGAGGTTGAGGAGATTCACTCCCTAACTTCCCCCTAAAGTTCCCTGGAAAAATCCACGGTGGCATTTTTCTCATCATTTTCTTACGGTTGCCTTGAGCCCAAGTATAGTGGGAAAATGGTGAGGACTACTGTCATCATGGTGCCAGCAGGGTCACTGCGCATGCACTCTCAGCATGGGGAAATCGGTGTATTGCTTGGTCATCTTTACTTCCAAGAAGTTGCCAAACAATTGGGACATTACTGTCACAGCTTTCATGGCACATATGCTTTTTCCCTTTTTTGCCATCCCATTCACTTCATTAGTGCCTCTAGAGGGACCACAGCTTTTTGCATGTGGTTCGCTTGTTCATGTTTCACTTCTTGCAGTCTTTTGAGCAGACCCAGATCACTTTCTATAAACTTATGAAGTCACTGTCTATTCATTATGATTGTTGGCACTGGCATTGAACATCTGGGTATACTGGGGAACCTGACGAATTATTCAGTCAGGACTCATGGGACAGACAGTAATTAGCAATTTGTGGCTGTCATTGCCAGTGCATTATTTACAAGCGTTAAAATTAGGTGCTCATGTGCGTCCTCTTCCTCCTGTATTAATTGTTCTGATGGCAAACCGACTTGCAGAGATCTCCAGTAGTGAACAGTTGCATGTTGAAGTTCATTGTATTGGTCTCATTTTTCCTTCATTACAATATGCTGTGATTGTCACGTTTATAGGAATGCTTTGTGGTGTCGCTAGAAGTTATGCATGTTACACAGTGGGTGTGGAGGCTATCTGGCATGAAAACAATTGACATTGCAAAGTTCTGGAGCAATGAGGAGTAAACTTTGTTGCTTGTAGGGTGGAGAGAAAGTCTTGGAGTATAATTTTTTTCTATGACTGGCTGACTGATGATAACACAACTGAAAGTATAGATGGCCTTTGTCTTGTTATGCCTCTGTGTCTTCTTTTGAGATGCAGCCTAATACAGCAGCTGGACATATTGCTGTATAATAGGTGCAGAATATTTTACTGCTGAATACATTAAGAATGTTTTCCATTTTGGTAAGCACTACCTTGAGGTCCTTGACTTAGCATTGGCGCTGTTATTTTCTTTGAAGCATACTATCTTGACATGTATATTTTCCAGTGTATATGTACATGTACATGTATACATACATGTACATACATACATGTACATGTGTACATGTGTATTTTCCAGTTTGCTAGGCTCCTAGTGTTCTGTGAGCTAGAAAATGCTGTCAGCTCGTGCTATAAAAGAGCATCAACGCAGCTAAAAATGGAGATAGGTAATCACATGTGAAACTGTTTTGTTTCAGATTTGGTTTGGATAGTGAAGCGTAAAAGACAGTAGAAATAATTAACAGTCATGAAAGCGTGAGCCGCATGACAGATACCTTGATAAAGAAAAGATTAATTTCTTATGACTGGAGCTACACTTTTTTGCTTCACTGCTAGCTCACTTATCACTGTGCGCTGGATAGAACTACAAAAACATGATGACGCATTGAAAAAGTCATATTTTCCGCAGTTTTTCTACTTGACCACTGCAAAACTAAGCACTCCAGACAGTAAGCTTTCGATTGCACTAAAAAGTAGGTACTGTGAAAATCATTTGTCAGCCCCATTAGTTTCTCGGCATGTGCACCATTGCAATTGTAGCTGTAGAATTCAATAAGGGTGGTCTGATATTCGTCTGGAAACTTAATAGTACAGGCTGCGAGATGAATTGGGCGTTGGATGGTGCAGAAGTACTTTGCCACGCGTTTACCGTGTAAGGAGCAAGGAGTGACAGTCACATCTTGGATGGCTCCAAAGATTGAGTACCAAATTGCAGTTGTGGTTCCTAATTTGTACCTACCATGGTAGCTCAGTGGCTGCAGCATTGTGCTGCTGAGCTGAAGGCCACAGGTTTGACTCCTGGCCACTGTGTCCACATAATGATGGGAATGGAATGCAAAAGCATTTGTTACCACGGTTTAATGAATAGAACACAATTCTTGTAAAATATTCACTGGAATTTCATCATTGTTTATTAATTGGCTGCAGCTTGAGCAAAAGCACCACTCTTATCCTGAAAAGTAATGTTGCCAGCGAAAATTCGAGGAAGTAAAATTTTTAACCTTACTATATTTAGGCACTGTAACATTTTACGTTCAACTTGAAAAAAATACTTGAAAAGGTTGTGCTAGAGCTCTGGAAATGGCCAGTGACAAGACTACTGATGTGTTGTGATGATGAGGCTGCAATTATTAACTGGTGCGAATGTAACATATTCTTAATTGATTCTGTTTTTATCTTACTTGCTATGATGACTGGCATATCATGGCAGCAGCGCAATTGCACATGTGGCCAGGACAAAGGGCAAATTACTGGCCAATGTGCCATGTCAGAAGTAACGGCCAGTAGCAAAGATCTTATTTTTGCATTTGTTTTACGGTGATGGTTGTTATTCAGTCAATGGCAGGAATTGATGTTGCCTAGACAGCATAGGTAGTGTGCTCATTTTGTATTCTTTAGGTTACTTGCATGGAAGCACACTTGCAAAAGCACATTTCTGTTAAATATGCCCTGCCAATGCAATGCAACACTGTAGTTCCAAATGTGCCAAGTGCATGCTATTTTCATTTGAAATACTGTGCACTGGATTCATCATTGAGTCTGCGAAACTGAATCATATCTTTGCAGACACGTGTTGTTCGTGTTGTTACATTTTTGCAGCATAAATATTTTTGCTGGAGAAAATGTCGCAGCCTATATTGGTGAGGCCCAGCAACAACAAGAGAACAATTTGAATGAACGTTTTCTATGGACATTTTTCAAATAGCACGGTCATTTCTATTATTTAATTGTGCAATTTATGAATTACTGCAATTACTATGGCACCAAGGCTAGTTTATTTCCACATAGGTTGCATTCACTAAGGTTACCCACCACAGTAGCTTAGTGGCTGTGGTGTTGTGCTGCTGAGCTAGAGGTCGTAGGTTCGATCGTGATGGCTGCATTTCAGTGGAGGCAAAATGCAAAAATGCTCGCGGTACTTCGATTTCAGTGCATGTGAAACAACCTCAGGTGGTCAAAATGAATTTGTAGTCCCACTCACAATCAGATCGTTGTCCTGGTACGTAAAACCTCAGAATTTAATTTTGATTCACTAAGGAAGTAAGTAACCTTTTCTTCCATATCTCTGGCGGTACTCTGGGTAATTATGGAAACTTCAGTAGTTGCATACAAGCGGCATTTATTGGCACCTAAATTCAAGGCGGGGATGGCCTAAGCGTACACTATCATTTTGAATCCATAACTCTGGTGACTCAAGAAACTGCAGGTGACATTGATTTGTTTCAGATGATATCACATAAAATACGTTTAAAATAGCAAGAAACAGTAAATTAAAATTGCACCATGGTGTAACTGTCCAACAGCCATCCCTGAAGTGGCATGGCCACAGGTAGCCCGTTGTCTTTTCATCCACTTTCAGTTCAGTTAATTTATCATTGCATTAATTCAATTCAAAATTTTTCCTATGCTGTCTGTCCTCGGTGTCTTTGTTTGTTGGCTGCTTATGATATGTTCTAGAAAACATTGCACAAAGCAGTTGAAATTGTGCTCCTGTGCCATCTTACAGAATTCACCTTCTGGACTCAAATAGGTTTTTTCTTTAGTTCTTATTTTTGCATATCATATTCACTGCTTTTCTACCAAGCATTCTTGTTCCTCTTCAATTGTGCCATGTCTTTTGATGGCACAGCATTGCATTTCTTAAATGCATGGTGAAGCTACTGCTAGGTTAGTAAAATTATTTCTTTGCTAAATATTACCATCATTGATGGATAATGTTAATATGTATTTCGTGCTTGTTATTTCAGTGATAAACTTTCAGTTTCAAGTAAGACATGAGGAACTGTGTGTAAAAAACTTCATGCTAATAAATGTTTTTTATACAGGCTTCATAGAAGGCAGTGTATTTTAAGATTAAAATGGTAGGGAATTCTTAAGTGTCTGGCTCTAGAATTCATAAAATTCCTGGTTCTGGCATAAAAAATTATAACTTTCATTCATCACTTAAAAGAGCCCTGAAACACCTTACAAAAGGTGTGAAATGTGTGATCTCATGAATTTTTTCTAGCAAGAATGCTTTAAGTACACCTAGTTTGAACAGAGTTATTGGCAATCAAATGCCGTACCCTCAAAGCATTTCCCTTCTTTTTTTGTACGAACTGCATTCAAAGCTGTGCTGCCGTGCTCAGCCCATCGTCACAATGCGTTGTCTATTGCATCACCTCAATTTGAGGCCAGTCACTGCAACAGATGATTGTGCCACACAACCTCAAGTTCAATAAATGCGAAAGCTCAGATAGGCCATGGTTTTAGCACAGTGTTATCATTCACAGCCACCATATGGCATCACCATCCCTTTAGTGATGAGATTTATTTGTGATTGCTTCTGCCAGAGGTACTGTTTAACCATGATGTCTCAAGAAATCTTTTACAGTTTTGCCTCATTCTTATGAACCTCGTTAATGTGGATTACTCGAAATATGGAAATTTTTGTGAGCATGAAACTTTTCCAATGCATATGTGCCCCATTAACACAGAAACTCTCTGCCCAGACAATAGACGTGGCACAGAAGCAAGCACAAAGCCCAGAGTGTATTTTTGTGTTAACATAAAAAGTGTCAGTATAGACAGGACCACCTCTAAATGAAAGAAGCCAGAAGCCCTTTGCACACTGGCAGTGAAATGCATGCAGTGTGCCACAGTCAGCACTGCTCATTGCTGTCAGCACGACTGCACTGGCCAGCATCTTTCCCTCTGCAACACTCGCAGGTAGCTTTGGTACTAATATTTTCTGTCAAGAGTACAGGCTTTTTGAAATGAGAGACTGAGCCTTTTGTCTTTCCGCTGTTCTACAGGCATCTTGTGCGCAGAAGTCAGTGGAGACAGATCGAGCCTTTCCTTTTATGTGCTAGTTTTGTCAACAAGCTGTAGCTCTCCCTAATGCACTCTTCTGCTGGGTTCAATTCTTTTGATGTTTCTGTTGGATTCAATTCCTTGGACATTTCTCTTGGATGCACTTTCTTTGAGTGAAAGCACCGTTGTTGGGAATTCCATCATTGCAAAGCCTGCCATCACAGTCCTTGTGGCCAGTAAGGCATTTCAAAGTGCACTGCAATTCTTTTTAAAATAGTGGTGATTAGAATGCACTCCAACTTGTGAAGGTTCAATTCTAGTGCACAGCACAATGTGAAAAACAAACTTCATTTAAAGCATATTCTTCTTTCCCTCCATATATACTTTATTGTTTTCCATAAGTATTTGTTGTTAACTAGGCATAACTGTATAGTGTTTGTTCCAATTTAAGGGTGACGAATAAATGTTGCAGGGGTTCTGAAAAGTTGAAGGAATGGACTAACAGGCTTTATGGCATAATTCTGGGCTCCCACCTTCATATTCAGGAATAATATCTGGCTCAGACGTTCATGACAGCATTGTCTCTTGACTGTGCAAGTTTATTTACCATGGTTAAAAAAGTGTTGCAAGGCCAGCCCCTTTAGGATTTCACCTTGTAATTATGAGAAACAGTGTGAAAAGTGCACTTTAGTATTGGTGAGTAAATGAAATCACTCTTCAAGCTAGACATGGCTGTTGTACCAATGGAAAGTAAGCCAGTGTCACACAGTGGGGCTCTGCCCAACTTTGCCTGAGAGCATCGGAAGATTCCTTATGTACATACTTTGTCAAAAGTGTACAGGCCACACTGCATGACCATTGTTGGCACAGGGACCATGTGGTGTTGTTTTTATTGCTTCTCCAACAGTCCAGCAATATGGCTAGACCTTCTGTCATTGCTCCATTTAGAGCATTGTAACCCCAGGAGCTCCATCACAAGCCTCACTGGCAGCTATAATCATGCCTATATAATTTTGACAAATGCTGTACATTCCCATGTTGTTCCTTGTTAGTGTGTAATAGCATTGATCATGCCTCCTCTTCCCCAAACCTTGCCATTTTGTTATCTACCAAAAATGTGTCACCACTACCATTCTATGCCCCATTAATATAGTTTGTGCAAATCAGCCCTGAAAACGAATGTAAAAAAATATATATATATGTATGCACACCAGCAGGAGTGACTTTGACTCCTAAGTCTGGGTCTATGCTGTGTTTGTCTTCAGTTTGTGCCAGTATCGCTGAAGATGAGCCCAATTTTCTTGGGCTGGAGTTCTTTTGTCTTGGCTTGTGAGTAGAAACCCATGTTCATCATCTAGTTTCAAGCCATGCAGTTGTTTTTCACAGCTCATGTATGTTATTTGGCTATCTACATTCCTTTCATTATCATGAGTTCAAACAAGAAAACTTAGCAGGCATTCAGGGAAACCCTTTTTCTAGAACAAGTCTTCTTACTTTTGGTGTGTAGGAACTTGCCCAGAAGTGTCATATATTTTTGAAATCTGGGTCTCATGGTGCAACAAATAGGGAATTTGTCCACATTTTCCAAAATCAACTTGGGAGTTAAAGGGTTTAGTGGCCAAAGTCCACTTGTTTCTTAGAGCAGTGTTTCTTAAATGAAGGCTGAGCTCAAGCTCTACAACTCCTATTTCTGAGTCAATGTTGAGCTTCAACTTGTACTTTGCTTTCATTGACAATCGTTTTCTCAAGCTTTACTACTGTTCATAGTGTACTAGTGTACTTAACCCTCAGCTTCAGACCACCCCCCCCCCCCCCCCCCCGCCCGTATAGCTCGGGGAACACTGGCCTACACACTTGCACATCAGAACATCATTCCACTTTGATTGGATGGTGCAGTTGCAGCCGGAACAGTGGAATCATGTTTAGTGTGATCTTTTCATGGGCTTATATAAGTACAACAGAATGTTGTTGGTTTGATCTGGTCATGTCCAACGTACATTTTCTCAGAATAGTGGCCACTCCTGAAAAATTCACTATGTAAGGTATATATATTATTTAAATCAATAGTTATTTTCCTGCTCTATTCAATGGCTGAATTATACCATATTCTCAGTGTTCTAGGACTACTCTAACAAAACATTTTGCATGACATCACATATTTTACCGGGACATAACTTGTTAACTCATTCCGATTTTTAAGCATGTATGTGAACAATCGGCCGAATTACCCTAATTTAAAATCATAATTAAATAACTTAGTTTGGAGGCTTTAACATGCATGACATACTTTGTTGTGACTTTTTTTTTCTGCTGGCATTAATGCCCATTTTGATTTTTTTTTATAGATGCATCTGTACAAAGGCTGTTATATTAGCATACTTTACTTTCCCATCTCTACCACTTTGGATATCATTTGGTCATTATATTTGCACTGTAATGGACAAATGAAATGCAAATAGAAAATCATAAAGGAGAACATCGTGCACGTAATAACTCGAGAGTACTACTTCGCACTGCTGCGCACCTGGTCATGAAAGATGGCGCAGGTCTCAAACTAAGTATACAAGCTCAAATATGTCGACATCACGTGAAGTGGAGAAAGTGGAGATGAAATAACACATGCTAATTAGTTGAAACTTTGTGTTTCGCTTGCCTGTGGTCACACATGGTGAGCTGGCTGGGCAGCTCAGCAACAGGGTTCACAAGTCAGCTGTATACCAGTACAAAATTTAAGAGGCCCTCAAACAACCTTTGGTTGTGCTGATTCTTCCCTCTTCTGCTACTTGAGTACAAGGTTGTACGTTCGATTCTGGCAGCAGCAGCACCCATTACTACGAGTGCAGGACATTGATGTGCTTGTGTAGCAAAATTTTGCTGTACATAAAAAAAAACAAAACAAAATTAGTCCAACGCCCTCCACTATAGCATCTCTTGCAGCTCCGGTATAGCTTTGTGACATATCACAATGGTTGCTGTTAGATTGTGCAGAGCTAGTGTAGCAAGCAATATGCCCACACTCCTGTGCAACATGTTTTTTGCATGGCTGTGTACATGCTATTCTCTCCCATCCAAAAAAGCATGCCAGTGGTAGCTATACCGTTCATTTTCTCACTTGTGTGCATAGCAAGTCATGAATATGAATATCACCAAAACAACTATACAAAAAAGGGTGAACAGGAACATTACACAGATTCTTTAGACATTCAAAATTCTGGCTGTCAAGACTTTGTAAAACTTTGTAATTATAATTTATTCAGCTGCATACAGTTTCTGCATACTGCATTTCCTTGTTTCTGCCTGCCTCTATGTTATGAAAATTCTGGATGATTGTATCAAAGCACTGTTCTCAACTGTCTGGATTTACAGTTGTTTTAAGGATAAGGTGCATGCAGAAGCAGCAGAACAAGCATTTTTCCTTTACATTAACTTTTCGCTCTTATTCTCGATGTATGAACTTCGCTCCATCAAGGATTATCAGTCCAGCTTGCCTGAAATTTCTCAGTGCAAGTTTTCATCATGGTTAGCATCCATATTCTAAAATTGCACCCTGTGAAGCATGGTATTTTAAACTGCGCTTAAAACTGCAAAATCAATTTGTCATCACTGCCTCCTCCTCATGTTTCTTTTTCTGCTGTGGTTTGCATAGGCTCTTTATGCAGCAGCTAATTTATAAACTAAGTTGCAAAGCTTAGTTTATATATAAAAGCTTGGTGTATCATGTTTGCCATATCATTCTGCATAGCGTAGCTAGTGTATCTAAAGGATTTTTTTGTAGAAGCTGATGTAGCTGTGCCTTTAGTTGTGCTAATGGAATTAAATGTAAACGGTCATCATACCTGTGTCCTACATAATCAACACACAATACTATAATCAAAGTAGGGAAGCACAGCTCTTGCTTTTTGGTAAGGTGGCACATCAGTTCATTTTAATTGTAGAATTACATATACAGTATAAAAACAGTCTGTATGCCATTTGCTTGTTTGTTGTTAAGATAATGTCCCAGAAGGCACCAATTGTTTCAAGGATGTTCCACATCTGCCACTATGGTTGTCAGCAGCACTGGCTTACTCTCAAGTCTATGTTCCATGAGCATGCATGTATGTTGTCTTCCACTGTTAGGGAAACGTTTCATTAGTATTCAGTCCTATCTGAGTTTGTTTCTTCTGCCTTATTTGAGGGGAAAAAAACACAGCTATTGTGATGCTATTAATGGAAGACTAATCTGTGGCTCTTCATTTCAAGTTTAAACTGCTATTGGTACTTGGAACACTAATGAGGTGTTTTCTCACAAGAGTAGACAACTGTGCATAAATAACGAAGAAAGTGAAGGAGACGACCACCACTGTAGCTCAATTAATAGAGCGCCACACGCATCTCGCTACTGACATTCATTTTTATCACATATATGAACAAAGGCATAAAATAAAAATATTTCAATGTCCCTAAGCTTTCCTTAGCTTCAGTGACATCTTACTTCTGTAGTAGCCACAATTAAGCTTCTAGTTTCCCTTGATTCTCTTGCAAACTGTTCCATTTACTTTAACTGTATGTTGGGCAGCTTGTGTTGTTTTATTACTTCTGCAGGTTGTTTAGCACCCAGAGCAAATCTTGTTTATTCTTTTACACTTTTCATTCTTGCATTGTGGTATTTCAGCACTGTGAGAGCATTTGTTTTCAAGATATAAACAAACGATACGTGAAAGCATCAATTTACAAACCGCCAACTTTGCTGCATATCCAGATTAATGTGTGTGAAGCTCCATCATCAGAAAGCTGTGCAATACTAAGCGACCCATGATTTAAGTTAGATAAAAGTTAGATAATTTAAGGTGCAGCAATTCATAGCAGATTTTTACTTTAGAAACAAATGTTATGGTGCACTTGTTGTATGCATAGTGAAATCATTGGCCTCTTGTGCACAAAGGCAGCTTTGCTTTCATTGCTTTGGTTTCATGTATACTTTGCAATTTTCATCAGCCAGTGAGTAAATGTGTTGTTTGTATTTTTCATTTATACTACTTGCACTATTGCCACCAGTATTTTATAAACTAGTCGTTCTTAGTGGTATATTAGTGTACGTTGTTCTAAGAAGTGTTTTCCCATCCATCATATATGGGTGCTATGCAGCGGTGGGTTTATGGCGGTGTTGACTGATGTGATGAATTGTAGTTACTAATTCACCTGGTGCATTGTTGTATAATAAAAATGTTTCTAGACCCTTATTTAGTATTTCTTTTTAACCAGTCACTGCTCTTGAGAACTAGTTAAGTGCTTTTTGCTGGGCACGAGGTCACTGGTGTGGTTTCCAGTCATGGCAGCTGCATTCCAATGGGGGCTGAATGCAAAAACGCTTCTGCACCATGCTTTGGGTGCATACTAAATAACTCCAGGCGGTCAAAATTAATCCGGAATCCTTCACTACAGCATCCCGCACAAACCACTGTGCTATTTTGAAATGTTGCGCCCTTTAATTGTAATTTTGCAATTATGTGTTTTCATGAAGTGTGTAGTAACGCTAATTAACCTCACAAACAGGGGGGAAAAAAAAGATTATTTTTGTAAACTGCTGCTGCAGCACAATGCATAACCAAACAGGCTATAAGCACTTAATTTGGGGTGTCTTTGTCCATAAATGTTTAGAAAACATGCTTGAAAATTGGCAACAAATGTATTTCTGCTAGTAAATTTGGAACAAAGAATTGTGTATAGAAATTATGTGGTTAAAATGTACAAGAGGGAAAAGAGTTGCCGAGAGTTGAGTTTTACACCATGCTTGCCACCCAAGCAATGACACAATCTTCATTTGCACCTACACAAGCTCACACAATAAGGTAAGTGGTGGGCTACTACACTGCAGTGGTGCAAATTATACAGCCGTACACCACTTATGGATACTCAGCAAGAAAATGTTATCATCCTGCACAGTGCTTATGCGAGACAGGCATCTTGCACTGTGGATGGCATCTGGACTTTATGTGCATTTAGTATGTTACTCCTTTTTTGTACTTGCTAGTAGCAAAGCAAATGTGTCTTACATTGGTGTCCTGTAAGAAATGGATTTTGTAAGCTAAAGTTTGTGAATTGTTTTTGCTCTGTGTGCAAGACAAGTTAAGGACTGCGCAAAGAGCGATAGAACGAGAAATGTTCGGCATAATGTTAAGAGAGTGGTGTGGATGAGAGAACAAACAGAGATAGCCGATGTTCTAGTTGACATTAAGAGAAAACAATGGGGCTGGGCAGGCCATGTAATGCGTAGGGTAGATAACTGGTGTATCATTAGAGTTGGAATGGGTGCCAAGGGAAGGGAAGTGCAGTCGAAGACTGCATGAAACTAGGTGTGGGTGATGAAATTAGGAAATTTACAGGCACTAGTTGGAATCGGCTAGTGTATGACAAGGGTAATTGGAGATTGCGGGGAGAGGCCTTTTCCTGATAATGTCCTTGTCCTGTAGTGGACATAAAAAAGTCGCAGTTTTGCCTGAAAGGTGAAGCATCGATTGTGATTGCGAATTACAGTGTACAGCTATACGAACTAAGGATAGCAGTTTTATCGGCTGTATAAACTTGTACACATGGGCATACTAACTAAATTAACAAGCATGGTGTCACTTGCACAAGCAAATATCAACACATCTTATTTGATGACCACAGAAACTCTGTCAAAACACGAGAGAGGAAGTGGGGCAGCAGCAGCGAGTGAATTGACCTTCGTACTGCCTCTCACATCAATGCGAACTAAGCCGCGAAAACGGCACACAGTGAACTCCATTCGCATCACAGATGGCTTTCAAGATGCAGCGACCCGGAGTAGAACGTGCCCCCGCACCCTACCCTACCACCAGAGCCTTGCACGCGACAGAAGAAGGTGCACTTCTTCCCCACTTTCTTCCCTTGCATTTGCGAGGTTGAGCCGCGACTACTGGCTCACCCTCGCATGCTTTCACTCGCATATATAGCATAGAGCGTGCGGTGACAATTTTATCGCCCTTAGAATTTATGCGGAACCTCACAGCGACGCCGATGGCAGAAATGTGCTTAGAGTGTCCATATAATTGCTATCGCAATAAAAATAGGCCGATGATTATGATGATGTGCAAGATGCCCTCTGATCACTAATAACATCAAACAGGAACTAACGTCAAATATAACATCAAAGAGGTCACAAATAGAAGCATGCTGGTTCATTAGAAAGCAACAAAAACTTGTGTTAGTTGCAGTCGATTACTTAAAATTGAACAAAATAAATACCAGTAGATTTCACCTCTGCAACTTCAAATAAATGTGCATCAAAAATTACCTGAAAATTAACACTAAGCCTCAAAAGGCTTCACAAAGACTACTTTAAAAATAATTTCAAAGGCGGCATAGTTGTTGAGACATGGACGAACACTAAATCACACAAAGACGAGCGCTGACCTGTGTTGCAGACCAGCGCTCGTGTTGTTTAAATGTTTGTCCATGTTTCACCAAGTGCGATCGCTACCTTTAAAAGGATAATGGCCAACCTGCTAGCCCACCAATACCTCCCGAGTACATTAAAAATATGAGCAGTAATTGATTCTCAACATTAATCACCACAATTATCACTGACCCAGGTTTCCAACCAGGTTTAAAAGGTGTGGCATTTCAGTAACAAAATGAAGCAACAGTACAACAGTACACATGTAAGACATAACTTTGCTACGTTCAGTTGCTATTCCACTTATTCAGTTTTTGTTGTAATCGCAACTTCATCTTTATTTCTATGATCAAAGGAGCCTAAGAAGCAGACACTCCTCACAAATAATGTGACATCTATCTTCTCTTGCAAACCTACTCTGAAAATTGAACATGCTTCTGTTTCGATATTTCTCTGCATACCCTTTTTAGTTGTCAGCAAGCTCCTGGGTTTGGTGCTTTCGCCTTATTTCCTCTAAGCTTTATTTCTTTATGCATGTGGAACAAGGCGGAGCCAAACTACACTGTGTTTATGCCTGTATACAATCACAAGCTTCAAATGGACAAATACAATTGAGCACAGACATTTTTCTGTCCACCCAGTGTGGTGGCGTAGTGGCTTTGGCGTAGCGCTGCTATGTCCAAGGGTGCAGGATCAAATCTCAGCCGCAATGGCCGCATTTGATGGGGGGGTGAAATGCAAGAATGCTTGTGGTACCGTGCATTGGGTGCACATTAAAGAACAAGAACCCCAAGTGGTCAAAATTCATTCGAAGTCCCTCACCACATCATGTCTCATAATTATATCGTGGTTTTGATATGTAAAACCTCTTTCTTTTTTTCAGTCCACAAAGACTTGTGAACTTTGGATGTTAAGCAAATGAGCACAGCAGATTGCATATAAGTATAGAACTATAGGTGAAAAAAAGGACCTTTTCACCACCTATGTCATGTGTAATTATCTTTTGAGGCATTGTGTTGGAACCTTCTTCAACATTAAGAACCAGCAATGCTACTAGAAATTTCTACGATAACCACCATATGCAACTTAAATATTTGTCTCTCCATTTTACGTAAGACATTTACGAAGGTGGTCACTTGACTAGCACCCAAAGTGGTCACTTTACTAGGACTGTTTGAGTTGTAGGAAAAAAGTGTCGGAAAATCTCAGTCCTCACTTTAGCCCTTGCAGGTGCCACTTCTTAGCTTAGATTAAAAAAAAAAAATAATGTAACAATATGCAGACTTATTTTCAAGATAAGCGGAATTATTGAAATAAAAACTTGTTACAGCAAACTTCTTACAATACATGTAGCGTGCCTCATAATGATATCGTGGTTTTGGCACATAAAACCCCAGAATTTAATTTCTTTAATACATGTATGCAAACATATTGTATATAGTGCCACAATGGTTGCAGAGATTAATTGTGGAGGGCAACAGAACAGTTTATCCTTTTTTAACACGAAAGCGTTAAGGAGCCCGTGTCGCAGAAAATCTGGCGTCGGCATCCCGCGTCGGCACCCCCATCGGACGTCGCATCGGCAAAATGATTTTTTAATCATATATACCCAGGCCTTTTATATGATGCAAGGAATTGACTGAAATAATTGAATTTCTCAAGCTAAAATGCGTAGGAAAATCGTAAACTATGACTAGCACACAACCTGCAGACATGATATCTCACGGATTGTAATTTGACTATACGAGAAAACATAATTCTGTTACGTGAAAACTGATCCTTCACACACATAAACCGGCCACAGCACCTGCCATTTTGCACGCACCGGGCCACAGAGCAGCGCGCCTGGTTCCTTACAATAACTCCAGCTGGCACTTGCCTCCACCGCATCGCGGCCCACGCATCGCGGCCCACCACAATGCTCACCTACGTGCATAGCGTTTGCGGCAAGCGTTTCCAGGTAAACATTACGGTTACACACGCTTCAGTTGTCGGGAAGCATGAGAAGCAGTCGGGGATCTTTGAATGCTATCGCGTTCCACTCTCAAAGGTGAAGCTTAAGCGTCCTCCAAATTTTTTAATGTGCCCTTAATGCTAGAAATGCAAAAATGCATGTATTGTGGCTGATTTATGTGGTATAGCAGTTTAATAAATTTGCAACAGTGCATGGCTTGCTTTGACTGTTAGTTTACAGCGATGGCTGTTATGGGCTTACTACACTAGTCATTTTGATGTTTGCCACTGGTGCCAGTGTCTGTCACAGGAATCCTAAAATGCTTAGCGAGTTTATAAAGAGATGAAAAAAAAGAAATTCTGCAGCGCTCCAAGTGGACTGAAACCCCGGTCCCACAGCGTAGCAGTCTGAGGGCTTACCTCTCAGCCACTCAACCTTCTTTTTTTCTTATTGCTTCATGTTTTCTCCAGCGCCTACTTTGCATTGATACAGGAGGTACCGTGAAGGACAATTCACTCGCAGCTGCTGCCGCTCTTCATTGCGCAAGCTTTCTCATAACAAGTATTCACAATTATCGAGTGAGATCTGCTCATATTTTCCTGTGCACATATGACACCATGCTTGGTAACATAATCAGTAAGCAACTGTTCAATGCAAACTATACGAGCCTTGCTTCCTGTTGTTGGCTGATAGTTTGCTGTCGCAATTACTGCTTTGCTTTTTGGGCAAAACTTCAACTTTATTTCTTTCTTTAATACATGGTAAACAAAACTGAGAATATCATACTACAGAGATAAAATTGCAACACACACATGCGTCGAGCAACTGCCTACAGTCTGGCGGAAGTTCCTGCACATTATACACACTTCTTGCAAAAGCTGCAGTTATTTGAAAAAAGGATCATGTAGATAGCGGACTTTCTGTATGTGGATCACACAGTCCAGACCTCCAGAGACTCTATACCCAGCAGTATTAACATATCGTATGGAGATTCGCCAGTATTCCTAAACGGTAGAAACCTAATTGAGTATGGCATGATGTATGTGAACTTCGTAAGAACTTTGTACCAAAAAACTTAACACCTGTACAGTCTATAAATCAGTGATTTATGGACTCGGTGCATAGACCCAGTCGACAGTTCGTTGGCCACAGCACAAAGCAGCCCCTGAAGTTTAATCATGTTATAACAGGAAGTGTCTCTGAGTACAATTTGAAGAAACAGGTTTTCACTGCAGGAGGTAGACGCATTCTACAGAACCACCTATAATGCATCGCAATATGGCCAATCCAGATAAGGTTCAGAAGGATCTGGGAAAAGTGTCTACTAGTGCAGCAGAAATCACTTTACAACTCCGAGTGAAAATTTATTCCGGGCTGAATCTGGCCTTCAAGAAAAGAAATAATTCAATGACCTTCTTGAGAAAGCCTCAAGGAGCCTGTGGAACACATAATTGGAGCGGCAACATTTCAAGCAAAAACTGAAGATCGGCATTTAGAAAGGAAAAACAAGCGAGAAACAGTGTGCCTGGCAGAGAGGTGCACTAAACCTAGGCCACCACATTCAACGGGGAGAAAGAGATTCCGCTGCAAAAAGCCACAAACATTAGCTTTTTTTAAAGAGAAGACTAGCACCAGAAACTGCGCAAAATTCTTGCATAATTGTGAGAGCAGTCTTTACACTCTTTCTATCAATACAGAAAGAGGCCACATCATCAACGTATATGAGAACACGAATCTCATTTGACTGCAATGTAACCCCCAGAAAGTTTGTTCTTTGAGAATGCACATGGAAAGCTGCTCCAAAATTATACATGCAGAAAAGAATTGCAGTGACATCTGTGATCTTTGTCGTACTGTTGATAAAAGCCAACTTGGTTAGGAACAACCGTTGACTATTAGCCTCGTCGTCCTTGACTTCCAATTCTGGTATCTATGAAGTCATTCTCCCTCATCTACCAAATGGCAATACTGTTCTTAATTCAGTTTTCCTACATCCTGACCTGGCTGGACAGCTGTGTGAAGCCCTGGACTTTTGAGATGCACTTCTGTCAATGTAATGTGGCTGATATCCTCGGAGCTGGACAATACTAGGTGAGTCATTTGTGACTATAGTGATGTGCGTTAACGTCCTGGCAAAGCAAAAACTTGCCAATAAATGCAAGTTAGTTAGTCCCAAGTGCCTCAATTGTCATATCCCCACATTGTGATCGGAGACAGACTGCCATAGCACTATAGAAGCATATGGCACAGTGAAATGTGGCATTACACTGGTGTAGAGGGGTGGTAAATGAAATGATGTGGCCTTCACATTGAAATATGAAGTTCTGCCAGTAATCTTCCTCACCTACTGATCATATATGAGCACCAGTGCGTCATCCCGCTTCCTGGGCAACAAACTCTTTGTCTGCAATCCAGTACATCTGGCAATGCAATAACGGTTTCTGCTAAGGTCACCTTGCAGGTGCATGCTTCGCAACTTACACAAAAAATTTTCATGTAAATCGACATGCTGGGGATGAGACCATTGCAAGTCACCTAATGGACATGAGTGAGTTAGGTTGTGAATGCAACTGGTATAACACCTGCTGCGGCTCATCGATAAGAGGAGGCAAGGCCTTCATCATCTGTCTGTAAACCTTGCCTGAAGCCTGCCAGTTAGGATCACACAGTTGGCTTCTGTTAATGCGATCCTGACGAGACCGATGGAACTGGTTGAATTATCTGGTGGGTAGAATTAAACAAAAGGCAGAAAAAAAAATTCACCGACGATTGCAACACTCCCTAATGCGAAATTTGAGCGCAGCTCTATACGTGTTCATTTCGCGATATATTGGCTGGTGAGGACAATCTCGTGCGGCACGTTGCAAACGGAGCGAAGTGTGGCGCCACTATCTGGATATCGCGAGAGTCGGCGTGTGGGTGACGCGTGGGTGCATTTCACAGCAACCGCCGCCGGCAGACCTCCTAAAATACATGCGTGACTCTGGCGCTATCTGGTAGTCATCGTCGCCGCACTACGCTTTTCCTCTGACCCTGTCGTCATACCCTCCTCCTCGCGTCTTTCATCCCCCCTGCACCCTGCGTTCATCTTACGCTGTGCTCGTTCGCTCGGTTGCGAGGGATAACGCCGACGCTTGCCGCGGGAACGGGCGCAAGAGCTGCGCTTTTTCAGCGTTTTAGAACTGCGCTCCAATACGCTGAAACGTGCCGTTGATTCACTTTGAATTTGCCTTTAAAGTTAGCCTCACCGCAATACAGGCGGGCTGTGCAATGAAGCATATCAAGCGAAAAAAAAGGTGCTACTGTTACGGGGCACAGCATGTGTTCTTACGCCGTCTCCGGACACAGTACGAGCACCGAGAAGCCTAATAAGTTTACTGGCAGGCCTTCAGAGTTTTAAATGCATCCCCACTATTTTGTTGGGTTTAAACGTCCCCTCGACTTTCCGAGTTGTTTCATTTTACCGCCTACCGTTTCGCTAGCTTTCTCAAAACATGGCTTATTAGGTGCCTAGGTGCTCTTACTGTGACTGGAGACGGCGCTTGCGCGCCTGTATAGTTAAGAAACACGAACTATGTCCCGGGACAGTGGCCCCTTTCCATTCGTGGTATGTTTCGTCGGAATAAATTGCGCATGCTTCGCCGCATGGCACTTCTGTACTGCGACAAAGCTGATCAGTGAGTTCGTATTATACGGCGAAGGTCAATTTTGAGATCGAAAGAACGGAAGTTTGGGCCTATAGAATGTATGGGTGCCGACCGGGACCTTCGGTCTAGATCGAATTAAACGAAAAATCGAATTTACAGGAGCCTACTGTATGAAGTTGTCTGGTGACGAATCATCTAAAAATATGTCATGGGCTGAATTAACAGATTGAAGCGGCATTAATGTGCTATGCAACCAAGAAGCATCCAGAACCGATTGAAAACACAGCTTCTTTAGGAAACGAGGCCCGGGTACTCAGGGTCTCAAAGTTAAGAAAGCCGCTTCATAGAACACCTGCCTCCTGCAGACGCCGATGTTGAAGTGCATGACCTCATCTAGGAGGGAGTGCTGTAGCTAAGGAGCATCATTTAAACGCTGCACCAATCTAAGTAATCATGGTGGGTGCACTTCCCTTTCACTTTGGTACTTTAAATGTCCATGACTTAAGCAGTGACAGCATGGTAAAGCTCCTTCATTTGCTACACAATAAGAAATTATGTATTGCTACTAACCATGAAACAGATTCAATAGAGACATGAAAACACCTCTTCCTAGCCGACTATAAAATTTATGTAAGCCATACATTGGGTGGATCCGCTGGTTGTATGTTGTGTGTGTTAGATAGCAGTTGCAATGTTATGTGCTGCGTTTGTGTACAGATATAGGGAAAGATATGCATTATATGGGGGGGGGGTGCGATATTGATATCAATGGCATCAGTTTTAAATTTGCATGTGTTTATGCCCCAAGCAAGTTACATGAATGGGAATGTTTCTGATTATCTCTATAACATAATTTGTACACTGACTGTGCACATGGTCCTTTTTGGAGACTAACTTGTATGTGTGTAACCCGCAAGGTCGTTTATCATCGAAGCTTGGTGGGAATACTTGAGTGATATTTCGAGGTCGGTGCTCAAATGTATGGCTGAGGGGATTGTGCAGATGACGATAGTACAGCTTGATTTGGCTAAGGCATTTGACAAGGTGAATCACTCATTCTTGGTGTACTAGAACATGTATATATTGGATTCAGGCTCATTAGCAGTGTCAGAGTCTATTATGCTAATGGATCAGCACTCTATACCAATGCTAAGAAAGAAAAAAAAAATACTCAGCATGGGGAGCATGGTTACACCACTAGCTGCTATGATGGGCTGACACCATGCTCTGCAGCTTACCTGTGCACCAGCACCAAGGTGGAATAACTTAACGAAGCCAGCAGCAAACCCGAAAAGCAGGATAGGAAAGAGGAGGAAGAAAAAACAAAAAGGCAGATCCCATGCATAACTGGAAATTAGTAATAAGTGAAGTTGTCTTTGCTGCACACTGAAATGTCTTCAGTTCTATTAACACTCCTCACTCAATGCACACATCCCATTTTGTGCCCACAATTGGCTGCTTTTGTTGCAGACTTCTTCACTTCTCTATAGACGACTTCATCACTTCTTTCCTCATGTTCTGCTCTATTTGGGCACCTACCCCAGTCGCACATACACATTCTGAAGAATTGGTCAAGAAGTGTTCACATACCCAGCGGCACAAGTTGTGTACTATTCAAAAGGGAGAGAAATCTCTGTATAGAAAAGTAGAATTTTTAGCCAGTGCATATTCGCTTACATGCTACTGTGCAGGGAATGGGACCAAAGGAAATAAATACCCCAAAAAATTAATGCTCTCCACTTAACCACTGGGGAGCACTACCTCCACAATGAATGAACTTTTCTTCTTCTTGACAGAAGATTACTCTCTGTGCATCTCTGTATGTTTGCAAGACTTACTGCACATAATATTGTGCTTCTGCTAATGCTACAACAGAAAAGAATAATGCACTTGAAGAGCAATGATTGGTCAATGCCGCCACCTTCAGCTGATTTGAAAGCTGCAGCACCGAGTTGAAAGAACTTAAACGAAGGCAACGTAAGCCGCAGGCAGGATTGGAAAGAGAAGAAAGAAGTCATGTCTCTCCACTTGTTTGCCACCGGAGAGCACCACCCTCCACAAAGGAAGGCAACGTGGGCTAGAATCAACACTGAAGAAAGTTTTCTTCTTGTTGAAAGCAGATAGCTCAGGCATGTTTTAAAAGTTTACTCAAATCAATGCCAGATGAAACAGTGCAAGGCACCTAACACTGTATGGGCAGCTTAGTCACAATACAAAAAGAACACCACTGAAACAGCATATGTAATCTTGAATATGTGAAGAACTAACTAAATAGATAGGATATATTGTAATGTTGCCATCTGATCTCTTAAGGGTTAGTGTCAGTGGTATGAATGAGCAATTCTATAGGAAGCCACAATGATACATTTCAGTCCATCACTAAGGTTTTTGCACCATCACAGTCTATGGTGCATTTTATCAGACATGTGCTTTTTATCTGTATAAAATTACATACCCTATCTGTACAAAACTGGACATATCTGCAATGTACACAATTGTGTACAAACTACCTGCTGCTGACACTGCAGTACCAATTAAGCCACACTCCCTCTCAGTGGAGGGAAGTGTAGGCAAACGAGTTCTGTAGAAATTCGTAAGATGGAGGATCTCACTCAAGACAGAAAGTTGGCCATGACTAGTATATACAGCATTGCTCTGATCTGAGCCACTAAGAAAGTGCCAGTTCTTTCGAAATAGGTTAAACTTAGCACAAAAAATTTATTACAAGGTCTCCAAGTCAAATGTCTTTAGCCAAATTAAGTTTTGGCTAACATATACTGCAACCTGAAAATTTTAACTCATGTGACAGTCTAACATGCATAATCACCGAGCTATCAACTTTCAAAGCTTAAAGATGCATACATTGCCTATCTCTGTGAAGGGTTCTTGAAGTGCCATTCCTTGTTTGCAATTGTTCATTTATTCTAGTAAGCAAGTATATACAATTCAAAAGGAAGGGTAGCTGGGCGAGTTGGTGTGGTATCATACATATATAAAAACATTTCAGCTTACAGAAAGAATTCGAGCCTTTTAGTGAGGTGCAGCCAACCTTAGAGGAATTCTCTAGGACATACAAACCACAATCACTTTGGCCAATTCAGTCTGCTTTGAAGGAGAGAAAATTTCACAAATTATGTAAGCATTGATTGAAGTATTGCCCAGAACATAGCGCACTTCTGCAAAAGCAATGTAGAGTAGCAAGGCCATATTAATGTCACAATATTAAGTTACATGAATTCCATAAAAACATTTACTATTATTAGTGACAGATATATTTCTGAAGACAAAAAATTGAAAGTTTTCATTTCAAAATGTAAACTTTCACTCCAAGTCTTACACTGTCCATAAATTTAGTGAGCAGAAATATCAGTCCAGAAATATGGATAACTTTAATTACTTATAAATAAGCGAGACAACAAAATTTAAGGCTTTTCCTTTAGCAGCAAGAGAAACCATCTCTGATCTTACATCATTTATTTATTTATTTATTTATTTACTTATTTATTCATACTGTCAACCCTCCGTTGGGTGTTCTTACAGGGAGGGTAAAAAAAACACACTTATACCAGGTAAACAAGTACATCAAGAGGCAGTGTAATCCTTTAAATACATATCTAAGGATTGTTTGAACTGACAAACATTGATTGAATTAACCACAAAGCTTGGCAACGCATTCCACAGTCATATCACGACTGGAAAAATGAATAGCAAAACACACCCCACTGCAAGCAAAGTGTGGCTGCAAAACATAATTGTTTTAGGAACGCTTCGTTTCCCTGGCAGTGCTACATACACATCTCTATCAATTTTAAGTCATTCATGCAGCACCTGAAGAAAAGACTTTGAGCTGATTCTTTTGCTTTCGTGCTTCTAGTGGTTCCAGTTTGCAAGACTGCAGCATTTGTGTGACTAAATATAACTAACAATACTTGGAGCATATGAAGCACCCAGCGCAGCATTGAATTTTTTCTAAATCTGTTTTTAATCCTTCCTCATGCGGGCACTAAATGGCCCAGGCATATTCTAGTAATGGCCTAATAAAAGTCTTGTAAGCGATCAGCCTTATATCTCATGTAGCTTGGTCTAGTTTCTGCCTCAAGAATCCTAGTTTCTGATTCACTTTCGAGCACACATTCTTTATATGCATACGCCATGGCACAGTTTACACTATTGTAATGACTAAATATTTAAATTGACTAGCATGAAGTAATAAATTTGCATTAAATGTAACAATATCCCATGAAAGGTAAAAAAATTCCAGCAGAACCCATCTCGCGATGAATGTCGACATTGATGCAATTAGCATTGAAGCAATGTAGGAACACAGCGTATTTGCCAACGCCAAAACATATGTAAGATGGGTGTACGCAACCAGGCTCCTCGTGCTTCCCACTGGTCGCACTGTGCCATCTAGTGGCACTGCCACGAAGTCTGCAGTGCGTGACATGTGTGCATACATATATATTCAGACAAGATTGTCTGAACATATACGACATGGGTTCGATTCTACCTAGCACCCAAGAAATTTCAAAGGTATTTTTTTTTTGTCATGAGGAGCAGCACATACTTAGGGGCACATACCCTGTGGCCTAAGTTGGCGTCGAAAAGGTTCATTGACGAGGGACACTTATCCAGTGCCACATACCCAATGACCAAAGTTGGTCTAATGGTTGCTTTCAAACTCGGTTTTTTCAGCACAGAAGCCTGATGCTCTACCCATTAGACCATGGATTACCCTGTGACACAAGTTGGCAGGGAAATGGTTAGAGACACTGATAAATAAATATACAGATGGATATAGATAGGTAGAAAGCCACCAGAAAGTGCGTGAAGTATCCTAACCATGCTAACCACATTAAAATGCAGCAGCAGCAGTTGTCTTATAAAAACTGCTCCTCGGATTTAATCCAATGCCACATGCCAAGCTCCTGAGCTACTCGCATATGATACAGACTGAAATAGCTGCATATAACCTAGAATAGTTAGTCTATTTGCCCATAACTTGCATTCATTTAAAGTTTGACAAATGCTATTCCCCTTGTAAATCTTAGAAAACTGCAGGTGGAGTGATCCAATGATATCATGACAGTCAAGCACAGACACACACGTCAGTCTAGCCGCGTCTAACATTGCTGATGCATTACATGCAACAGCTCAATGCCTTGTATCATCATCATCATCATCAGCCTGGTTAGGCCCACTGCAGGGCAAAGGCCTCTCCCATACTTCTTTAACTACCCCGCTCATGTACTAATTGTGGCCATGTTGTCCCTGCAAACTTCTTAATGTCATCCGCCCACCTAACTTTCTGCCGCCCCCTGCTACGCTTCCCTTCCCTTGGAATGTAGTCCGTAACCCTTAATGACCATCGGTTATCTTCCCTCCTCATTACATGTCCTGCCCATGCCCATTTCTTTTTCTTGATTTCAACTAAGATGTCATTAACTCGCGTTTGTTCCCTCAACCAATCTGCTCTTTTCTTATCCCTTAACGTTACAGCCATCATTCTTCTTTCCATAGCTCGTTGCGTCGTCCTCAATTTAAGCAGAACCCTTTTCGTAAGCCTCCAGGTTTCTGCCCCATACGTGAGTACTGGTAAGACACAGCTGTTATAAACTTTTCCCTTGAGGGATATAGGCAACCTGCTGTTCATGATCTGAGAATGCCTGCCAAACACACGCCAGCCCATTCTTATTCTTCTGATTATTTCAGCCTCATGATCCGGATCCGCAGTCACTACCTGTCCTAAGTAAATGTATTTCCTCACCACTTCCAGTGCCTCACTACCTATCATAAACTGCTGTTCTCTTCCGAGACTGTTAAACATTACTTTAGTTTTCTGCAGATTAATTTTCAGACCCACCCTTCGGCTTTGCCTCTCCAAGTCAGTCAGCATGCATTGCAGCTGGTCCCCTGAGTTACTAAGCAAGGCAATATCATCAGCGAATCGCAAGTTACTAAGGTATTCTCCATTAATTCTTATCCCCAATTCTCCCCACTCCAGGCCTCTGAATAGCTCCTGTAAACGGCACTGGAGAGATCGTATCTCCCTGCCCGACGCCTTTCTTTATTGGGATTTTGTTGCTTTCTTTATGGAGGACTACGGTGCCTGTGGAGTCGCTATAGATATTTTTCAGTATTTTTACAAACGGCTCGTCTACACCCTGATTCCGCAATGCCTCCATGACTGCTGAGGTTTCGACTGAATCAAACGCTTTCTCGTAATCAATGAAAACTATATATAAAGGTTGGTTATATTCCGCACATTTTTCTATCACCTGACTGATAGTGTGAATGTGGTCTATTGTTGAGTAGCCTTTACGTAATCCTGCCTGGTTCTTTGCTTGACAGAAGTCTAAGGTATTCCTGATTCTATTTGCGATTACCTTACTGATAGCTTACTGGTTCCCTGTCTAGTGGAGTTACCACCGACTTCTACTGCACACTCCTTAACGATGCCCATAAGATTGTCGTTCATTGCTTCAACACTAAGGTCCTCTTCCTGAGTTAAGGCCGAATACCTGTTCTGTAGCTTGATCCAGAATTCCTCTAGTTTCCCTCTTACCGCTAACTCATTGATTGGCTTCTTATGTACCAGTTTATTTTGTTCCCTCAAGTCTAGGCTAATTCGAGTTCTTACCATCCTATGGTCACTGCAGCGCACCTTGCTGAGCACGTCCACGTCTTGTAAGATGCCAGGGTTAGCGCAGAGTATGAAGTCTATTTCATTTCTAGTCTCGCCATTTGGGCTCCTCCACGTCCACTTTCGGCTATCCCGCTTGCAGAAGAAGGTATTCATTATCCGCATATTATTCTGTTCTGCAAACTCTACTAATAACTCTCCCCTGCTATTCCTAGAGCCTATGCCATATTCCCCCACTGACTTGTACCAGCCTGCTTCTTGCCTACCTTGGCATTGAAGTCGCCCATCAGTATAGTGTATTTTGTTTCCACTCGACCCATCGCCGATTCCACGTCTTCATGGAAGCTTTCGACTTCCTGGTCATCATGAGTGGATGTAGGGGCGTAGACCTGTACGACCTTCAATTTGTACCTCTTATTAAGTTTCACAACAAGACCTGCCACCCTCTCGTTAATGCTATAGAATTCCTGTATGTTACCAGCTATATCCTTATTAATCAGGAATCGCTGTGCTACCGCTAAGCCCTGGTAGCACAGGACGTGCCCGCTTTTTAGCACTGTATATGCTTCTTTTGTCCTCCTAACCTCACTGAGCCCTATTATATACCATTTACTACCCTCTAATTTCTCCAATAACACTGCTAGACTCGCCTCACTAGATGATGTTCTAACGTTAAGCGTTGCCAGGTTCAGATTCCAATGGCGGCCTGTCCGGAGCCAGGGATTCTTAGCACCCTCTGCTGCGTCACAGGTCTGACCGCCGCCGTGGTCAGTTGCTTTGCGGCTGCTGGGGACTGAGGGCCGGGGTTTGATTGTTGTATTCATATAGGATGTTGTGGCCAAGTACTGCACCAGGGTGGCCAATCCTGCTCTGGTGATGTCTGTGGTTTAAAGTTCAATTTTCACTGCAATGCTCCCTTGCTCTTCACCCTGTACTAGGGGCACATTCAAACAAGCTTAAAGTTGACACCGTGCCAAAAATACTAATTTTGGTGTATTTGAGCTGGAGACATTGCTGGCCTGTTATATGAATTCATCAGAAAAATATCGTTCACGTTGAAACTGAAAGACCCAGCCCTCTGGAGGTAGCCATGATAACAACCACACTAGTGTACCTGTATATGCTCTGTATATGCTCAGGGGGCACCTACAGGGACACTAGGCTGCACTACAGTCCATTAGGTAGGCAGGCAGAGAAAACGTGTTAAATCAACCACCTACTGCTGTTGCAATAAGAACACGCAACCCTCCAAAAACAAAACTATCTTCAAATGAAAAAAAATATTTTCATTTAGGATCAGAAGCGTTTAGTTCCTTTCAAAGTAATCTCTAATCAAGTCAACACACTTGTCCAACCTTTTCTCCCACTGCTCGCCCCAACACTGGAGGTCACAGCTTCTGCTGTTGAGTGGCCCCTGCAAAATTGTCTCCACCTTGTATAGTGGTAAATTTTCTTTCTTTATCAAATTTTTCTTCTTTAAAAATGAAATAAAAAATCACAGGGAGCTCGAACTGATGAGAGTTAGTGGGGTATGCCTGCCCGTCTCGAAAGACTAAATACCACGTCATTACTAAAGCAGTCTGAACTGCAGCACTGTCGTGATAAGACAAACCAATCACCCGTATTGCACAAGTTTGAGTGTTTCCGTCCGAATTCTATCTTAATCTCCTTAATGCTTGCTAGTCAAATTGGTGATGGACAGTCTGTCCAGGAGAAACAAAGTCCCCCTGCTGAATTCCAAAAGTGTCAAAGAATAAAAAAAGAAACGATTATCATAGTCCTTACACAAGTGCATTTTTGCATTTTTTTTTGGTCTTGGTGAAGAAGTAGTTTTCAACTTACTTTAAACGTGCTTGGTTTCTGGGTCATACCCCGGGGCCAGACCAACAAACGCCTCTGGAACCTGGACGACAAGGCCATCGAAATCCTAACAGCAGACATAAATGAGGTGTGGAGCTCTGGGCACAGTCAGGCCCACAGCCAAGGTGGTGCTCATCCTCAAACCGGGGAAACCTCCGCACATAAATAACCTGTGTCCCATCTCTCTAACATTATGCATTTGCAAAGTGGCTGAACATGCAGTACACAATCGAATCGTCGAACACATAGAAAACCACGAACTATTTAGGCATAATGTAATAGGTTTTAGAAAGGGACTCCCCACACAGGACGCAATGCTCCTCCTGAAAAGATCCATATACGAGAACGAGACGTGGGATGTCCAAGGAATCATTGCACTCGACCTCGCTAAGGCCTTTGATAAGGTGGCTCATGAACACATATTGAATGAAATTTCCTCTCTCAACCTAGGGCAGAAACTCTTTAATTTCACTCTCTCGTTCCTATCGAAAAGGAAAGCGTTCCTTCGACGGAGCACGATCTCGGGCGGTCCTTATGAACTGGGCAACTGCGGAACCCCTCAGGGCTCAATCCTATCCCTGTTACTATTCAATATCGTCGTGCATAAACTCTCCGAAAGGGTGGCCAAACTCCCAAAAATAGGCCATGCAATTTGTACAGACGATATCACAGTCTGGTCCCCGGGGCATCTCTGGCCGATCTAGAGCAATCTCTCTAGGCAGCCATAGAGGTAACAGAAGAATTTCTTACATGCACGAGTAAAGCTTTTACCGACCATATCTGAACTCCTCCTCTACAGACAGTCGAGGCAGGGCGTTAGGAACCTCGAGCCTGTGGAAATGCTGCCAGTCAAAATTACGACACGAGAAGGGAACGGCATTCTGAGGGAGAACTTCTTCAAAATTTTAGAACTTTTAATCAATGCCAAAGGCTGTAATTTAGAAGCTCTAAACAAGCTAGGCGCGTAGGCGAAAAATATACTAAGACTCATCACTAGAATCACAAGCAAAAGGGGAGGACTCAAGGTGGACAGCCTACTTAGGACAACCTACCTTTAGGCTCTTACAGACAAGAATACTACCCCACCCCCGAAGCGCTTAGTTGGATTGACCCCACTCTCCGCAGTCGTGCTCCAAATATGGTCACACGTGCTGCTCCTTAGACCACATGCTCTGGCTGTGCCCATACAATGCGAGCTCCGACCTTCAATACAAGTCCAAGTGGGACGTCTTGCTGAAGAGCTCGGAATTCACGCACCAGCTACAGGCCATCTAGAGGGCCCGCAACATCCCAGAGAGTCATCACCTCACGGTCTTGTCATTGGCGGAGCCACCAACTTGACTGGGGAGTCTTCGGCTCTCCCTAATCAAGTTCCTTAGGACACTCCAATAAAGTTCTTGTCACTGACACCTTTAACACCAGCTTTTGTAACCTGTGATTACCTTCAGAAAAGGCCTGGGTCACTTTTAATGTGATGTTTTAAATCCTGGCACAAAATAAAAAAAACGATATTTGTTTTGTCGTTTCGTCCTTTGTGAGCATGTGGGGAACAAACATTGCAACAGTGCATCTCATGCCCAATTCTACACTCAATATCCACTCACAAGAGCTCTAACTCATACCAGGAGCTTCTAAAACCATGTCAATTGTGCAGGGACAACTCTTGTTGGGTTTTTGTCTAACCTTTCTATAGACATGACTAGTTCAAGGTTGGCCAAAATTGGGATGCACTTTAACGCTCATTTCTTCTCTAGAATCCACCCAAGCCACTCAAAAACTAATGCATGGCTCAGTGCCTCCTCCACAAATGTCGTTTGAAGTATTGCAAGCGTTTCTTTTGTCGTTTTTCCAAGGAGATTCACTGTCCATTACAAACAGACATTACAATTTCACAAGAGTAATGTGACAACAGTCTGGAAAAGTCACCACAAACATGCAAGGCATTCTATGACAATGTTGGGACGGTACTGACTTGTGAAGTGTCCACCTGCACCTACCTAACAGTAGAACGCAGCAATACTATTACAAAGAACTCTACGAAGTCAGTCAGTTTCTTTTTCTTTTTTTTAGTCCCCACTTGTATACACAACATTTCGAAGGATTAAATATAAGGAATATCAGAGAATATAAAAGCAACTTGTGAATATTAGGTTACATTGTTCTGTCCAACAATGGTAAAGATAGCTTCCAACTAGAGATGTCTGAATATTTGAAATTTCGAACATAAATCAAATACTCTTTGCTGTTCAATTCGTATTTGAATGAAGAATATGCTATTTGAAATTGCCGAATATTTCTTTCTGTTCAAATATAAAAGACAGCGACACTTATTAGAATCTACAGGGAGGAATACAAGTGCAAGTGGTGGGTGTTTTTGACAATTCTGCTGCACAATATTCACGGTTACAGTGCAGAAGCACCAGTTCCCGAGCGATCATATTGAGCAGCCAACTTCTGCACAATAATTTTCAGTTCAACAAAAATGCCTCAAACATAGACAGCCTCGATTTTTTTTTTCTATATTTAAGCAAAGCAAGCTGTAACTTGGCCAATGCCAACCATGTTTGCATTCATATGAACAGATTTACAGTGCTGTAGTACTGAACTTAGCTCCTTCAGTGAACACTACACTCTACAAGCACCTCGCGTTGTGCCATTCCTTTGTTTCATTACTTTAATAGCCATGGTATACCAGATATGATACTGTTTCAGTTATAATAGCCTTTTTTTCCAATTGCAAGCTGCTCACTTGTCATTATGAACAGTATGACATGCATCAAATAATGTAGATGAGGCTTTTTATTTATCCAATTTACTATACACAACCTTTCTTCAGTTTAAATATAGAAAATACTTGTTTGATTTTTGAAGGTCAATTATTTCTAACAAAAATGTGTTTGATTTGATTAGGAAACTTTTGTACTTACAACAAATGATTGAGGACAGGTTTGAAAATTTATAACATTTAGTAGCCAGGCTAAGAAACAAGTTCATAATTTGGGGGGGGGGGGGGGGGTTGGTATTCTGTAAGTGTCCACCTAGTGGGCATGTCCATTTCGTCAGCTGCTGAAGTGTTGACTGTGGGCACCTGTCTCCCTCTGATGTATACCCCAGTCTAGCCAATCAGAAATTCAGCAGCAGATGAAATGGTCATGTCCACTATGTCGACACTTGCAGAATGCCCCCCCCCCCCCCCCTTCCCCTTTCGGTGTCTGACATCTTGAAGCTGTGAAAAGGTATGGTTATCTAGGCCCAGCAGTGACAGGGGACCTGGATCATGAGAAGGAAATCGCCAAATGAACAAAAATGGGCTGAACTGTATACAGCAGGCACTCGGTCATGAATGGCAGCTTACTGGGAGAAATAGAGAAAAGGTTCTTTGGGCACATGATCAGGTAGCTCCTTTCCTAACCCTAAATACCTCGTATTACTGTGCATGTGTTTACTAATTGACCTATAGCAAAAATGTTGCTGTGCATGCACAAGTAACTATGACCACAGACTAGCAAAATGAACTATTGTTTCTGTTCATCTTCCCCTTTATTACCGGTGAACCCTGTCCATGCCTCCACTCAGCCAAAGTCTGTGGGGTCTGCCGGTATAGGGCAACTACGAGGTTCTGGAATTTTCGCAGCAATTTGGAAAAGCTTTTGTGGCCTTTGGAGGAGGGAGGCACTTGACGGGAGAGATGCAGTCTGTGAATGAGAGTATGTGGTTAGAAAACACGAAGTGGCACTCACTATTTTTCAAATTGTCAATTGGTTGACTGATGGTGTCCAACATTCCAAAGCAACATAAGTGCTGTGTTAGGCACCATAATGATGCAGGGCTCTGAATTCAGTTGTAATCCCCTTACCACAGCTATATCATGTGATGAACAGCGTAGCCTGTCTGGAGTTCTTTTTTTCATAGTAATGGATGTTAACAAGACTTAAGATGCTTTTGTGGCACAACAAATTGACCACCTGGGATTCTTCAAAGAGCACCCAGAGCTTAGGTACACAAGCATTTTTGCATTCCACCCCCATCAGAATATAGCCACCAGTGCTGGATATCGTACCTACAACAGTGTGGTCAGCAGCAGAACACAGCCATTTAGCCACTGCAGTGCGCACATTGGGTTTTTGCTGTGAGCAATCTTTTTCCATCCCCAAACACACTCAGTTGATGAGTTTAGTGCACGACTAACATTTCGATGCTGCTGAAGTACTGTAAGGTCTCGATTTCCTTTCAATCTGTAGGGGAAATACTTTCAGGGAGTGTGGAGGCATGGAGAGCAGGCACAGCAGGCTTCCTTTGAAGGAGCTGTTCAAGCATCCTTGATTTCACTGTCTATAGGAGTTACTTGAAAAGAAGAAGCATGACCAGCTGCCATATAATCCTTTTTCTTTTTGCCATATATTTTCTTTTTTATACAGAACTAGAACATTTTTGTTCACTATTGTGGCAGTTCTTGAAATAAAGTACAAAGACGACAAAAGACCACCTCCTGGGGAACAATGTTAAAGGCACTACACTTTGTCTCAAAAGAACCATGCAATGCAATCAAAGCTGTTTGCGTAATCTGAATCCATGCTTGGACAAGCTGACACTTATCAACGAAACACATTTCTGGCATGTAATAGTGGGGCAACTACGTAAGGAAGTGCTACCTTGGTCCCAGCATCTGTGAAGAAATGTGCATGCTGGCCAGGCCAGCAACAATTGCTAGACTCTTCCACACAGCAGGAGCAATAAAATAAACAAGTACCTCCTGCATTTGTGCTCAGCCATGGAAGGCAGAAGAGCACAATTTGTATTTTGACTTGATTACATAGCATATACCTTCAGATGCACTGCAAACACTTCTTGCATTGAAGCATACATCATTTGTTTTTTCATAACAAGAACAACAAAGCCATGATCACAAACTTCTTGTATACTACTGATTGTCACATGTGGTGTGCATGTGCATAATAGTTAGCAAAATAACGCTAAGTAACATTACCATTGCTAGCTTCTATAGCCTGGTTTAGCAGACAACTCACACTGTTTTGATTAGCAGATGCACTGCTGTCTTTCACAACACTGTCACAGAGACTGTGTGTCGTCTCAATCACTGCAACCAGTTCAACCACAGTGTCAGATACATCGTCATCTTGGCATGCTGCCCAGGAATGCAGAGGTCTCCTGTCACAAATTGCGTAAAAGCCTTCGGAAGGCAGTGTCTTGTTAAAGGGCTCTCCTGGGCTTTTCTGACACAAACCACCACTTCTACAGTCAATCACCTGTGACCGATCACCCCTGTTGTAACAAAACGCAGCCTGATTTTCCTTGGTCTGTGTACAAGGCAGTGCATAACACCATGGTATACTATTGCTTGCACCAGTGAGATTTTCATCACACTCACGTTCTCGACATTCCACATTACCGTAGATGCCTAGAGTTTCTTCCTTCTTGTTTCTGCAATCAAGGGGCAGTTCAACAGTGGCAGCCTCCTCGACAATTAAGTCCGTGCTAGACACAACAAAAGTTTCGGGCAACTCAAAGTTACCAGTACACACAGGCACTACATGCGACTCATTGTGCCATTCGTGGCTTGCAGACCCGTTCTTCGTCTCTCGCACACGTCCATAAACAGTAGCACTTTTGTAGCAACCTTGTAGTCCCGTTCGTGATTCGGAGCTCTGTTGCGAGATTCTGTTCTCATACGACGGCGGCATGCGCGCTCTCGCATTTCGCACAGAGCGGAGTGAGTGTTGTAGGTCGTCACAATTGTCAGAAGCTCCAAAGGCGTGGAGTAGGCGACTGCTTGCTAGTTTCCGTGCTTTTTGGCTTCGTTTCCACTTTTTGGTTGCCGTTGGTCCCGCCGTGAAGTCTATGAACCGTTTATATTTCCTTACCGATGTGAATTGCTTTAAACCATCGGTGCGTAGTTTTGGATTTTCATATATAGTTTCCAGGAGCTTGCATTGCGGTGCCATTCGATACGAGTCGTATGAAGTGTAATATTCGTCGTCTTGTCCATCCATAGCTGCAGAACCTGCGCGCATTAAAAAAGAAAAGAAAACTATTCCAGTCAAGATTAACCTTTCCGACACATGAGCACAACATCGAAGTCCATAATTTCGAAGAACATATTTCGATGGAGATTCACAGTAATAAATGGAAAGTGGCAAAAACCATTTTAACTATACAAGCAAAAAACTTGTCCAAACAAAACGATGGCGCCAAGGCAACCAGACACTACGAGGAATCTGTGGCAAGGTTCCACTTTACCTCATTTGCAGCGCAGGTCCACTAGTTCGCCTGCTTGCGTTGTTCTCAGCTGCAGTACTAGCGTGAGTGCACAGTTCTTTGATCATGGAAAAAAATATATACATACGACATCAACACACTAATATCAGGAATAACATCTCCATAGTCCTGCGCGCCGTTATGGCATCACAACCAGTGTTGCCAACTAGAAATTAAAAAAAACCGCCTAGTCGAGGCCCCCAAAAGCCCAAAACTCTAAAACCCACGAGTACCCAGCATTTTCCCTTTTCCATGTCCGCCAACATAGAGTTACTATACTGACTACTAACTCTATGTCCGCCAAGTACCCGCGAATCACAATCACGATCAAAATATGATTTATTGCGTGTACGTTAAACACAGTTGAGAAAAAAAAAAGAAACTACACTGGACCGAGAAATTTTTCTTTTCGACCGTAATGAAATAAAATTTATAAATTAATCTTATTACATTAATAAGCACTTTTATGTGCGAATATAAAGTGCGGTAACGTTGCGAAACGCAAGTACAATCACTGGCCGGAAAGCACGTTAAACTGCACATTTTTAAAAATTCGTGGGGCCGCAATGGACAGATTACCAGCAAAACTCTCTAGCCTGCATACATTATGGAATCATGCACGTTTTTCATACGGCACCACACTACGCCGTCACAAGTGCCGCCGCGGTAGTTCACTTTAGCCGCGGTCACCGCACCTCCCATGCATCTCTGCTGCAATCACGTATTGTACGAAACTCTATGGCTGCAACCGCTGCTGCAGCCGCGCCAGTATCTTCGACGCGCGTGACGTTATAACCACGGAAGCGCAGGCCACGTGCACAGGCGCCGTCGCCACACTTTCTCCCTTTTATTATTCGTCAAACAGGATTTAAAACAAAGTGCATTAAGGCTACCTTGCGACACTATTCTTTATATACATACGTTCGGTGTTGTAAGAAAAACACTATATATATAACTTATGTGGTTCTATTTGGACTCAAGTCCAAGACTTATTTTTGGAAGTTCATGGAGTGCTTGAAGCCTTGTAATGGTTGGGTTCGGGCATGAAATAGATGGTAGCCGGCCCATGCCATCGTCTAACTCATCTACGCTGAGGACGTTGTTGAAGGGAGAGACTTAATTGTTCTCATCGAGAACGAGGAATATGGGATTTATTTACAGTATCTACATGAGAACGTTACAGTTCATCAGTCTAGCATGACTGAAAGAGAATGCACACTGAACAGCCGACAGCGACTGCTTAAATACACTCTGTCCTCCCTAGATCCCTAGGTGAGGAAAAAACGGCCATTCAACCTTCGACCTATTCGGAGCGTCCAAAGTCATCCTAGCCGACCAGCCTTTGAGGGGGAGGGTTTACACACTCACTTCCGCACAGGTTTCACTGACCACACCGAGGTGAGAGGGTTCTTGCAGACACAGGTCTTGACCCGAGCAGGCACCTCTTTATCCCAGAGTTGACCCTGCAGTCAGGGGCTGTCGCCGCGTCTGTCCATTGACTGACGACTTTCAAGACCCGTGAGACGGCGCCGCAGAACACCTTCTTCCAGGAGTTCCCCCGCTTCAAACAAACCGTGATGGTGACAGCAAATCCACTAACATTACTTGGTCCGCAGACTGTGTCTAGACATAACGGCGCTACTTGCTTGGGGACGCGGCGTATTGTTGTCCTTACAAAGCAAGTCGCCGCAGCAGACATGCCGGCGCCAACGAGGCGCATTCTTGTTTTCCCAGAGCAAGTCATCGCAGCGGGCCGGGCAGAGTTTGACAGTCGCTTCCCCGAAGATTGCCAGCCCCCTCAGGTCAAACGTAACAGCTCCTCCATGGCCCGGAAAATCTCGACTGGCCAGTGCCGATAACCGCTGGGCAGGAAGAGAATGGCTGGTGGCAAGGGGGGATGCCTTGGCTTGCAGCGACCAGATGTGAAATGATGACACCACCCCAAAGCATCCAACAAGGACAGGCAACTGCAAAGCAAATCCCACAACATGGCTCTGCGCCGAGATGACGTATCTTGAATATCACTTTAGACCCGCTAGACTCCAAAGAAAATATAAGTGCAAAAACAACAAATACTGCATTTTGCTACACCAATTTTTGAAGTAATTTCGTACTGCAGATTGAGCTATCATGGAGGGAGTCCCGCTAAATGAGAAGGGATCTTGGCTTAACAAAATTAACATTAACAACCCCAAAATTTTGGCGGTATCCCTAAATGCAAAATTCAAATTGGCCTGCTCAAACCATCCGCATTGCTATGCAACTTTCCCTTTTTATATCTAACGGAGAAGTTGTACTCTTGGAGAGTGAGGCTCCATCGGAGCAAGCAGCCATTTTTATGTGACATTTGTTTGAGCCACGTCACAGGACAGTGGTCAGTCTCGAAGATGAACCTCACTCCGTACAAGTAACACGAAAACTTCTGGGCTGCCCAAACCAAACACGCACATTCCTTCTCTGAAGCGCTGTAGCCTTCCTCTCTTACAGTTAGTTTACGGCTGGCACAGAGGATAGGATGTTCCTCATTATCGTCGCCGACCTAAGTACCACGCCCATACCCCTGTCGCTTGCATCGCACTTAACTATGAATTCCTTTGTGTAGTCTGGCACGCGAAGCACAGGACGAGAAACCAATAGCGTTTTCAAACCTTGGAAAGCGTTCTCTTTGTCCTTATCCCAGTGCATGCTATTCGGTGCTCCCTTTCGGAGGGCATCTGCTAAAGGACTTGCTATTTGCGAGTAATTCGGAATGTACCGTTGATAGTACCCCACAAGTCCCAAAAATGAACGAATGTCTGTTTTCGTGCGCGGCTGTGAAAAATCTCCCATCGTAGCTGTTTTCAGCTCAGCTGGCCGTCTCGTGCCTTCGCCGACAATATGGCCCAGATAAGTAACCTGCGAGCAGCCAAACCTACTTTTCCGCCTTCATCGTTAAGCCTGCTTCCCTCAACCGTGAGAACACCTATTTGAGGTGCGATACGTGCTGTTCCCAGCTGTCTGAAAAAATTGCTACATCATCAAGACATGGCAAGGCGAACTCCTGCGAGTCTTCTAGGACAATATCCATTAACTTAGAGAAGCTAAACGGCGCATTCTTCAGTCTGAAGCTGAGGGCGAGGGCGAAAAGTGCCTACAGGTGAGATAAATGCGGCATAGTGGCTGGCACTTTCTGAAAGGGGAACTTGCCAGTATCCCCACATGAGATCTACAGTTGAAGTGTATTTAGCAGCGCTAACTCTTTTGATTCGTTCCTCAACGTTCGGTATCGGGTACAGCTGATTCCTAGTGATGGCATTTAACTTCCTGTAGTAAAGACACGGACGAGGGTCCTTATTAGGGGTTTCTACAAGTATTAGCGGTAACGGGTAGTCACTCTCAGCGGGCTCAATAACTCCCAACTCTAGCATGTGCTGTATCTCTGCCTCCATAATTTCTCTCTGTCGTGGAGACACCCTGTAAGGCTTTGATCTTACAGGTTCGGTCGACGTCAGCTCTATTTCACGAGTTATTAGTTCGGTTCTACCTGGCCAATTGCTGAATCTGTCGAGATATTCCCCTAACATCGCTTTTAGCTCATTTAGCTGCTTGTGTCTGTGAGTGTGCAAGCTTACCGAATATTTTACTACTTCTTCTAGGCCAATTTCAGAGTTGGAAGTCGTCTTATAATCATTAAACTCGGTACTAGTGTCATCCTGCTCCTTGATGGTAGTTAACGACTCCGCTTCGCTCTGTATACGGCTTCATCAAATTGTAGTGGTATATCCTCACCTCCTTCCTGCGGCCGGCCATTTTCAGAGCATAGTTAGTATCTGAAAGTTTATGCAACACTTTAACGGGTCCGTCCCAGCGAACTTCAAGCTTGTTCTTCCTTGAAGATTTGAGGATCATTACCTGGTCTCTGGCGTTAAACGTACGAAGCCTCGCATTCTTGTCGTAACAGAACTTGGCATTCTTTTGAGATACGCCCATGTTCTTTTCGACTAGTTCTTGGGTTGCACTTAGCCGTTCCAGCAGATTTAGCACGTATTCTACCACTGTTGGACTCTCTCCACTTTCCTCCCACATATCTCTTAACATTCTCAGTGGAGAACGGAATGTCCTCCCATACGCTAGTTCTGCTGGTGAGAACCCTGTAGCCTCATGAGGAACCGTTCGCAAAGCAAACAAAGTGGCCAGAAAACAATTCTCCCAGTCCTCCTTGTGCTCATAACAGAGCGCCCGCAAAAATCGCTTAAGCACTAAATGCTACGTCTCTACGCTGTTTGACTGAGGGTGATAGAGGGAACTGTGTATCAACTTTACCTTACACTTTTGTAAGAATGTGGAAGTCAGTGCACTGGTGAATACTGACCCTTGATACGCCTGAATTTCGGCTGGAAACCCAACCCGTGCGAATACTGTCAAAAGCGCGTCTACTACTTCGGCGGAGCTGAGTTCTTTCAGAGGGATTGCATCTGGAAACTTTGTAGCCGGACACAGCATGGTAAACAAGTACCTGTAACCAGACTTTGTCTTTGGTAGAGGCCCTACCGTTATCACAAGTCGTCTGAAAGGTTCTGATATTAAGGGCACTACCTTTAGTGGAGCTTTCTATGTTTCTCCTGGTTTACCCGAGCGCTGGCAGGCGTCGCATGATCTTACAAAGTTTTCTACGTCTTTGAAACAGCCAGGCCAGTAGTATTCCATAAGCAACCTTTCCAAAGTCAAGCTATCAATTTGCCACAAAAGACCAACCTGACCATGGGTATGAAGTGAGCCATCCGCTTGAAGAAATTCGACATGTCCCATCTATGACTGAAATTGTCCATTACATTGTCAGCATTAGTTAATTTGGCACATGCGAGATCAGCATTGTTGCAGTGTACAAATAGAAAGTTGTATCAGGTTTTTTTTTAATGCAGAAAAAGTGTCACGCAAGAGATGACATGTAGCAAAGAATTGAAACTGATGTTCCTGAAAGTGTCCTTGAACCTTGTGTTGACATATCTGCCCATAAATGTAAAAATAATTAACCATTACAGGCTAGTTAATTTTGAGCAACACTAGAACTACTGGACACTTCTTCAAGTTATTGCTAGCAACATACAGTAGGTTTCATTGACATAGAATTAAGAGTTCACTCTTTTTTTATACTTGGCACATGATAGCTGGGACTGCTGGGAGAGTGAGTGTGTGTGTGCGTGCGTGCAATGTGCATACCGAAAGAAGCAACAGCACAGGATCTATGTTGAATGTGCAGAATGATAGAGGAATGAATGGGCAATGTGGCATGCCCAGCTTTAGTGACACAGCCATTGTGGGGCTCGTACCTTGCCCACAAAGCTCAATGGCCCATGTGTCAGTGGTTTGTGGTACCCCATAACGACTACCTGAGATTTTCGTGATGTAGAAAAGGTACTTGTCAACACCCCCTATATCAGGAAGCCAAGGTGCTTTTTGCATTTATTTGGCACTGATTACATTAAAGGAAGACATCACGATTTGTTGCGCATTACTAATTCTGGCATCATGCTGTTGTTATGGATTCGGCAGCTATCTAATAAAGCATAAAGCGAGATACAAAATTTTTGTGTCAGTGCCTTTTTAATTTTGGTCACACACTGGATGTCGCAGGACACCATCTAAGGAGCCTTCTACTGCAAGCATTTTTGAAATCGGTTCATTATTTGATGAGATAGGAGAATTTGAATTATCGTGTTGCCATGCCGCCAGGAGGGAAGCTTTGCTGCAAATGTAAACTCTCCCCCTTTTCCTTGATTAGCATCCACAAGCAAAATTTCTTTCATGCCTTCTCCTCCATTATAGCAGAGGGACCACATCACATTTATATCAAGAGACCCACTTCCGTTTTTCTCCTCTTACTTTCTGTTGCACGGTGCACTTCCAGTGGCGGTATTGCACATTTTGTACTGGATGATTTACCAAAGTCACATGCCATATTCGGTGATGTTGAAGGCAGCGAGTCTGATGCAGTAGCATTTGTGCACGTGACTACACAACCGCTACCTGATTTTTGCAATGTAGAAAAGGTGCTTGTCAACACGTATGTCAGGAAGCCAAGGTGCTTCTTGAATTTATTTGGCACTGGTTACATTAAAAGAATACATCACGATTTGTTTAAAAGTGGGGCTCCCTTGAGAGGAAGGCCACATTGACTTCTGTTTGAAATTACAGCTGTTTTTGCACTGTTCAACCGTTTGATAGTAGGTAAACACAATCTACACATAAAGTTAGTTTACTTGCCATGCCAAAACCTGGCAAGGGCCCTTTAAGGAAGGCTTTTCAGGAAAACAGTATGTGAAATGTCAGTTATTTGGTCACGCATATTGTGGATGGACATATTCGAAACTGGCATCCTCAGAAATTTTGGTGAAGAAATGTAGCCATAGCACTGAATTACTTCAATTGAAAGATGTGCCCCAACATTAAAAATAACATCTTTTGCCAATTGGCTAATTTTGCCCTCTCTTTTTTGCCAACCAATGCACATATCTTCAAGCAGTTCAGCTGAAGGTGATGTTATATGTAGGCTAAGAAATAATATAAAGAAACTGTATAGGCTAAAAAGAAGGAGTGTATATATTTATTGGTTTATTGTGGTTCTGCTATGGTGCTTATTTTCACTCTTCACACAGGATAATTCAGAAGCAGATTCAATGTTTGTGGCTGCAGAATATATTGAAAGAGCTGCACTTCCGTGAACATGTAGCAAACATCACATTTACTTTGTAACTGGTGTGAAGTAGTATGAAATGGCACATAAATATTCCTGTACTGCAGTACAGGAAATTGAAAATTATTTTCTTACATAAGATCTTAATTTTCATATTCGAGTGCGTGACCATTTAGTTAATGCACGAACCATGCCTTGGCAAAACATTTCAATTTAGTACAATCTTTTACAAATACTTGCATTAAGTTTATGCCTACATTTGTTTGTTTTAGCAAATTATCATAACAGTCATTACAGCAGGAAGCCTAATTCATCTGTTGTGCAAAACAGAATTATACCTTTCTTTAATTAAGCCATCTCAAAACACGTCAGGTGCAGGGTAGCTTGGTGCTGAAGGTTGCCATCACAGTAATCGGTGCAGGTGATGATGTATCACAAATCTTTTACATGGAGACGAGTTACCCTGGTGTAGTGGACATGGGCGACACCATCACTGTTACACAGAGCCTTAAGATGTATCTGACATAGGATCAGAGGGGCCACATGAAAGGAAGGGAAGGGAATGCTATAGTATGTCCCCAGAGAAGCAAAAGTGGAGAACGTTTTTGTGCAGAGTGGAATGTGAATAAAAGCCGCGTTGGGTCTCCACACGTGAGATCTGCCTCCACCAAACGTACAGCATGATGTAGTAGCCTCAGATTATACTACAATACTCCAAGTCACACAGCCATCCTTTGCAGCTACTATTTTAGCATGTGGTTTGTGGTAACACATAATCACAGTTTCCGATTATCATGATGCCATTTTTGGTATGAAGCTATGCTGTACTTGGTGCATATGCTTTGAACTGGCAGATTTAAATGAAGATATAATCACCTTCTGCATGTGGGATGAGTTTAATATTCATACTGTGGTTACTGGATTGGTGGCTATCTACCAAAGCACAAGCAAAAAGGGTCATTCGAGCGGTTGTGGAGTGCATTCACCTCGAGTACAACTCCTACTTTCCTATTCAAATACACATAAAATGCAGACACTCTTATTAGATAAGTAATAAATCAATTCGAAAGACTTATTGCATTTAACAAAGAAAGGTCATTTCTACCAATTGTGGGAAGCAGAATTTTTACTCAATGCCTCAAACTTTTAAAGAAAAATTGTTCAAATCAGTACGCGAAAAAAAACCTGAAGCACAAAGTCTACAAGTCCATCAGTTATGCACTACAACTGATAAAACACATTCATAAACTACATCTGTTAGAGCATCTAAAAGGAGACAAATGCGATGTATAACTTTACAGCTTGTGTGAAACTGTTACGATGCTTACAAGGGTACTGCACAAGCCCTACTTGCAAATTAGTGGTACATTAAAGAGTGATATATAACTAATACATCAATTTTGTCCACTTTAGGTGCAGTTTAGAGAAATGCGATATCGTTTTTATTGCCGAGTTGTAAACCTAGTTCTTCAGTTTCTTGTTTAACTTTCACAATTTTCAGGAAATTTTGTAAAAATTGATGGCCTAAATAAGATCTCCCTGCAGTCAATACATTTATGCTTTTTCTTTTAAATGCAACAAATCTCATGAAAATCTGTGTAGTGGATGCTGAACAAAACAATCTCTCTAGACCCACACATTTAGATAGGAGCTTGTGAGGTAATGCTGCCTCTAAACGCAGTTGTTTGCAATAAGGCATTGCTAAGACTGTTTTTCTGGGTTCTGAATAAAGACCATGAATAGAGCTTACTTCATGGCTTTGCTTCACCAATTCAGTTTCTTTGGACCTAATCCCTTTTCCTGAGCAGTATCAGATGTCTGGTTGAGACTTCCATATACTTCCTATGATCCTATGAGTTCCTAGCAGACTTCTTACGATCTCATAAGTTGCATCAACAAGATAATCACAGATGAATGTTCCATCCTTTTATGCCTACACTGATTCATTTAGGTAGGTTTTTCCTTCTGACAAATGAAACTGGAATGCACTTGCATAAAAGATCTGATAACTGCCACTATGGATGCTCTTGCTTTATATCTCGAATTATGCACATAATTAACTTCTGGGATTTTACATGCCAAATCCACAATACAATTATGAGGCATGCGGTACTAGGGCACGTAGGAATATTTTTCGCCACCTGGGGTTTTTTAATGTGCACCCAATGCATGGTACAGGGGTGTTTTAGCATTTTGCCCCAAACAAAATGCCACCATCATGGCCGGTATTTGATCCCGTGCCCTCAGGCTTAGCAGCACAATGCAAAAGCCATTACACCACCCCTGCAGGAACCTGATCTTTTAACAGCTCCTAATCATTGCAGTACATATATATAGTATACATAAAGGGTGTCCCAACTATAATTTACCATGATTTAATTATATGCAAATGCCACATTGCTGGACAGAACCAAGGTATTGTTGAAGAGTACTGAAGTCGATGAGGGTAGCTATAGGGGCTTGTTGGTACGGCACAACGTATTTTGTTGTAGCGCAAGCTGAACAAGGACAACAGAAAGGCACATCTGACAAACGCAGCACTGTGTGTGTCAGATGTGCCTTTCTGTTGTCCTTGTTCAGCTTGTGCTACAACAAAATAAGAAGAGTACGCATTTGGGCTGGTTGGTTCACAATTACGAGCAGAAAACAGCGCTAAACAATGGGACAAAGAGAGGGACACAGACCACAGTGCTGACTAACAACCAGGTGTCTTTATTCTTTCAGTCAGCATATATATACTCTACCGCTAGCTTAAAGCACAAAAGCAACAGAAAAATTCAGAATGTGTTGCAGGGGCAATAAAGTGCAATCAATGACATAGGAAGGCTATCTCCTTTGGAAGGAGAAAAATGTAGGCGAGGCTTACACATGCTTCGCCGCTATTATGAATGTGAAAGGCTTCGGATATAAGACGTGCGCAGTCATCGTGGTATTTTGACAAATAGGTCACATCTTTAAAGGACGGCTTGCAGCCACATTCATTGCAATGCAGTGACAATTGACCATCTCTAGCTTGTTTTTGAACCTCGTTTAAGTGTATGCGCTACGGTCATTGATGCACTGCGCCGTTTGGCCGATATAGAAACGTTTGCATGAAAGAGGAATCTTATAAACCACACATTCACAGCAGTCCACAAAACGCATTTGCCTGTGCTGCTTTTTGCAACTTTTTTTGTTCTCGGTCACCCAATATACTTGGTGGCACAGTAAACCTAAGTTATTTCTGGCCGTGCATAATAATCCAACGCCTGCCCTGCTGACAACCTTTTTGAGATTATGTGCAACCTGGTGCACATATGGGATAACTGTAACCATTTGCCATGGGTGATTCGTAGATTGAGCAGCTGCCAATTGCTTTCTTTTAAGGCTTGTTGCGAGGCTTTCAGCATGCTAGTTAAAAGCAGTAACAGGAAACCTGCAAGCTTCAGCCAGGCTACTTGCAATTTCAAGCTTGCATTTTCCTGGTGGTCACAAGACCTGATGAGAGTCGCCTTCATGCAAGATCTTGCAATACCGTGCTTAATTATGTTTGTGTGTGCAGAGGAAAAGGAATGAAGGCTCTTATGAGCATAACCCCAACCTACATGGTTGCTTGAGAACGAGAGCTCCAAGTCTAAGAAACGCAGCTTATTGTCTGACGGATCCTCCGTGGTCAATTCAGAGGAACCTAAAAATGTGCGGACCACGTCACATTTAGCAGGAGCAGGCTGTGCATCAGGAGTGTTAATATTACAAAAAATTAAAAAGTCATCAATGTACTGCATCACTTTTACAGTGCTTGTCTGGCTGAGCTTAGTTTTAAGATTGCAGTCATAGCTGGCCAATAAAGTGTCACTTAGAACAAGGGCAATACATGAACCGACACACACACCTTTCTTTTGTGTAAAAACTTATACCCCATGCCAGGGGGATAAGGGGGGGGGGGGGGTGTTGCTTATGGGGCTTCATCTCTCCCCACGCCCGGCAAATTTTTTCGTGCTGTCAATGCACCGCCGACCAAAGCAACCCCCGGCGCCGGAAATCATTCTGGATTTTGTCTAGAATGTCTTTTTCATGCTCGAAAAGACATTTCACCACAAAAATTGCAAACTCGGGCTGGATTTCGTGGCAACACCCATGCATCGGGAGTCACATAACGCAAGGAGCCCCATCCAAGCACAAAATTTCCACAGCGTTTTGATGACAAATGGGCTCACCGTGGCATCTCGCGGAGGCCGCGGAATCTACAGAGCGCATGGATATCAATTCCTAAACTTTATGGGTATAAATCTCACAAACTTTTGATGTGAAAGGTGCATTGACATTTCCAAAGTAGTGCTTTAGATTTTCAATTGCGGAACTTTGTGGGTCTAATGCTGTTATAAACATTTGATGCCAAAGGTGCATTGACTTTTCTAAAGTCTTGCATTGGAACATACAACGGGACAAGCCATATCAACACACTATTAGACAAGTTGACAAAGCATGCAGTAAGGTCCGATGAGATGAAGCATTGTGGTGGTTCATTTGTGCCGTAATGCCACATAAAAAAATATCAAATTCTTTTTCACCTACGCCAAAGCATCCATGTTAAGTCACTAAAGCTAGCCAAGGTAACTACGTTCTTATTTATTTTTCCTACTTTGACTTTTATTCGCAAGGACACAATGAGCGTCTTCAATTTTTTTGGTCTTGCTACCCTACCCGTGGGTTGCCAGAGCCAGCCAGAGCGCATACGTTTTTCTCGTGTTGCGCTGACCATGGTGCGGCGCATTTCGGTGCGTGTTTGGTTTGCTCTGGCCGAGTGGATTTTCACCTGGAAGAGTTTTAGACACTTTCTGGCTAGCAGACGAGAAAAAGAAACAATGGTCGCTCGCCACCATCACTGTGGGGAGTCAACAGATTGCACTGCGTTCGCTTGAGGGCAACTTCTTCGGAAAGTCTTGGCTTGCCGGTGTAGGATACCGAGCAGTATGTGTATGATTCTCTGTGGACCAAGCGTCTCACGTTTTTTTTTCGGTATTCCTTTGGTAGCCACATTAGGTGCGCAAAGTAGGCATTCAATTGTGGCCAACATATTTTCCTTGGGGTTTTTTAATTTCGGTGGCCCTGCCTTACAAAAGGAAAAAAATACATTGTTGTGGCGCAGCGAATTGTTGCATGGTGAAAGTTCGATTTGTTACTTCTTTGCGGAAAGTAATGGGCCACGGTACGCTTCAGCTGCCGGATACTCTTATTACATTATTGTGATAGCAATTTAATGGACAGTCCAAGCGCATTTCTGCCGCCACCATCGCCCTCATGTTTCGTATAAAGTGCAAGGGCGATAACATCGTTACCGAGCGCCGCATGCTGTATGTGCAAGTGAAAGCATATGGGAAGGGGGCGCTGGAATGGGTGAGCCGACAATGGTGACTCAGTCTTGTGTGCGCAAAGGCGAAAAGCTGAGAGCAAGCTAGTCATCTTCCGTCGCGCGTGATACATCGGGGGGAGTGGATGGAATGGGGGTGGTATCTAGGATTCTGTGAATCTGTGATTGCGCAACATGTTTATTTGCTTCGTTTGACGCATTATACACCGTGAATTTTTCTTAGATACATACATTTGTTGGAGACTTATATGTATATTTAAATATCTTGTTGGGAGATTTTGAGTGTACGTGCAGTGAACTTTGTTTCCAGTGATACTTTTTTGCACTTTATCAAGGTCTATCTTCGCATTTGTATATCCCATTGTATCTTCGCATTTTTAATCTATGAGGGCAAATCAAATGAAAGTGAGCCTACCCACCCTGTGCAACAATGGTTCGGTTCACTACCTGCGAGGCCTGTGCGTAGAAGAGAGGGATGTCTCATTTACAAAAGTGACACGCAGGCACGGAGGAAGGAAACTAAAGAGACGCCCTGACGTCACTCTTTGTGAAGCTAAAGTGAAGCCGTAAGTTGGCGTTGCTCCGCCTATCGGGCCAGCTCTCCTCTCTTGTTTACACTTCTCGCGAAACCACACTGCGCTGCGCGCAATTGTGCTGCTTGGACCCGCGCGCTCCGCAGCAATACTAAGCAATCGTTAGCACGTTAGCATGAGTCCGTGAAAAAGGGCAAAATTTCCCGCAGATATTCCTTCGTTCGTAGCCATTGCCATGGCGCGGTACATTACGTACAGCGTTGCATGCACATTCATTTCACGAATTTTAGTTCCTCCTGTCCCACCTGGCCACAGCAACATCCGGGAGAGCACGGTCCAGATAACGCAGCGCAACAAAACACGAATACCAATGCAAACCTGCCCGCACGGCGCCTTTGCCACGGTACGAAACCTACGGAGCAATATGTGTGAGCGCACAGAACCAAAACAGAGCCGCCATTGTGGCCCGAAAGGCGTGGCCGCTACGGCAAATAAATAAAAAATCAGCAAAAAAGAGGAGAACGTACTACGTCACTTCCTCCACACTTTTCTCCTAGCGCGTGGAGGGGGTAGGGCCTCTCCTCAGTTTCCTTCCTCCATGCACGCAGGTGTGAGTATCAAGGTTGTTTAATGCTCTCATACATTCAGTTGAGCATGGTTGCGTGACATATTGGAAACTCCAAAAGTTGAACAGTGTGGTGCCGTGAAGTTTTTGACTGCTGAAGGTATTTCGTAAAAAGAAATTAGTCGCCGTATGGCTGCCGTGTACATTGAACATTGCATTTCATTGACCACTGTGAAGCGTTGGAGCAAACGGTTTAAAGGAGGATGTGAAAGTTGCAAAGAGGGTCCAAGACGGGACTAAAGCCATTGTGAAATCACCCTTAACAAAATTGCAAAAGTTGATGAGGTGATGAGACAAGTACGGAGGATAAGCATCGATGAACTGGCAGAGCGTCTGAACATCAGTCACGATTCGGTTCACGCCATAATTCATGAACATCTCTGTCATCGGCTTTTGTGTGCGCAATGGATGACCCAAGATTTTGAACCGCCGCCAGAAGACGGAGAAGTTTGGCGCTGCCTTGAATGATCTTATCCGGTATGACAATGAGGGCGATGACTTCTTGTCTGCAATTGTGATCGGGGATGAACCATGGTGCCACTACTACGAGCCTGAAACACGACGGCAAAGCTTACAGTGGAAACATTCGAATTCACCACGCCCAAACAAAGCAAAGGCCATCATTTCCACCGGAAAGGTGTTGTTGACTTTTTTTTTCGATCGTCAGGGACCATTACGGATAGAATTCGCTAAGTCTTGAGAGACTAACAATTGTTTCCGATACTGTGAAACGCCGGGACGGCTGCATGTTGCAATCAAGAACAAACGACGCAGAAAATTGATGAATGGGGTCATCTTGTTCTATGACAATGCCCGTCCCCACATCGCTGATGTATTTAATACAAAACTGGCAATGTTCAAGCGGGAAACGCTGCAACATCTGCCACACAGCCCAGACCTGTCGCCTTGTGACATCCACATTTTGGGGCAACCGAAAAAAAAAAAAAAGAACAGCTTAAGGAAACCACATTCGTGTCAGACGATGACGTGAAAGAGTCAGTTGCAGACTTTTTGAAGCAGCAACCCAAGGAATTTTATGAGACTGGAATCACGCGACTCCTTAGTCAATGGGACAAATGTCTAAATGCTCATGGAGACTACATTTAAATAAAGTCCCCCGTTTGTCATATACTCGCATTGGCTCACTTTCATTTGACTCGCCCTCGTATATATTGCAGAACTCCTGCTTTTTATACGTGCTCTCTGTTGCGACTACAATTTTGGTGCAATTACTCACAATAAATGACCGGTGACAGCTGCTCCTGCGTAATACATTGGAACAAATGCCAGCGTCATTGATATTTTGCACTGGCCGTTGCATACATACATGAATGTAAACATGATTCTTGAATGACAAGGTTTCATGAACATATTTGTCCTCAACTTGTTCATTTCATGGCCTTTACATTTTTCATATCAGCGGCATGCACTGCTTTGCTGGTTTCGAACTGATAGTTCTAAAGTTCGTGTGATATTTTCTTTACTTAATAAATAGACAAAAAACATGGAAGCATTGATATCAGTTATTTTGGACACAATTTTTGGCACAAACGAGTATATTCTTTTATGAAGAATGATATATTTTACTTGTTTTTACAGTGCGTAGCATTCAAGAATTCGTTTGCAGCATGTTTGGCAATGGCAATGCCATTATTATTCATGTATTTGATCCCTCGACAAATTGTTTAAGAGGAATCTTTAGCTCGGGCCCCACTCCTACGTGGCCTATTCAAATACATGTAAAATGCAGAAACGCTTTTCTTAGATAACATCTGGATCGCTTTTAATGAAATTTGTTGCATTTAAGAGAGAAAGATAAATTGTCGTGTCTGTTGGATGCGGAATTTTGATTTAGGGCCTAAATTTTGTTTAAAATATTTTGAAAAATTTGAAAGTTCGAAAAAAATAGGAGCGCGACGTTTACAAACTAACAGCTTTGCATCAAAAACAGATATCGCGGTTCTGTCAACGGCATCTATTATAACAGTCAAAGCGGACAAATTTGGTATGTAAATTTGTATCTTACGTGAATTAATTACGTTGTGTACAAGGATTCTGCAGAAGCCGTGTTTCCATAATACTAATTTTTTTAGATTCATGTGTAACATATCAATTTTGTCTAGTGTAGGTGTGCTATTAGATGAAATTCACAGAATTGTGATATCATTTGTCATTGTTGAGTTACAATTTTAAAATTGATAGTTTTGTTTTCTGAAAATTTGCAATCTTGGCCAATTTTTAATAAAAAATTGACGACCTAAATGAAAAATTCGAAACAAGCAGTCACTAGAACCCCCCCCCAAGTTTTTCTTTTTGATGCAACAAACTTCGTCAAACTTGGTGCAGTGGTTGCCTAGAAAAACGAATTCCCCTTCTACATGTATTTAGATAGGAGCACCCAAGCTAAAGCTTCCTCTTAATGAGGATACCGAGCTGCAATGTAAGCCCCCCCCCGAACAAAATTTCTGGCTACGCCACTGCCCCATGCTGATAAAAGTGGAAAGCATGTAAAAATTTAAGAGCTTTAAAAACCTGTCGACATTGATACCACATGCACTCTGAAACTTAAGAACATATTTGTCACTGCAATGGCCAACTTCGATGCACACATCATCTTGAGGCAAAGAGTAATACAAGTCTTTGATGTCCACGGCAACCTTTGCAAACATGTAAAGTGCCCCGAGCGGCCAGTCATGTAGAGCTTTTGCATGTATTTGCGGGCTTCTTTCACGCTCTGAAAAAAACTTTTATGTAACATGCAATGAGCAACAGAAAGCTGTATCGGGAGTTTTTTCATGTTGCTCTACAATTTTCTCATTCACACTTTTCATCTCAGTATAAAATTTGAGAATTTGATTAAGTAAGACTAATGTATTAGGCGGAATGCAAAAAATAATCTAAGTATCTCCAAGCGACAGTAAAGAACATTACCTTGGTTCTGCCCAGCTACGTGGCATTTGCATACTTTTAAATCTTGGTACATGATAGTTGGGACACTCTGCATATCAAAAAGAATGAGGAGCACAACTTTGTGGGTATTTGGTTTATTTGCCCAACAGTTTCTGTCGGTAGACTGAAAGGTCGGTCCACCGAACGAAACTGTTGGCAAAATAAACCAATGATACCCGCAAAGTTGTGCTTTTCATCCTTCTAAATATATGTGACCCATTGGAGGAAAAAAATACATACAATATATACGCATATATGTCAAGAACAGTGCCATGTCACTACACAATGACGCAGACAAGCACATAAGAATTATTCTTTATTAAAACTACTGCATCATGGCAGATCTTAAACTGGCCCTATTTAACAGTACATAATGCAGCTTCACTCACATGGAAGTTCTGTATTGCAGCAATGTGTGTAAAACAGTTTCATCAGCACACAAAACAATGATGTGCAAATCTTCATTCATACTGATGAAATTCCACCATTCAATAATCGTGACATTGCAAACTGCACTATTTTAGGCCAACTCTTCACCATGTTCTTGCACAATGCCTCCTCACTAACCTCCCAGTAGAGAACAACACTGCTTCTCATGTTGAAATGGTTAACACTAATGTGAATTAATCCACAACATATATGCTGTATAGGCACAGGTGAACAGATCACAAAAATTGCATGTTAAAAAAAACAAAAAAACTCGCAACTGGGTATGAGAACTATAAATGCATAAACGACTATACTTGCCACTTAAAGAGTGGAAGTTAAACCACACGGGTACCAGCAATGCTGCCATTGTACATGGACAGCCTTCTATAAAACTGCATTAAAACGAACTGCTTGAAACTTAGGAAAATGCATGCTACATTTACAGTTTCACAAGCACAATGCTACCTCGACGGTTTGAGATTTTTCACTCCAGAATGCATGTTCTTTTTCACCAGTCAGTAAAACACCCCCATTCGAGGACTCTGCCAAGCCTCCCTGAGCAACATTGAACAAGTTTGAAATTTAGCTCTTACAGCGACATAGTTACTAGTTTGAACAAAGCTAATGAAAAAAAAGTTGGAACAGGACAGAGTGCTAGTTAATTAGCTATTACATTCAGAAGAACTTCATGTTTACCTATCTGAACTGTTGAAATTCTTTAAAATCAATATTCATCCATTTTAAAAGTAAGAAGTAGCATGTAATTTACAACATCCAATGTTAGTTACAAGACCACATGGAATAAGCTAGTTTCTGGCGTTAATCCACACCATAAATATAAGATCACAGTAGGATGTGCCCCATTCACCATTATACTAAAATATGATTTTATGTACAGTGCACTACACATACACTCTATTATTACCATGGTAATGTGTAGCTGCCTCAGGCTCTTACATAACAGGGAAAGTATGAAGCAACATTTCACTGTGAAAATTGCCGAGATGCTTTCTAGCAAGAAATTTTGCTTTTTAATTGTACAGCTGAGAGGCAAGACACATTTTAAATTTCAAACAGCATAACAAATGTGTCTTGCAGTGTCTGCCATGTCAAATATCACACAACGTAAAACAAATTGGTTTGTTATAGCAGAACCAAATGTTGAGCTCACTTTATGTGAAATAGCTTATTGTAATACTGAACACACAAATGAAGCTGGATTGCTACTGTGTCAAGAAAGCAAGGTGCCACTAACACTTATAACACGAGCACTCTGTGCAGGTATTGCATCATAAACATCTTTGCATTAGTCATTTCTTGCTCATAAATGAAACAATGTAGGTATGTCTATGTGCGTGTTTGCACATGCGTGTGCATGCACACACACAAAGGGCCTGATGTATAATGATGAAAAGCCTTACAATTGACATGCAGATCACAAGGGAACAAATCCTCATCGCTGCATCTCTGAAATGTAACTGTGTGCCACATTGCACTTTATGGCCTGTCCACTAATTAAGCTATGTCAATGCCCCTGGACTCCTTACGCATTCTTCATACATAGCCCTTTATTTGTGATGTTTTCTTGTCTTATTTTTGATCAGTGATGGTGGAAGATTGGTTTGGCTTGCACATAAGTGAGAGATGTCTTGCATTGCATGTGGCACTAGAAATGCTTGGCCAGTTGTCACAAAATGTTATAGAGAACAAGTTAGCACTACATGAAGAAAGAGCGAGAGAGAAAGGCAAGTTTTCCCACAAAATCCTACAAGTTTTTTTTTTTTTTCATGCTTCTCAGCCAATGAGGCGTTTTTCTGGTCCCAAGTCCCTGCAATCTAATTTTGTACTTATTGCCATAAACTCTACGCTGTTTGAAATCGTGTGTGCATGGCAGTTACATGTCACAGTCATTGTTATTCTGACATTGCTTATACTTCAAAATAATGAGCAAAACTAAAAAATATACCTAGACCACCTGTTAAACAATCTGACACCTTTTTACGATCACAATAATTGATCTTTGCTTTTTGCATGACAACTGCAACAAGAACTTTTGGCCAAATGTTACCACATTAAACATGCTTTTGAAGAGATGTTCAATGCTATGAACTAAGCTGCTGCATTCAGTGTCACTTACAAATATTAACGAATTATTATGTAGGTCGCGAAACGAAGTGTATATATATATATATATATATATATATATATATATATCGGAGTCGTAGTAATGAACTCCTTCTACCTTTATCTCAAAGAGCATGTATGGCTAAATCAAAATTTTCTCAATCTCTATATAGAGCAATTGTGAATGCTTTTAGAAACAACTGCTTGACAACATTGAAATGTCTATTTGATGATACACGAAGTTACTAAGTTAATAACATCATGCAGACTCATCACAATTCTGCCTACTCCCACTACCCTTAGCTGCACAACTGTAAAACACCAAAACACCGCATACATGAGAGGAGAACCTGCACTTTGCCTGGAGCATATTTGTTACATGCATTTGCCTCCAACATGTTTAACAGCAGTAAAACTTTAAAAAAGAAGACCATGCAATCGGCAATGGACACAAATATTGGCACATTTTTACTTATTCAATAACTAGGTTATATGCAAGCACTTTGCAAGTATTGCGTTCATTGCACTAGAGATGCATAATGAGGTGTAAGAACTATGGTTTTAGCACTTTCTCTGTAGAATGCAAGTGACAACTCAACAAAAAGCATAAACATTAAATGTGAACTTCTGAATGACTAATTCAGAGAGGGAGATAAGGGCATACTGCATGCTGCAAACAAGTTTCTACATGCATGTCAAAAGTGTATAATGTATGAAAACAACAAAACTCAGCTTACCCATACTAATGTGAAATTTGCACCAAATGTCTCAAGCACAAAAAGCCGCTTTTTGTTTTTTTTCACTCATGAAGTGCCAGCTTCCTCAAACACGAAAGTCCTTGGCATCAATATTAAATGTTCCTCAAAGAAGCCCTGCAACATCTTATAAGAAAGGCAAAGAATGTACTTGGTATTAAAAGGCATTGAAGGGCATCACCACAAGAATCTTTTCTAAAAAGAAACGTTTCCCAATGTGTGCAATACATGGGCAAAGTTGTTGCAATCAAATGTCCCACATACTATGCCTTCACTGCCTTTCTCTTCTTTTCATCATTTCTACTGTGCTCAAAGTTGTGCCACCATTCTGGCATGAAGTTGCCCATGTTTGTTCCACCCATAAATTAGTTTTAGCATGACCTCCAACACCAATCTGCCACTGTTTGATACCATAAACCACTGTACCTGTTCAGCCACCAAACAGCACCACAATCTTACAAGATGAGACTCTTCTTCCTTTTTTTTTTGTTCTGCTGAAAGCAGCCATAATGTCAAAATAAATTTGGCCAATAGCCACTATGTTTATAGATGCATCACAGTAAACATGAAAGGCTAAAGGGATTACAAGCTGAAGGAAATAGCAGGAGGTCTTTTGAACAAAACTGAAAGCTCCCTCCTGCAAGTACAGAAAAATTTTGCTCTGGTGTTCACGAAAGGACCACTTATTAACTAAGAAGATTCATTGATGCATTCAAAAAGTGCTGAAGGGCCACTTTATACCTGAAAACATTGAGCCTCTTTTTATAATTATGACAAAGGATATAAATCAAAGTAACATTATTGTTCATTTTTGTTTGCATGGCAAGTTATGGGGAGTCCTCGTTAGCTCACATTTTCCCATTTTTGAAGCATAAGTATCCAATCGTACCAGACAGCAATGCAAAATAAAAATATCCGAGGTAACCACTTTCAGAAATGGGTAGGTGCTTTGTAGGAAATATACATGTATTATTATGGCAAAAGAGACAATATAGGGCCTTTTTGATCAGTTTATAAGCAAGGGACAATCTAAAATTTTTTACTGAATAGGCATGTCACATTTCAATCTGAGAATCAGTTCTTCCAACCAATATATGCCATATTACTTGCACAATAAAGCAAGAACAATGAAAAACCACAATCATAATTATCATGCTTTTTGCATTCTGAAAGACCATAAGCGACATGATGTTGCTGCTATTTGAAGGCCCTTTATGACCAGTTTATTATCGAATACTAATTTAAGGCATCATTTCACCCATAATTGTCAAATGCAGTGGGTTGTGTGCTTGTGAAATTGATGTGCTCATCATATGGGTGACCTCTTACAGTGGGTACATTTTAGAGCACAGCTCTTAGGTTCCTGTTCCTGATGCGAGCATCGGCACTGTCGCTTGTAACAAAGCAAACAAGCACAGCGAAAGATGAAAGCATATGTGGAGCGCAGCAGCAGATAAAAGAAGAGAGTGTGAGGAGGAAAGTGGAGGAGGAGGCTACAGTGAAAGCATCAGGAGGAAAGCAGAGAAGGAGAGTATGGTGAAGGAGTGTGGAGGAAAGCAGAGTGCCGCACAAGACTACGAGATGCTGCCATACATAGGCGCAGACTATGGAGGGGGGAGTGCCTGAGCCCCTTCTGTCGATGCCGAAGCCTAACCCCCCCCAACCTAACGTGTAATGGCCAGAGTTTTGTCACCCACATCATTTGAGGTTTTTTATGAGCACAAGACTACGAGATGCCGCCATACATAGGCGCTGACTAAGGGGGGGAGGGGGGGCTGAGCCCTTTCTGGCGATGCCGAAGTCTACCCCCCCCCCCCCCAACCTAACATGTCATTGCCAGAGTTTTGTCACCCACATCATTTGACGTTTCTTTTGACTTGCTTTGACCTTTTCACTTATCATTCTATTATGACTAATAGCTTACTGCATCATTGTTGGCGTGGACGTGCATGGATTTTAATTCATACTTTGCTACATTTCTGCAAATCTTGACAATAGGAGAACAAGCACATTAGAAGTTCTAGCGGCGGCTGCCTCATTCGTATTTTCTCACCTCAACATTGTTTTAAATTTCCACTGTAAACAGCATGCACACACACAATACATTTAAATATACACACAGGTCAAAGTTTATTACGTTTTTAAAGAGGAGGAAGCCAATGAACAATTATTTCTAAAAGTGTCGATAGCTTATGCCTAGAGATAGAATATGTTGCTGTATGTTCACATCGCTTCAAAATGTTTTGCGTGCTTTTTTGACCCTGAAGAAAGGCTGTAGACTTTCGTGACCCCTTCGGCAGAGTCTTTTATCAACGGCGTGTGAAATGCACGTGAATGATATATGTCTCAGTACCGCTTCTCTTTCCAGTCAGCAAAACTAACTGCTCATTACAAAAACACTTCTCATAATCTACATTTATTATGGATGGGAACATCGTCACTTGCATGCAGAGGTCATAAGAATATACAGGGTGTCTCAATTAATTATCATGCACGAATATTCTTTTAAAAAAGCAATGCGTTAGTCGAAGAAAACCTAGTGCATATTGTTTCCAGTACAATGGAGTAGCTAGCAGTAATTTATTCGTAACTGAGATTTAATTATGTTATCGTAACTAATTAACTCAAGACATACTATCATAATTATCGAAATGTCAATGAGGCATTTGTAGGCACAGGCAAGGGACATCTAACTGCGGTATTTTCAGCAAGGTACTATTTGCGTAATAATTTTTTCCAACTGATAAATAAACTATGGCGAATACCCCATGACTACCACATGAATGCCACATGAATACCAATCCCACCCACATCCTCGGACAGGCTCCTTGTGAGTTAGAATGAAATGAAGGAAAAAAAAAAATTACCGCCCAAGCACCCTGTACAGATGGTTAACCAGCGAAGTTGAAACATGCAGCCCAATGTTTATTGCTGGGTTAATCCTGACAGTTCATTAAACGACGGCTTGGTAGGCTGCCGCATCCTCGGTATGCAGTTGCTGCTTGCGCTTGGCTGCACGAGCCTGTTCTAGTGCCCGGACAGCAGCATCGGGACGGTGTAGACGAGCTCGTTCCCGGTTGTGTTCGTGGCGTTGCTGATTGAAAGCTGCCTACTCCTCAGGAGTATGTACGACGCGTCACCTACCTGTGTCAGACCCGAAGAGTAACTGCTGCGCGCCTGCTTGGCTGCTACGGAGAGCAACGATGGCACTTCTGGCGCAGCCAATCGCGCGAATCTCTTTCACTTTTTTTTCGTGAATTCGCATGGGGTTGTGCCGGAGGAACTTTCGGCGTACAGGTGACAGACGACAGTCGGACGAATCAGCTAGCTGTATACAGTTTTGCTGTAAAACGTAGTGATCGAGCTAGTGCTTTATTTGTCATGCCTCAGTCAAAAGTGACACGTCGTGTTTGGTGTTAGTTGGAAACAAGCTGTGATAGCTGTAGTCTTGGCGTAGATAACGTGCATGGATGGGTCTTTTTTTTTTTGCCACAAAATGTATCACCACAAAAGCGAATTGACAACATCAGTGCAAACGTTTAAAGGTGCATTTTGTTTCGTCCAAGTCACCATGTTTTTCTCTAATGAGCATCGGGTAAAAGTGATCCTTGCCTTGGGAGCTGCAAATGACAAGAGGAAGGCTGCAAATATATATCAGTTATAGAAGTGTGGCGGTAGACCAGACGCGTCAACTATCATCAGAAATGATGAAAATCTAAGACAAACTGGCAGGATCAAGAAACAGCAGCATAGGACTCCATCTTTGAGTCCATAGGCTACGCATGGATGTTCTAGCATTTATGGCCTGAAACCCCCATGCTAGCGTGCGGGTCATGGCCGCCCTGGTACCGATTTTCAAGTCATCAGTTTGGAGGATTCTAAACGACAGCCTTTCACCCGTACCACCTTAACCAGCACCAATGTTTGGAAGGTAGAGACCTGCAGAATCATCTATATTTCGTGAACCGAGTCCTCACAAAAGCCAATGAGCCACCGAACTTTTGTGCAACATCATGTGCACAGATGAAGCCAATTTTCACAGAAACGCCCGGGTAAATTTACATAATGCACACAATAGAAGCGACTACAATTCACACCGGGCAAAGTGCAATCGGCACCAGTACCAGATCGTTCAATGTGGGGTGCGGAATTTACTCCGATGCTATAATTAGTCCCGTCTTCTTCGATCTCATACTGACTGGACAGCGTTATGGGAACAAAATCCTTGAAGGAGTGGTGGATGAGTTTCTCATTGAAGCCCTGCTGTCACGTCTTCCACTTCTGTGGTATCAGCAAGTTGGGGCACCCACACACAGCAGCATCCGAGCACAAAACAGGCTGGATGCGACTTTTCATGTGCAAAAGATTGGAATGCACGGGCCTGTAAATTGGCCGGCTAGGTCACCTGACCTCTCGCCACTCGATTTCTTTCTTTGAGATTATGTGAAAGATCGTGCTTACATGATCCAAGACGGACATCACATTAGCTCAAGGCAAAGATAACGGACGCCTGCCATAGAATTCAAACGTCGGTCATCAAGAAAGTCACTGAACATGTGATAAAGCGGACTCAGTATTGCGTGGCTGCAGAGGGAGACCTATTCAAACACGTCCTCTAGGCAGCAGCTGGTATAGATAAGGGCAAACTGAAATCTGATGTTTTTTTTACTTTTTTTGCAGGAATCGCGATTGCCAATTCAGCTTATTTAGAAGTGGTATATTTTTTTTCTTGAATGCATCGGTATTACCTTTCCTCTCAATGTGGGTCACTTCTCGGTCTGCTTGTTTCACTTTCTTTGATGGCATGAACCTGTTTTTGCAGCAGGTATACTCTCTAATGAAAACTAAAACCATCACTTGAATCTGGCTTTAGTCTTAAGCAAGTTTCTGGCGCACAATATAGATGTGAATGCACCCTGTCGATACGGTGCGAGCAAAGTCGGGATTTTGAAACAAGCTATGCCTATTACATTTCTTTTCATGTTTCGTGCGTGGTCAGAGCAGCACTTCGGCCACATTATCAAGGGGCTTTTGTTATCACTGTGATCAGTCAACCTAGAGAGACGTATAGTAAGTGTGATGTAGAGAGGAAGGAATAGCTTCAAAGCCACGAAACCTGCCGTTGATACTCCTTCCCTACCATTATCAAGCTGATGCGCTGTCTGTTCGGGTTTGCAACAGGCAATGCAGTTGCTTTCAATCAGCTTCTTGAGGGCGCTGCTTTATGATGCGGGTATGAGTGCAGTCACGTGGTATTTTTCTTATTTCCTGAGGTTTGTTTGCCAGTCAGAAAAAATTGCATGCAATTAGTACATCGCTGAAAACACAACACTTTGATGTCATTTGAGGCTGTCTACAAATGCCTCAATGACCTTTAATGATTAGGACAGTACTTGTCAAATTACATAATTAAATGCAATTACCAAATTAAACCTCAGTAATGAAAGAATTAGTGGTGGCTATTCCACTGTACTGGAAACAATATGCACTAGGTTTTGTTCAAGTAACGCAACTGCTCTTTTTTTAAGTCTTGGTGCATGATCGTTGGGGCAACCTGTATAATTCACTGAACAACCAAAATGAGGCCAAGCCAGATTCACTCGGAATCAGAATCAACAGCAGTTATGTGCAGGAGCGCTTATATTTGGATTCGCAGAAAAAGAAGAAAAACAGCAGTTATGTGCAGGAGCGCTTATATTTGGATTCGCAGAAAAAGAAGAAAAAAAAAACGAAGATGGAGAGAGGCTGTAGTTTTGCCGGAAAGGCAAAAAAGTATTAGTGATAGCGAAGTATATGACAATTACACGAAGGAATATTACACCAAGGAGAGACGCCAGATTCTTGGTGGTGGGAGAGGACTCAGACTGTGAAATTGAACTGTTTCCTACTATGAGTTAAGCACATATATATATATAAATACACACACACACACACACACACACACACCAGTGCAGAAGGTATAACATTTAAAAAAGAAAAGAAGACAAACGTTACGGCATATATATTTTTACTGGCGTTTTGGCTATATGAGCAGCCTTCGTCGGACTCCGACGAAGGCCAGACCTCCACCGAAACGTCAGTAAAAATATATGCCATAATGTGTCTTTTTTTTCTTTTTTTGAATGGTATATCCACGCACGCGCGCACGCACACACACACACACACACACATATGGGGTTCGGAAAGCTGGTCAGGCCCCAGCCCCCTTCCCCGGAAAAGTGATAAGTTTCCGTCTATGCCACCATAGTATTTGTAATCTGATTGTATGCGCAACGCAAATTGTGTAGTACTTTCTGGAAGCCACACGGGTACCAGCGATTACACTAGAACCTTCAACGAGTCATGCATAAAAGCTGACGCACTTGACTCGCAGATAAGATTTTCGCCAATCGCAGACTCTGCTCGCCGCTATTGTTGCGTTTCAGTGTTACTTGTTCTGCAACACTTTGCTCTATTTGCAACGTGCCGCACGAGACAAATTATTCACGTCAGCCAATATACTGTGAAACCAATATATCGTGAAATGAAAATACGTATAGAGCTGCGCTCGAATTTCGCACTAGCGAATATTGCAATTGTCAGTGAATTTTTTTTTTTCTGTTCAGAAATCCTAAATAGTGAATGAAGTTTATATGTTACGACACTGCAATTGGTACCTTGCTGTAACAACTGCTATGACAAGTCTTTCATATGAACTCTTTGTGTTTCACAGATGTTATTAAAGGAGACATTATATAAATTTTATCTACTAATACTGCAGGCAGTAGTGCTGCCCAAGAAGGAGAGGGTTTAAAAGATGTGGCTAAAAGAACTTTCTTAAAATATGTAATTTGTTTTTAATCTTTTTGCTAGAGATGTAGTGCTTGCACAGTCTACTCTTACTTCTAAAAAAAAATTTCACAAACAGGTGCCGCCTACTACTAAGGCTTCATCAAAGAATTAGAGAAATCTGCCAACTACAAGATCTAACGTAACAGAAAAAAATGCATTTTTCTTTGCTGTCACGATGTCCCAACAACACCGGATAGTTTGCACATTGTGTATGCACCATTTTAAAAATATACATGAACTGGCAGTATTCTGATGAACTTTTACATACATAATCTTCAATGCACATAAAATGCAGTAGTCTATGCGTACTTTAATATACCTCCCACATTTGTACATATATATTTGACAGAGGGCTGTGAAATACAAGCTTTCAAAATTATAATTTTTTTGAGAGCAGCTTCCTTTTGGCTCCATTAAAATTTAATTACATTCTAATAAATGACCAAAATAAGCTATTGCACAACAATTATTGCACAAGGCTACTACATGGAAAAGCATGCCAGACAAAAAGGTGTAGATGCTACATAAAACAAATAACGTAGAAAACAGCAAGACAGAATTTACCGTCACCAAAAGTTTGATAATCCTTGCAATATGAAACTAAAAAGAAAAATGGAATGAATGAATTCTGGGGATTTACGTGCCAAGATTATGATGCACACCGTAGTGGGTGAATCCGAATTAATTTTGACCACCAGGGGATTGCCCGTGCCTCGTTCCGCCAATGTACGGGGCACGAGCATTTTTGCATTTTGCCCCCATCGAAATGCGGCCACAGCGGCTGGGATTTGATTCCACATCCTTGTGCTTAGGAGTACAACACCATAGCCGTTAAGCCACTGCATGCAGCAGATAAGAAAAATTGGTTTCCGAGGTTCAATTCCCTTTAAAGCAAGTATCAAATTTTTTTCAAATACACGCTAAATCAAGCATTGCAACATTGCACTCCCCCTTCTTTGCAGAGACATTAAATGATGTTTTGTTTATTATTTGTTTACGAGATCTATTATATGCAATAGTTCCTGCCTATTAGCTTAACTATTGTAGTTTCAGAAAAAAAAGAAAGAAAGAAAACTGCTTTAAACAGACATATGTAAGAAAGAGGATGAAATGTAGGATACATCCCACCCTCTTTCTTGTGTCTGCATTGTGCTAGTTTTTTCTTTCTGGAAGTATGAACCCACTAGCTCAATGACAAGTTGTTCAGTTTTATCACCTTTCAAGTAACTGTGATCACATCAGAGGGACACTAGAGAAACACTAAAATACATTCAGAGTGGTAGATTACTCTTTCAAGACACCATGAGCATCTCTGTTATAAAAAAAAATTATATATTTGTAGTTGCGAAAATTAGGGCAAAGCTTCCCCTCTGTAAATTTTGTGGTCAGACAGTGGCAGCGGCACAGCATCAATGACATTTAGCCTCACATTAGGGACTTTACAAGGCACAGCATCAATGACATTGGCCTGACATTGCAGACTTTACAATATTTTCAAATATCCGATACATTTTTGTGCAGGAAAAGTCTACAAATGTAGTCAAATTTAGTCTACGTTCACTTTCGAAAAGAATGCAGTTACTCTTTATTCATAATATACTGCTGAATGGCCACTGCTAAATATAATGACGCTTTGTAGAGAAAACATGGAAACTTTAAGCAGTGCTGGCACCAAACTTCCGCATTCTTTCTAGCTTACTAAGCAAGCTCAAAACAGAAGGAACACTTTTGCAATGCCAAAGTTTAATATATCACCTTTATTATAGTCCCTCTTTAATATACAGGATGTCCCAGCTATCATGCACCTGTGCCTTCCACCTGTGCCATCATCCACCTGTGCCATTATGCATGTATTCGTGGGCTTCTTTCCTGCTCGGAAAAACTTTCATGCAACATGTAGTGAGCAACAGAAAGCTGTTTCGGGAGTTTTTCATGTTTTGAGAAGTTCATTAATTTAGACTATGTAATTAGGCAGAATGCAAAAAAATAAACGAAGTATCTCCAAGCGACGACAAAGAACATTACCTTGGTTCTGCCCAGCTACGAAGCATTTCCATATTTTTAAATCCTGGTGCATGATAGTTGGGACACCTGGTATTACCCAATTGCCTCTGTCTTGCATCAATTGACCACATCCTATGCCTGGAAGTTTCGTAATCCCAACACACCACCTAATACTCTGCATTCCTCAGTTGCGTTCCTTCCACTGGCACCCATTCTGTAACTCTGGTACACCACCAATCAGCTGCATTACATGACCACCATTACAGACTAGCATTACATGACCTGCCGAATTCCACTTTTTACTCTTAATCAAAAAAAAAAATATGGAAAAATAAAATAATTGTGGAGTTTAACATCGCGAAACAACAGTGTGGGTTATAAGGGACACTGAGTAGAGGGCCTCTGAAAAAAACGATGGGACAAGAAAGAGCATCTTTGCTGACGCTTTTTCCTGTTCAGTCACATTTTTACATGTTTTCTCACCTTTGCCTCCGCAAAATGCTGGACACAGTTACACTAAGCGTATATTTTACAAGTACATATATATTTCAGTGAAGCCAAACTAGATAACTGAGTAGTAACTGTACACCAGCACTTATTTATTGTTACCTGTGTGTCATGAAAGAGACAAAGTACTGCAAATTCCTTCTATGATCATCATTATAACTTGTTAATCTTCTCTCAGAGAATCCTTTTTCGCATCGACAGAATATCATACTTCTTATCCTCCTTCACTTTTAATAAATTGCTATAAGATCTTATTCTGCAGTAAAACTTGGCCTAAAAAAATTACATGCACTATTATAAGGTTTTGAGCTGTTAGACTGTCTCGTACACCCTGGGAAATTAACATTACTGGCACTAACTTTTCAACATCCCATATTTGCCTATACTGATAAAGGGATACTAAAGGCAATTATTAAGTGAAGCTAAAGTGATAGGTCAATGCTCCAAGGTGTCTTAAGTATTACTTTTACCATGAACAGAGATCATGTGAGCAAGAAAAATCTGTAAACTTAGTGCAGGGTTAACAATGTCACTGTGTGAACATGGTACCAGCCCCCAGAATCTAACATGTCCTGTTTTAGGTGGTAAACTGCAGTCAGTGTAAGTTAATTACATTGCATTCTAACATGAAGGGAAATGCAGTTAGGTTAATTTTAGTGGGTTTGACTATCCCCCCCCCCCAAAAAACAACAACTACTTTACGATGATACTTTGTCTCAGTGTCCTGTCACTGCTATCTGTGTGAGAGTGGCACTGTCTCAGTGAAGTCCTTGACTTAAGCGGTCAATAGCACATGGCAGAGCATGTGCTATTGCATGTGCTACCTCTGAGCTCACTGATGTAGCTTAAGATACCTATACATATGAGACCCGATTTATCAAAGGCAAATTGAATGCTTCAAAGTTTACAAGAGGGTAATCTAACACTGCATATTGATTCAAAGCTTGCCATTAAAACCGTCAGTTTAAACTTCTACCATCATCACACAACAGCTAAAAATCAGAACTAATGTTTAACTATGTTCAACACAAATGACCTGAACCTCACAAACATTGCAAAATATTTTTTTATGAAATCGCCAATATAAATCTGATGTATCAACTCAGTGCTGCTACAACTTTTGAACCAAGAATTTGATTGCTATCTTGCTAGTACCGTGTTCTACTGAGCAGTAAATTACATTTTTTGGTGAGTAATAGCAAATGTGACAAATTCTGTTGTGAAGTTACAATAATTAATACCGTTACATTATTTTTTACTTATAGCACACACCTACCATTGTGCTTAATAAAAAGAATGGCATTCAGATACCAAGAAATATTGACCTGCGAAAAATAATTTTAAGCAGTTATTTTTTTTTTGCAGCTTGTGCATCACCAAAATTAAACAGAAGAAAAGAGGAGAAAGGTTTGAGGATTTTGATTGCATGTACATGTGTGAACTTTATGCCTCAGCTCCATACAGAAATAAGATTGACCATTTAATGTGTAGAATACTATCAGGCCAGAATTAATTCGAACAGTGGAGCATGTGGCTCTCGCTGCATGCAGTGTTGTCCAACCACAGCCATGCAAACAGCTGCCCATGCACAGTGAAGTTAAGGTTCACCAAGTTCATGTCTCACACTCATATTATTTGCTGCTGCCAAAATTCGTGAGTGTGAGCACACTGCTAGAGCACTGCACACATCTGTTTACATATAACACTTGCCACTACACTAAACAAACGCACACATACCTAAAAAAAAAAATTGTAGTTTCTTTCCACTTGCACGCAACAGTCAACACTGCACAAAAGTTAGAGCTTTCTACACTCCTCTAGAAGACACACAAACCATTGGTAAGCTGAGCATTGTCGACAAAACATGACGCACACATTCTGCACATATGCAGCAGTGCATTGCAGCTGCAGTTAGATGACACATGTACTGAAGGTCGTATGCTCCATGCTGGCATTATAGTAGCTACAATACCGCCAACAATTCCAGAAACGTACCTGGCAAATGCATCGCTAGGAAAAACAACACAGAAGAAAATGGTCTACATGAGCCCCTAATGGCACGACCATAAACCATTCACATGTCCATCTTTTTGTTTCTCGCTTGTTACATAGAGATTGATTTTGCAGCATACATTGAGAAATGTCTTAAAACGCCCACACATCTTAAATATGATCGCTCCATTTTTGTGCTTATGATCCTCAGGGCTGAATTATGCACCTATAATCATGGATATGGCACCTGAAGGAGCTCATATTGAGAGCTGCATCCTTCGTAGTGCAGTGGCCTTGACACACCACCATGCTAGAAGTGCTGTCTTCTTCATCTTCAAATGGCCACTGTTTTACAGATACATTGGTGCAATACTTGCTGTGCTCCCATAAACACAAAAAAACTGAATTATGCTTTTCCAATTTTCAACATACCACTTCCAAGCCATCAAGTCTCAGTAATATCTTCACCCTGCAGCGGCTGCTTGGTGGACTAATCACCAGGTGTGAGGAGAGTGATTTAGGTTATGAACAGTATGGTACACTATTTGCTATGCTCTAGTGACATAGCCCTACCATCCATTGAGAAGTGCTGTGGAATACATTTTTTATAAAGTGTCTACACAAGATTTTGTCATATTACTGAAACATCTGGCGACATTCCATTCACAAACAAATAAAGGCTGCACTGAAATGTTTGCATCTGATTATTAAACAAAAAATTTAGCATGTCACGCATACGAAGACACGAACCTGAACTATCGCCTTCAATCTTAAAAAAACACTGAGTTGCCTTTAAGAGGTGGCAATACTCACATAATCCTTATCATTAGGTATGCTCCGATTTTGTAGTTCTTTTCTACCAAATTCGAGCTGTGGTACCTTCCTTTATATATAATTTCTCACCAAAGGCCATGCATTCCTTTTTCCAGAATAAAGGCTTAGTAAAAACAAATTATGGCAAACATGGTAAACAGTTCTCTGCCATTGCTTTCGTGTATCCCTCACACTCAGATATCTTTAAAAAGCCACAATTAATACTCTAATATACTATGACATTAAAGTGTCAGTATCAGCTTTCTTTCTCAGTCTGCCATTTGTTCTAATCCTAATTGTGTATAGTGTATAGTTTTAAATTTATAACTTTTGTCCCAATGTTTCGTCACCACTGCATCCTTGCATTTTAGTTTTTGCTCCTCTAGAAAACAAAAGGTAGTACAGTCGATCCACTTATAACAATCCCAGTTATAACGAATGCTCAATAATTACGCACAAAGATAGCATGATGGCCATAATTTTTATGCATGTAGATGGCAGCTCGTATCAGAACAAACATATTGTGGCTCCGAGCTCGCCTAGAGTGAAGACGGAAGGCACTGCTCTGTTTGCATCCCTGCTGTTAAATATGCTTCCAAGTGGTGCATGACCTCCTAGATAACATTCAAGCCTGTGTCACGTAAATGGCATGACACAGGAAGGTTGATGCTCTCACTGAAAACTGCGCTATGCAGATGTACATAATGACAAGCGTCATCCACACCCCCTTTTAATCTGCTGGCTATCAGCTTTCCAGCACGTCACATCCCGTGACACGCAGGCCGAAACCTGGATATGAACAGTTGGGAAGTGACAGTTCGAAAGGCAGTTTGGAAGTGAATTGCGTCACATTCTTGCATTTCGAAGTCGATGTCGCTGAGCCATGCATGGATGAGGGCATTGTCTGTGAGGTGAAAGGCTTTGTCAGCAGCGAATTGAATGAAGAAAGTGAGGAGACTGCGGAACTGATGCCACCACCATCTCTCAGGTCATTAACAGCGGTCGATTACATCACCTCACTGAAACAGCTGGTCTGCAGCAAAGCTCTCGGTGATGAGTACTTTGCTGCTTTGAACAATCTCGAAACCACAATAATTGGTTCAGCATTGGTTCAGCACGAAGGAAAGCAAGCTTACCAACTTCTTTGGGAAACAATAACTGTTTCTGCCATTTTGTTCTATATTCTTCACTGCCCACTTGTTATGAACACTTGGCTATAAAAAAAACACATTCAGAGTGACCATGAAGGCCGTTATAAGTGGGCTCGACTGTACTAACAGCTTTGCAAGTAGTAGGGACACAAAAGGCAAACATTCAGTCCATCTAAAGTGACAGGTTAGTGCTTCAAAATCTCCATCATCCAGCAAGAAAATGACAAAACATAGGACAGGGTTCGTGCCACCATTATGCAAACACAGTGCCAGCTTCCAATCCCTCATTTATAACTGGCAAATAGTAGTGAAGCACTTAATGTAGGATAATTTTGCTGCACTTCAACATTTGAATCACCAGCTCTGTACAGGACTCCTGTGTTCTAGGGGCATCAATGAACTCTGTCATAAGTTTTCAAAGATCACCATTTCACAATCTGTGTCTGTAGTCAGTGGTTTGCCTACTCTGTTTCAATTTATCATTGCGCTATTGGCTCTAATTCCTAGAAGGCAAAAACATGCCTCGAGCACACATATAAAAGGTGGATCCGATAAGGGGTCTAGCTCTCACTGCTCCAGGATTCCCGATGTTCGGTGCAATTTGGAAGGAACACATATGCTTCTGCAACACAAATATGACCGGGTGCACAACGATCGCATGCTTGAATTCTCCCGTGAATGGAAAGAAAATGTTTTGCATTCTATAGAACAAAGTGTGCAAGTGTAAATGGGTAGATGCTGCCAATAAGCAACAGGGAGCGGTGAGGTGTGGGTCCTAAGCGTAGCAACCATTATTTTTGTATTTTCAAGCGCCAACAGTGGCTGGCTGACGATCGCTTATATATATGAACACATGACGCCTGTTATCAACAAACAAATGTTCACAAATAACGATAAGGGCTTCTGACAACAGTACCAATTCTCTGCTCGCTCAACGACACCGAGTAGGGCCAGCATCAAGTTTGAGTGCCCCTAACTATGGAATGAGCACTCAGGTAAAGCAGTAATTAAGAGAGGCATAATTTATAGTCATAGCATATCCTAAGACAGAAAAATTATACTGATGCCAAATCATTAAACAAATTCTAAACAAAAAAACTAATCTGAAACTAGTCTTTACACAGCACAAAACGCATGCAAAGAAACAAGCTGTAAAACAACATGCAGCAATTGGAGGTGTATATACCACTTGAATGAAAGAATGACAGTTCATACCTTCTGGAACTATGCAACGGCGATTACATTGGTTATTCAGCTAAGCTACACATCACGCAAGACGTAATGCAATAAATTTGTGAGAAATGCAATTGCGAGTGTCGACGGAGCATGCAGAAAGCATTGGCACAAACCACAGTGCATATATGGCAGCATGGTGTCTCAAACCAAAAATGCTTGCAGAAGACACCATACTCCACATTAGTTCGGAGAATTTGGTTTTTGCTATTCCCTTTTTACTTCCCACACTCCCTCAATGACACTGTGACCAATTGCAAGTGAGGTGCTGGTGGCATTTGCAAGTAGGTGCTACCAGAGCTATGTGATGACTTGGACTTGGCTAGCTAGCATTGCACTGAACACAAAATGGTACCGTGAACTCAGAATTTGGATTTCACCAGAATTAACTCTCCCTTCAATGCACAAAGGAGGCCAGTACTAGATATTCCAGTGTTCATGAATGCAGATTCCAGTGTGCGGCTCTTTGCACTGTTGCTCTCGGCTTCTTGCTATGCGGAGAACATGTTTTTGAACTTGCCGCCCAGCAGGGGAACTGGTGGCCTGTTTCAAGGTTCAGATTATACACCACAAGATCCAGTACTGAAAGAAACCCAGGCTAAGTTTTGCATGATGCTGCTAATCGGTAATACAGTAGAACCTCGTTGAGAGGTTATGGAAAAAATGTGAGAAAAAACACACTAACCGGGAAAACGTACAATTTGAAGCAACTAAAAAATTTGACAGACTCAACTGTTGTTGACATCTACGTAATGCGAAGTGTCACGCGGATCGTTGCGGCACGTGACGCCGACGCGCATGGAGCTGGTGGTGCTCCTGCGGCACAAGACGCGTTTTGTTATTTTCCTATTGTGTATTGCTTTAAGAGGGCAACGGGAAACCGAAACGAAATCAAGCTGGTGGGTGACGCCGGATGCCGCCGAAGCGAAATGTGATGCCCACATCGTGCGGCCTGCAGCAGGGAGCGGTGGCGCGTTTGGATAATCGCTTACTAAAAGCGTGCAGTACGCTACCAATGGCACTACGCACCCCATGCTGTAGAACAGGTAGACGTAGATGTCTGTCACAGTTTTGGCGGCGATAGCTGTGAATGCGGTGCGCGACAACCCGAGCGGAGATTTGCTGGTACTGGAATAAGAAACTGTGAGCACCAAAATTTTCACGTGAGACGGGCGGCTATATACTATTCTCGATCGTGCGCACCTCGCACCTTTTCTTGTTCACATGGGATCTAGCAGCCGGAAAACATTACGAACGCAGTCTGCAGCAGGGAACGGCGGTGCATTTCAGTTATCACCTGTTGAAAGCATGCACTATGCTTCTGACGGCACCACGCGCTGTGAAACAGACAGGCGAAGATGCTTATCGCAACAGGATTGATGGTGATAGCTCTGAATGCCACGTGCGAGGATTCCGGAGAAGATTTGCTGCTACCGAAGTGAGAAACTGAGTGCGCGCCGGTGTTTTCACGTAAGACAGGCAAGCGAGTAATGTGGTGAAGCTGCCGCGGCGGGCAGCTACATACTGTTCTCGACCGCAGACGCCTGGTGCATTTTCTTGTTTACATGGGATCTAGTGGTCGGAAAACGTATCACATGATCGTAGTTTGGCGACGTACTGAACGTTGGTGCCGAAAAATCGTGTTTTCCGGGAACGTAGGAACCGATAAAAAATGAGCGCAAGTGCATTGGGTCATTTTTTTTTGTGTTCTTGATTGTGAACGTTGGTGCCGAGAAAACGTACGTAACGGGAATGTATCACCGAGGTTCTACTGTACTTGAGCCGATAGACGCACGACTTCTTGTATTTCTCAGGTATTATGCATACATATAATGACGTAGGTATGCTTTCTACAAAAAACACATTAAAGCACCATCTCGTCATCTTTAGCAGTCAATAAAAGCATGAGGGTATCAGCCAATAACACGCGTTTGTTAACTCGTGGCACACTGATGTTCAAGCAAGTGCCGATGAAGTCGTCATGTGCCTTCTCTGTTTACGAAATTTATAAATAAATTAGCAGCCCGAGAGACATGGTAGCGTGATTTATACTAAATGGTCTACAACATACATTCAAAACTGAAATTTACTTTTGTGCCCGTTTAATGTTTGCCTTTAGTATTCGTTCAATTACTACTAGAGAGTAGTATAATGCTTGACCAAACATTCACATGTGGATTATTACGACTGCTCAAATAACATTTTTTTTCAATTCATTTAAAAAATTTTTCTCATATTCCCCCTTTTTACTGGTAGCTGCTTGACTTTAATATTTGAATGAATGGTGGCTACAGGAGAAGCCTGGTCAAAGTGGCTAGCAGTGCCTCAACTGTAAATTATAACATATGCAATGCCAATTGAATAACCACTCCTCCTACTATAAGGAAGCTCATTTTTAACTGAAGCTATTATACCATGCCTTTAAGCACACATTTGCCAATTTTAACTGCACTCATCATTGAATGTTTGACTGATCAAGTAATGTACAGCAACCAATGCCACCTTTTTAAAGGCCATCATAAAGTACATCTGACTTGAGATTACCATAGTTTGTTAATAAGGAATATTTAAAAATGCATACTTTTTGTTAAATACAAAGGAACACAAAAAATTGTTTAACAATGCACATACTATTTGCATACCTAAAAATGTTACTATAACAGCACTTCATGTAATTGAAAAAGAAGAGCAGGAGTACAAGCATTTGTGCTGACCTTCACTTGTAGTAGCCTGCCAAAGCTATTAGTAGCGTATGATGATGACAACTGAAATAGCGAGATTTAACAATGCATTTGAACTGCTATTTAAGAGGAAGCTTTAGCTTGGGCCCAACTCTGACGCGGCCTATTCAAATACATGTAGAACACAAAAACGGTTTTCTGAGATAACCCCTGGACCGATTTTAATGAAATTTGTTGCATTTCAGAGAGAAAGTTAAACTCTAGTGACTGTTGGAAGCGGAATTTCGATGTAGGGCCTGAATTTTGTTAAAAAGATTTTCAAAAATTCGAAAGCTTGAAAAAAATAGAAGCATGAAGTTCACAAATTCATAGCTGTGCATTGAGAACAGATATTGCGGTTCTGTAAATGGCATCTATTAGATCATTGAAAGCGGACAAATTCGATGTCATCTTATATCTTATGTGAATTTGTTACGTTGTTTACAGGGGTTCTGCAAAAGCTGTATTTCCATATTACTAAATTTTTTTAGATTCATGTGTGACACATCAATTTTGTCCACTTTAGATGTACTATTCATGCAATTCACAGTACAGTATTATCATTTTTTGTTGCTGAGTTACAGAGTTGTAAACTTGATAGTTTTGTTTTTTGAAAATTTTAAATTTTTGCTAACTGTTAATAAAAAGTTGACAAACAAAATGAAAAATTTGAAACCGACAGTCACTAGATTTGCATATTTTCTTTTAAATGCAACAAACCTCGTCAAGTTTGGTGCAGTGGTTGCCGAGAAAAACGAAATCTGCGTTTACGTGTATTTAGATCGGAGAACCCGAGCTAAAGCTTCCTCTTAACATATGAATATATAGTACCGTTTTCCCAAACCATCATGTGAAGAATGCAATTTACGGCCAGTCACAGACAGGGAGTTGCATTACTTTTCAATATGAAGCCTTGGAAAATATCAGACCACTAAATAACAGAACTACCCATGTACCATTTCTCACAACATTAAACTCAGATTTTCCATATTCATTTGTGAAAATTTTCAGCTTGATCTATACAGCCAGTAGTCACTGCTGTCACAAGACAGGCTAGCAGAAATCTGCCCCGTCTGGTCTTTACTTATACATACACAATATGTAGTGCCAGCAAAGGATGCTGGCATCTTTTTCAAAGTAAAAGTACAGACTGTCTCAGAAAACAACTTATCTTTAAGGGCACTACATGCACGGCATAACTCAACAGCAGACTTTCCCTTCCCAAAATGTGGAGACATCGGCACTCTAAAAAAACACACAATAAAAAAAGTTAATTTTGTAACAATTTTGCACAGCTCACATGCATCAACCAGAACTGTTACAACTGGGACATAGTTACGTAGACTGCACACAATTAGTCCACTCTAAGTGGATTGATCATGCTAGCATCACCGTTAGCCTTTTAACAGTTTCATTTCATGCTAAAAATGGCAGTAAAATAGGAAAATTTTAATATAATTTAAAACTCAACCAAGTGAGAAGCGATGTTTGACATGCTGACCTCACCATTTTAAACCATGCAGACGGTACCAAAGGATACACGAAGAAGAGCACTTGTCACAGACCATAAAATGGCCAATGATCAATGACAATTTGGCTTGTCATAAACTGGTAAGTGTAGTGACAAACTGTGAAGTCATACCACAGCCCAAAATGCAAGTAACCTCATCATGGCACTTCATCAGAAATATTGCAGAAGTTGCTGTAAACATTAGGCCAATTTTTCAATAGCCATACTAACAGCAATTAGCAAAAACCACATAACTGTGCAGAGCAATATACAATGCCAATACAAAATGACTCATATAATCACATGTTGGACTTTCCAACACAGCTGCCAGCTGGAATTAACAAACTGGAAATGTCACACGTGACAAGAATTGTACCACTACGTCCTGGCATTTCGATAAAATGGGGATGTAAAGAAATGCAGCAAGATACCCTCAGCGGGCCATCTTTGATGCTTTTAAAATGCGATGAAGTGCTGACAACCCACTCAGGTCAGGCAGATCACATGTACTACTTTCTCTGAATGATGACATTCTTCAAGTTTGTACTTAATTCTAAGTCGTTCTTGATTTCTAGTTTACTTTAGGCAACAAAGCTACCTGTTATTCTGCCCTAGATTGACTGGTCACATTAAGTCCAACCATAAGGATTAAGTACAATGCAACACTTCTAGTGTGTGCCAAGTTTAAACTGCTGCCTGGCATTTTTCAGAAACCTGCCTTTTTTCAGTAAACTTACTGTTACTTTCCAAAAGCACATGCCAAGGTAGTCACAACCATAGCAAGTTGAGTGCAGCTGCCAACAAACCGCTCATCTTTCTGATACGCTTTGCGCACTTTTGTGTGCAATTTGACCCTCACAACCTGCCTGAACATGCTGTTCGGCAACACATTACAGATCCCTTTGTTCAATGAGGCTACCATGCTTGAGTGATGGGGCTTAAAGAAAACCTTGATGATGCTGCTGGCATACAAGAAAGGTGGAGAAAAGAAGGTTAAAAACAGAGCTCTGAGAGGCTGCACTTAGTGAGAGGCTTAAAACGTAGGTGCTCTTCAATGAACTGGCAGGGACAGCGTGCCAGGGCACAATGGCGAGGTGGAGCCGGAGGGCAGGGGCCATCCTCAAAACCATCGGGATGCACTGGCATGTTGAGGTCTAATCGTTTTCTGACAAATTCTTTCACCCAACGTTGGCTGTAGCGGAGGAGAAGCTTTTCAGCATACTTCTGCATAAAGCAAAATTTGAGGGGCATGTATTCAGAAACTGTTTTAATGACACTGCAACAGTCCAACTGAAGCAGTCACTGCTCTAAATAGGCAGACAATCAAGGATGAGCTCAAAATTTCGGCTACCTGGTTGCCTTATGGTCAACAATTCAAACAGTGCAGATGAAGGCACAAGAAAGAAATAAGGGGTTCATAAGAACTGAAAGCTGGGCAAGTTCATTTGGAAACACTTGTGCTGCATCTCTCCCTGTGTCCTGTCCCGACTTTTGTGTCGTTTCTGTAACTACAGTATTACCAAATCAACATGCCCACATTTCAGTTCTTGTGAACTTCACTTACCCCCGTATTCAGAAATGCAACTTAAGTCGAAGCCCATGCTTGACTTGGTTTAAATGACGCTTGGCGTTGATGCGCCCAAAGACGCTCACTGCGTTTCCTTCGGCACGCTCATGATAGGCATCACTTAGATCAAGTCAAGCATGGACTTCGACCTAAGTTGCAGTTCTGAATATAGGGGTTAGAGTACACTGGACTATAATCTGTCATTAAGCTTCAGGATCAACAAAAGCACTTATGCCATGTCCCTTCTTCCACATCCTATCCAAATTTTGCCTGGCTTGTTTCAACCAAACGATAGATCAGTCAGGGATACTGCTGAGTGTGTCCTGCTTAGCTTTCTGGCCTTGCCATTTGTATTGTTTGACATGTAGGTAATTAGAGGCATTTATAAAAATGCATTTTTAGTTTCCGTGACTTGAATTTTTGCATTATACACCACAACAGACCATGCCCAGATTATATCCTGTCCACCTTATGAGAACAGTATATTGTAGAATACTTTACCAGTCAGCTGTCTGCCTCTTTTACTTTTGCTGTTTTATCTAAAAGTGACTAGGAAAACGAAAGCAAAGTTTTGAGCAATGAATCATGAACCAACTACCAAGGCTACTAAAAATGATAAAACCAGTGCAATGGGGCCTTATTTCATACTGAAAGGTACTGTAAAAAAAGCAACTCACCAGCTGAAACATAGTCTGAAGAAGCAGGGTAGAGAAGTAGAGCATTACAGAAATTTAATTTTGGGGTTTTACGGGCCAAAAGTACAATATGCTTATGAGACATGCCGTTGTGGCAGACTCCTGATTAATTTTTAACACCTGAGGTTTCTTTAATGTGCACGGGCATTCTTGCATTTCACTCCCATAAAAATGCGGCTGCCACAGCTGGAATCTCATTGCGCACCCTCGGACTTAGCAGTGCAACGCCAAAGCCACTTGGCAACCATGGCGGGTGAGAAATAAAGCATGTCCACAAGCTAAATACACAGATTTCACAGGCAAGCACACTAACATGTGAAACATTTGTAATGTTAAAAAATGGATACCACAGCATTCATAAGTTGTAAGCCCATGATATAATAACATACATTCAATTTTATTCCAATCGATTCTACCCCAGTGTAAGACATTCTTGCATTTCACTCCCATAAAAATGCGGCTGCCACAGCTGGAATCTCATTGCGCACCCTCGGACTTAGCAGTGCAACGCCAAAGCCACTTGGCAACCATGGCGGGTGAGAAATAAAGCATGTCCACAAGCTAAATACACAGATTTCACAGGCAAGCACACTAACATGTGAAACATTTGTAATGTTAAAAAATGGATACCACAGCATTCATAAGTTGTAAGCCCATGATATAATAACATACATTCAATTTTATTCCAATCGATTCTACCCCAGTGTAAGACTTACCATAGGTGTTACTCACCCCCCCCCACACACACACATCTATACATGCACCATGTCTCACACAAAATTGAAGTTCGTTTTTACTTAGATATTTCATTGTCAACGAAGGAAAAAATTCTATAAATGACAAACAGAAGCCACGGAAATACTAAATGAGCCTAGAATGCCAGAGTTATTGTTCCTTTGTGTTGGAGCATTTTAATATGGATAACAATTTTGCAGTTGTGCAACACAACAGCTTACAGGTGTCTGAAATAGATGCTTCAATTTTTCTATCACACCTAAGACAGCACCCCTGAAAGATGACAGCAATTACTGACATTAAGAGAAGCATAAACAGCGGTTGCAAGTGACTTCAAGTCTTGGAACTACAAAAAGGGGATAGAAAAATGATTTAAATAGGGTAGTGCAGTTTGGAGATCCACATTCAGTGCTAGGCTCTGACAAATATGCCAACTATGACAGCCACACATTTCCCATCTTTTTTAACTACTTGTGCAAGTTTATTATATCCTACCTTAAAGTGTGGTGCACACTTTTGTACACAACTATTAAAAGCATATGATGCAGCCAAAATTCAATTCTGGGGCTTTACATACAAAAACCACAATATGATTATGACGCGCGCAGTTGTGAGGGGCTCTGGATTAATTTTGAGCATCTGGGATTTTTTTAATGTCCACCGAATGCATGATACATGGTCATTTTTAGCATTTCCCCCCAATTTAAGTGTGGCCATCGTGGCCAGAATTTGACCCCGACCTCGTGCTTCGCAGCGAAATACCATAGCCACTATGTCACTACAGCAGGTGCAACCAAAATGAATTGCCTACCTCCGATAAACAAGTGCTCATGTTGTGCCCTGGTGCTGGCAGAACTCATTCCAAAGACGCTTCCAAAAGTCAACAGCCAGATACTTACCTCTCTCTGCGAGATACGAGTTGTAGAGCTGCTTCCTGTAATGATGATGTCTGACACGTCAATGTCCATTCGCGTCCTATCAACTGGATATAGTGCTGCACCATTTCTGGCCTAAAAAGAGATGAAAAAAAAAAAAAAACATATCAACTTGACTCTGTCTCGTGACCATTAGAATCAAACATGACAGTAAAAAAAGCACCACTTCACTGAGTTGGTGGTGTCCCCCGTGGCCCTTGCATCAAGGGCATCTTGACGGTCTTGGTTTTCCAGCATCTCGTATAGATACCTCTGCAGATGACACCCCGAATGAAAATTATTCTAGTTTTTGCAAATGCCAGGAAGGAACTACCTACACAAAAATATTCAAAAGAGTACTTACAATGCATTGGCTAACATCAAAATAGACAAATATGAGCTAGTATTGTGTCAAGGAAGATAGAAAAGCACTGAACAATGGTGTTTTGAGAAATGTGTCACACAATTTCCTAGGCCAGAGCACTTACAGTTAGAGTCGACATAAATCTCTGATAAGCATATTGGCACAGATCTATTTTTTGGATACAAAGGCCGTTTGAACACAGACTTCACACTTTGCTGCAAAATTGGATTAATGTTGGTGACCAAAGTACCATAACAGTTTTACATAAAGTCAGGCCACAAGCCTGCAAACATTGTTGAAGTTGTACTTTAGTGTCAAAATGAATTGGTCTTAAAAATCACAACTGTCTCACTAATGAAAGTAATATCTTAACAAAAAAAAATGTAAATGTGCTAGTGAAGATCACAATATAAGAGTTTCTTGTAATACCATACTCCTGCTTGCAGACTACATGCCGTGGTTAGTATCTTGCATTTATAATTTCATTACAAAGAAAATCAGAGGATGTATTGAGCTTTATTCCTTACAGAAAATGTGCTATTCTTTCAGTGCTTCCTTTATGATCTGTAAGGGTTCAGTTTTGTAGCTCATTACTTCCATTTCCTTCTGAGCTGTCGAAAGCTCTAGTTTGAATACAAAAACAAAGAGAGAAACCAGGTATATGAACATCTGTGTAAAGTGAACATATCTGATTGCAGTTGGATTGAGTGCTAGCTGCAGCATATTGAAACACATATGCCCGTCACTGCCAGGATGGCAGCACGCTGTTTTTAAAATTATGCAAAAAACAACAAGAATGCCATTTCAGCATTTGCAGAGGTGAAACAGCCAGCAGATGAGCAAAAAAAAGTCAGCCAGAGTCAAATATGCATCCTGCAGAACTTTCCTTCATACCATTTGTTCAAAAATGCTAAGTGCCTTGTTGCTAGCTAGGTGATGCCTTTACTCTGTCTCACAAAAGGTAAAAAAGAGAGCAAAAGAGACTGGAGCATCTTAGCGTGAGCACGCACTCAAGCCCTGTTGTGAACAAAGCAAATGCTGTGCATACACACTACAGTTGCATTTGCTTTGCTATGTAGCATAGATACCACGGCCGCCACGGGGTACCGCGACTAGTCCACTGGCTGATTGCACTGCGGCTCGCTAAGGACAACCGTGTTCAGCTTACGTTTGGTGTGCCATAGGTGCCAAAATCAGTAGTGGTGTCTATGTGAACATCCAAAATCAAATTAGAAATATGCGCCACGGTGACGTTCAGTAGGCTAGGCGGTGTGTTGTGGGCATACCTTGCTCTGCTGTAGCCTCCGCAGTGCAAGGCATTGAACAAGTAGTGGAAGCACCGTGAAGGCGGTTGTTCGATTGCCAATAACTCAACTTCTGCTGAATGCATTGAAGTACTTCTCGTGGCAAAGTATTTCTGAAATAGTCTATTTTAACTTATGCATTTTTCCACTTTGATAAAAGGTGGTTCAGGGCCCCTTTAATGGAAGTCCATCCTGAGGGGAAAGGCATTAAGGGAGAGCAGCCTCCCAAAGCACTGAGGAAATCTGGCTGCACATTGAAGTTTTGATGACGGTGAGGCCCGACAGTCCAGTAGGCAAGACATGCGACAGATTTGGCTACAAGTGAACACTTTCAGTACACCATGTCTCTCTATTTTGATTTTGAGGCCCTGCCATTGCTATATCTACTGACACACACGTGTGGCCATCTAATCCTCTATTTGGATGAAGGCCTTGCACAGCCATATCTCACCTGCATGCGTGCCCCATCCATAGAAGCATGACCTTGTGCACTAATTTTGGGATTAGACCCAGAGGCCATAGTGGGCCTACATAGCATTCAGCGAGAAAGTCAACAGAGCCCAGCATGATGAGTAATCCCAGTGACATAAAAGTGAGAGCTATCTACAGATGGGCCGAACCACCACAAATGTTTGGGGCAGATCTTTTCAAACTTTCACGACCGATCCCTCGGTTCATGACCGATCCCTCTCGCGGCGCGAAAAAGCTGCAGCGGGGCAGTTTACTGCAGCGCACATCACTGCATTTAATTGCAGTGCATATTATGCATTGAAGCATACCAAGTGGGGGAAAGGTGCCGCTGCTGCGGGACATAGCATGTGTTCCATAATTTACCCATGCAACTGTGCCGTCTCCGGTAAGAGTATGAGCACGGAGATGCCTAACAAGTTTACTAGCAGGCCTTAAGAATTTTACATAGATTCCTGCTCTTTTGTTTGCTTTAAATGTCCCCGGAACTTTCCGAGTTGTTTCATTTTACCGGCTTATTTTTCACTAGCTTTCCCAAAACGCAGATGGTTTTTCTCCACTTCCCAGTGCACGGTGCATGGGCACTCGTATAATTAAGGAACGCGTACTAAGCCCCCTTAACAGTGTCATATACGAGACACGCATGGCAGGCAGAACGCAAGCTCAAATTTCCACAGCTACATCAGAAACAGCTCTGAAAGGCTGCCAGTATGCTTATTAGGCATCTGGGTGCTTGTACAGGGTGTCTACCAAGTTGACATTTCCAAATTCCCTGAGTTTTCCAGGTTTTCCCCGAGTGCGTTTGCGAAATTTTCTGAGTGATGCAGAATTATGTTTTATGTTAAGACGGGCTGGAACCATATAGCCCGATGCTCTCACTCTTTCGTAAGCATAAGAAATTTTTTTAAAAAAGAACCAACTTATTCCAACTTGAATACTAAGGAGTAGTGTTTATGTTATTAAAAAAAAAAGAATAGAAGGGAAGGGTTAGTAAAATGCACAGCAAATAAAATGTCTTCAAAAGAAATTGCAAATCGAGTCAGACATTCTCAAATACAAATAAAAAGGAGATGCATACAGAAGCAAATATTTGCGAATATGAACTACTTATACCAACTGATAGCAAGCTCAGTGGTATGAGGCCCGAATTTTGTCACAATTGAGTCTCTCTCAACAGCTCGTGAGTCAACCTCAACTGTCCTGACATACAGCCAGCGCACGATGCCTCAGTGTTGTGTTTCACTGCTTTAAAGAGTTTGTTTTGGTTTGTATGAGGGACACCTGCATCTCGGCGTCAGCCAAGAGTGTTTTTTAAGCTCAGGCTCCTTCAAAGAAGCACTCGCATACTTCATTCCCCGTTCATTCCTCAATGCATTGGTCCTTTCTGTTCTCATGCTCCTTCTGTCGCACGTTCGCACTACAGACCATTTGAAGCATACTCTTGGTCAGTTTACAGTCAACTTCCAATTTTTCGGACCCCCTAGGGGCTGCAAAAACTTGCGAAAAGTCAGGCAGTCCGAAAAAATAAATGTGTGTCTTTTACTGCTCTTAAGGGCTCAAATCGACACAGGCACGTCTGGAAAAGCTCTGAATGCCTGTCAGTACACTTATTAGGCATAGCGGGGCTCCTACTGTGACAGGAGAGGGTGGGTGCATGCGTGTAAAATTAAGGAATACATACTGTGTCCCGTGACAATTGCCCCTTCATACGCTTGTTAAGCTTCACCGCAATACTTTCGCTAATGCTTCACCGGGTCACACAACTGTACTGAGACAAAACTAACTTTCAGGAACCAGCATTATGGAATGCGTTGTGCTTTCCGAGCTTCGAAGCCAAAATTATTGCTGACAGCGGAGAAATGAAGAAACACGGCACCGAACGGCAAGCAGGTTAATACCGAACGTCGAAGCAGCTAGGCGTAGCGTTGCCGCAGTGGTGGCTATGGCTGCCAGTGGATCTGCGTGCGATAGCGCCGGTTCGAGGCGGCGAAGTAATCAAAATGGCAGCGGTGGTGGCTTTGATTAATGCCGTTTCGGACCTGCGGTCATGCAGAACGTCCGGAAAATCGGACGCCAAAGAGTTCTTGCGTCCGAAATTTCAGACGTTCTGATACATTGACTCTATGGGGTACGTGGTGGTGCCGCGAAGCCGTCCAAATTATCGAGAATCCGGAAAGTCGGTCGTTGACTCTACACTGGCAACTCCTCCAGCCGACGACAGGGCGTCAATGACAATTCGTTACAATTCCTGTCTGTTACTCGAGCCAGCATTACCGTGACTTTCGACCCTTTCAATAAAATTACAGCTAATTTTCCCTGATGGAGGCACAAATTCCCTGAGTTTTCCCTGAGTTTTTCCAGACTACTAAAAATCCCTGAGAATTCCCGGTTTTCCCAGTTGGTGGACACCCTGTTGTACTGTGACTGAAGATTGCACATGCACCCCTGTAGTATTAGGAACTGGTAACATGTCCCATGACAGTGGTTCGGTTTGATTTGGTATTAGAGATGGAAGCAGCAAATTTGCTGCTTTGGAGCAGCTCTGGGAGCAGCAAATTTGGCATATTGGAGCCGGTTTGGAGCAGGAATATTTTGTTTTGGAGCAGAAGACAAGCGTTTGGGTGCATGCTAAGTACAGCTCAACATGATTGAAATACTGACAAATGAAGAAAAGATGTCCTTCATTTGATTTTTACAGAACACTATTAGGTTACGGCCGATCAGTTTTGTGGAAGCCCTCAAGGTGGAGGAAAGTTCACTAAAGGAAAGTTCACTAAATGTCATACAGCTGAGGAAACCCACACATGTTCCTCGGAAACCACTATTAAGTTACAATGTGGTCGTGCCAACTAAATGTGGCCAAGAAAAAAAAAATAGCCAAGGAATTTACGCAAGTAGCACCCATTGTATGTTGATAGGTTTTTGTTAATGCTTGTCAACGTTAATGCAGATCCTAGGTTGCTTTAAATCCAGTTATCGTTTATATTTTAACATCCTCCACAACATTTCCATTGACATCTTGTCGATTAGGTAAGTATATAAAGTTAGCTAATCAGAAGTACTCGTGCACAATGAACAAGAAATATTGACTGCGACAACCATGAACAACACCCATCAACATACAGCGAATGCCGTTTGCATAGTGCTCTCAGTTATTTCTTATATTCTTGGTGACATTCAGTTGGCATAGCAGAGTACCACACAATAAATGTGAGGTTACTTTAAATTTGTTGGTCATTGCATGTTTGCCAGTATTCCACATAACTTTGCGAGAAGAATAACTCTGACATTTATGAAAAGAATAAAGGAAAAAGAAGTGTTCAGTGGCTTACCGATCAGTGTCATCGACTAGAATTTTGCACAAGTTCGATTATTAGGGCTGCTCGATAAAGTCAGTGTAAAACTGCGACTGATATTTTGAATGCCAAAGAATGGTTTCCTAAAATTTTGAAACCCGATCTGCACAAGTCGCGTCACGAACACCACTGCTGCGAGCACAATTTCTATCGTTTGCATATTCTGCGACCCTTTATGACTGCCATTCGGCTTCTACAATATACTAAAATCAAAACTTTACATCCACAGTTTGCGGCTGCAAAAGTCTGATGTTGTATGGTGTAGGTGTGCAGAATACAGAGTACCCTGAGTGCAAATTTAATTGACGATTACGGCTGCCATTGGATATTTCTAGTCAAGAAGTTTCATGAAAGCAAGCAGCTCATTTGTCAGCGTGCCGCACTACCATCCCAGTAACTGGACGTGGTGCACATGCGAAATATATTTTAAAGTTACATGCATAGTGTTTGCCATTAAACGATGCAGATTTATTAATCAGGCATACACGCTAGTGCTAAAATATATAACAATAGATCGGACTACTTATTTGTTAAGCCGAGAGTGCAGCTATCTTTCTCGACTGCCCCATAAAAAGAGCGTCAGTTCAAATCCCTTTAAGCTGGTCCACATATTATGTGCAAGACTGATGTGAAACAATTGGAACGCATTGTATAGCAGAAACGATTTTCTTTTCCTGCGGCCATGTTATAATGCACCACCAAACACACCCACACTCCAGTAATGCCGACACGAAATGAATTACTTTAGTTAGGCTTCTAGGGCTAAGCGCAAGCCAACACATGGCTGTGTGGTTGTCACTGAACAAGAACGTCCAACAAAATTAAGCGACTTCATTTGAAGTTAGTGTTTTGGCTCAGTAGTTTGTGTTAGTGTTTTGGCTCACTAGTTAGCTCAGTAGTTCGGCGCAAGATGTTGCAACTGGCACAGAACTTCCATTTCTGTTAGTATGCTTCACCGCATAGCATCGCTGTATTGCGGCGAAGCTGACCAGGCGTTTCGAATTATCTAGTGATGGCCAATTTCGGAATTAAAATAATGGAAGTTTGGACCTATAGAAATGTATGGGCGCCTGCCAGGTCCTTTGGTTGGTATCAGATTAACTAACGGATTGAATTAACGGGAGGTTAATAAATGGAAATTTACTGTGCACCAAACGCTGTGGCATGAGACACTAGGTACATCTACAAGCACAGCTATAGATGGGCACTTTGGTCAGTGTATTTGCTTTCATACAGAGGCTATGCAAGCACAAATCAGAGGACAGTACTGGCTGCAGAGGCATGTGCTAGAAGTTACCTTTAGTGGTCACAAATGAGCAATGGTATCAAATGTCTTGTGAATGTTCGCGTAACTTATCACAGGTATCATGTTGCATCACACATGGCATCTCTCTTTAAATACAAGCAATGAAGTCAGCAAAACCGTGGTACCATACAATTACGCGTGAAATCCGACACACAACTTATCATGCCAACAACTATATCCAACAAGTTTCCAATAGTGGGAGTAGCCACCATTCTACCACGCTGCAAGTCATACCAGAATCTACGTCATACCAATGGTTTTCTGCTAATGCAATGTTTATGTCCTCCTGGCTAAAACTGTTTTCAGGTCACTTTTAAGTCATACTGATGATGCTGTGTATTGACCATGCAACACTTCAACCACTTGATGAGTTGCATGACCTCTTGGCACCGGAAGGTACAGTCTATCACAAGAAAGTAAAGGCCAGATAGCCGCTGTGGACAACAGTCAACTGACCTTTACTTCTTTTCAATAGAATGTACCCCAAATGTAGACTGTTCACATATTTCAGAGGTTTACAAAAATCCAAGACTGCAAAACATCCTCGTTGAAAAGTGGGAGACATTGAACTTACACATGTAGTATAATTGGTGAGTGACCTGAAGGTATCTGGCATAAAAATTTGTTCCACTGCTTAACATACATGACAAAAAACAGGTATTCTGCGAAATTATGAAATTAAAAATTGCAGGAAAAACAATGTGCACAATTTGTAGCTCATGTATAATAAATAGCACGCAGCAAATGCAAAGTATGATACAAGCATTTACTAAAAAGCGCACCAATAAAAGTTTATTTCAACATAATATAGAGACTTTATGTGCCACCGAATTGTCACAACTGTGGTTGAACAAGGGACAGCCCTGCCATTAATTATTTTCAGCTCTTTAGTTCTGAACAGCAAGTAATGAACTGCATGCCTCCACAAATTTTTTTCTGCTTTCCAGGTGAATTATCAATTTGCTAAAGATGAAGTGGTTTTGAACAAGAGCTAAAGAAAAATGTAACATTAGTGCTGTCACTACATAAATTAGGAGCTTTTAAACAGCAAAAAATGAGCATAAGCAAGGACAAGTACAAGAAATACAGCACGAATAGGCAAACTAAGCTGTTGAGTGAGTCAGTAGGTGTTCATTAAGAGGAAAAAAGAAGCCTGAAAGAGACATGGGTACAAGAAAGACGGCAGGAGTACACATCCTGCAGTAATTTTTGTACCTATCTTTCATTTGTGCTTTTTTTTTCCTATTAATGAACATGCACCGACATTGTGCACAACGTTGTGGGCAGAACATCAGAAATACATAACGTTTCCAGCCAGATGTCATATGACTTGTATTTACATTTATGCTGTGCTTGCGTGTGTTCCAACAGGTTTCTTCATCACTCATGCACTAGCTATGCACCAAGACAACAACTAGTCACAAGTATGCGAGGTTAGAAGGATACGTGAACTTTGTGACATGAAATCTTTCCACGGTCGTCAAGTCCAAGCAATATCTTGTGACGGAAGAAGAGGCTGTTGATGCTGGCAATACACCGCTCGAGCATGTGGAGCAACTGAAAATGGCAAAATGCAATTTAAGAAACAGCAGAAGTGCTATTGCTATCCTTTTATGAGACATACAATACTTTACACAGAATTATTGCCATGGACCCACCAAACTCACTGCATGAAATGCGATTATCCTTACATCTGTCTTGCATGGTAACTCGCAGAAAATGCTGTGTTCCAAACTACTCCAAGAATCGTGCAGAGAGCATCATGCAAAATCCAAGGTCTTACTGTATTCTGGGAACCTATAGCCCCCCCACCCCCCCAACCACAGCATCACTTTCCCAATGTCTCTCAATACTCATAATAGCAGATAATAGTAGACAGTATAAGAAGGAAAAAGGGCCTCCAATGGGTCTAGTTTTGCACTTATCCTTTTCATGTGCACGGTGTGCCAATAAGAAAAGGAAAACAAGAATTGCATTCAAAGGTAGTAATCTTCTTTGTTCCTGTGCCAAGGTAAAATAAGGTAAATGGGCAGGATTCTTCAGCATGAACTGCATAGCAAATAACGGTGAGTAAGGTATTGACTGATACTATTGCAATAATCACTGTCAGAAGACAGAATAATTGTCTCCATTCATACTGGTACACAGTGTACACAAGTTCCACTCCTAAAATTCCATCCACCAGTAGCTACAACGGCAATGTATCTTTGGCCAACCCACAAAATGTAGTGCACTCAAAGTTCTGTTTATTCATGAGCAAATTTCAGCGAGAGTTAAATTACAATATGATTAAATTGCCAGCCCAGACTTGTCATTGTCACGACTCTCTCCAATACAGGGTGGTGTCCCACCTAACTTGAGCCTAGTTGATAAAAAATAACGGGCACAATTCTGGCAAAATTCTTATTGCGTCCTAAAACATTGCATTTAGTCTCTTTCATCGCACTATTTCCTGCATAATTATTTTCTTCACAGCCCTGAGGACTGTCATATCAAGTTGAGAAAGGCTGCCTTGTTGGCTAATTAATCTGTTTATACCTTCGCAACTAAATAAAAAATGCATGCCATCTGCAGCAATGACAGAGCGAAACGATTTTCCTTTAGTTCAAATGGTCATGGATATGGTGCCACTCTTGTTGCAATGGTACGTGTATACTTAATCCAATAAGAAGTCACAGGTGCTACATCTATATAAACATAGTACGAAGGAACATTTACTACTGAATGGCGGGTCTAAATGACATTTTAACGCAAGTGATCGTGTTTTGCCAGAAAAATTTGGCTGTCTGGGTGACACAGCGTGCTGTCCACTGTTATGTCTGCTGTGTATGGGATGAAAGTTACCACCTTTTTCATTCAATTTTATGTTTAATAGTGTAAAATCAATGTAAATATTCAAAAGCTAGTCGATAAATATTTGGATTTTCGAATAGTGGCTATTCCATTTGAAGACTGGCCTGAATTATTTGAAAGCTTCAAGTACTTGCACACCCCTAGTATGCAGCGCAGAGACTACAAAGACCCGGGGGCTCTCTATCTTTATACCCCAGACCCCTTACCGCCCTTCTCGCCTGTCATTTTCATAGCAACAGCAGGCAAAATGGATGGATGGATGGAAAAACTTTATTGCGAGTCCTGAGATACGCGATTATCGCGCAGTTGGCCGCACCCACATTGGGATGGGCAGGCCGAGTCTGGCCGCCGCATTGTGGGCTTTCTGTGCTAATAAGGAACTAAGTAAAGATTGCCTCACCAACAGGCTGGCATGTATTCTTGACGTTACCAGGCTGCTTGTACTGGAACGCATGTAGGCTTACTACTACATGTCGAATGTTTGTTTGAGCTCTCAGGTAAATTTGATTTCACTAACCTTTATTTGGTTAAAACTGAATTTTGAAAAAAGAATTCAGCTGAAATTTAACTTTTCTTTTTCTGTTTAAACCAAAAATGCTGCTTCCTTAAAAAGAAACCCTAGCTATAAGTAATCACGAAATTACTCCTAACACTTGTGTTTTATGCTCAGATCAATTCATGCTGGCCTTTTCATTCTCCCAGCAATAAAATAACACTTTCCAGCACTGGCCTATTCCCATCGAGAGCCCACTATCAATGATTGCAAATTCATATTTTGCTGCTCTGCGAGCACTTTCAGACAGTTTCAGACAGACAGCCATTTATTGGGTTATTTAGGATCTATTTAGTCAGTCTCAGTCATAGGTCGGCAGTGTGGGAGAATACTCACTCACGCTCACTCACCATAGTTTTTTGAGGCCCTGCACTCACTCATGTTCACTCTCAACTCCGCTCACACTCACAAGCACCCACCCACGCTCGCAATCACCTCCACTCACTCACACTCACCTGCACTCACAATCACTGGCTTTCGCTCGCACTGGCACTCACCTCCGCTCAAACTCACTGGCACTCACTTGCGCTTGCACTCATCTACGCTCACTCACTGGCCCTCACCTGCACTCACCTCCGGTTCACACTCACTGGCACTTATGCGCACTCGCGTCCACTCACGTCCACTCACACTCACTGGCACTAACGCCTTTTAAATGAGTGCGAGTGAATGTGAGTGAGTGCACTCATGAGTGAGTGTGCTATCCTCTGCCACTTACAATTCGTGTACATTCAGACCCAAGCTTTCAGTTTAGAACTTATTACTTCTGGAGGGCGAGAAGGCAGTGTTTTGGACCCAGTTTTATTTTTAATATACATAAAAGATTCGTCTTCCCGATTATGTGGTAACATCCGTCTATTCGCTGATGACTGTTTTTCGTACCGCGAAATCAATTGCAATGATGATCATCATATACCAGGAGCAGCAGAGTCATGTGCCAGGAGCGGCAGATGACTCTAAATGCCCAAAGATAAGTAATGCTAACAGTAAGTAGAAAGAAACAGATATCTGATTTTACCTACATTATTAATGACATACCTCTCACTTGTGTATTTCAGGGTAAATATTTAGGTGTAACTTTAACACGTGCTCTCCCATGGGGAAACCCATGTTAACAACATAACCTCAAGTGGAAATCAATGTATATGCTGAGCACCAAAGCGACTCATCTTTCTGAGAAAACGCCTGTCTTGCGCGAGCAGATACAAATCTGCTGGCCTACAAAATTCTTTGTTTGACCAGTGCTGGAGTACGCATGTATTGTTTGATTTAAGCACAGAAAAGAGCTCATAAGAGGGGGTGCAGAGGAAGGCAATAAGGTTCATTTATAATAAATACAAGTTAATGGATAAATAGACTGAATTATTAAAAAGAGCCTGTTCATTAACAATGCAAAGCAGGGCAAAACTAGCATGACTTAAGTTTTTGTTTCAATTTATTCATGGTGACAAAATGATTGACACATCCATACGAAATTCTTTTAATTGTTCTAGGTCAACAAGCCACAAGCACTCTAGAACACCTAATGATTACACCTTTAACTGAAATTACTCTAAATATTCATGTTTCCTTAAAACAATTAGGGAACGGAATGAACTTAGTCGTTCCATCACTAACTCTTTATATTTAAATAACTTCACGACTTCGAGCGACTGCCAACTTCAACAGCCTTCGCTTGGAGCTTGCCTCTCATTGATTATCGAGGAGGGAATGGCACGTAGACAAAACGACGTAAAACGAACTGTTTTAATACATTGCTACGGGCGAGCGAACGTCGAGCAACAGAGCACCGTAGTGCATGCAAGCCATAGGTCGGTAGTGTGGGAGAATACTCACTCACACTCACTCACCTTAAATTTTCCAGGCCCACACTCACGTGCACACTCACCTCCGCTCGCACTCACAAGCGCCCACTCACGCTCACACTCACCTCCACTCACTCTCACTGGCACTCACCACCACTCACAATCACTGGCACTCACTTGCACTCGCCTCTGCTAACCCTCACTGGCACTCATTCACACTCGCACTCACCTCCACTCACACTCACTGGCACTCGCACTCCACCTCCACTCACTCTCACTGGCACTAACTCACACTCACACTCACCTCCACTCACACTCACTGACACCCGCACTCAGCTCTACTCACACTCACTGGCACTCACACTCACTGGCACTCACTCGAACTCGCACCCACCTCCACTCACACTCACTCGCATTCACTCACACTTGCACTCACCTCCGCTTACACTCAATGGCACTCGTGCTCACGCCTTTGAAGTGAGTGTGAGTGAGTGCATTCTGAGTAAGTGCGCCGACCTATGGTCTCAGTTTTCAGTTTTCTTTTTCTGCTGGGTGCAGATTTTTGAAGTGCCTCCAGAGAAAGGGCGTGGTCAGCGTGATGAGCACTCATAGTTTCAAGGATGGTGTCCACTCCGCACGCCGCTCTATGCCTGGAAACGTTGCATTTCTCCTACTCCAATGCATCTGCATTCAAGTTTTTGGACTTTGGAAGCAGCACTGACACAGAAGACAACTTCAGTTTGTCATATTTCAGAACAGAGTTTCGCTTTATTCGCCGAACTGCTTTAAAGCTGCTGTGCACTGATATAAAGGTATGCTGAATGTTCCGAAGGTCCCAATTCTCATCTGCATGGTGTTACATCCTTTGGTCCTGATCATTTGCCGGCTGCCTTGCAGGGAGTCGAGTTTTGTGGGAAAAGACAGCCAGAAGCATACCTCAGCATTGCGCTAGAGCTAGTCACTAGCGTTAAAATTTTTTTTTTAAACCTGAAGAAATTTATTACATAGAAGGATGTTATTTGCTAGAATGTTGCATTAAAAATGTATATTATGAAAATTTTTTATAGGTTTTATTTGTGGGAAGCAACAATGATGTTTTTGTAGAACTTTCTTTTTTCTATAAAATTTTTGTTTAGACATTGTAAAATTTAATTAATACCCATGTTGTTTGGGACTAGTGCATCAGAAAGAAATATTCTTCCTATTCAACTTGGTACTATACAGTTTAGTATCAAGAATGCTTTGTGATAGAAAATGAAAGTATTTACTAGACTACCCAAAAACAGCTGCTTTACATGCAGGCAGAAAAGTGTTAAGTGGAGCCTCCAAAAAGAGTAGAACTAACTATTGGGCTAGTTGGCCATGCATTGCTGTTGAGGGGAAAATGTGCTAAAATACCCACAACAAATGCAACTAAGCAGCTGTGTTTTATGTACTCTTCTTGCATGTGGGTTGTTGTTAGCTCTAATTACACTCGACAGTAATGCCCCAGAACAACATATGAGCTACGAATGACATTGTAGTGGGTGGCCTCAGGATTAATTTCGATCACCTGGGGTTTTTCAATATGCACCCAAGTATGGTAAATGAGTGTTTTTAGCATTCAGCCCAGACTGAAAGCGATCGCGGCAGCTGGGAATCCGACTCGCAACTCATAACAATAAAAGGTACACATGGCCCTTTTCAGTCAAGCTTCATACGAGTATAACATCTTATTTAGTGCTTCAAACTTATTTTCAAGTCCATCAAGTTTAGTACTGAACTACTTCTGCAAAAATTTCATTCATCTTTTTCCCATAAATTCACTAGTACCCAAAATTCAAATTTCCTTATATCTGCAGGATTTAAAAAATAAGTTAACAGCAAATAATGAAGAAAATTGACTGCTTTAGGGCACTAAATATCATAGTGCTGATTCCTTAATTGTGTGCGTGTAATATCTTGAAATAAAGCGAAGTGTGCTTGCCTTGAATTTAAGCCACATACAGACGAAAATGCCCAGGGCGTTGACCACGAGCCAGACAACGCCACCACCAAAGAGGGCGAGGCCTCGAACACCAGAGAACAGCAGGCAGAGAAGAATGAAGAAACCCAGAAGCACCCAGACCAGCAAGAGCCGCTTGTAGCAAACATTGTAGAGGGTGAAGCGCACATCGTGCACAAGAACTTGCATGGCTGCCACATATTCTTCCACAGTCAGCTGCACACAATGCCACGAGAAACCTGAGACACATGCCAAATGACACTGGTGACAAACACACCAACCACAGGTTTCACAAAGTCAGCATAAGCCTTGCTAAAAGAATGCAACTTTTAGTTTTTTAACCTTTTCAGATGCCAATTATTTCTGTTTATTGAAAACTTCCTTTCACCACATTTCTTGCATCTTCAGAATTATAAGTGTACAGGTGCAGAATAGTTCAAAATTTTCAACATTTTAGTGAGTTTTGCCAAGTTTACAGAATGTGGGCTCCATGTGAAAACTCACTACAGGACATTAGATATGAGAACATCAACTATTTCATGTCTAGCAGGCTTAATAGGACACTAAAGGCAAATATTAGGTTAAGCTAAAGCGATAGATTAGCGCTCGAGAATCTCTAAGGCATCAATATTATCGAGAACAGAGCCTTAGTAGTCGAGAAATTTAGGTAAATGCAGGACATGATTAGAGACTACCCCGAGATATTCAAGTACTTGCCCGATGACCAAGGCACTCCTCATTTAAATTCAGTCACTGGTACTTAACCACTCTTTATAAAAACATCATTATATTGCATTATAAGACAAAATAAAATGCTACTTGTCCAGTTCTATTTCATTTTTAGAAAAGAAGAACTCATTGATATTACCCTTGACAAAGACGCGGGCGGTTAAAAGGTTTCGTTTTCGCTTGACTCAGTGCCATCTGCGCTTTCGCATTTCAGTAGTTTCGTTATCTCGTAGTACTGCGCTGGTTTTCCTAGATCACGAAACTTGCACAAACTGCAAGTAGCAGAGATCCGGTTTCCATGTGATGTCGCTGGATGCCTGAATAGTCCACGCCACTTGACCAAAAGCAGCTACAGTGGCAAACCCACCGCTCTGCCTTGGCTTGCATTCTCCATTTGTGTTTTGCTCAACAAGCCATACCGCCGTCTGTTGGGCGCCATTTTACTCACCGGCGGCAGCAAAGGGCCATGATAGCATATGCAACATCCCCACTCCCCGGTTGGGTGGCAGGAAAATTGAATGGCAATAAAGGTATTCGGACCCTCAAGATGCTATTTTCTCGTAAACTGTCTTTTCTTGGCAAGAAACAAGCGCTGCAAAGTTTCTGAAATAGTATTTGAACAGTCCACATCGACTCAGTATTTTCCTTTAGTGTCCCTTTAAAAAGCACCTATCCAGGAACTAGAAAACTATACTTGGTGCAATGCACTGTTAAAAACGATGAATGAAGTGAACCCCCTACATGCAACGACATATTCACACTGAGCAAAAACACACAACCGTCTACCTTCCCATTCGTTTCACTAAAACGTTTTTCACCCATTATTCAGACTTGCAGCACAATTCCATTAAGAACAGTTTCAAGATATACATATAAAACATGTTTTAAATATCATTACTTTTATCAACGGTTTTGCTGTTGATGCAATATTTTGAAACACACGTGTAATCGTGTACACAGCACCTTAAAGGGTTGAAACATTGTTCTCTCCTCAGTATACACAGCAAAAACCTCCTTGGGTAAACACTTCAGTAAGGCTCCCTAACATGCACTTCAAAGCAAGACGTTAATACACATCACTACATGAGGATCAGTGTATATGTCGGTGTCTTCGATTTGCCTACACTTTGGGAACCAGTTCTCAATAGTGCTGCATATTGTGAGAATCTGTGTCAATTTGCTTGCAGTTTATGAACCAGTTCTCAGAAATGCGAGAATCAGGGTACAGTCGACTTCAGTTAATTCGAAACTAACAGGACCGATGAAACTCATCGAGTTATCCAGAAGGTCGAATTTAACAAAAGGCAGAAGAAATGCCGAAATACGCGGCTGACTCACTTGGCAGTACAGTAAAACCTCGTTAAACCGTACCCGCTTAAACAGTAGTTTCGTTTTAAAAGTAGTAAAGTCAAATCCCCGACTCAGCGGCCATTGAACATAATGTGTTTTGTATCCGCATAAACCGTACCAGCTTATTGCGTACGCATCGGTTAAAACATAGCGTTTCAACTTTTTGTCGCGCAAACACGGCGGTGCGTCGTCTCCATCGGGCGGTCCGGCAGAACAACAAGCCTCAGAGATCGGAACAACGGCCTTCAAGCAGCACCCTGTGCGTTTGCGCGTGAAGCCACATCAACATCAACATCATTTCCGACGCCGTGCCAGAGAGCATTATGGCGTCAAGCAAGCGACGACTCGCGTCATTCCGAAGCTCGGATAAAAAAGACGCCGGGTGCTCAGCATAGAAGAAAAATGAGACATCGTCCGTGCTATCGAACGTGACACGGAGAAGTCGGCGCTGGCACGCGACAAGGATCTGCTGTTGACTACGGTGTGTGGCATTTGGAATGCGAAGAAGTTGCTCGGCAGCACTGCTGCGACCGCGAAGACATGTCGGCTACGAGGTTCGACTTTTCGCCATGGTTGCCTCTGTTGTTGCCGAAGTGTCGCCTAGCGACAGTGATAAGGACGACACGGAAAGCGACAGCACGGGCGATTCAGGCCCGACAGTGGCAGAAGCTACGCGTTATGTCAGCCTACGTCGTCGCGATGAGAACAAGGGCGCGATAACGTAACTCTATTCCAAACGAAAAGTTTTCAAAACTCTGGCACCCAGCAATGAAAATGCGCTCCAGAGACTTCTGCAGCACTACTGCGCGCGTGCACGGGGAATACGTAACGCCAACGAGGAATCTGCCATGCGAGTGTTTGCCGAGAAGAGAGGGCTGGCTGAAAGGCTGGCACGCAGCTTCAGTAAGTTTGAGGCCGCTGCCGTTGTGCTAGGCCGCGGCGGCATCAAATGAAAATAACACTTCTGTCGCGCGAAGTGAATAAATACTGCATGTTTTTTTCCCCTTTCATCGCACTCTCTCTGAGTTCCGTTTTCGACAGGTAAGTGGGCGATCTCATGCTATTTTGGTTAAACAGTACTAGCGTTTAGTACGTAGCTTTTCCGAGCTCTGCCAACTACGGTTTAACGAGGTTTCCCTGTATTGCCTTTAATGTTAGCTTTGCCGCAATACAGTCGTGTTATGCGCAGAAGCATACCAAGCGAGGAAAGCTGCCACAGTTACGGGACATAGCAAGTGTTCCTTAATTTACGCATGCACATGCACCATCTCCGGTCACAGTATGAGCATGAGATGCCTAATAAGTTTACCGGCAGGCCTTCAGAGTTTTAGATAGACCTCTGCTCTTTTGTTGGCTTTAAACGTCCCCTCAGCTATCCGAGTTGTGTCATTTTACCGCCTTTCTTTTCGCTAGCTTTCTCAAAACACAATTAGTTTTTCTCCGCTTGTCAGTGCACGGCGCATGCAGGCGAGTGTAATTAAAGAACGCATACTAGGCCCCGTTAATGGTGTCATATACGAGACACGCATGGCAGGCAAAACGAGAGCTCAAATTTCCACAGCAACATCAGAAACAGCTCCAAAAGGCTGCTAGCATTATTTCCCATCCGGGTGCTTGTACTGTGACTGGAGACGGCACGTGCACCCCTGTAGTATTAGGAACATGTAATATGTCCTGTGACAGTGGCTCGTTTTCATTCTTGGTATGCTTCACAGCACAACAGGGCTGTATTGCGGCGAAGTGGACCAGTCAAATTAAAATTATTTGGCGAAGGTCAATTTTGAGATCGAAATAATGGAACCTTGGGCACATAGAAGTGTATGGGCGCTGGCTGGGACCTTCGGTCGGAATCGAATTAGCCGTAAAAAAACGGATTAACTGGAGTCGAAGTAACAGAAGTCTACTGTATATGGAGGGCTCTTCAATTCTCTTACACTTTATGAACCAGTACTCAACAGTGCTGTTTCTTTGAGAATCATTGTATATGGAGGGCTCTTCAATTTGCCTGCACTTTATGAGACAGTTCTCAACATTAACTCACATGGTGCAAGTTCAGGGTAGTATCTGTGCGTCTCATGGCACAAAAATCAAGAAGTTGTCCTTGTGCTATAACCAACAAGTGCAGCACTATGTTGTCTGCTACAAAGAGTTCACATGATATCTGCACAATGTGCATTTACAAATCAGTGATTGCAAGAGCACCTAGAATTCGTGCCAAACTCATTTCAGCATGATCTCATGATGACAATTGGAGCGCTGTGCTCCATGAACTGGTGTTCAGACTACAGACAAATTGAAGAAACATTAGGTTACACATGACGCATTCAACTTGAAAATTTGTTCATCTGAACCTGCTGATTTACTATTTTGTAACACGAATTGATTGTCAGCAATCAATTTGTGCACATACAGAAAACATGACATTCTACTGTTGATAATGTACTCTGCAACTTCAAAGAATACTGATAGTAATAAGATAGAATAATAATTACCAAGAGGGGCTGCTTTGTCCCTGTGAACAATAATGTGCGCAACCTTTGATTCCGGAAAAGTAACTGCTTAGGTTAACGTCATCATTACCATAGGACTTGTTAGAAATGAGAAATAACGGCACTTCCTTCACTTCCACAGAGGTACAAGGCCTTAAGTGTAGTGGTGATGCAACATCAAGTCTCATGTAGCATTCAATGTCAATACTCACTAATTGTACAAGCACAACCACCAGAGACAACAAAGTGTGAATTAAACCTGTCTGCTAGCCATTTGCTGTCGATTCTTACACTATTTGCAAACAGTTTGCAGAAATTTGAAGGTGCCACCTTGGCAAAAATGATTAAATACAGTAAACTCCTTTTTTAGACAAACAGAAATAAGCTGAATTTTGGGACATTATGAACAATGTGTGATCATTTGGTTAGTTTTCTCATAGGCCCAATGCAAAGAAAAGCCACTAAACACAAACCGCTAATTCAGTTGAGCCAACTTTGGCAGCCATCACCAACACCTGCTACTTGGCTCAGTGTGAAGGCTGGATCGGCAGACTTGGAAAGGGTAACTCTGCTAGTTATACACAAGAAGCAAATGGTGTTTCTGTGGACATAAACAACTACACCAGCATTGAGAACATCGAAACCTGCAGGGCTGAAACCACAGAAACAATAACTGAGAAGGTTCTCGGGGTGCCTCCATAGGCTGATAATGATGATGAGGACACTGCCCAACAGCCACAAGAACCAGCAGTGTTCATGCATGATGCAGATGATAATTCTCTGAATATTCTGGCATATTTTTTCAACATGATGGCACTAAACATTTTCTTGAACCAGCTAGCTAAAGTGTCAGCTTTTGTGACAGTACACAGATTTTTACAGAACCAGCAGGAAACAATAACTAGTTATTCAAGAGGGCATGAAGCAATAGTTTGAATCACGCAAATTCAACATTTTTTTTTTGATAATCTGCTTGTTTCAGTTATTGTTTCATGCCGTGCATATTTGGGTGCACCAGGAATGGTAGATTTAGGGTTTTGTGGGTCACTTCTGTTAAGACAAATTTCTTATAAGACAAGATATTTTAGTGGTCCCTTCAAGTTCGCTTTAGAGGCGTCTACTGCTCTTTCCATATCATAGCAGAATTATATACAATGCTTGGGAATTTCAATGTGTAGCATTTTTTTGCTTACATTGCATAGGTTTTTAAAATTTCTAAGTTCCTCAAACTGGATGAAGTCCCATATCTCACCATCTACACCAAAGTTAATGTAGCTGGCCTTGGTATTATGCTCAATGTTTTCCTGAACCCAAGTACAGTGAAAAATTGGAAATAACCACAAGCATGACCGTTGCACATTCACTCTTAGCGTATCAAAATTGGTTTAATAGATGTTTAAAAAACATTTCGCAGGAAAAAAAAACTCAACTCATTTTGACAACCTCCATATCTGTGCAAATAAGCTGTGGTAATTTTAGATGCAACTAAGAGGCTTGAAACTTGTTCAAATGTCACAAGTTGCAAAACAGGAACAAAACTTGTTGCCAAATCTGATTATGACATGCAAGGATAAGCTGCATAATAACTTGAGGGGACACTAAGAAAAATATCTGTTCAGCCAAACTGGCGGTTCACATCACCGGAATAACGAATATAGATCACTTTTATTGAAAGCACTTTGCTGAAAGCAGATACTTGGTGTGCCAGAAAACAACTAGTACCGAAGAAAAGTAAAAGATAGCAGGCAACACCACCTGTCACTTCCAGATCAACTTTGCTCACATGAATTCATAGACCATGGCTACGTCAGGTCAAGGGTAAAGATCACCAAAATCTGAAAAATATTGCTAGATTTTAGGCATCACACACTGCTGTCACTAGTTTCATACTTTCGGCACAAAATTCAAAAAGGTTATATCGGCCTTCTATTTCTGCTCTACGAAGTCATTTTTTCCATTGAACAAAAGCAGGAACAGTTTCGAAAAAGTTACGTGATCCTACACACTGTGGGAATCAATGTAAGCAGAGCTTTTTGTGCTTTTTGTGCTGTTTGTGTTGATTGACAACAATTGGCAGTGATGTGTACCCCAAATGTTAAAGTTCATCAGCATTTTGTGCAATACTAGAGCTATGAGTTGTTAAACATTACTTGCGTGCACCACTTGTGTTAGTCTATGGAGTACGCAGAACACATCGCAAGACCTATTTGCGTAAGGCATTGTTGTGTGCCATTGTTCATAGATGCAGACTACAGGGGGGGGGTGCTTGTTTTGCGCAATCCACAAAGGTGTTTTGTTTCATGCACTCCTTTGGACTGTGCCCCGGCCAATCGTTTTTTGTTTTGTGCACTCGTTTGGCTTTGCTGTCTAAATACGTTCCATACCTGCCAACCTGGCGAGGTAAAAAATCAGGAGATTTATTCGAGCCAACGTGGGGGGGTTCAAACTTTCAGGCAGTGTTCGATGAGTCTTTTTGCAGGGACCTCCTTGCAGTAGCAGGCTTTCCTCACTTCAAAAATTTGTCCGAGTAGCTTTGCTCAAAACATGGTCCAGACTGACAGCCCTTCACTAGCAGCAGGTGTTGGAGGGTTGTGTTGGACATTGATGAGCGGAATTCAGTCCTAGTTTTCTTCGCCGTGCTAAAATCCTCTCACACTCTGTCTTGCTATGGGTATCACGAGTAAATAGAGCATCACCTTAGCAACTCGGTGAAACATGTTTTCCAACCATAGACCACTGCATGTCCCACCTTTCTTCATTCATAATGTGCTCTTGAAGACTGTATGCCCGTAGTGTGGCAAACTCAGCTTCGAGAGCATCTAAAGCATCTTCAGCAGATTCACTGGAATCTCGGGGCAGCAGCTGAGGGAAACTGAATAAAAAACAGACTCGAGAATGATGCCTGTGAAATAAATTTCAGGTTGGCCACCTCCACATTCTTGCGAGTTGCGTTTCAGAGTAGCGTCGACATCGATAACGCTTCGCCTCGTCGCATTTCGGAAACATTTTCCGTAGAAGAGGCCCCAACGTGGTCGCTGACACTAAGAGGTGGGTTGCGTTCGACAAGGAATCCCGTAAACAGGCACTCCACAAGTATGACACTGTCGTCGCAGTTGTTCCGGACAAAGTTCACTATGTTGTCTTGCTGCTTAGCGGTGTGCCGTGGAAACGTACAGTTTCAAGTCGCCTTTGCCACCATGTGCTGATGTCCCATCCACACGTTGTACAACATGCATAAGGTTCTCCTTTTCTTGATGTCAAAAAGCAAGAAAATTCAGAAGTATAAGATCGCAAAAACTTCTGCAAATATCTTTTATTCGGCTCTGATAGCGCCATGGCATCAAGCACACGAGGATTGTAACTTTACACGGTGCATCGCATACACACGGCCTAGCCAACACTAATCATACACACAAGCAGCAATGCTTTGCAAGCAGCAGCAACAAGATGCACCATGGAGGAAGGCCCGTATGAAATGCAAGAGCTACCATAGAATAAAGAACAGAGGTACATTGGCTCTGGCTTACTAGGCACCTAAGTCAGCTGCTTAGTTGACGATACTGATGGTGCTAGTGCAGCCGTTGTTGGTGATGCTGACGATCCCAATGTGGCTTTAGATTTCACAGTGCCGGTTTCGTAAAAACCATTACTGCGCAAACAGAGACCACTTTTCGGGAGATATAAGACTGTGATCGTACAATCGGAAAGTACAGTAAAAAATCATGAGTCTCCCTGGTGAATCGGGAGGGTTGGCAGGTATGATGTTCACACCATGTATTCAGGGCGAATTTGGAAGCACAACGACAGCTTCACTGGCATTCCACTTTCACAGAGCGGATTGGCCCCAATTTTTTCTCTTAAACCTGGAACATGTTTTTGGCCCTCGATTCCTTGGTGGTCTTACCTTCCTGGTATTGTATTTCTGGAAACCGTGAAAAACACTGGACAGATATCTCATCAAGAAGAACAGACCTCCCAAAGACGATGACGAAAGGACACGCAATCCACCCGGCATGGGACCTTCAATGTCCGCTTCTGAACCTACCAAGGATTGTCTTAGTGGCACAGGCTTGACACCTACCACTGTAACCACTGCCTCCACACGCACACGAATTGTTGGTGGGGATCCAGTCCCCAAAATTATTAAAGCACAACAGGGACGGCATTACCAACCAGTTGGAAACATGCGTAGAAATGGTTTCTGTATGATGCATCAGTGGACAAGGTATTTTGCGAGACCTGTCACACTGCTTGTGAGGAGAACATTTTTCTTCCAAATATTTATAGGGATAAGGATTCTCACTTGACATTTGTGCAAAATGGGTCTTCTAACTGAAAGAAAGTACACCGTGCGACCATGAGTGGAACTGCAGCTGTGAAAAGGGGGGTGAATGTAGCAACTACTTGTGTAATTGGGAAGCAAAAAGAAATGGAAGATGCAATGATAGCACTGATAGTGACATTAGCTTCATTGCAGTACTTAGCACGCCAGGGGTTGGCAGTACGTGGTCATGATGATGCAGAAGGCAATCTAAGACAGCTTCTGGAGATTTGCGCCAATGACATTCCAGAACTACAATCATGGCCTTCTTAAGCTAAGTGGCTCTCCCACAACATTTAAAATGAAATGTTGAAAATTTTGGCTCATGATATTCTCCGGTCACTGGCAAATGAGGCTCGTGAAGTGGGGCACTATGCCGTGGTCATGGATGAGACAGCTGACATATCTGCCAAGGAGCAAATTTTGGTCTGCTTTCATGTTGTCAAAAAGAACTTCGAAACACACGAGCTGTTCTGTGGCTTTTATAACCCTGCGGACACCAGAGGGGCCAGTCTTTTTGCCCCGAAGGACACAGAAGAGCTCACTAGACTGACAACATACCAAGAAATCCCTCAACACTACAGACTCAGCCACAGAACACTCCCACCCCCGCATCCACAGCTCACGCAGACTCAAGAGACAACACTCAGATTGTTGCAAATCAACACGTTTCCACACCCAAGCAGGCTTCATCTCGTGTTCCCAACTCACAATACTGGAAACAGCTAGGAACCCTCTGGCACATTGTCATAGATTGAAAACAAAATCCAGAACTGCTTCCTCTACCCCCTACCCCTCACCCCCAAGAGCAGCGGGGGGATGCTGCTGTTGAGCTCCCGCTTCTTGAACCAGATCATGTTGGTTGAGAGCGCAGTCGCAGCCAAGACTGCGCATGGGTTTCCATGAAGAGGGAACCACTCCTGCTAATCAAGCCATCCTTACGTTTATTAAAGATGTTTGCTCTCTCTCTCTCTTTTTGCCCTTCTAAAGGACATCCTCTGCCATTTTAATCCTGGCAATGACAATTGCCTTGGGCAATACTATGATGGTGCTGCAAATATGAGAGGACAGCACAGTGGGATGCAAGCCCTCATACAAATGGAGGAGCCACAAGCACTGTACATACACTGTCTTACATATATACGTAACTGGTGCTGCAGGACATGAGTCAAAGTGGAAATGTCTTGCGATTTAGTGGACAGGATATCAGAAATTATAAACTTTGTTATGTGCTCCCCAAAGCGCCTAGATATGTTCCAGGCATTTCAGAAAGAAGATGAGAATGTAAACTTGCGGATGTTTTGTCCCATGAAGTGGATGCTAAGGGCCACTTCTCTAAAGAAGATTGTTCATAACTACAGCTACCTGATCTAGTTTCTTTATGGCCTAGCATCAGAAGAACGAAATAACGCTGGAGCCAAAGCCAGTAGATTTCTGAAAGCGCTGTCAAAATTTTTACACATACTTCACCCTCAAGCTCCTGACACTCGAGTTTTCACAATTAGAAACAGTAAGTACTGTGTTGTAGAAAGCAATAGTGAGATTTGATCAAGCAGAAAAAAATGGTCAAGGCCATCAAGGAGAGTCTTAGCGGACTTAGGAAGGAAGCATTTTGCTGATTTTAGAATGAAACAATGCAGAGGTGCATGAATTGGTACTGAATGTTAAAGAGAAAGAAGCTCCTGCGCCAAGGCAAAGGAAGACTCCACGACGGTATGATGACGGATCTGTACCTCAAGTATTTCCTTTGGCCAAGGACATGTACCACCAGTGGTTCTACAAGGTATTAGAAGCAGTATTCCTCACTGGATGACAGGTATCCACCAGAAATGTGGTAGCACGACATTGATTGAGCAGTTTTTGACTGGGAAAGATGACAGCACATACCTGTTGAAGTTCTACGGGCAAAATCTTGAGCCTGAGCAACGTAACATTCACTGCAGTGTGCTCATAGATATAGCAAGGCAGCGCAACACACCCTTTAAAAACGTTTCAGGATGTTGTAGAGATGCTTTCAGGTGATAATTGAGCAGCTGCCAGACCTTTTGCTCAAGGTGGCTAAGCCTGTCAAAACTGCTTTGACTATCCCACTTACGTCATGCACACCTGAGAGATAATTTTTCATGCCTCCGTCGCGTCAAAAATATACCCGAGGTCAACAATGGTACAAGCACAGTTGAATCACATAGCAGTTCTCCATAGGCACAAATAGCTCACCCCCGAAATAAATCTCAGTAACACTGCGGATGAGTTTATTCAGAGATCAACTGTGTGTAGAAACACTTTCATGATTGTGCGATAGCCTTTGTATAAAAGGACAGTGAACTTCATCACAGTATAATGTGCTAGCTTTACTCAAACTGTCAGAGCCCCTGACCTTAATTTATCCCCTCCCATAAAATCTGCATTTTTGCCGCTTCATTATTACAACCTCTGCCCTTTGAATACTTTGCTTAAATGATATTGCGCGACAAAAAAAAACCAACACGGACTTGAAAGAAGGTGACACACCCGTGTCGTCTTCTCACATCCGTGTCGTTCTTTTGTCACGCAATACCATTTAAGCAATGGATTACCAACTTGCCTGGAATGCTGCGCTCTTTGAATACTGTTCTTGTCTTTTTGTTTTGTATTGAGTTTGGTAGTTCATTTACCTTTTTGAAAGGTGAAGAGTTTATGATCTGTCTTTAGATTTTATATTGCTAGCTTATGGTGGAAATGTTTGTACTGCCCAGTGTTTCTTAGACACGAAGAGCTTAAAATTTCTTTTTAATTTTTGAATTGTTAGCTTATTGTGGAAATGTTTGTATTGTCCAGTGGTTCTTACAAATGAAGGGTTTGTAATGAGTTTGTAATATTTGAATTGTTAGCTTGTTGAAAAAATGTTCGTGCTGCCCAACGTTTTCTCTCACTTTGACTAAGAGCATTATGAAAGTCTAACAACAGCTTATGTGTTTTTCAGTTTCCTTTTTCATTAATTTATTTAGTATATTAAAAACCATGCGGTCATTCTTTTTAACATAATCATTTGACTTTAGAAACAAATAAAACACTGATGTTTACATATATTGCCTCTCCACTTGTACATATCTCTTGCCAAGGAGCATGCGGAGGGGAGGGGGGGTTCAATGAAAATAGAGAGGGTGCAAATTGGGCCCCAGCATCTCCCGGTAGAGTGAAAACTCAGTGCCTGTGCCATTGTTCATAGCCTGTGAGAAGGCTAACACTGTCATTGCCTCATACGGTGCAACGCATTGTGGCAAGTGTTAAACTGTAATTAAATTATGGAGCTTTACATACCAAGTCTACAATCTGATTGTGAGTCACATGGTAGTGGGAGACTCCATTTTAATATTGACAACCTGGGAACTCTAACGTGCACCTAAATCTGAGTACACAAGCATTTTTGCCTTTCACCCTCGTCGAAATGCAGCTGCCTCGGTCGAAATTGAACCCGCGACCTCGAGCAATACCACTGCCACAAAACTAACATGGTGGGTACAGAAGTGTTGACTTAAAGGGCGGCCGCTTCTATAGTGTATAGATGCTGCAGTGCTTTAATGCCAGCTTTGCGTCTGCATACTCTATGTCAGTTGTCCACTTGACCAATTTACACTGTTTATTTTTCAGAAATAGTAGAAACATACCACAGCACACCTTGAATTTAAATTTATCCAGTTTGTCCGCAACTGCTGCCATGTGTAGTAATAGCCTTTCCTTGCCTCCTTATGTCGCCTTTTCACTCTCCCTCTCGCCCCCCTCATGTATGTGGACTGTGAGCGAAAAGTGGCAAGGCTGTTACTCACTCATTTAGTGACTGCATTGGTTCTTCTTATACTATCTCCTCTCTACACCCCCTCCGGACTGTTGCATGTTAGTACAAAAGTAAGCACTGCAGTTTCTGCACATTTGTGGGGGGCACAGTGTAAGAATAGGCTAGGTGTGTGAACGGTGGCCGCTAAACAAGGAGCAGTAGTGTCCCAACACTGGTGCATGTTTTGGTCACTCTCCGACAGATGGCTTGACGATGTCACAGGCTTACGTCGGCTATGTTAGCGCCGCTCGGAGTTTCTTTTTCTGGTGTCAGGTGTGCACATGTGAGTGTGATGGGCAGGAAATGTTTTATTCCCCGCTGCAGAACAGGTTACAAAGGCTGTACAAAGAAATTGCCTCTCTTTTCTCCACCGAAAGACGAAGAACGCTTGAACCTTTGGCATCGAGCTATCCCAAGGAAGGATCGAGTCCTTCAGCCGAATGATCACGTCTGCAAAAAGCACTTAGAGCCTCATCTTGTGTCCAAGGCCTGGACAGCACACTACAAAGGACACGTCTTGGTGAGTGCTTTGTGAAAGGCATCACTGGCGAGTGATGCTGTTCCCACAATATTTCTCGACTGCCCGGCTTACCTATTGAAAACAGTGAAAACAAGGAAGCGCCCGGCGGAAAGACAACCGTGATCGCAGTCGAAAAGACGATGTGCTGCATCAAAAGAATGTAACGAGCAAGAAGCCTCGTGTAGCAATGACAGTGGTGGTGTTAATGGAAGCTTGTTTCAAGCGTTGCCGAGTGCACCGGAGCACGACATGGATGTGCTTGAAGAGCAAACATGTGATAAAATGCCTCAATCTGCTGGTCCTAGTTCATCCCTGGAATCTGCATATGCTCCGTTCGCAAGCTTGTTCGGCGATTTACCACCGTCGTTTCTTCCGTCAAACTCATGGGGATACCACCTGCTTGACTTTGGAGAAGTAAAAAGCGTCATCTTCTCCCAGCTGGAGCGCACAAAAAAACCTGTAAGCCGTTTACTGTCAGATGCATGCCTATCGCCAGTGAGCCCCGCATCTTCCTTGGTAACCACTAAAATTGTTGAAATTCATGAAGGTATGCTGGCAAACACAACCGTGATGGGCAAGTCAGTTTCAATGGCAGATGTGCAGTATGAAGGTACTTTAACAACTATGGATGACGTTAAAGCTTTCTTAGAGCATGTTGATAAAACAAAACTGTGCAATGGTGGACCGAGCACTCTGGAGTACCCGCACGCTGAAACAAAATGCGCATATCTTGACAACAACCAGAGATGGTGACACAAGAGATGCTCTATTGTTCTTAACCCTAGTGACTCAAACTTACTAGTATGTCACAAATGTTCTGGCCTTTCAAACGTCCTGCACCAGAAAAGAACAGAAGAAAGAATGCACAGGCTAGGTACGTGTCCGTTGACTTCATACTAGAGCAAGGACAAAGTTGCAGCCCTGCATCGGGCAAATTATGCTCTGAAAAGGTAAAAAAATTGTCTGCTCAACCGCTTTAAAAAAATGTCGGTGGAGCTTGCAGAAGCTCGTATCCACATGCAAAAAAATGTCAGAAGAACTGGGTGAGAAACTACGCACAATAGATCTCCCTAGTGCTCAGCTGACCGTGGTAAGGGAGTGCGTAGCAGCAGCGAGGTTGACGAACAAAAAAAGCAGACAGTACACAGAGGATTGGCTTCTGATGTGTTTGCTGTTGCACATACGCAGCCTATCTGCATACCCGTTCCTGTGAGATAATGAGGTGCTCCCCCTTCCTTGCGTTACGACAGTGCGCAAGTACCTGAGCATGATAAGAGTCAGGTGTGGCTTTGACAAGAGGTTTTTTACAGCCTTTAAGAAGAAGATGACCACTAAAGACGATTTTCAACGCCACGGAATACTTGTTTTCGACGAAATGCGCGTCCGAAAAGAAATTCGAGTTCATTCGAAGATGATGGCATACAGTGGCTTCACTGATTATGGAGATTCTTCAGAGGCCCACGACGACCTTGCTGACCACGGGCTTGTATTTACCTTTCGGTCTTTTGGCGACAAGTACTCTCAGTCGATAGCAGTGTTTGCAAGCAAGGGCCCCACAAAGGGAGCTGTACTCGCTCAGCTCGTCTTAAAAGCAATATTTTTGCTTGAAGATGCGGGAGCCTTAGTTGACGCGGTCGTCTGTGATGGCGCAAGTATGAACCGTGCGATGTAGAAGGAGTTCAGCGTCATTGGAGCATTGCAACGTACCCTGAACTACTTCATCCATCCCAATGATGAAAAATGCAATGTATATGTGTTTTCTGACGCACCCCATCTTATGAAATGCATCAGAACCGCTTACTTTCACAGAAAGTGTTGTGTGTAAATGGCGATCGCGTTCACTGGGCGCATTTTGAAGGGCTGTTTATGGAGGATTCTAAACAGCTGCGAAATTTGCGTGTTTGCCCCAAATTAACTCTGTCCCACATCAACCTTTCAATGACCAAAAAAATGCGGGTGACGCTGGCCACTCAGTTGTTCAGCTTGAGTGTAGCGAAAGGCTTGCAATTCTACTCGAAGAGAGGCACAAAAGGGCTCGAAAATGTCAAGGCAACAGTAGAATTAACACTAAGGTTTAATGATCTTTTTGATTCTCTCAACCGAAACCATCCAAACGAAAGCATCACTGTTGGCGACAGAGATTTGAGGGTCCTGGCCTAGTCATTGCATTGGTTAAATAAATGGGAAAAAGATGTCATACCAGGAAAAATCTCAAGAGCAAGTTTCCTAACCAAGCAAACTGCCAAGGGCCTTCGTGTGACTATTTTGTCCGCACTGGAACTTCAAGATACCTGCTAAAGGAGTGCGGTTTCAAATATATTTTAACAGGAAAACTTAACCAAGACGTGTTGAAACGCTTCTTTGGGATTATCCGACAGGCTGGTGGCCAAAATGACCACCCATCTATGCCCACATTTCTGCAGCTTTACATGTTATCAGTTTAGTTTGATTAAACCCCCTAAATTCGGAAACTGTCAAGTTGAAAACGAGTCTCGGCAAGGTGCACCTGTACTAACACTCAAAGATTTGAAACTTGCTTTTGACGACAGTGTCAAGTCAGAAGACACCTTAAGCAACTTAAAGAGAAGCTAGATGGCCTAGTTGCTGCTGAAGAAGAAGTTGACCATGCGTTCGACAACTTGCACGAAGCACCGGCAGCTGCAGATTGCATAATTTATTATTTAGCTGGCTTTATATGCCACAAGTACTTGAAAAGCACAACGTGTACAAGAGATTGTACACGTATACCCCATGAAGAGTTATTGGAAGAAAGCGCGCACTTGTTCTGTGTAAAACCAGGGGAGGCCTTTTGCACCCAAAGCGAAGTCTTTTTCAGTTGCTTCATGCAACGGAGATGGAATTCCACAAGTATGCGGCTCTCAGAAATGCCTATGAATTAACACTGGACAACATGCTTGATAAGTACAAGTTTCAGTTCTCCTATGCCAATCATAAAGAAGAAGTTATGGCTGGCGTGCTACAAACAACAGAAATCTGAGGCAAAAAATAAGCCGCAGGAGCTGCGAAAGCTGTAGGTGGTAGGTGAAAACTCTACATTTAATTTGCTGAATTAAATGATGGGCGTCATGAACTTACCCGTGTGCGCGAAATGTGTGCCAGTGTCCAGTTTGTTTATGGAACATTAACGCTTGTACAAATAACTCAGTTTATGGTATGCTCTCTGTACATGTCAAATAAATGCCAACCTGCAGAAAACTTTGCTGCTCTTGCATCCCTGGTTTTTAGATGACAGTCGTTCATATGATTGACTCATGCGGAGCAAATGCTGATAAACCAAGGCTAGTCCATCCTGTACACTAACATCACAACCACCTCTACCAGAACATTCAACTTCGGTTATTAAAAAATGAATAACCACATTGGAAAGTTGTTTTGCAGTGCATTACAATTTAACTGCGAGCTCATACAGGTTACAGTACACATAAAACTAGTTTTCGCGCGGAGGTTTAATCTAGTTTAACATAAGAAGCGAATTCGAACGTTTTGACTCTTTTCACATCCGTAATGACTCTCACCCTGCTTCTCTGGTTCAAAATGAAGGCCCTTGTGTCTGTGTCGCCATCTGCGGAGGGCGACGCGATACATGCACAACTTTTTTCCACCTGGACGGCCTTCATTCAGCCACCTAGCCTATTCTTACACCGTGGTGGGGGGTCATGGATAATTACAGTAGTTGAGAGGATATTGTGGCAACGACCAGGGAGCTCCAAGAATGCATTGCGGCAATGTGATGGAAAGGTCAAAAAGAGTTTCTTGCATTGCCTTTTCTCCCTGCCGCACTCCTGCCATGTATATACCCCTCCCTAAAAAGCTTTCAGAACATGGAATCCAAGTAAAATCTAAATTTCATTGCAGCCTAAGCACAGGTCCTTCAACTGACGATAGAGTTGATACTCCCCCGTACAATCGTTACATTCCTGACATACATTTCACACTCTGTGGTGAAGTCGCACGAAAATTTAACTTAATCTCATTTTCCATGCTCTGAAATATTCTGAGAGCAGCTGTACATGCTCTGAACCACCTCCCAATGTGGCATGCAAGGCAATGACAACGACAGTGACAGCAGCAGCTGCAGTAGAAGAGTCGAAGGAAGTGGTAAAAAAAGCTTTGCTTTAAAAGTAATCTACCAGTGCAGCTTGATAGAGTATTTCCCTTAAGATGCTCAAAACAGCAAAGTTTTTTTATGTTTTAAGGACCGCAAAACAAAATTGAACAAACAACAGACAAGCGCACATCCAGACTGTTTACTTCAACGAAAGCATTCCTTTAGCTGCGAAACTAGACTAACCGTAAGACCAGTGGCCATCAGCTCTTCTGGCACCAGCTCGGGCTTGAACTCTGCTTTGGTGATCCATGCACAACGCCTGTTAGTTGGTAGGGCATTCACAATGATGTCACCATTATCTGCAGAAAAAAGAAAAGCAACCAATGTTGACCTTTGGAACTAACATGGTATGTCCTAACAGCACTCACTAAAGCCAGTGGCAGACGAAGTTCTGGTAGCCAGACGCTCACTGAGGGGCACAGCAACCGATTCCAGCCTGTGTGTGGTTATGGGTGCTATGTGGTTGCTAAGGGCCTGTGGGTCAGCTGACGCCCGGGGCTTGAGCCTAGCTGGTGCAGGAGGGCAGACAGCTACAGGGGGTACGGAGAAGCTGCCAGCAGCTGGAGGCCTGGGTGGTGCCAAGGGTCCCAAGTCTGTCCGCAACTCGGCAGGAGAAGGCACTGCAAATGGCAGCCATTGCTTTCAGCCCCAGCCGAAAAACTTGCACAGTGCTCCTCACAATCAGCACAGAGGCAGCGATTGAGCTATAAATATGAGCTGCCTATGTTAATGGGCAATAGGAGGACGTTTGGTGTTGTGCTGATTTGAGGACACACACGTCCCACCAAAGTGTGTCCGAAAAGTGTGTTTTGGGTCACCAAAGTGAACATTAACATTGTAATGCCCCAAATATTTGACGTGCTCACCACATTCTTTGCTTAATCCTACTATCTGACGCTGGTGAAAACACAAGTGAAGAAGGAGGTACGGCCTTCCTTCTTGTTTACTTTTGTAGCTGCCACTACATGCAACCAAGATGTACAGTGACCAAGATATGTACCAAGTGACCAAGATGACAAGTGACCAAGATATGTACAGTGCTCAGCCATACAAACACAATAATCAACTGGCACTTTTTGCACTACCAGTGGGCACTGGAGACACTGAGCTGATGCATTGTGTTATACTATGAAAGTGAAGACTTTTGTGATACATTGCGACTGTATTTGGCATCCCAGCAATCATCCAGCGCTCACCGATGGCGCAAAAAGCACCGGCCATCATGCGATCCAATTACTGCATCTGAATTGTTAAGTTCTGTACAATGATTTCATTATGAGTGTTCAGCACATTGCATGTTTTACAAGGGGCATTAAACGGTTAACTCAGGCTAAACTGGTGCAAGGGAAAAAGACAAATTAGTAATTGAGAAAATCACAATTGACTGTCAAACTAGCCCAAGACACAGCAGCCATGATCATATATCAGCTAACTCATTCCAAGTCCAAGTCTGAAGCAAGTCTGAATAAGCGTTATGTCTGAATGAATCAGGGCGAGTCCATGAAGGTGCAGTCTAACCACCATATTCTAGAACAGTCCCTCAACTCAGCTCTCTATCTCAGCTCAAGAAAGTGGATGGCAGTGCCACCCCTCAACGAAGTGGTCATAGCGCTTCATCAACACTTCATGGCAATGTTTAAGAAGACCAGCATCTTCTTCAGTCGAGAGATGGCACTGTACTCAACTCAGTGAAGTGGAGGAAGAGCTTAGAGTCAAGGATCATCTGAGAATATGGGGGCAAGTCTTGGTGATTCAAGGTGAGTTGAAATGGATGTGAGTCTGAGTCTGAAAGAGTTCCAATGAATCGGTGATTAAGAAAGCCTGAACCACATATTATTCCAATTGTTCTCGAGTCCGTGCGACTACACATAACAATGAGTCCAGATGATTCTGAATGAATCTGACTCGTCGTATCCACAAGAATTCATCCAAACCATTAAGCCTGAGTGAAGTAATGTCAACAAGTGACTGGTGCTGTTATGATTGGAATCAGTAGTCTTCAATGCATTGTGAAACCATGTAGACCCATAGAGAGCTTGGGAAGGAAGATGAAAGGATTGTTTATTTACACCTATGTACAACAGCATAAATTGGACAAAAAGGGATTGCGCATTAACAGAGTGCAGATTGCACTTCTGAGGATTTCCTATTCACAAGGTCCTTGAGTTGGAGAGAAAACATCAGATGGCCTTTTCTTCTCAGGCACTCTGCCAAAACACTGGTCAGGTCCGTAGACAACTTGCATCAGACTCTCACTTATGCAGAAACACATACAGGCACCCACACACATCCCCACTCTCTTCCTGGCAAAGGTTATAGGGCGGTGGTAGGTAAGGTCACTGAAGCACCACTCTGCCATCATTACACTGTTGTTGGCATAGGGACACTGCTTTTTGGCTTCAGCTTCTATTAACTCTGATCAGCCCTCTCAGAAGCTGTACAGACCATCTTCTGATTAGTTACACTTGCTCATGATACTATCTACACACACTTCTTTTCTTCCAAGCATGGCACTGGCCTTTACCTATAAAACAAATTTTTAGCTTGGTGAGGGCATTGACGACACAATGAGCTGGGGTTTGTCCAAGTCACCAACACCATGACTAGGCAACTCTAATAAATTTAGCTATTTACTTGTCTGACTGCAGAGCTGCAACTGTATCCAATAAATCAAATTTAGAAGCTGCAAGGTGTCAAATTATATACGAAGTGGTAAAGCGTTCCAAGACTAGTTCTGTAACATTCAAACAGCTTGAAGCACAAGGCTGCACGCACAGTTGGAGGTAGCACCAACCCAGATAAGTGACAGTGCCGAAGGAAATCGTCCGGTCTGCCACATCTTTGATCTCATCGTCGACTGCAATTGGATTAAAGGGCAATTGGATTGGCGCTTCACTGTCTCCCTTTCTTCTGTCCCTTTTCCAGAAATGTATTTTGCGCCACAAAGTATACATAGGAAATCTAAGCACCAACTTGCCCAAGAAGAAGTCCTTTTGGTCAAAATCAAACGTGGATTATATTGCATGAAACTGGGTAAATCTGTTACAGAAATATTTATATGATTCAGCAAGTTTACGAAGATACTGCTAAGAGTCACGTGAGATCTTTTGTGTGGCATGCACAATTCAGGAATGGAAGAATGTCACTGGAAGCCAAAAAGAGATCAGGAAGACCTTCTATAAGCTCAACCAGCAGAAATGTCAAAACAATTCAGCAACTTGTTGAGGAGGACCCTCAAAGGACAATCCAGAACATTGCCGCCATTGTTGGTGCCTCTTCTCGTATGGATCAGTGGAAGTAATCATAACATGCGATTTGAACATGTACCACTCATGTTTCTGTTAAGCTTGTTTCCAGGTTGTTGGCTGAAGAGGAGAAATAACACCATGCTGACGTCACCAAGAACTTTGTCTGTATGCTGTGACTGACCTGCCCTTAATGTTGAGGTTAACTGCTGGGGACATAAACTTAGGTTTATCAGTATAACACAGACGAAATCTTCACAGTGGAAGAGCCCATGCCAACATCTGTACGTCACTGTATCCGTAAGCTGCCAATTGCATTCGTCACATAGATGGGTGGGTCTGTGCATGTTATTATGCTAACACATTTCTCAGTTCCAGATATTCACTGTTTACCTCTATGTCAAATGAGAAACAAGAGATGGTGCATTCGGTATACAGCAGTATAGACAACAGTCTCGCTCAGTTATACCAAGAGTGTCAGTGATGGCATCCGCGCTTTCTCGAGAGAACAACACGGCCTATGAATGAACGCTTATGCAAGCACAGTTTTCTCTAATAATGCTTTATGGCACACACAAACTGTAAGTATGGTGCAGTTACAGAAAAGCAAAAAATCACTAATAAATTAACAGCATGTATCATCTGGATCACGATTGCCATTGTTTAAGTGGTTCAGCCACTCATATTGACTCGTCTCAGGGTGGAACAACATAATACATTTGCACAGATATGTACGCTTTGCTACATTTTGAGATTATTTCATATCAGCTATGCATCTTTCCACAATATTTCATGCTAACAACAATCTGTGGCTGTAGATATCTATGTAAACAAGAGCACCGCTTTGACAAATCCGACGTGGAAGGCTACGCTCGTAGACTTCTTGAATATGGAAAATGTCTTATAATGTGTAAAATTACTACAAAAAAAATACCTCCAAGTGCAGAAATCCCCGACAACAAACCCCAAAGCAGCCGCAGCGGCAGACGGAACTCAGCGTGCCTTTATCCGCCACACTGTTTGCACAACAGCGCACTCAGGCCTGCTCACCCAGTAGTCATTGAGTGCTTCATGGCTTACAGGAACGACATGCAGTCCCGGAGGAATAATGATTAGCGATCCAAGAAACGTACAACTGACGCGCATTCAACATGGGCACAGGTCCACAAATAAACTGGCGAATGTTCTGACACCCTTCCAAAACGTTTCCAGCGGCGTGCGGCAGAGGGCAGCACAAGAAAATGAAAAAGGCGGGTTGAGCCTAGAATGGCAGCTGTTCCCCACTGTCCACTTTTTTGGACATTTGTGGATGTGAACTAAACCTAGCCAGGGAAGTTTTAGCCAGCGCCACTCATGGCTATGACATGGAAGTGGAACATCCTTTCCACCACATGCATCAAGTAGCATGGGATGGTAGCAGCAGGCATTTGACCAATAAACTCTTGCACATTACCTCAAGGCACCAAGGTTGGCAAAGTTAAGATTCTTGCTATACAATAAGCAAAAGGCGCCCATCAACTTGGCTGCTGCTTTATGAAACAATAGCAAAAATTCTGGCAGCCACAACACCAGTTGAGAGTGAAGTGATGTGAAGCATTGTTGTTTGGCTAGAAGAGGGGTTCTCATGAATTGTGTTATTTATCTTGAGCGAAATGGCGACCGCAGTTGTAACATGCGTGCAAACCGTTGGTATGTGCAGTGGATATGGCAAAGTGGTTGTTGAAGGTGAAATGTTTTATCACATTGAAGTGTTAGAGATGATTACGTACATTGTTAAAAGGTAAACAAAAACCCGGGGCAATACGCCGACCAAAGTAAGATTTAAAAGAAAAGGAGACGTTTTGGCTCCAACAGGGGAGCCTTGTTCACAGGTAAAATAAACAAAGGTGTTCGAACAGCTCGCTTAAATAGTCTTGCACACGTGATGTAGGCAGTGCGCATACACTGACGGCAGATTGCCATCGCTCCTGTTCAGAGTGTGTGGCGCAGTCTGAATCATGAGCGACTCAAGATAAAGGCTAGGTAAACAAAAACTAGGGGCAATATGCAGACCAAAGTAAGATTTAAAAGAAAAGAAGACGAAAAGAAGACGAAGAAAAGAAGCCCGACCAAACGGGCTTCCGTCAAACACTGAACTTCATTATGTACATTATGTTACATTATGGTACATAAAGTGGTATAAAAGTCACAAACAGGGATAAGGTGCCTCAGACATAATGTACATACGTGCATTACTTTGACATTAAATTATTCAATGCCCATTGTTTCACTGGTTTGATTGATTTAACTGATTTGTAGCATTCACATTCGGCGATCCATTTTCGTTCCAGGAGGGCAGCACAGGTTTCGGGTGTCCAAGCTGCATAATGACGACATGTGGCCTCGACGTGCTTACGCTTACATTTCTTGAATTTGCGATAAGAGCTGCGATAAGAAGTGTCTAAGGGCAAGGCAGTTTAGCAGGATATGGTCCGACAGAGCGATGCAGAGCCTCCAAGTGGCTCCCAGGACGCACTGAATGGGGAGGGAGTGAGCCTCTCTTTTACAGAGGGTCCTGACATCATTTACACATGCATAGGGTGTCTAGCATCAATTGTGACTGAGATTTCTAGACGCCTAGGGTTAATGTCAACGTCAACAATCACAACTAGCAGAAGAACCCCGGTGCGCTTTTCCAGGAAGCCAAGAGCAAAGTGTTAAGTGAAAAGCTATTGCACACTGTTTCAATGGCAATTTGGGCACTACCTAGGCGTTTGATAACTCTAGCTGCTGGGTCAGAATGGTCAGACAGACGGCAGGAGAGACTGGGCTACACTTGACAAGAATGCTTCACATTAAAGTAATAATGCAAGCCTGTCAGTTCGCTTGATTCTTCTCTCTTACATAAGAGTGGCTCCTCAATGATGAGTATATGAGCAGTCGCCACTCATAGCAGTGATTTGCAAGTGATATGGTCACAGAAACAATGACAGGAACACTGCGAGCCCTGCATCACTGTGGAAGAGGACTATTTTGAAGGTTCCTGTACATTCTACATTCAAACACTATCGTGTTTGAATGTAGAAAAATAAATTCCTTTCTTGAAAACAGAGCTAAGTAACTTAAAAAAAATTTATGCCAGCTCGTATACAGTAAATTGTACAGGAACTTTGGTTAACAAGGTCTGCTCACAGCACCATTTAAAAAACATTGAAACAACATATGGTTTTAATGGTACTTAGCAGCTACATCATCCCCACCTCATCCTCACCCACCAGGTCGAACAACTGCAGTTGAACAACTGCAGTTTTATAAATGAAGCAAGCTGGTATGCAAATACCTTTTCCCATATAGGTAGGTCACTTTGTTACAAACACTGCATCGCCCTATCGATGCAATAGTGCACAGCACAGTAAGTGCACTGCAAAACGCTAAGTTTACTCAGACAAGTCCAGAGCCCTACTGAAATACACTAATTTTGTTCAGGATGCTTCTCTTCACGAAGTCATCTCCTACTGATGACCTTATGTTGTCTTAGATGCTTAGAGATAATGACAAAGAGCTGCACAGAATCAAATGTTACTTATGCTTCACAAACTGTCGTCATCATCAGGTTTTAACTTTTGAGTGCCAAAAAAAAAAAAAGTCAGAAAATTACATTTCAGTTTATTGCCCATCTGGATAGTGAACTTTTTTGCAGATTCTAAATATTATAACATGAAGGTAGTGCATTCACAACTTGTGTCTGAAAATACAAAATAAAAAGAACCAGGTACTCTGACTGTAAATTTCAGAGTTGATAGGAGTTCAGCTTTGTCGCAAGCGCTCGATGCTACAGGTACATTTTAGAGCAAACATTTGTTGAGAAAGGCTTGCAAATGTGAAAAGTCAAAGTTCTCGAAGCGGGGCTACGGAGGATTAGCACTGGTTTCGTATGAGAGATCTCAAAACACGGTAAAAAGCAAAGCCCATACCTCCTTACACAAGAACCATGTTACCCTGTGGACTTAATTGCCAGTGCAGCTTTGACCTTTGCAACAGACAACACATCGCCTAGTTGGATGTTTTTTGCCTGCTGTAGATAGGATAAAGTCTGCAAAGTGCTATGCCATCAGACGAGCAAGGCCTGCTTATGAAGAACATGCAAGCCTGAGGGAGCAGCAATACGGACTGGCAGCCTCCATTTTTTAAATCTCAGCTGGACAAATAGAGTCTGTAGGCGCCACACGGCCAAAGAGGGGTTTTACCAGGATGTCAAAATGGATCGCACAAGCCCGACCTGTTACCGGCACTTAGAGTGCCTAAATATGTGTAAGAGATTGACTCACCCTTGGCACTTTTTGCAAAAAAATATTGTAACTGGGTAAGAATTGTAAGCCAGACGAGTAGCAGGTAACAAAAAGCACTTTATTCTGAAACGCAGCCGGGTATATAAGGAGCGCTGCGACAAGTAGGGGGCGTGTTGCACATGCGCACTGGTTGACTTCCAGGCACGATATTGCACTCCAGTAGTACATCTTCCCTTCTTTGGGAAAAAAAAGCAAAAAAAAGAAGTAACATTGATGAACATTTTCATTTCCAAACAAGGATTGCTTTGCTATTTACGTTCAGGAAGTGGATATCGTTGCGGCATTTGGCATACCCGTTCACTTCTTCGAAGTGGGGCTTGAATTGCGTCTGCTGGGGTACTTGGCACAGCCTGTTTTCGGGTTTCTGCTTGTGATTCAGCAGGCTGAACAGCATCTGTGGCCCTGAGATGCTCTCTCGTACGGCGTAACTGCTGTCCACTGTCTGTAGCCACTAAGCAGGATCGCGGTGGCCCTGCAGGACCAATTACCATGGCCGGGGCCCACGTTCTGCTTAGGGTGTCGTATACGGACACTCTGTTTCCGCTACGAAGGTCTGGCAAAGCCCGTGTCGTTCTGTTGTAGTAGGAACGCTGTTTATGTCGTATTTCTTGTAGTCGCTGACGAACTGCTTCAGTGGGTATCGTCTTGGGCTCCAGGTGACAGTTGAGAACCGGGAGTTGGCTTCTGGTGTGACGTTCCATGAGCCTTTGAGCTGGCGACTGCAACTGTTCGTCCATCAGAGTATTCCGCCACTCCAACAACGCACTGTAAAATTCAAGGGTGGAAAACGGGCATTTGTTTAGCAGATGTTTAGCTTCCTGAACGGCACGCTCTGCCAAGCCGTTGGCGTGCGGATGGTACGGGCTAGAAGTGGTGTGGCTGATATTAAATTGACCTGTGAATGCTTGAAATGTTGCACTGTCGAAAGGAGGGCCGTTGTCAGTGCACAGTTTGACGGGAATGCCATGTGTCGCGAAGATTTCTGCACTTGCGTTGATCACAGCAGCAGCGGTAGTCCGACTAAGCTTGCGAACCTCGAAGAAAAACGAATAAGAATCCAGCACTATGAGGTAATCATTGCCTTCGTGGTGAGAAAGATCGACCCCGACAACCTGCCATGGCAAACTCGGTAGTTCGTGGCTCAGCATGGGCAGCCTTGCATTTCTTTTTTTGTACTTGTCGCAAACAGCGCATGACTTCGCTACATCAGAAATGTTGGCGTTCATGTTTGGCCAGTACGTTACCTGTCTTGCTCTCGCCTTCATTTTGTCTTTGCCGCAATGTGCAGCGTGGAGCAGGCCGAGGACTTCCTTGCGTTTTGATGGAGGAATTACAAGCTTGTTGCTTCTGAGAAGCAGCCCATCCTCGACGTGTAGCTCATCACGGTAGCTCCAGTATGGCTTTAAGGCATCCGGGAGCTGCTGCTTGCTTTTGGGCCACTCTGTACTCGCGTAACGGCAGAGTTCGGTCGTGAGGGTGTCCTTATCAGTCTCCGTTCTGATACTGAGCAGCTGTTGAGTAACGAAGAAACAACATTGACTTGAAAGTGCTCTGTTTCATCCACCAGCTCTGTTTTGCAAGGAAAGTGTGAAAGTGCGTCGGCCAAAGACAGTTCCTTTCCTGGTTTGTATATCACGCTGATGGGGAATCTTTGAAGCGTGAGGCGCATGCGTTGAAGGCGAAGAGGGCAATCGCAAAGTGGTTTCTTGAAGATCGATTCCAGGGGTCGGTGGTCTGATTCTACCGTGACTAGTGGTCGACCAAGTATGTAGTCCTTGAATTTCATGCAGCCATGAACTATGGCTAGGGTTTCCTTTTCAATTTGGGCATACCGCTGTAGTGTGGCAGTTAAGGAGCGGGACGAATATGCAATGGGGTGGTCATCTTGCAAGATGACTGCTCCGACACGGTACTGGCTCGCGTCCATGGACAGTTTCACTGGCTTAGACTGGTCAAAGTATGCTAGGACTGGTGCTGTGGCAAGACTAGCTCGTAACTTTTGGAAACTGTTTTCCTGCACTTCTGTCCACGTCCAAGCGACGTCCTTCTTAAGTAGCTCCCGAATAGGTGCAGATGCGACTGACAGGTTTGGGATGAACCGAGACACAAAGTTTATCATTCCAAGGAACACTTGAAGCTCCTTACGGTTCTTCGGTGGTGGAACTTGCATGATGTCGTGAACTCTGTCTGGGTCCAGTGAGTCCTTCAGCGGTGAGGAGGTGGCCCATGTAACGTACACAGGCCTGCAAGAATTGGCACTTCTTTTCATTGAGCTTTAAATTACGTTCCCTACAGCGTTCAAGCAAGGCGGTGAGGTTCGTGTCGTGCTCCTGCTTTGTCTTTCCCCAGACCAATATATCGTCCATTACGACAGCTACGCCAGCCAAGCTTCCAACGACCTCGTGCATGGCGCGTTGAAAAACCTCTGGTGCTGATGTGATGCCGAATGGCATGCGCAGAAATCTGTACCTTCCGAACGGCGTGCTCATGGTGCAAACGCGCGAACTTTCTTCGTCAAGGGTTATTTGCCAGAACCCTGACGCGGCATCGAGGGTAGAAAAATATTTGGCTCCTTGCAGCCGCGGCAGTACGTCTTCCAATGTAGGCATATGGTAATGCTCCCGCAAAATCGCCTTGTTTAAGTCGGAAGGATCCATGCATATGCGTATCTTATCCTTTTTCAGTACTACGACCATACAGCTAGACCTCGATCAAGGCTCTGTCATCTTTGCAATGACGCCATCGCGTTCCATCTCGTCGAGCTTCGCTTTCACGGGCTCTTGGAGGGCGACGGGAATTCTCCTCGCTGGTTTTATGGTTGGTCGTACATCGCGTTTCAGCTGCAGGCGATAGGCGATGCCCTCAAGTTGTCCTAGACCCTGGAAGACGTCTTCAAAGCCAGATATGGGGACCTCGGACACTTCGTTGACGGCATCTATGCGTTTTATCAGGCCCAGTTTCTCAGCGACGTGTCCGCTTAATGTAACTGGTACATCTTGGACGACAACAAAAAACGTAACCTCGGTGCTTCGAGCCTTATTAGACACGAGCAGGTTTATCTTTCTGATTGCTTGTTCTGTGCGGCCGAAAAACGTACGCAAGGTTGCGTAACAGTTCTGCGCAGGCGCCGCGGACAACTTTCGAAAGACCGTTTCTGGCATAACACAACAGTTCGCCCCTGTGTCTATCTTACATTTGGTTGTGATACCAGCCACATTTAACACTGACACCCAGTGCTCGTCACTCGTGACCGCTTGAACTTCCAGCGCTTGAAGGAAGTATGTCTCGTCGTCAGCCCCATCTTCGTCACCAGTCATTTCCACCTGTCGCACGTGCCATCTTTCTGGCCGTGTTTTCGAGCCTCGTGTGCGGCATACACTAGCAAAATGGTTTCGGCCATTACAATTTTTGCAATACCTCCCTATTGCTGGGCATCTTGCCGCTTTCTGATGTTGTAAGCCACATTTCGGGCAGGTGGCCGTCTTTGCTTTTACAGCGCCAATGTTGATTTCCGATTCAAAAGAAGTGCTGCCGCCCTAGCTGCCTCGGATTTCAGCAACCTGTTCTTTGCTCTGTTCTTTAGCACGGCAGATCTCAACCGTTCTTGCGTAGTTCAGATTTTCAGAAATCAGTCTCTGCTGCAGTTCTTCGTCTCTTATTCCAAGGATTATTCTACTGCGTAGAAGTCTATCTTCAATCTCGCCAAATTCACAGTGCGCAGCTAGAGTCTTCAGTTCTGTGAGCCATTCGTTAAATGACTCGCCCTCGCGCTGGTTCCTGGAACCAAACCGAAACTCGTTGTAGGTGAGATTTGTAACTGGTCTGTAATGTTCTTCGAACTTCTGCATTAATACTTTCCGATCATCCTTCTGCTCCTCGTTTTCAAACTTGAAGGTGCGGAAAACACGCCTTGCATCTTCACCGATAGTCATTAAAAATGTAGCGGTCTGAACATCCTGGGGCTGTAGACTCAGCCTTGTCGCTGTTGCAAAAAGTTCGAACTCACTTTTCCAGATGTTCCAGTTGTGGAAAATGTCGCCAGTAACGTCGAGCGGCTTGGGCGGTGGTAGCAGAGTCGAAGTCATCGTTGTGGCTTGTGGTTCTCGTTCCGGATGAGCCCTTGTCTCGTTCATGGGAATCAATACTGCTGTTAAGCTGGCATCCTATGGCAAAACTTGCCGCATGGGCAGGAACTAACTGCCGTGCCCACTTCTGACACCATGTAAGCCAGACGAGTAGCAGGTAACAAAAAGCACTTTATTCCGAAACGCAGCCGGGTATATAAGGAGCGCTGCGATAAGTAGGGGGCGTGTTGCACATGCGCACTGGTTGACTTCCAGGCACGATATTGCGCTCCAGTACAAGAATCATCCACAGCACTTCAAGGGTTAATGAAAGCTATTACAAGCTCACTCAAGTGAACTTAAATTGTTTGTGTATCTTGTAGACTGCGTTGTATTGATCACTACAAGACCACTAACACATTCCAGAGCTCAATCATTTTTTAAATGCTGAAATGTTGCTAATGTATGGTGCCCGTGACAATGCCATGGGTGTTCATGTGAACTACTGCATGCCACAAGCATTTGTGCCAGAAGTATTTATATTTGGCTGATGCCTGCCCAAATACACAAAGTGACTGAACTGAAATTTACTGCAATAAATTTTCATTTTTATACAAAGTGCTATTATGTCAATATTTGTACGTGTGATACTTTCTTAAAAATGGAAGCATAAACAAGCAGGAGCATCAATTCTCTGAAGTGATGCCCAAGTTAGCAGCTTTGTGAACAGCTCTGAAAGAGGCCTAAGCCTCTTTCATTACTGTATCCATACCCTAGATGGTGTCACAAATCTGGCCATAGCCCTCTAAAAACAGTTGGCACCCTTTGGGGTGTATATTTGCCACATAACAATCGTCATTTGTCTTGTTTGTGCTTTCTTTCTTGAAAACACTACGCTTGTTACTTTCCTGTTGAGAATGCTCTGTCATGCTGATAGTGCACATGCCATTCATGACTTGGAAGTACCAGGATCGCAGCGTTAAAGGAAGGCAATGCAGGAAAGACAGATGACAATTATTGTTGTGTGGCAAATATAAACACCAAAGGGTGTAACTGTTTTTAGAGTGAGGGAGGTGAGTTTGAAGCTATGTAACAGCAACCCATGAAATGTGGTATGAAGGCACATGCACAATAGCCTAAGTCTGCAGAGACAGGGGTCTCAGAAGGCAACATTTATGCTCATTTGGGACAGCATTTTTACAAGGAATGACCCATGTACAGTGGTGGTCTGGCCAGTTAAGGATGTGGAGCAATTTTAGGAGCAGGAAACATGTCGTTCAGGAGCAGTTTAGGAGCAGCCACACACACCAGTACTTGGAGCAGTACAGCAGTAATCTATAACCATTTGGTAAAGCTTGTTATTACTGTGCAATCAGTAAGTGCTGCTCAACAATGAAGCAAGACGCAAAGCCAACTGCAACCAATTAAGCTTGCCTTCCAACGAACAGTATACATGCATGGTATGTTTCAGACATTTTTATACGAGTATACAAGGAACTTAATTTTGTAAATGCTTAAACAAAATTCTGTAGGCTAAAGAGAACAAAGACATGCGCCTGGGCGCAAGGACGGATGGACGGACAGACAGACATACAGACAGACATTCTTTACCACAGCAGACAATTGGTATTGCGCCCAATAACAATGCTAGAAGCTCGACAAGATACTATGTGTCAATGAATGGCGGAAAGATCAGATGCCTCTGAACGGTGTGTCGCAAAGATGGTGATGGCATTGGGGAACAACGTTTGTACCATCCCGTACACTAGTTTTCCTTGTAAGGTGGTTTGTCGGCTTCGCGTGTGTTGTGTGGCCTCTGCGTATAGATACGAGTTGAATCGGCATAAAACCATAACTTTTGTCGCTGATACCCAACCAACCTTTCGAAGCACTAATGATGTGGCCAAACAGCCAAGGCAGTGTGACATGCGAAAATTGGCTGTCGGCCAACGTGACCGGCAAACTTTTCACAAGCCATCGCAGAAAGCTTGCCGCTAATATGTTCGTATCAGTGGCTAACAAGCGATCGGTTCTGAGATTATGCATACATGCTTCTGACAACTGTAAAAAGCCAGCAACTACTGCAACCGCGCATAGAAGTTCACAGATTGACAGAAAATTCCAAACTGCATGTGCAAATGCGGGAATCGGCATGCATGAACATGCACGCACAGGTGATACGAACTGCATGCCTTCCAATGGCTAATTGGTCCTATATCTTCACACATAAGCAATGCTGTCGTCGCCGTTCTCTTTGAAGGTGTTGGGTATAGAAATTGTTTCGATTGGAGTTGATGACCCTGACGACCTTTGTACCAAGACAAACTTGCCTCATAACCAGATCGTGGTTTTGTCACGTAAAAACTCCAGAATTAAATTTTCTTTTGTCCTGAAACTAATCGAGCACCGTGGTAAGGCTGCATGCAATGCATCGACCTCAGCCAAGTATTTCACCAAATATACACATATAGTAGCAGATAATCAATTTGCAAACTGCATTATTTGAATGTTCACAAATCGATTCATATAGTTGAGTACAGTGAACGTCCGCTTTTTTGGACTGCCAAGGGGCCACGAAAACGTCCGAAAAGACGAATGCATGCCTTTTACTGCCCCCCAGGGCTCAAATAGCCACAGGCACGTCCGAAATAGCACTGAAGGCCTGCCAGTAAACTTACTAGGCATGTCTGTGCTCGCACTGTGACAGGAGAGGGGCGGGTGCACGCGTGTATAATTAAGGAATACATACTGTGTCCTGTGAAAATTGCATCTGCCCACTATTGGTACACTTCACCGCAATACTTCACATATGCTTCACTGCGTACCATTGCTGTATTGAGGCAAAGCTGACTTTCTGGAAACCGGCACTATGCAACGCGTCGTGCTTTCCGAGCTTCGAAGCCATTGGGGATTGGTGAGGATTACTACCAAGGCGAGGTAGGCGGCATTGTTAACAGAGGCGAATTATTTTAATGAAAAACACGGCACCGAAGAGCAAGAAGCTTGGTAGCGAACGTCAGAATAGCTAGGACTAGTTTTGCTGTGGTGGTTGCTTTGGCTGCCAGCGGATCTGCGTGCGAGGGCGCCTGTTCCGAGGCAGCGCGATAATCAAAATGGCGGCGGCGGTGGCTTCGATTATTGCCGTTTCGGACCTACGGTCATGGCAAAAATTCTGGAAAATCCGACGCTGAGGGGTTTTTGCGTCCTAAATACCAGATGGTCTTGTACATGGGCTACCACGGCGCTGCCATGAAGGAGCCTGAATTATTGGGCATGTCCGAAAAATCGGTCGTTGACTTAGCTGCATAACCCTACTGAAAACATTGCATTGCCATGAAAACACGAAAATACCGCACTTTTGCGCAGCTGGCGCCAATGGCACTTGAGTGGGCGCACAGCCTTGGAGCACGCAAGTCGATTTTTGTAACAAAATAGCACAAGTGTGCACAGTGACGTAGCCAGAAATTTCGTTCGGGGGGGGGGGGGGGGTGTGCTCCCGTTGCGGCTAGGCCTCCTCCTTGTAGAATTTGTCGAGGGATCAAATACATTAATAATGACTGCATTGCCAAAGATGCTGCAAACGAATTTTTGAACGCTATGTGCCGTCAAGACAAATACAATATGTATTTTTTCACACAAGAATACACTTGTATGTCCCAGAAAGTGTGCTCGAAATAATTTATACCAATGCTTCCATGTTTTATGTATATTTAATATGTAAACAAAACATCACACGAACTTTAGAACTATATCAGTTTGAAACCAGCAAAGCAGTGCATGCCGTTGATATGAAAAATGTAAAGGCCATGAAATGAACTAGTTTAGGACAAATATTTTAATGAAACCTTGTTAACCTCCCTGCCTTCCTCTCATTTGCATCTCTCTCTCTCTCTCTCTGTCATTCAAGAGCTTTGTTTACATTTTTGTATATATGCAATGACCAGGGAAAAATCTCAATGACACTGTCCTTTGTTAGAATGTATTGCACAGGAGCAGCTGTCATCAGTCATGTATTGTGAGCAATTGCACCAAAATTATAGTCGCAACATAGAGCACATATAAAAAGCAGGAGTTCTGCAAAATATGCGAGAGCGAGTGAAATGAAAGTGAGCCAACGCGAATATATTACTAACAGCGTACTTTATTTAGGAGTAGTATCCATGAGCATTTAGACATTTGTCTCGCTGACTAACGAGTCGTGTGATTTTCGTCTGATAAAACTCCTTGGGTTGCTGCTTCAAAAAGTCTGTAACTGACTCCTTCACGTCATCGTCCGACACGAATCTGGTTTCCTTGAGGTGTTTTTTTTTTAATGCACCAAAATGTGGAAGCCGGAAGGCGACAGGTCTGGACTGTATGGCAGATGTTGCAGCGTTTCCCACTTGAACTTTGCCAGTTTTGAGTTAACCACATAAGCGACGTAAAGACAGGCATTGTCGTGGAGTAAGATGACCCTATTCGTCAATTTTCCACGTTGTTTGTTCTTGATTGGGACATGCAGCCAATCCGACGTTTTACAATATCAGAAACGCTTGATAGTCTCACCAGGTCTAGCAAATTCGATCAATCATGGCCACTGACAAGCGAAAAAAGAAAGTCAACAACACCTTTCCAGCGGAAATGACGTCCTTTGCTTTCCTTGGGGGTGGTGAATTCAGATATTTCCACTGTAAGCTTTGCCGTCGTGTTTCAGGCTTGTAGTAGTGGCACAATGATTTGTCCCTGGTCACAATTACAGACAAAAAGTCGTCACCCTCATTGTGATACCGGATTAGATGAGTCAAGGAAGCCCCGAACCTCTCCGTCTTCTGGTGGTGGTTCAAAATCTTAGGCATCCATTGAGCACATAAGAGCCGATAACCGAGGTGTTCACGAATTATGGTGTGACTCGAACCATGACTGATGTTCACACGCCCTGCCAATTCATAGACGCTTATCCTCCGTTCTTGTCTAATGAGGTTTTGCAATTGTGTTGGGGTGATTGCACGGTGGCTTTGGCCCAGTCTTGGATCATCTTTGCAACATTCACGCCCTTTGAACCGTTTTCTCCAACATTTCACATAGGCCAATGAAATGCAACGTTCAACGTACACGACAGCCATATGGCGACTAATTTCTTTTTGGGAAACATCTTAAGCTGTCAAAAACCTCACGACACCACACTGTTAAACTTTTGGAGTGTCCATTATGCCATGTAACCAAGTTCAACCAGTGTACGAGAGCATTAAAGAACCTTTATCCTCACAACTGCGTGTCACTTTTGTAAATGAAAGATGACTCTGTGCCACGCACATGCCTCGCAGATAATGAACTGAACCATTATTGCGCGTAGTGGGTTGGCTCACTTTCATTTGACTCGCCCTCGTGCATTAGAAATACAGAGGTACAATGGAATATACAAATGAGAAGATACCGCTTGATAAAGGGAAAAAAAAGTGTTACTAAAAACAAAGTTCACTGCAGGAATAATCAAAACCTTGCAGCAAGATATTGAAATATACGTAAATCTACTTATGTAAGAAAAAGTCACTGCATATATTGCGTCAAACAAGGCAAATAAACATCTTACGCAACAACAGATTCAGAGATCACAGCCCTCCCCTCCCTCCCCTCCCTCCACACACCCTGATGTATTGTGCTCAACAAGAGGCGGCGCACTTCCTCCCCGCTTTTCCCCTCTGCGCACAGAAGACTGCGCCACCATCGTCAACTCACCCATGCCACCCCCACCCCCTTATGCTTTCACTCGCACACACAGCATGCTGCGCGCAGTCACGATGTTATCGCCTGTGGCCTTTACATGGAACATGAGGGCGACGACAATGGCAGGAATGCGCCTGGAGTGTCCATATAATTGCTATCGCAATAATATAGTAAGAGCATCCGGCAACTGAAGCATCCCGTGGCCCATTACTTTCTGTAAAAGAAGAAGTAACAAATTTGAACTTTCACCACGCGACAATTTGCTGCGCCGCAGCAATGTTCTTTTTCTTTTGTGGGGCGGAAGCACGAAAAAAAACAAGAACGCAAGGAAAGCATGTTGGCCATAATCGAATGCCTACTTTTGGCACCTAATGTGGTTACCAAAGGAATATTGAAGAAAACGTGTGACGCTTGGTCCACAGAGAACCATAGGCATACTGCTCGGCATTCTACACTGGTGAGAAAAAATTTTCCTGAGAGGTTGCGCTCAAGCGAACGTGTTGCAATCCGTCGAGTCCCCGCAGTGATGGCGGCGAGTGATGATGCATTGTTTCTTTTTCTCGTCTGCTAGCCAGAAAGCATCCAAAACTATGCTAGGCGAAAATCCACTCGGCCAGAGAAAAACGAACGCGCATCGAAGTGCACCACGTGGTGGTCAGGGCAACACAAGAGAAACGCATTCGCTCTGGCTGGTTTTGGCAGCCTGCGGGTAGCGAGAACAAAGAGGCTGAATGTGTCCTTGCGAATAAAAGCAAAAGTAGAAAAATAAATAAGAGCGTAGTTACCTTTGGTGGCTGTAGCGTCTTCACATGGATGCTTTGGCGCAGGTGAAAAAAAAATGTTGATATTCTTTTCTGTGACATAACGGCACAAATGAACCACCACAATGCTTCATCTCATCGGACCTCGCTGCGTGCTTTGTCAACTTGTCTGACAGTGTGTTGATTTGGCTTGTTGCATTGTATGATCCGATGTACGACTTTAGAAAAGTAAATGCACCTTTGGCATCAAATGTTTGTAACAACATTAAACCCACAAAGTTCTAGAGTAGGAAATCTAAAGCACGACTTTGGAAGTGTCAGTGCACTTTTCGCATCAAAAGTTTACGAGAGCTTTATACCCATAAAGTTTCAGAATTGAAATCCATGTGCTTCATAGATTCTGCGGCCTTCGCGAGGTGCCACGACGAGCCCACCCGCCATCGAAACGCCCTTGAAACTTCGTGCTCGGATGGGGCTCCTAGCGTTACGATGCGACTCCCGGTGCATGGGCGTTGCTGCGAAATCCAGCCTGATTTCGCAATGTTCGTGCTGATACATCTTTTCAAGTGTGAAAAGGACATTATAGACAAAATTCAGCATGATTTCCAGTGCCGGGGGTTGTTTTGGTCGGCGGTGCATGGACAGCACGAAAAAATTTCGGTGGGGAGGGGGGGGGGGCTGAAGCCCCATAAGCCCCCCACCCTGGCTACACCCCTGGTGGTGCAGTTGGACCACCTCTGCATGTACCAATTTCATAGCTACACCTTGCGTCAATTGTGACTCAAGCAAAAAAATGCGACCCTTGATTCAGACGCAAACAGCTCCTCATCAATCTCTATACTGGCCAATGCTAGCTAGCCAAGCTATGCAACATAGCTGAGACAAGCTAAAGGCATCACACAGCTCTAGTTGCACCCACTGTAATAAATACCGTCAGTACCATGCTCACGATTGGGAGTTATTACATTAGCGGTATTGTTACAATACTAGCAGGAGTTACAAATGTAGTAAATTTGGAGTTACAAATAGCAGGAGTTACAAATGGCCACTTTTTCAACACACTTCTTTAAAGGGACACTAAAGGGAAACAATAAATCAGTTTAGACTAATAAAGCATTGTTTGAGAAACCTGCAGGCAGTCATTTCAAGAAAATAGTTTGAATATTAGATGAGAAAATGAAGGTCCAAGTATCAGTATTTGAATTTCGCGCCTAAACGCCAGTGCCGGTACGTCAGCGTGACGTCAGGGATTCCAAAGTTTGTTTTCGCATTTGGGCCGCGTTGGCTGAATAAAGGTTCCCGAAACTTGGCATGTTTAATATTTGGTTCCTTTAGAACACAATGTAGTCAATCTGTACCGCTATATATAATTAGTAGGCCCTAGAAGATGCCATCAAAATCCAAGACGTCACAGCCCCCAGGTGCGGGAACTCAAGTAGGCGTCGCCACCCGCATTTCGTTCTTGCGCTTTTTCTGGCTTACCAAACGTCTTATCGTTGTAAGAGTGGTGTTTTTGGTGTTGTAGAACGGTGATTTACTGATGAAGAAGAAATCACTTTTCACTTTAGTGTCCCTTTAAAAACAAATATGAATTTAAAAGGATAGTCTACTTATTTTTAAAGGAGCTATATTGTGGCACAATCGAAAGCTTATCATCCAATGTATCCATGCCCGCAGCAATTTCACAGGGGAAGGTAAAAAAACTTGAACAGAGCTTTCAGATATACGAGATCCACTGGTATAAGTGTTGGCAACACTGATAACTTAGAACAATAGTGACAATGCACACTAAAATTTAGCTTCAAACGAGTGCAACTTTGGCAGGCACAGAAGCAAGATTTTTTAACTTGCAATTAAAATATCTCCCCTGTAGTTGCATGCACAAATATATATCAAAGGCACAAAAAGCCCACCACAGAAATAATTTCTGATGAAGAACAGTGTACAGCAAAAGCTCGTTAATTCGACACATGTTAATGAGGAAATTCGGATAATTCGGACAGCTCTATTGGTCCTGGCCAAAATGCATGTTAGTCTATGGGATCAAACCTTCGTTAATTCGTCAGAATTCGGCCCCGCACCGTTTAATTAGGAAAAAATTGGAGGACGCTTAAGCTTCGCCTTCAAGAGTGGGACGCGACAGTGTTCCCGTCGACCCGCCAAGGGGTATAAGACAATGCGCTACGGCACAGCGATCACTTACGATGCGCCCCGCATCGGACTTAGCGCCCACCTATCACGCGGTGAGCGTCGAGCAACGCAGCGTTCGGCGCGGCAACGAAACGTGCGCCTGAGCGAACGGAACGAACCAAAGAACTCGGTGTCTTGGAGGGGAAACGATCTACGCCAGCCAAACGTCGTGATCGGCACGGGCAGAGAGATAGATAGTAATCTAAACCGGGAGCACGGCGAAGCGTCGTCAGGGGAGAGGGAGTCCCGCGACGCGCCTGGCAGCGGTCCCAATGCGCGCGCGGCGCGCCTCCTGTCGGGGCAGCGCCGTACATTGAGAGGAGGGGGTCTTCTGTGTTTGCCGCAAGATGGCTCTGCGTGTGCGGAAAGCGCAGAAGAAATGCAGCGGAAACGCACTTCGCAACTCGTGTAATTGTGACTTCTGTACGTTACATGTTCATAATTACCGATATACACCGCAGTATAACTTGCCACGGCTCGTTTCGAAGGCAACACCGCATTCACTAGAGGCGCGTTTGCACCGCTTGGAAGCATCGAACTCGTGGCTGAGTGGTAGCGTCTCCGTCTCACACTCCGGAGACCCTGGTTCGATTCCCACCGGGCCAATCTTGGAAGTTGCTTTTTATTTATGAAGCGCCTGCCGTGATTCATCGCTCACGGTCAACGCCGCAAACGCCGACACCCGACGCCGACGACACCGGATTTTCTGCGACACGAGCTCCTTAACGCTATCGCGTTAAAATACTGACAGCTGCCGCGACACGAAAGTGTGGTAAAGCAGCGCTGGCACCACTGGAGTGAAGCCAAAACCTGAGAGGCATCGCCATCACCATCCATTAGTGGGGGCGATCGCAGCGTCACCGAACGTCGGTGTCTTCTTTCTTCACTCCACTGTGCCTTTGACGCCATTTTCCCTTGTGTTGTCGAGTCGGCATCATCTCTTCTTGCGGAGTTTCTTTTTTTTGTTGTGACCATGTTTTGCATGCCACCACGATCGTGCTGGCAACGATGGCAATGCCAGCAAAGCGGCAGAAGTATGCAGCCAAGAACTTGGCGAAAAAAGGTGGAAATTTTGTAGGCTTTGAAGAATGGCGAATCGCGACAGCACGCTATGACCAAGTACAACGTGAAGCGGAGCAGGTTGGGAACGTTTGTGAAAAATGAACAACAGATTCTTAAAACCTTCGAAAGCAAGAAGTTTCATGCATCAAGAAAGAGGTTGCGAACCGCAGCTCATCCCCAGCTCGCAGAAGCTTTGCTCCAGTGGGTTACTGACCGTCGCAACGCGCATCTGCCTTTGAGCGGACCTCTCATAATGCACATGGCGAGAGGTACGCTGCAATGATGAACACTGAATCGTTTAGAGCTTCAGAAGGGTGGTTGGATAGACACGAACTCGTCTTCAGAAGTGTGTGCGGTGAAAAGGCCTGCGTTGACGAAAGCGTGACCACCCAGTGGAAAAATGTGAGCTGCTTGAGCACATCGCTGCATATGAACCAAGTGACGTGTTCAATGCAGACGAAATTGCTCTATTTTTCAGAGCTCTGCCCGGCAAGACTGTGACTTTAAAAGGGGACCCGTGCATTGGTGGCAAGAAATGCAAGCAAAGGATAACTGCGCTTCTTGCTGCCAATGTGACTGGCACGGAGCACTTGCCACTTGTCATCGGGAAGACACATAAGCCACATTGTCTTAAAAACATCAAAAGCCTTCCTGTCGAGTACAGAGCGAACAGGAAGGCTAGGATGACCTCGGACATTTTTAGAGGCTGGCTGCAGCAGTTAGACTGGCACTTCACGTCTAAGGACCGCAAGATAATTATGGCTGTTGACAACTACAGTGCACATAACTGTACAGTTGAACTGAAGAGTGTCAAGGTAGTTTTTTTGCTGCCCAACACTACATGTGGCCTTCAGCCGATGGACCAGGGTATCATTCACTACGTGAAGTAGAAGTACCGAAAGCACCTGCTACAGCGAATGATCTTATGCTCAGAAGTTGGAAAGCTGTATGAAGTGGACTTACTCGGCCCAGTGCACAGCATCGCCCACTTGTGGAAAAATATACCACCACAAGTCATCGCCAACTGTTTTCGGCACAGCCATATTGTGAGGCCCGAGCATGCGGCAGTAGCCGACGAGGTGTCGGCCGAGTCCACCATTGATGACTGCCCGACCTTCGATGCTGTCCTTCCCACAGATGTAGTCGCAATTATCAATTGCGACTACATCGCAATTGATAATTGTGTCGCAATGACTGGTCTCCTGACTGATGAAGAAATTAGTAATGATGTCATGGGCACCCGGGAAGACCATGATTCAGATGAAGAGTGATGCGAGGAGGTGCAGCCACAACCTCATCGCGCCTCACGAGAGGTCACGGAGGCGCTTTTGATATTGGAGGACGTTTGCCTGAGCACTTCCGACAGTTTGCGGACTGTTGGCCACTTGGAATTGTGATGTCAGCTGGAATCCGCGCAAAAAAGCAGACAACTATTGCAAAATACATACTTCAGTAAATAAAGGTATGCTGCTCCAACTTGATTTTATTATCGTTTTTCCTGTTCATTCATTAATTCGGATAATTCTGACATTTTTTCCGGTCCCGTAAGATCCGAATGAACAAGCTTTTACTGTACTTCATTAATAAAATGTTCCAGAATAATCACATACCTTTCTTGAGCAGAGCATCCATTTTAACAGGCAATGGGGGCTCGACTGTCTGAGTCTGTGAAGGTTCAATTGTGGCTGCCGCAGAGCCATCATCATCAAACTTGACCCAGGAGCTCTTGGGGGCATCACTTGGCTGCGAGGACTCTCTTGCAGGTGCATGCGGTGCCGCCTGAGCATCACCCTCAGGCGTTATCTCAGACTTCAAATCTGTGTTTTCAGACATAACAGGTCCTTCTGAAAGATAAGATAGCAAGAACTCAGAAACCAATTTCATCAAAAATGTTATAGCTTAGAACCAAAAGAATTGATTCTCCAACCATTCATCAAAAAACAAAGAATACAAACAATAAGTACAATGCAAAAGCCATAAGACTTCTCAAATGGTTGCAAAAAGCAGTGGTAGCCTAGATAAAAGCAACATAAAATAATGCACACCCACAGACTGAATTGAATGTTGCCCGGAGTGACAAGTCAAGAAAGAGGAAGAGAAAGAGATGATAGGAACAAAGGCAGACAAGAAAGAAGACATTGGAAATAGGAAGAAGCGAAGGGAAGATGCATGGATGGACGTGGCAGCAGGGGCGCAGCGTTCTGGAAGAAGACAGCCGAAGAATGCTACTCTGGATCCTGCCCCAGTACCTTGGTAATCCAACTATGTTCCGCCCAAGTACCAGGCTTGGCAAGCAGGTGAGTGCCAGCTGAATTATGCGCGAAGGCTGGATGTAGCCAGTCCCCGCCCTGTCTATTGACCTAAGCTGGGCCAGTGCGCGCCAGGAGCACCACCCAGCACAAGTCCCGCTCTGCCAGGGCACAACAGCCACCAAGCGACAGTGCCTTTGCCACCTCAGTCGGGGCAACGTTGACACCGAACATCAGCAACAGACTACAGACTGGGTTGCTACGACATCTGTGACGGACATACCGGTACTGCAAGCACCACGACCCTAGTGTGTAAACAACCACCCCGCAGACATTGATAAAATGCGGTAGTGTGAACACAGAACTTAGTTAGAGAGGACGCATTCCATGTGAAAAAAGTGTTACAACGTAACTTCATTTTAACTCCATATAGAGAAGCCCTGCAGGCTAGCACTGGATTTTTGCCGATAGAGCTGATACATGGAAGAGCGGTGAGAGCACCATTAATGGTTTTGCGGGAAATTGGGCCAACCCAGAATTGAAAGAAGAGCAAAAGTCCTCGTATGTCTATCTATTGAAATTGAGAGATAAGCTGGAAGAAACATGTTGCATTGCCCGAGCGAGTCTCACTGAATGTTACACCGAAGCCCAGGCATCATACAAGAAATATCACAAAAAAAGCCAAAAGAGAGTTCTTCAGGTTGGAGAAAAGGCACCGGGCCTGTTTTCAAATGACACCAACAAGCTCACAATGAGTTGGAAAGGGCCATTCGATGTGAAGAGAGCAAGCGATTTAGACTATGAATTAGAAATCGGAGAAAAGAGAAAAGTATTTCACATCAACATGCTGAAAAGACGCAAAGTGAGACACCAAGAGCATGCAGAGGAGGTCGTGGGAATGGTCATCACAGAGTCGGAGGCTGAAAGCCCATACAAAGCAGAAATACCAATGTACAGCAGCAATAAAACAATGAGTTGAGAGAAGGTGGTGATAAACCCGGCTTTAAACGAGGTGGAAAGAAAAGAAGTGAGGACAGTGCTAAAAAAATTCGATGAGATATTCTTGGATCTCCCAGGCAAGACGGCAGTGCTGAAGTGTAGCATTCGATAAACGACAAGCCAGTCAACGTGAAGCAGTATCCTCTGCCATTGGCAGTGCAAATAGACATAGATAACGAAATTGGGAAGATGTTAGAATTGGGATTGATCAAGCATTCCACGTTGGCATAAAATTCGCCTCTGGTGGTGGTAAAGAGGTTTTGTTTGATGGGTCTAATGGAGCACATGTCGATTTTCGCCGGATGACTCAAAGCCAATACCAGGAGTAGATGCGGTATTTGCAGAGGTTGTGAGGAGAAAGTATTTTTCTAAGCTGGACTAGACTAAAAGGTACTGGCAAATACTCCTTGACAAGGCGTCAAAAGAAAAAATTGACTGACCATCCCGGCCCTGCGAAAGTGGATGTCCAGCAAATCTGTTGAAACCCACTACTACAACAGCTGAGGGGGATGTGCAATGCTTTATTGTGTTAGAGTAATGGTAGTAATGGAAGTAAAGGTAATTTTGACAGCATGCCGCTACTGGTCATATTGCAGTTTCTTTTTCCTTTTGCTGCTCTTCGTATTCACGCTGCTGCAACTACAATGAAATCAGCTGCTAGGCTGGTTCTTTTATATATGAAAGGTTAGTGACTTCATTCTCCACGTTGCAAGCTGCCATAGCTGCAGCAGCTTGTGCAATAATAATCTTTACCAGGAAACGTACGTGGAGAGCACTACATGCTTCACATTGTTATCAGGAGGCCTTATCATCAATTATATGGTTCAGATGCTTGTTTTGTACTTGTTCTTTAGTGAAACAAATGCTGTTCTGTATGTCGTGTACCTAATTCCAAAGAATGTATGCCTTTTCAATTCACTTTGCTGAGTCCTTGAAGCCTAGTCCAACTCTGCCACGGGTCGGCCCGGCATTGCACTACCTTCGGGATCGGCCCGCATTTTTGCCCACAGACATGGACATGAAAAATGCCAACTAACGAGAGGTTAACAGCTTTGCTGTAAAACGGCCTTTTCATTTGTGCGAGGTTATTTCAATTCAGGGTTATGCCATATGGACTCGAGACTGTTTCGCAGACTTTTACTAAGCTAATACAAATAGTACTTCAGGGACTACACGATGTGGAGCACTATATAAATGATCTCCTAGTATCGACGGATACTTGGCAGGAGCACTTTGAAATGTTACAGGAGGTGTTATGTTACGGTGAAGCCAAACAAATGCCTAAGTGGGTTCCATGCAATTACATTCCTTGGTCACACACTGGGCATGGGCCAAGTTGCGGCCCATGCAGACACCGTGGAGAAGACACAATGTGGGCCAGAGCATTGAATTAGGAGCAGTTGAGGTCCTTCTTGGGCCTTACAGGCTACTAGAGAGAGTTTATCCCTCAGTAGGCAGAGACAGTCAGTCCCCTTACCGATCTCATGAAAAAGAACGCTCTGAATTTATTACCCTGGTTAGAATGCCATCAACATGCATTTGAACGACTGAAGACATGTATGGCTGAACCCCTGCAGTTCTGTTGGCACCAGATCTCAGCAAAAAGTTTGTTCTACAAGACATGCATCAGAAAGGTGTGTAGAGCCTGTGCTGTTGTAGGAAGCTGATGGTATATTGCACCCTGTCCTGTATGCAAGCCAGAAGTTAAATGACTGTGAAAGAAACTATGCTACAATAGAGAAGAAATGTTATGCCTTAGTGTGGGTGGTAAAATGATTTCATATTTTTTTGTATCAGACTTATTCTGTTGTGCAAACTGACCATCAGCCACTAGAGTAACGAACCATGTAAAGTACAACCACGCCATAGTTATGTGCTGGAGCCTAGCACTACAAGAGTATAACTTCTCTGTACAGTATATTAAAGGACAAGACAACGTTGGTTGCGATTTTATGAGTAGTGATGTTTTAGGCAACCAAAAAGTGGCACTCGCAGGATACAACAATGCCTTGTGAATGGTGCTGTTGTTGACATTGACGCACTGTTCCAACTCGGCGAGAATTTATGTGATGTGCAGGTTGATGTAGTGCAAGTGAAGTGTAGTGCCCGTGTAAACTGAAGAAATGAGGAAGGGCGAGTGAAGTGTGAACTGTGAAGTGAAGCTGTGAACAACCAAATTTCCACACAGGCAATGCATGCATCCAGGAAAGAGTAAGTACACTTTGCCTTTACTGCAACATACTGCTTAACTGCCTGCTGTGTGCCTCGACTGTGAGCTACTTAAGCTGTTCATTTCAAAGCTCTGCGGTCAATAAAATTTTACCATTAGTATTGTACATTATAATTTGAGTTTAGCATTTGCGGTTTTATTTTTAGGATGTACTTTTGCTTTTTTTCCAGGGTTTATGTGAAGATAAAAGTGTGTGCGTACGTGTGTGCATGATTATATTTTATGTATAAAACTATGTAACAGTAAGTGAGGATTTTTGTGGCACAGCAACCACCATGGCTATATGCACCAAGGCCGTATTCATTACTACCGTAACACAACAGAACACTAATCAGGGATATAAAGCTGACAGCGCAACTCGCATACAATCAGCTAGCATGCATGCATACTAGCATGCATGCAATCAGCTTGTAGCAACTATTCATAGCTGCAGATAGAAGGTTGCAAATGTCAAATAATTATGTGGTTTGTACAGGAACATATTCTCAACTTAATACCCGTGCCACGCGGGTACAGAAAATGGCATTCAGTAGTTAAGGCCTTAAGTTCCTGAATGACATTTTTTTTCGGCGGAGCTGCCACACGTCCAAATTTAAGGACATTTGACCTGGTGATGTCGATGACAGTCTTCTGAAGTGAGCAATGTTAGGGTATGAATTAAAAAATTAATATGCATTTACAAGTTTAAACTGTTATAATAAACAGTGAAATATAAAACTGAGCATACTATGCATGGTTAGCTTGAGTTTCTTGCTGTCTTTTAGAATCGACCATAGCAACTGTGGCCAAAGTATGTCAAATCCGAAGCCCAGCAACAATATGGCACCTGCCGCAGCGAGACCGTCGCAATGCTGGCCTGAGGACGTTCGTTTTGGCATGTGGAATCAGTAAGCACAAAGACTGCATGTGAACGGCTTGCACGCGACGAAAGACTACCGTGTGACAAATACAACCCATCCCCAAGTGACTTTCATTTGCTTCACAGGTTGCCAACCTCTTGCACAGCTTTGCTAGCTGTCTTGCAAAAGTGTCTTCAGCTGTCGGTGTCATGTTGCGGCTGCGCGGTATTCTTCCTTTGAAAATTAGGCTATTGCTATACAACTCATTAGTTCTTTCTCTTTTGCAATATTGTTGTACCGTTTGGGGCACTACGGGTGTCACAAATTTATCCAAGCTTCACCTTCTTCAAAAAAGAGCTGTAAGATGTATTGCTGGTGTTCCTTATTGTTCCCCCACATATGACTTGTTTTTAAAGTATGAAATCCTGCCAATCTATAGTTTATACAATTATAGACTTTTAATGATCTATAAATGCTCTTCACATAGTGATGAACATTACATTAGTTATCTGGCAAAACTTGAGAAAAACACGCATATCCTGCAGACTAGACATAAAGAAATTTGGTTAGTGCCGACGCCTAGGGCATATTATACAGAGCAGTCTCTTTCTTATACTGTCCCAGTATTATTAAATAAATTAAACAAAGAATTGTTTGACCCCTTTCAGCATTCGAGTGATGTTATTAAGCGATTTTTTCTTAGCAAGATTACGTAATGTTGCACTCAGTTTAAACCTATACCTGTTATTCTTCTTCTTTTTTTTTTTTTTCGTTTCCCTATGAGCACTTATTTGTTTTTCTAATACCTATGTTTGTGCTGCGATTCATAGCGCTGTTTTTACAAAGTGTTTTGTTATTTTGTTTCAGTGTTTATTTGGAAAATTGAAAATCTCTGTCTGTACTGTACTGCCAAGTTGATAAAGGGGGCAGGACCTCTGTCAAGCTTACGAGCTTTTAGTCCTGTCTCCTTCTCTGTACAAGAGAAAAATAAAGACTGAATTGAATTGAATTGAATTGAAACAATCCTTGTTTTCTCAAAGACTGTTTAATATAAATGAAAAGGTTTCTTCTCGTAAAACTGCCGATTGTACTTCAAAGTTATACATAAATGTTTTCTAACAGGTTTAAACGTTTCAAACACTTTACTTACACTGCGAAATGCGTACTCTCGACACCGTGGCTTGCAAAGCTACGAGGTTGAGAGTACGCATTTTACAGTACAGTACGCAGCTGCAGTGAGAAAAATGAGTCACTGCATATAGTGACTCATACTGCACCTCGAACACTCTCTTCACACATATCTGACTCGCCATTCAGAGAGGTCCCTGAGCGAGGCGCTCAGCATGAAGAACCTAGGCAAATATACTGCACATCCCAACACACTCCTCCCTCCACATGACCCTAACCCTTCTTTGCCCACAGACTCTCCGAGGATGGACTGTCAAGGACAACACACGCTCTATTTGTTGCATAACATGCAAAACTTCCAGCTAAGCACCAATATAAGCAGCAGCACAGTACTTGGGCACCACTTTTCCAGATGCTGCCTCAAACCATTATCGCCAGTATAACAGACATGTTATATGCACAAGTGAATGAAACAGGAAAATAAAATTAGCTGAAACAAGAATGATGGAAGAATTACAAACTAATGAGGCAAAAAAATCGAGGCCACAACCAAAGACTTCCAATCTAAGTGCCTTTCACAATAAAGTTTCAAAGTTGGCTCTCAAATAGTTCACTTCTCTGACTACATGAGCTGAGTACAGAAAAACAAAGGCGAAGATGGCTACTGCAAAATCTGAGCGATTATCTGTATTAATCTTAACAAGATAAATTCTTTCAGATAGCAGAAATGTACGTTATTCGTGATTACCCTATGAGATATAACAACTCTATTCTTGAATACTGACAACTAACAATTTCTAACATTTTCAACTAACAATTAACATTTTTGCATGCATTCAACAATTATCATACGATATGTATGTATAAACTCCACCCTGAAAAAATCTTTCCAAGATTCACTTCTACTATGCATGTCCGTATGTTGGAACAGTACCTCACAGTACTATCACTAGTTTTGGTAAAAGTGACTTTAGAGGTGCATTCTCTAACCTGCCTTGCATATATGGCACTGACCTCACATTACTGTTATTCCATCTTTTATGACATCTTGCATTTTTAATTTCATTGTTCTTGTTTTTTTGCCTATGCACAAACATGTGCGTACCCCTTACCTCACTCACAATCTTGAAGGCAAAAATACAGGAGAGAAAAAATTTTTTCACCTAGTTTCTAATGTAGTGTGTCGTTTTGTCAGAATTATTATTCCAGTTTTTTTAGGTTATGCATTCTCATCATTCATGCAGTAATTAGCACAAACAAATGCACTTTTTCTTCAAGATAATGAAACTTGGCCACATGACTCACTAGGCTCCAAACCAAGTTTGTCAAAGATAACAATGTGTATTATGAGAACAGACTACCAATGCTGCACAATTTGAAAAAAAAAAAGGAAAGGAAAGAATTGTTAGTATAAGTGTACACTAATAGAGCCTGCAACGAAACAAAAATGGGGGGGGGGCATTTAATGTGCTTTGTTAAGACATGCGTAAAAAAAAAGACGGAATAACTGAAGCATAACTTACTATTTCTACTCAGTTTAATTTCTCACTTTTTTTTTACAATATTTCAACACATGTGATCATAACATTACACACAGACAAATACGGCTTCATTATGCTGCTCGTTGCAACTGATTCACAGACTAATGTAACAGAGAAAGATGCACTCAAGGCTCTTTGTTTTTTGCACATTCTACACAGACAAACAGAGTTTAGCGCTGGAACTGTACAAACATGAATGCTCAGAGGGATCACAGGGGGCAAGAGATACGGTACCCTCATGAACTATTTTAAAAAAACTTTTTTAAGACGGGTGTCGCACGGCGCATTTCTGATCGCTATCAAGCCCGATCCGGATCGAATTCCTCGGTCGTGATTAGCTCCTTTGCGCAAGCTGCGCGAGGGAGCCAATCGCAGTTGTGAATTTCGATCCGGATCGGGCTTGATCGCGATCAAAAGTGGTCATGTGACACCGGTAACAAATGTATGCTCGCAAATTACCTGTGGATGACACTGGTGGTTGTACAGTGCTCGAGCAGCATTATGCCCAGACAACGGCGTTTAGTGTTCTGTGGTAATTTATCACCAGACATTTACCTGCTAACTTTTCCTTCGCGGGCTTGTGAGAGAATAATGATTGCCCTGCCATTCAGACACAAGACAGCCTCAGCGCGCGAAGTTTCAGCGATTTAGTGCCCCACTAAACGTGATAACAAGACCTCAAATTTTGCGATCGGTACCGCGACGTGGCCCCGTTAACTTTTTGGATAACCCCGCTAAATGTCACGAAAACATCAGGGCTGTCTTGCCTAAACATTACCAAGAACATTAAATACGTAAGCTTTGGTAACACACAGGACGACAACAGTAGCATGACATGTAGAAAAATAAAAGAACAACAGTTTCCTCGAACTTGACGCTGGTAAAGAAATCAAAACATTATCACATGCAACACTTCGCACCCGACCGGCAGCTACCAGGATACGGGATTTTCAGCGTAATGTAAATTGAGCCACATTTTTAGACGCAGCTAAGGCGAAGCATGAAGTGACACGCATATAAACAGCACGAAGACCCACAAGTACCCGCACAGGTTCTGCTATTTACGTAAACAATCCACGAACATTAGCGGCTTTGTCATAGCAGATAAACTTCCGTCAGATATCAATGCTTTAGCAGGTGGTACTCATGCCAAATGTCAGGTTTAATCACTACTTCGCTATACGTAAAACAATCAAGAACGCATGAAACGTAGAATGCGAAGATCCTCACCTAGTTACATGAAACAGGTAAAGACCATCCCTCAAGCGGGTGCAACTTCGACTGGAACGGAATACCTATGGATTATACCTAGGTATGCGCCCCTGCAACGTTGTGCGTAACCACCTTCACGTAACCTAGTACACAATACACAGTGTATCAGTACCGTAGAAGCGGGCACACAGGTAGCAGGCCGTAACACCCGTAGCCGTAGTGGCTGTATGTTGCCCGTAGCGTATTTCCAACAGCTTCAAGGTAGAAGAGAAACTGGTACGAAAGTAAAGCAGCGGAAGTGGCGGAAGCGCATGGAACTTCTCAGGATATTCGATAGATGGCGTAGCTCGTGCAGCTAGGGCCATAGCGTTTAGTAACTCTATGACTAGGGCGCAGCTCTAGTGTACTCTAGACGTGCTCTAGACATCGCGCAGCACTAGCATAGGAGTTCCTAGAACATACTGTATGGGCTAACGTTGGTATGGGCTAGCCCGAGCTTCTACGACGCGACTGTACCCTTCTAGTTCGTCTATGGCTTGGAGTAGCATTTTCAAATGCGTACTCCTTTCTTATCGGAATGTCCAACAACTCACTTTGTGACTTCTGCGGGTGCAATGAAACAATCGCGCACCTTCTTTGTGAGTGCTCTTGCTTCAACCCGCAAAGAGCAGACCTCTCAGCCACCCTAGACAAACTGGACAAGCACCCACTGACAGAAAACAAGATCCTTGGATACTGGCCTACGCGAACATCAGCGCGATCGGCTATGAATTGTGACTTCACTGTGTGACGCACGATTGTACGGTGACACTGCATATCACTAGGAACGCCTTTAAGGGCTGCGTGACAGTGCCCACAGAAACAGTTCGAGTGTAGGTGCGTGTGTGTGTAGTTTTTTTTAAAATCCTTCTCTCTCTCACCTATCGCATCCCTTGCCCCTCCCCCAGTACAGGGTAGCCAACCGGAGATGATCTCTGGTTAACCTCCCTGTCTTTCCTTTGCCTTTCTCTCTCTTTCTCTATAGTGTCCATCATAGAGTTTCACACAACTATATATATGAAATTCTATGGTGCCCATGGCCCAGCTTCTCGCTACAAACGCTAGCGCCCTCTTTGTTGGTAGATTTGCAGTGTGTATATAGATTGCTTTAAAATTTAGGCCAACGAAGCCAGATAAAGCGTAATAAAAAAAAAACGCAAGGACTTGTGAAGTCATAAGCACCAATATTGAACAAATTTATACGTTACCCACCCCAATTGACAAGGCATTGACGTCATTGAAAAGCAAGCATGGCAGCGTCTGAAAGGTAAGGTAGGCACGTGCGTTGTGTTTTTGTTAGGTAGCGGCGAATTTGGTGGCGGTCGTGGCAGCCGATGCTGGGCAGCCTCATGGGTGACGCTAAACGTGCTGGCCTGCTTCGCAGAACGTGCCTGCAGTGCGGTAAGCCATCGAAGTATTGCTGCCCAAAATGTTCAGCCCGCTCGTGTTCCTTGCCTTGTGTGAAGCAGCACAAAAAGATCGGCGAGTGCGATGGAATCCGCGACAAAACGGCTTACATCCCATTGGACGGGTTCACAGACTTGGATCTCCTTAGCGGTACGTGATAAAATTGCTGCCATAGAAAAATAGTGTTCTTGGCTTTCATTGCCAAGTCTAGCTCATTAACATCACGGAATTACAAACTGCGCAGTTGTGCCGGTTACTTTGCGAAATTGCCTCCTCTCTGTACATCAACGCGATTTTCTTTTTGCCCTGCAGAAAATACGTTTTCCCATATGAAACATACATTCCATCCGTGGGATATCTGCTGAGTGATGTACGCATCTGCCGTTATGCTAGATTATGCTCATAAACTGAAGGTAGCAAGTTTTGTTTCGCACAATAATCACTAACGTTTTTGCGGTTTATTTTCTTTGATGCTGTGCGTGCTGTGAAATCAAGAAAGTATCCAGTGCACAGCGTTCATGACGATGATTGAGATGGACTTTTTTTGCATTTTATCCCTCGTGAAACGTTCATTTGTAAGCTTAGCATGGCCGCATTTTTCATTCTATCGTGAGAAAATTTTCTGTAGTAGCACGATTTAACAGATTAAGAAGCAGTTGGTATTACCGTAGAAATATGTACAATTGAAAGTTGAAAAAAAAAAAAGCCGCAATTTCTTGGTCACACACTGCACATTTTCCTCGCAATACGAAAATTGTGTGCGAGCTCATACTTCCTTGAAGTGGTTCCATGCTACTGTGCAAATGACTGCAGTAGGATGGAAACGAAGAAAATTGGTATATAAATGTAACAGACAAAGAAGAGACGGAAGATGCAGACAGGCCAGTCATTTGTGATGTGCAAGTGCGACCTGCTGATGTTGAATTATGCACTTATAATTAAAAGTAATTGTAATCAGTTTACTCTTGTCATTTTCTCAGCAGGTATAGTTGAGTGCTGTGTAACACAAGGCTATCAATGCAATCTTGAAATGATTCGTCTGCGTAGACAGGGTTTTCGGAAGTACTTGATGAGTGGGAAGGCTGGTGTAGTGGCTCAGAATTGCAATGTCTGGCCAACGTGTACAGGGGAAATTATCTTGCTGATTCGGATAGCTACTGCATCCTTCCCACCTCTAACTTCTGGCGCTACTGAGTGTACATTCATTTATGCAGTTGCAGCAGCATGCACCTGTCATAATCTGCACTAATGTATATTGACAGTTCTCATGAGCCGGTGGCATCAGAAATTTTCGTGTTAATGAGATGTAGAGCATCTAATGTACTCTGTGCTAGCAGTACAATCTCATTAGTACCTGCTTTGAAAGCAGTGTAGGGCATTTATTTCCTGTTGATCTAAATTGTCTGGTTCAAGTAACATGGATTGCATGTCAGTCACATACAAATCACCGTCTTTTGTGAACTGTTTTCTGGTTCAGATTACCGGTTTCTTGAAGAATCTGCCAGAATCGTTGATAGTGTATGCAGAACCAAGCCAGCATTGGGTGTGTATCCGCAACAGAAGAGCCTGCCTGGAGTGAGTCATGCATTACGTTAGCCCATTAGTATGTGTTGCATGGGAATATTTTTACACATGCTTTGTGAATGAATACTTCAATGAATATTTCATGAATCTTGCTGCTTTTTAAAACTTTTTGTAACATTGGAGCAGTGGATTCTAGCAACAACAGCCAAACGCAGTTGTGTTGATTTGGGAGACTTTTGTGACGAGCATTGATCATGATCTATTGATGATATGAACTAGATGTGGCTTATGTGCCTTTCATCATCTGAAGGCAACCATGTGCTTTATAAAGCAACTGCATATGCCTGTAAGGTTAGTGGTACTCTCGGAGCTCTTGCCATGGTTTTGCTAAACTATCTTGTCTGTGCAGGATCATGCTTTATTGAGCATTGCTTTGGTGACTGCACAAATTGACATTTGCAGCACTTGTATTGTGCAGTGATAACGGTGTATATGTGTTCACTTGCAAGACATAAGCAGTGTTCTGTCTAGGGTCAGATCTACTCGGCTTAGATTTCTGACCTGTCCCATGCCTTTATAAAGGAGGAGGCTTGATTTCAGATGTCTTTGAAATTTGATAGATGCACATGACCATAATTACTCTTGTGCAGTGAGAAGTTGGAGCTATTGCATCAAAAGCAGGTGGATCATTCCTGAGTGAGGCCACATTTAATTTTGCTTTAAGGTCCTTTGCTCTTTGTTGCAACTATGACAGGGTGAGAAAGGATGACATGACTCGAGAGATGGATGGTTGATGTTGCACACATACGGTGTGGAAAGTATACAAGGCATAGGGATTTGTGTGAAGGAGGATTACAACTCCTATAGCAGAACAGAGCATCGGCCAAGTTAGTGGAGGTTTATTAAAAAAAAACAAGTCAACACCACACAAATGAGAAAAAGGAAGGCAACGGAATGATTTACCCAGTGCTTTCTTTGTCGTTTGTGTTATGCTGGAACCTAAATGCTTCTACAATCTTGGCAGAAAAAAAGCATTGGAATAGGAGTAGCCGTCAAGTTATTGACACACGTTCAAGATGCCCTTAAACACTTTTCAAACACAGTAAGAAAAAATTGCCAATCCATACAAGATGCTCCTGTGAACATGTGTGCCAAATATTATTGCACTGTATGCAGTGAAGAATTTGCAATCTCATGTTGAAAACGGCAAAAAATAACTTGCTGCCGCTCGCACAATGTTGTCACGCAGTGCCATCGCAAGCAGCTGGGTCTACCAACAGCTATTGGCTGATTTTGTGATAGGGGATAGGGATAGGGAGTTATCTGTAATACATAATTGCTAATTTTTAGTTAAATAAGTCAAATGTGTATATGTCTGCAATCTCTAAAAGACACAAAAATAATTTGATCTTTGCCTTGCCTGCCTACACACAACAATTGCATGTAGCTGTGTCTGCTGTGCGGGGTCTCCAAGATGGCAGCAATGTGCTGTGTAGCATAGTCTACTGTGGCTGCCAAAGGGTGCGCAAGGACCCCTTTCAGGAGGGCTTGGCCCCTTTGGCTTCACCCCTGTGTAGCTTTCAGTGCACTAGTGGAGATGAGAAGAAAGAGAAAGCTGCATGTCGATGCTATAACTCCACTTATACTTGAATGATAGAAAAATTCTTGCGGCATGAGGTGTGTGAGATGGCATCCTTTAATAATGAGGCCATTGTATTATTAGTTAGAAAAGTGTTTCAGGGCCCCTTATAAGAGATAGTTGTGTGTGTTATGACAAGAGTGTTAAAATGACACTGTGCAAGTGCAAGTTGGAGCAAACTGCTGTGGTGGGCAGAGTAATCATCTGAGAAGATGGGAACAGTCACTTTGGAGGCAATAGGGAAGGCATAAAAATGAGGTACGTACAGGATATAGCTATGCTACAGATAGGAGAAGGAAAAATTGGTATTCAACTTCTTAGTTACTTTTGGCACTGCGTTTAAAGTGAAACTTTGCCATTTTCTTCGTCTATTCCACTGCTGCTGCTGCTGTTGCTGTCTGGCGCACAGTGTTGAAGGGTGGTTCAGAATGTGTGTATACATAACAGGAGCATTGCAGAGAGGAAAGGCAATGTGAGAAACTCATTTGGACCTTTTCACTGTGTCGAATGTGCACAATAGAGAGTTTTAGAATTGGGGGCGCAAGGCTCCGGGCCCCCAAGCCGCGTTGCGTCGGTTGCTCTTGGGTCTAGGTGAGCAGCAGAGTTTGAGGATTGGGTCGAGCGCAGACAGCGTTGGGTTAAGTGTTCGGGGCGCCGCAGTGTGGAAAATAGAAAGGTGATTGAAAGAAAGAAAAAAAATGATCCTCTTTTGTTACAAGTGAAAACAAACAGAATGCATTTTGGAGCAAAAAGAACGAACAATAAAATGTAAGAAAGTGTGTTAGTACCAGTTAGCATTACGAATTAAGTGTGCGATTCTTAGCCAAGCAAAGCCAATCGAAGCCAAGTGCTCTTAGTTGGTGTTTTCTTGTGACGCGCTGCGAAAAAACTGCGAGTTCACCCGTGTGAAATCGCAAAAATCGGTCGAAGTAAATAAAGTTTGCTCTGCGACCATCTGCTGTACGCCATCGCTGTCACCCGCGAGGGCGGCCCAAGACGGCTTGGGGGCCCACGCTAGTTTTCGATTCTTGGGTCTTGGGTTAACGCGAACGCAAGAACCCAAGACTGGCTTGGGTTCTGCGCATGCGCACTTGTCGGTGCAATTTTCTTGGGTCCCCAAGCCACTTGGGCCCCCAATTCTAAAGCTCTCTAATGCCCTCGGGAGCTCCTTGCGCGTCGCCACATTAGCCTCTTGACAGCTGGTAATTGCCCACGACTCCCCGAGAAAGCATTATAGAAATTGCAGTGCTTACATTTCCACTAACGTGCAAGTCCTGAGGGAAGCTAGATAGAATGGTAGAGAGGAGGCAGAGAATAGGCAGAACCGATGCAGTTGTGAAACGAGTGAATAACAGCATTGCCACTCATCGCTCGCAGTTCCCATACAAGGGGGTTGGGGTTAGAGAAAAGCTCACGTGAGGACATATAAGTTCAAGGCATGGTACGGTACATTTCTGCTATTTCCAAATAATAAACACCATGCAAATTTGTCAAGCAGACAACTTATACAGAGTGTGCTGAAAGAGAGCTGTATTAAAGCACACCGTAGGGTCTAGGCGACACTACGGAAGCGTTTACACATAAAATTAACACTTCTGTGCCTGCTGTGGTGGCTTTGCGGCTATAGCATTGCTCCAAGTCACAGGTGTAATCTCGACCATGGCAGTTGCATTTCGACGGAGGCGAAATAAACACTTCTGCACTTAGATTTAGGGACACATTAAAGAACACCACGGTGCCAAATATAATCAGGAGTCTGCCATTACAGCATGCCTCATAATCCGATTGTGGTTTTGGCATGTACAGCCCGTAATTAAATTAAAGTTTTCTGCCATGATGTGATGTGCCATGTGAGGCAATGAATAAATGCAACCCTCTCAGAAGTTATGAAGTACAGTATGGCACAAAACTATGCCTTGAGCAAACACCTCCTGCTGTGTGTTCTGTGTTCTACGCAGCCAAACAGCAGTGATGCACGCAAGGTAACATTTAACATCAACTCACTACTGTCGTGTTAGATTAAACATTGAAGAAATGAAACATTTGTGGTGAACATCACCGCTAATTATAGTCAATCAAAACAAACAGCACAGAAAGCTGCGCTTACATCAATTCCCACAGTGTTTAGGATCCGCATAATTTCTTGCTGTCTGATTCTTCATTTGAGGGCAGAGAACCTCTTGACATACAAGAGTGGAGAATAAAACTAACAGGTTTGTTGCATTTTAGGCTTGCAGGAAGAGTATTAAGAGGAGATATGGGCTGAAAAATTGCATTTTTCTTCAGCAAAATATTTTTAGTGATTGTGATAACCAAATTATGCTCAAATACTATATATTCAGGGCGTAAAAAATTATGCCACAATACTAAGCGTAAGCTGGTGAAAAAATTTAACCCAGTCGTAGTGCAAATAACTGCAAATTTATGTATGGAATGTTTGCAAAAATTCTTCTGTGTATGTATGCGTGGGAAAAGTATGGGTGCTTAGTGTGGGGGAACTATGATTACATGAAATTTTCAGAGTATGACAGTTCTCAGAAAGTCTTTTCATGCTAGCCCTTCTTTGGGGGATTGCACTTTGAAGGAACATTGTTCTCTGTGGACAATATCTTTTTGTCAAAAAACAGCCTTGCAGGGCAGCTGACGGATTTTTGCAACTTGTCCATTTTTGAATTTGAGTCTCTACAATACAGTATAAAAGAGTGGCGGGCAGTTCTTGCAATGCTATAGCGCTCTAACTTTGTCACTGTGCACATAAGTGTGTCATATTTAACCTACCATGTCTTGATTAGATAACTTTATCACCAATTTCAACCTTGCGGTGTGCTGAAATTTTTCCTGCACAATCTATGAAACAGCTCAAAACTGCAGAGAGAGAGAGAGAGAGAGAAAACATTTATTTGTCATCAGATTGGGCGACTTCCTCGCAGGGTGGAGCCCTTAGTTCAGGGCCCCATTGGCCCGCGCCACTCCGCGTGCCCGCCGGATCAGCCGTCGCTGCTCTTGCGGGTCTGAGCTGGTCAGCGCAGTCTCCCAGGAGGAAGGTGAAGGTGAAGGAATACGGGAGTAGCCCGGAGGATGTGGGCACTCCCAGGTGCAATGATATATTGTGGGCTTTGCTCCACAATAGGGACAGTATGAGGGATATTGTGTGGGGTGGAAGAGGTGAAGATAAAAGAGGCAGGGAAATGAATTAGTTTGAAGCTGTCGCCACGCAACGGCATCTTCTCGATTAAGGGAATTATGTGGTGCAGGGAAGTGTCTCCTGGTATCTCTGTAATATTGTAGAGTTTCAGTGTAGTTCAGTGGTTCTGTCGGTGCGTTGTCTGGGTTGGACAGCTCTTCCAATGGCGCCCGGTTAGCGAGCTCTCGGGCTACCGCATTAGCGCGTTCATTGCCATGGAGAGAGGCGTGTCCAGGCGTCCAGATGATACGCACCCTGTGTAACGCTGTGGGGTGTAATGATGTAAGGATGCGGTGTGTGTAGGGTGTCACCCTCCCTTGTGCCGAAGTCCTGCAGGCGGTCTGAGAATCAGTGACCACTGTGATAGGTCCATCCGGTGCCGGCATGGTTGAAGCGTGTACGATGGCTAGGGCAATAGCAGCCTCTTCCGCCGTGCCACAGTCCACAGTGTTGAGCGTGGCCGAAGCTCTCAGAATGTCTGCACTATCTAGTACGACTAGACATAGGGCACGTTTCCGTGGGTAGCAGGCCACGTCGGTGTATAGGACTGGAGTGTTTGATGTGTCATCGCCAAATAGGCGAGCCAGGGATTGTGCTCTTGCCTTTCGTCGACCTTTATGACGGTCAGGGTGCATATTCCGGGGAATTGGGGCCACGTGAATTTTGTTGCGAATGCTAAGCGGAAGAAGTGTGCGGTTTTCCTGTTGTGGTTCTCTCGGTGTTTGGTATCCTAGCCGGGATAGAATGTGGCACCCTTGCATTGTTCGTTGCAGACGTTGCAATTGGCTGTTCAGATGACCTTCAACTAGTTCGCGGATGGTGTTGTGCACTCCCAGTCGTAGTAGCAGCTGCGTAGACGCATGTTGGGGTAGTCCGAGCGCTGCCTTTAGTGCCGTACGGAGGAGGGTGTCCATCTGGTGCATCTCAGTCTGAGTCAGATTATGATAGGGGAGGTGGTAGGTTAATCGGCTGATTATGAGGGCTTGCACAATTTGGAGTACGTCTTTTTCTTTCAGTCCTTGTCGGCGGTTTGTAATGCGCTTTATCATGTGCGTTATTTGGGTAAGTTGTTGGCGGAGAACGTGTAGGGTATGTGTGGCCTTCCCGTTGTGTTGTATGTGAAGGCCAAGTACACGTAGTCTGTCTACCCTTGGAATAACGTTGCCACTGAGATGCAATGTGATGGCTGGTGGAATATTGGTCCTGTTCCGTTTTTTAAATACAAGCAGGAGCTCCGACTTCTCAGCTGCGCATGTGAGTCCTCCGGCTGTTGCATACTCTTGAACTATATTGACGGCTTCCTGTAGTGCGTCTTGAATGGCGCCGTCTGACCCTGTGGTCACCCAGATTGTAATATCATCGGCGTACAGGGCGTGCTGCACGTTCGGAAGTTTGTCGAGGAGTGGTGGTAGCTTTGCCATTGCCACGTTGAACAGGGTGGGTGAGAGAACCGAACCCTGGGGAGTCCCTCTGCCGGAAAGTTTTATGATATCCGACCGAATATCACCTAGGCCGATGGTGGCTGTTCGGTCCGATAAAAAGGCTCGGACATAATCATAGATGCGCTTTCCGCATCGGGAGAATGCAAGGTTGTTTAGAATGAGGTCATGTGAGACGTTATCAAAGGCTCCTTTGAGGTCCAACGCCAGAATGGCTCTTGTTTGAGCTTTACTTGGACTATCCACAACATCCTCCTTAACTTGTAGGAGTATGTCCTGTGCAGACAGACCTGGACGATAGCCGAATAAGGTATTGGGAAAGAATTGGTTCGCTTCGAGGTGAGGCTGGAGACGATTTAGAACTACGTGCTCGAAGAGCTTGCCCACACACGAAGTTAGGGAAATGGGTCTGAGATTTTGGAGGGACAGCGGTTTCCCGGGTTTCGGAATTAAGGTGATATCGGCGTGTCGCCATTCCTGTGGAAGCGTTCCGTTTTTCCAATTGTCGTTGTAGTATACAGTGAGTTGCCGTATGGCCTGGTCGTCGAGGTTGCGTAGCAGTGCATAGTGAATGCCGTCTGCTCCGGGCGCTGTGTTTCGTCTTATGCCGTGTAGGGCTGCCCTCACTTCTGTCTCGGTAATATCGCCGTCCAATTGGGTTTCTTCCTCGTGTGGATAGTCTTTGACTCCGGTCGGTCGCCTGTAGCAATGTATCTTTGTTGCAGTGTTCGGAGGAGCGCGTCATCATCCATTTGTTCTTTGTGGATGATAGTGCGGACTGTGTTCGTTGTGTGCGTTCTTGTGTGCGTTGGGTTGAGTAATGCTCTGAGGAGGGACCACGTTTTGGAACTACTTAGTGTGCCATTAAGGCGGTCGCAGAGGTTGTGCCAATTGCTATTAGTGAGGCTGGTGGCGTATTCTTCAGCTTCTGCTGTGATCCGGGCGATTCTTTGTTTCAGCCTACGGTTGTGCCTCTGCCTCTTCCATCGTTTGGTCAGGCCTCTTCGAGCCTCCCAGAGGTGGAGCAGATGTCTGTCCACATCCGGTGTCTCCGTTGTTGCAGTAAGTTGCTTGGTGGCTGCTTTAAAATCTGCTTGTAGCTGTTGTGTCCACTCGCGTAGAGATGGCGGGTCGTGTTGTTCAGATTTGGTTCTGTTGCGCCGGAAAGTGTCCCAGTTGGTTATTTTAATTGAACGTTCTGGGGTGCGTATGGCTACCAGTTGGACTTCTGTGGCTAGAATGCTGTGGTCACTGCCCAGAGTCTCCATAAGGTTGTCCCAGGAGCATTGAGTTAACCCCTTGACCATTGTTAGGTCAGGGCAGGTATCCCTGCTTACGCTGTTGCCCGTTCTGGTAGGTGTGTCAGGTTCTGTCAGCAGAGTGAATTGATGAAGGTTCATGGCGTGGGCTAGACGGCGGCCTTTTGGTGTTTCTGTTTGGTACCCCCAGGCCGGGTGGGACGCATTGAAATCTCCCAGAACAATCAATTTTTTGGCTTGTTTACTGGCGGCCGAAAAAAGTTGCCCGAAGTCGTCTCGTCGCGATTTGGGTGCACTGTAGATATTAAGTAAAAACAAGCTGGTTTCATATCGATTCCTAGGTACAATTTCTAAGAGCACATGCGGAATGTGGGAGCTGTCGAGCGTGTGCTCGATCACTGTGATTTGTTTGGACACAAGGGTGGCAGCTAGTGGTTGTTTGGTGGTGTCATGCTTGTCAGTGTATGCATTGTATCCAGTGAGTGTGGGAGTGCAATGTACTTCTTGAAGTGCTATAACGTCTGGTGGGTGAGGACGTGTGGCTAGGAACTGTGTGAGGGAACCCTTCTTCCTTCGGTACCCTCTACAATTCCATTGCCACACCCGGAAGGTGGTGGTAGTGCGCCTCTTAGGTTTCCTGGCCATGATTGGTTGATACCGCTTCGCTGGTGAGGGCAGGTGTTGTTGTACGAGCCGGGCGCGTATAAGGGTGTGACCTTCTTGGTTCTCTAGTGGCGTTAGTGTCATGTGGAAGGGAATCGTTTTGATGGCTGAAAGTTGAGCTAAAAGTTGCACTGATGAACTGTTTCATGTCAGTCATGGCTTGTTGCATGACCTGTTGTAGCATGTGCTTGACATCAGCCATGATCTCTTCCTTCATTTTTTGCATCTCCGCTCTTAAAACAGTCGCCATTTCCTCTATCATTTCGCGCACTTCTGGTTTGGTGCAGGAATTGTGAGGGAGTTTCTCAGGTGCGAGTGTGTGTGTCTGGGTGAGTGAAAGCGTCGCTGTGGGAGACAGTTTGTTTTGTTTGTTTGCTTGCTGTGCGGACGGAGGTGAAGGAAGAGCGGAGGAAAGAGGGGGAAACTGCGCTGACCAACTCACCGCTGTTGCCTTCCTGGTGTGATGGTCGGGCGTTTTCGTCCACGCGGCCTGAGGTTCCTTCGATGGCTGTGTCTGCTGCGTCAGGCTGCGGCTCCCAGATCGGCTTCGACCACGTGGGTGCTTCTGGTCCTTAGACGGCCTGCGGACCCTGGACCTACTGCGACTTTGGGACTGGCTGTGTCCCCGGGATCGGTAGCGAGGACGACCACGTGTTGCATCAGTAGTCGCAGGTGCCGCACCGTTGAATGTCGTTACCTTTCTGGACTGCTTGTCGTGCTGGAGTGGTTGCTCCACCGTTTTCTGCGGCTCTCGGAATACGTGCCTCTTGTTAAAGGGTTTGCGTTGCCTTACAGGACATCGAGAGTCAGTGGCGGGGTGCTCACCACCACAATGAAAACATTTCAGCGTGCAATCATGTCCTTCGGAGGGGTTGGAAGTTCCGCACGCAGCACACCGGGGTTTATCCGGGGTTGGGCAAACATCCGCTCGATGACCCGTGGAGAGGCACACGCTGCACAGCTGCTGTCGGGGTTTATGAATGTAGCACCGGTATTCTGCTCCGTAATAGTAGATGTACCGGGGAACCCGAATGCCAGAGAACGTGATGATGGCCGTGGCTGAATTTCCCATCATTCTTGCATGCAGGACCTGAGCCATCGGTGATCGGATATTTGTCATCAGCGTTGTCGGCGTTGTGTTCTTCTCTATGCCGGAGATGACTCCTTTGCAGGAAGCATCCGGAGCAGCCACATAGGCCTGAACCTCGTACTGCTTGTTTTCCAGGCATATAGACTTGATCAGCTGTAGTCTTGCCGCTAGTTCTTCGTCCGGTGTGCTGACCACTGCGACGTTCTGCTCTCAGCGTATGCGGATGGTTAGCTGGTGGAGCGTGCTCTCGTTTAATTGAGCCGCTGTGCCTATAGCTCTGGCTATAGAGTGCTGCGGCCACTCTCCGAGATTCAGTCCATCTCTCGGTCGGAAGACCACTTTCAAGTCGTCGATCGGTAGCGGGGGCAGCTGCGAGCTCTTATTGCGCAATCTCAGATGTGGGTGGTCCTGCTGTGCGGGTTCGGTGTTGGGTGGCAAGCTCGACGTAGCTTGAACCTGTTTCTTGCGCTTTCGGGCCAACTCAAATTCACAACTCAAATTCAGCGGGAACAGAAATTCAGGTTCAGAGCAAACACTTGAAAAGAGTGAAGAAACATGTAAATGTTTTTCTTATTTTCTGCTCAAATACAAAACTAATGAATATTCTGTTTAGATTTCCCAACTGTTTCAAGTACCTGATTGAAAATCATTGGTACATTCAACTGATCCCTACTGAGCTCTGACTGATTGCAATGATGTGGAGCGTGCTCTTGATATGAACTAGAGAAAGTGTGACCAAGCCGAACGTGCAGCTGCTCGCCAGAGCTATCGGACCTCGGAAGAAGAAACACATCTGCATATCTGTTCTAAACAAACAAGATGCACAGGTGCCACCACATTGCCGGGACTGACGCCACGGCAAAAATGCAAGCTGTAGAGCCGCGTGACTAGAACTCTGCCAGATTGTAGCGTTCTGTTTCGACCAGCTGAATGCAACACACATTGGTGTGTTTCCCCTGAAATTTTCTGATGATATCTCCCCTTCCTTCCCCTTGCCCACGGAACAGAAAGTTTCAGGAAGTGGGCTTCGAAAGAGTGACATGGACAGGGAAAGCTTGAATGTGAAAGCAAGGCTAGGGCTAGTGGCGGACCAAAGCGGGGGAGAAGCGGGAAGCGGGGGAATTGAGGAGATCCCCACTCCCTTGCACAGAACATTGCGACCCCACTCATAGTACCTCCACCTCATTCTGGGTTGTGTTAACCATAACTGATGAGGAGGGATCAGCGCTAAAAATTCCACAGATAAAGATGGGACGAGCATGTGCATGAAAGCTTAGGAGACATGTTGCTCCCCACCAGACCTTTGTATTGCGAAGAGTTTCTCATTTTTGGTACTTGACCGAATCATCGACCACGCTGCATGGAAGAAAAGCGTTACGAAAATATTATGACTAGCTTGTCAAGGAAACTCATAATAAGCACCCCCTCCCCCATTTTTTTTCTTTTTCTTTCCCTTGTCTCTGACTTTCATTATGTTAATAAACTTGAGAAGAGCTTGCTGTTAGGCTAGTTTGTGCAGGCTGTTACGAATGAAAACAGCGGAAAAAACGGGACAAGAAAAAAAGCCCTACAGAAAACTGATTTTCGCATGGCAAAATATATCAAGGGTGGGGGTACTGGGCCAGGGAAGCTAAGAAACTGCCACAACAAACAGGTGGTAGGGCAGGTAGGTGAATGGCCTCGAAGTCCCCACAGAAACAGAAATATAGGAATGTTAGGGGCTGCCACGCCCTTCAACAACCCGGTGATTGTTGAAGACTGCGTTAGTGACAAACGGAAAATAATTTTAAGAAGGGGAGTGGGTTGATGGATACGAGAAGGGAGGAGGGGGAGGGGTCGCGCATAAAAGGCATCAAGAACGAAGTTGGCAGACAATTAAGGACATAGGGAGAGCGTCTCGTCACTGCCCGATCACTCAACACCAGACAGCCGTGGCCAATTGCCTAGCTGAGGATTCCCTACCCTGTTGTAACACGTGCTGTTTAATTGCTGCGGAGAGCCCGTGCTAACTAATTGTCTTGGAAATTTTCAGAATAAACGGGTGTCAGGAGACCTGACACTTTCAAATCTCTCAAAGCTACTGGCCCTTATTTTACTGCGAACTACAGATGCCGTAATTTTCTTAAAGGCTTCTAAACAGGAAGCAGCCGTGCTTCCTACTGTCTGCCTCATCAGTCTCTCGATGTGATTAAAAAACAATATGTGCTGCATGATGACTACAATGCCATGATCACAAGTTACTTCCAAACATCTCTTCAAATAAACCGGACAGCAGGTCACCGAAAGTGAAGTGAAACTTGCATTATATGATACTATCGAAATTCTAACGCAAAGCTTCGTTGCTTTATTTTTAAATCTAGAATAATAAAGCATGCCCACAACTACGAAAGCTCGGTTAAATGATAGGAAACTTGCAAAATAGTGCCCGCTCTCTGCCGTACATAGCCGTGGCTGTACCACGCACTAGAAGGTCTGGCTGGAAAACAACGGTGATCTCCATTGTTACGTGGGCTGCAACAAGTCTGGCTTGGAAACGAGAAAAAACAAAGTGTCCAAATGGGCAGGCGAAAACAGATTGAAAGTGAACCCCAACAAAAGTTGTGTGCTTTTCACAAGAAACAAAGGGCTCATTGCAGATCCCAATATCTAAATGTATGGTCAGCAAATACCTGTGAACAAAGAGGACAAGTTCTTAGGCATCATACTTGACTCTAAGCTAACTTTTATTCCACACATTAAGTATCGCAAGGTGAAACGCTTAAAAACAACGAACATACTGAAAATTTTATCCCACACAACATGGGGCAGTGACAGGAACTGCTTAATGAATCTTTACAAGAATCTGATTCGATCACGATTGGACTGTGGTGTTATCGACCATTCTGTTGCCCCGAGCGCGCTAAAAATGCTAGATCCCATCTACCGTCTAGGGATCTGACTGGCCACTGGCGCTTTCAGAACAAGTCCCATTGAAAGTTAGAATCAAATGAGTGGTCACTCCATCTGCAGAGAACATACATCAGCCGAACATATTTTCTGAAAGTTCACTCTAATCGTCAACATCCGTGTTTTAATACTGTTATCGATATGACCTGTGCTACACTCTTTCATAATCGTCCCTCTGTAAGACAGCTCTTTTCACTATGTGTGAGGGAGCTTAGCATTGAAATGGATGTCCCACTCCTCAAACTCCCAACCTGTGGTAAATGTGGCGAGAGGCTGACCATCCTTCACGTCCTCCTAGAGTGTCTGGAAGCCGAACCTGAGAGAAAGAAACATTTTCCCCTAGCATACCAGCAGCACATGCCCCTTCATCCTGTAATGTTCCTCGGCCCAGAACCACTCTTTGACACCAACACAGTCCTAGCTTTCTTGAAAGATGTGTTACATGTTATTAGCCCCATACATTCGTAGCGCTTCCTCTCTTCAGAGGATGCTGTTGTGATAATTGTTTCATATAGCATATTGCTCTAGGCCCTTGTGTTTCAAGGGCTCTGGTGAGGCAGTAGTGCTACAGCCAATTTTAGCATCTTACATATTTTGTAACATTCTTTTGCAATGCAGTTTCATGCTCGTAGTACCCATCATTCGTCATCGCCATAATCTTACTACACATCAATTCTACGCACTTTATAGCAACTATATTTAAGGCCCCTTTACAGCCACAACACGTCAATTTCATAGAAGTTATAACTCCACTGCAAACTTATCAACACTGGCTTGGTGCTATTTGGCCATACCTGGCAGTTGCGCCACTAAACACCGCACATTAAATTTTTTGAATGTTTTTCAACACAGTTTTTAGCGCTGTTTGTTTTTTCAAGTCATGTCTCAGCTAGGTCATCGACATACATTAAATATATAAATGCATCAGTTCGTAAATGCAATTTTAGTTTTTTTTTTAATATCACCATTTTTAAAAATAGCATACGGATTGTAGGATAATTTGATCTGAAGTAGCTACACACTTTAGCATTCTGTCACTATAAATATTAGTCATATCATTCTCATGAACATCTCGGAACACATTCTTGCCAGTTGTTAGTGCCTTCAAGAGCATTCTTATTCAGGGAGAGTGCTAGGAGTTTGTCTTTGCTTGGTGTACAACCACTCTCCACACACAAATGCACACACACGCATGCACGAATGCATGCACAGGCACACACACTGAAGTGGCTATACCCCTTAGCAATGAAATACGTCAGAAATTAAGCAGTGTTGTTTCGGCAACAGAAAAACAATTATCCTCGTTTAAAGGACTGACAACCAATTTACATGGTACCCATTTTTGTTTAGTTAAATGGAAGGCTTACCGGTCGGAGTGTCTAATAAGAAGTGCGAACACGGAAAACGGCGTGGAATATTTTTTATCAGAATTTTCAGATCCTTGGTGAGAATGTAGTCATTCACTGGAAGCATGCTGAAAACGCACGCAGAGAGAGAAAGAGAAAGTGAAGGAGTTGTCGGTGGACCCCCCCCCCCCCCTCATAGAGTTTCATATTTGTATAACAAGAGGGAAATCTGGCACTGCGATCGTTCAACCATCATGGGAATGATGGTAAGTAGGAGCTACGGATTGGCATTCTGTTGACTGGCAAACTAGCCTACAAGTATTTTTTGGCAGTTTTGGTTTTGCTCCAAGCGCAATTGCTATAACCTGCAGTGGGACACTGCAACGCAAAGCTCTTTGTCTTTGTTCTGTTGCTCGAAGTGGCGATAGCGCACTGGGCCAGCGGCTGGGACGATGTTTGTGTCGCGGTGTGGTGTCGAAGCCCTGACGAGAAAGTGACGGCATCGTAAACGTTAAAAGAACATGTTTTGACCATTTGGACCTTGGTTTGTTAAGTGTGTTAGGTTGGCGTTGTAGCGTTACGTGCTTTATGAAACTTCAGAATAGGAAAAAGAAGGCACCACTGAAACAAGGCATAGACAGTTGTACTTCTAGTGGCTTGACAATCAAATTTTATTGAGGGCTTCATTATGCATTGCTCGTTTATGTGCTCATTGAAATGCGTGTTTTAGGACTTTGAGAACACAAACTTACTTGTGGTACGAAAGGTTGTTGCTTCCTGGCTGTAGTCTAGTGTCACAAAATGGATAAGCACAAAGCCACGCCATAACGCTTTGGAAGTGGTACATCAGTATAAAATATAATGAAGCATACTCGTAGGAGGCCACAAGCGTCCTAGCTAGCACTGCAGCAGATGTGCTTAAAAGTACTTGAAGACGTTCAGCAATCATGACAGCCGACGCAGCCATTCGAAAGAGCGAGAGAGTTCGCAAGTGCCTGTCGTCTGCGATTTGCGTTGCAGCGAGCAGGCGTCGTAGCAGACGACACTTATGGCATTCCTCTCAAGGGTGCAACACTTTCTCACAATGCAACATTTTTATTTCCATAAATACTTGAAGAGTACTTATATATAAGTACATGCACGGTTGTTATTGCTGTTGTAGAAATAAATAAATAATTATTCTTTGGCGTTAAATTGAGAACAGAATCGCACAAGAATGCAAACCCTGGTGTGCCCTGTTTTAAGCCATGCTTCGATCTCAAACTCATACAAAGTTTATGTAACGTGTTGTACATTATATAAGATATTGCAGAAATAAAATTAGATTTTACACGATAATATTTAAGTATAGCTTTGTTTACTGCACCGTAAGCAAACGCCATTAGTCTAAATATCGAAGTCAGTCCGAAGCCTGTACTTCCCATCATTCCCATGTAGGTTGAGGCAACGCTCATGAGAGCCCCCGTAGACACTAGTGCCACATTTCCCTCTAGGGTACTTATTTAGAAACTCTATGCCCCCTCCCTTCCCCGAAATTAATTATAGGCTATGCCATTGCTAACATGCACAGCCAGAGCGCTCGGAAACGACCAGCCGAATGTACCATATGTATGACATGGTTGCTGGATGTGAGAGTTTTAGGTCCATTTGGGTTGCAGTTTGACTAAATTAATAATGCAGGACTCGACACACATGTCACGTTTCCTCATTATCGAAAATAGTAAAATGTAAGGAGGCCAATGGCTGGCCTTACAAATAAGATTGCAAATAAGATTGTGCTTGATTTGTCAAATAAAAATAAATTGTGCAAAATAAGTCGGAATATTTCTTAGATTGTTCTATTGCTGGTGGCCAGTTCTTGCTCCTTTTCTCCATTTGCTTTGTTTTCTTGCTTTCTGTAGTTCCTGCACAAGTTCCAGGCAGAGTGCAGGCGACGCGGCACTGTGCTCAAGTTGTTGCCTCGTTGCTTCACCAAGCGCCAGGAAAACAAGTCACAGTACAACTTCCGTGAGCGCTGCATCTACTGGCATGTGGCTTGGATCTTCCCTGCTGCTCACGTCAAGGTCCATGAGAGCCAGAGGTGCATTTTCAGCCTATTCTTTTGCAGTGTGCCTATACATATGCTCTGTTTCATGTTGTGGGGCTTCGGGCTAACATGCCCGGACCCGGCTAGCTAAGGTCTAAGGAGACACATAGCTCGTCCCCACTCCGCAGCGCGGCGGGTTCGCTGACTCACCGGCAAGGCGTAGAGACGACTCCAGCCGTGGCACCAATGAATGGGGGTTCATTCCCTGTTATGTACAAAATGCGCGTACAATACAGGAATACGGCACTGGGGTGGCAGTCGCAGACTACGGGTGAAAGCTCCCGGGAAGTCTGCTCCGCCACGCTGGCCACTCCGAGCAGGTTCGCCACACAGAAGGAGGCCACCTTGCTCAGAGGGGCGCGGGACCAAATGGGTCCGCACGTCTAACAGCCAAGAGCACCGAAAGTCCATCTGTCCGGGCGAAAGCGCCCGCGCACCTCCGATGCTGAAGGAGAGAGAAGCTGAAGAGAGGGCGAGAGGGGCCCGCTCCTCGGGCACTGTTTTTATGCGCGGCGCACGACGTAACGTGTGCCGCGCGTGCACGCAGCAGACTCCGCGTTGCACCGGCGCCAGCGGCCGCGGGGAATGTACGCTATCCAAAATAAGGCTTGGAACTGCGTGTCCCCAGCGATCGCGCGGGCGAATGGCCCAAGTCGCGCGTGAACAGGAGACAGGGGTCCAAAAGGGGACCCCACATTATGTAGCAGGCAATGCTACAAGGGCTAGAAAGACTGCAGTCACTGCTCGCATTTGTGACCAGAAAATAGTGCATCACAGATGAAAGATACAGGTATGCATAATGTAATTCGATGTAACTTTTATGCCGCAACATATGACATTTATTATACATAGAAGGCATTGCAGGCATGATTCTGTTCACTTAAAGGGATACAGAATAAAAAATTTGTTGTCAATATTTCTGGCTCCAATGATAGCTATCACACTGAGAGTGACCAAAGCAACACTGATTCTGAGAGCAGAAATGAGCAAAAAGTAGCTTTTTCAATGAATATTTTTCACATCACCGCGCCTAGCGGCATCCTCTGAAGGCTCTGGCAAAACTGGATGTCATAACACACTAATCAGAACGATTCGCGTCCGAGTTAGTGGGCTGGGGCACCCGCCGAGGTGACGGCCAAGAGTTCTTGCCCCCCGGCGGCTTCCTTGGCCTGCTGGACTGCCCAGAATTGGTCTTCCAGGTTCAAGCTGAGCAGCGCGGCCTGCCATCGCATGCAGAGGCTGTCGGGGGAGGTCTCGTTCTCATTGTCGTGTATTAGTCCCTGGCATTCCCATAGCATGTGTTCTAGCATGGCTCTGTTGCCACACACTTTGCATCTATCTGTAGTGTATATGTCTGGACAAATAGTGTGCATTAGTATCGGACTCTTGTATGATTTGGTTTGTTGTTGTAACAACTGGACAGTTTGCGATCTACTGAGTTGTGGATGGGGTGGTGGATAAGTGCATCTTTGCATCTTGTAATGGTTGGCGATGTTGTTGAACCTGGTCATTCTGTCTTCCCAATCCTATACTTCGGAGGGCCCTGTTGAGGGGTCTACGTTCTTCGCAGCTTGGAAAGGGAGTCCTCGAGCTACGTTGTGTGCCGTCGCGTTAGGGTTGTCCTCTCCCGTTGGATCAGGGGTGTGGGCTGGTATCCGTAGGATTTGGATGCATCTGTCTTCCCTTGTTGTTTTGCCTATTCTGAGTATGTTTAGCGCCTCAGGTGAGATCCGGCCATTTACGAAGTTGTGTACTGCCGTTTCCCCTTTAGTGTTAGTCTTTAGTGTTTCCCCTTTAGGTCTCCCCTTTAATATTAGTCTATACAGCAACAGCTAAGATTTTTCGGCCGAGCATGTTTGACCAGTGCCTTCTAGGTATTTCTCGACTGTTTTGACTGCTTCTTGTAGTCTCTGTTCAATCATTCTATCACTGCCATCGTTTATCTATAGCATGATGTCATCTGCATAGATTGTGTGGTTAAGTCCTTCGATTCTTTGTAATTTACTAGGAAGACCAATCAGAGCTAGGTTAAAGAGCATAGGCGATGAAACCGATCCCTGTGGTGTGCCTGCACTGCAAATAGGCACTTTCTCAGACGTGAGGTTTCCTACCGTGATTTTTGTTTCTCTGTCTGTTAAAAAGTTTCGTATATAGTTGTACGTCCGCTCGCCCAAGCCAAGGTTGCTGGTTTGGTGCAGTATGGTTTGGTGTGCCACATTGTTGAATGCCTTCTTGAGATCTAGCCTGAGGATGGCTCGAGTCGATCTCCCTGGTTCGTCTTGGTGCTTCAGTTGCGGCATGGCGTCTTGTGTAGACAGGTTTCTTTGAAATTCTATCGTCGTGTTTGGGAGTAAGTCATTGTCTTCTATGTAGTTGGTGGGTCTCGCTAGAAAGACATGCTCCATTAGTTTGCCCATGGAGGAAGGAAGTTAACGGTGCGGGTCTTAGATTCCCGAGTTGTAGTTGTTTGGAAGGCTTTTGTATTAGGATGACTTGTGCCGTCTTCCGGTGCTGTGGTATCTTTTCTTGTTTCCAGCACTCGTTGATATATTCTGTGAGTTCGCCAATAGACGCATCGTCCAGGTTTCCAAGCGTCTTGTTTGTAAGGGCGTCTGGGCCCGGTGCCGAGTTTGTGCAGCACTGCTGTTGTTTCTGCTTCGCTAAACTCTTCATCGAGGTCGAAGTTCTGTTCTCCCTCGTATTCGGGATGAATACATGGCGATGCCTGTGATATATATTTGAGTTCGACCTCTTTCAAAATTATTGCTCTGTTCCTTTATACGTGTATAGAATCTTGTGTATGTTTTGCCTGTGCACCGTTTTTGTTTCCTCTGGGTTAAGGAGATATTTGAGCAACCTCCATGTCTTGCTCGTGCTTAGTTGCTCATCCATCTCTGTACATAGTTCCTCCCATTGTCATCTGTGTAGCTGTTGTGCATATTGTTCTATTTCTTTGTTTAGTAAGGCTATCTTCCTTAATCTCTTGTTATGTTTCTGCGTCTTCGATCATTTCTGCAGCCCTTGTTTAGCCTCCCACATGTGTGAGAGCCTGCTGTCTATCGCTTCTAGCTGAGCTTTTTGTGGGATCACCTGGGTCGATTTGGAGGTGTCTCCTTTTAGGTTAACTGTCCACTGATCAGTGTTTGTAATGGTTTCTATGTTGCTCTCTTCTCTTATTTTCCTGAATTTCACCCAATCAACTAATTTGAGTTGATTACCCCTGCGTTTGTCGGGCCTCCATTGAGCTGGATTTCGATTATGGAGTGGTCACTCCCCAGGTCTGCCTGTGTATTTAGCCATCTTATTTGTATATTTTTAGCAAAGGTGAGGCCTGGTGTGGAGTTGTCACAGACGCTGTTACCTTGCCTTGTGGGCGTTGCTGGGTCCGTGACGAGGGTTAGATCTTCCTGTTGGGAGTCCAGCCATAGATTTTTGCCTTTGGTGTGGACATACTTGTACCCCCACATGGTGTGGGCGGCGTTAAAGTCTCCGCCTATTATCACCTTCCGGTCATCTGCTATGTTGAGCGTGCCTTTGAATAGTGTTAGGAATCTGTGTCTCTTGAACTTTAGACTGCTGTGTACGTTAAGAATAAATATACTACTACTTGTCTTCCTTGATGGTATAATTTCAATTAGTATGCTGTCTATGTCTGTGACTCGTATATCATGTTGTACAACCGTATGGTCTCTTCTGACTAGGGTGGTAGGCCCTTGGTTTCTGCTACAACATTGCCTATGGGTTGGTACCCTGATAGTCTGGCAAGACCATTAGTTCCTTGTAGAATTATTATGTCTGGTTTGTCTTTGGTTTTTAGGCATTGATACAGATTCGCCTATTTATTTTGGTAACTTCTGCAATTCCATTGCCGTATGGTATATCTACTTTTTTTTTTTTGTGCCTGGCCATGATTATGCTGTGATCTTAGAGGGCATCGGGCTTAGTATCGACGGCTTGAGTAGTAAGGGAGACTTGGAAGTTGCCTGGACTGTTTCTATTTCCTTTGCAGGGGCTACAGCGTCCATTCTTTCTTCTAACCTCGTTACTCTTGCGTTTATTTCTCGAACTGTTGCTGTATGGGTTGTAGTTGTTGTGCGACTATGCTGACCATGGCCGTCTTAATCGATCCTTCCATCTTTCTCATGCGCTCTTCTATCTTTTCCTCAAGTCTTGGTTCAAATTCTTCTAGGCATTCTTTTATATGCTAGCGGTTTTAGTTTTTTTGGGTCCGCTCCTGTTGTCCTCAATAATCTCTACGGTCTTGCGTTTAAGTTGAATATCGTTGTTTTTCTATGTTCGCATTCTCTTTCTCCATCGTGTTTGTTGTACCTTCGCTCTGTTTTCGTTTTTCAGCTTGATGGTTGTGAACTTATTCCTTTAATCTCTTATTCTCCTCGCTCAATACTACCATTTATTGTTTCATTGCTGCAACAATTTGTTTTAGCTGTGCCAGCTCTTCCTCTAATTTATGATTAGCTACAGCCTTCGCCTCAGTGCACTTCCCCGTGACCACGCTTGCCCAGCTCACCGTTGGTGTTCTCGTGGGGCCTCCAGGAGCAGAGGCTCCTGGACCTAGATCTGCTACGCCCTTCTTTCGAAGGTTTCGAAGGGGGTTCCTGCAGATTCTTCAAGATGCTTAAGCCTTGCGGCTCATCTTGCGTCGTGTAGTTTTCTTCTTCTTTGTCTCTTTCTTGTTTAATTTTTTCCCAGCGACGTTCCTTCACCAGGAAGGGGATCTTGCATCTTGCCTTGCATTCTCGATCTGCTGTAGGGTGATCCATGTAGCATAGCTGACACTTAGCCTTGCATTCATGGTTTTCTGGAGGGTCCACCAACCCGCATCTTCGGCAGATCTTGTCGTCGGGGTTAGGACACATGTCCGCTCTGTGTCCGAATCATCCACATTGGTAGCACATGTCCAGTGTAGGAGTTGAGGACGGACTTCGGGATGAAAAAAACTTGGGAGGGTTTATTTTACATTATTTACAGTGAGACGTCAATGAACAGTCTTAGAGTCATTACGGGCCGGCAGCAACTCGGACGCTGCGGCCCGTCGCAAGAAGTTCGAGAGAGGTGAATCAGGGAATGCTCTAGGAATCTCTGGAATGCTCTGGCATCCTCTTCCGCTGCTCCCGGTCTGCGTCTTTTAAACCCTTCGAGGTCTCGGCTTAAAACGACGTTCAGCCAATGGGCGAGCCTGCTCAGATGACGCCATTTTTGGCCAATGGTAGGCGCCCGTGCGATGGTGTCATACCCGGCGAAGAGAGTCGCCGCTTGGTCCCCCTGCGGTCTTGCCTTGCTGACTTACAACTCGCCGTCACAATAGCCAGGTGGGGGCGACGGCGGACCAAGGCGGGCAGGGTGCCTTACTTTCACGGTGCCTTACTTCTCCCTGCGGTCTTGCCTCGCTGGCTTGCAACGCGTCGGCACAATGGGCGTATGGGAGCTACGCTGCCAGGCCTTCCCGGTACATCACAGCCGTCTTGCTTAGGGACCCACTTTCCTTGTGACAGTGCCGGGCTATCCCCTCGTTTTCTGGAAGAGTCAAGCATTGAATACCTCCCCCGGCGGCACACGAAGTGGGGGTTGCGAACTTGTTTGCACGTGCGCTCCTCTGGAATGTGCTTTCAGTGTTTCTGCGCTCTTTACTTAACAGTGGCATGATTTGATGTGGTCTCCAGACCTTGAAGTAGGTGCAGGAAACAGCCCCATATCTAACACCAGTTGTTTCTTGTATAGCGTACGCTGCAACAAAGCTGCACCGTATCTCACGTAGCTTAGGACCTTGTATCCGTCAAACAGCAAAATCACGTTTGCTGTGTTGCCCATTCGCTTGGCGGCGATTGCTGCAGGATTTCTTGGAGTTATTACTTTTCTCACAATGTCTTCTGCAATGTCTTCCAGTCCTATTCCTCGGATCACTCCTTTGGATGTATTGTCCAGGGCCACTTCGTAAGCGCTGGCTTCATATTCCTGTGTATTCGTGCCGATGCAGACAATTTTCTTGTACTTGTCGGCGTGTTTTTCTGTGGGAGTACTGATCACTGTTATGTTCTGTTGATAGTTGATACATATTGTGTCTTGCTCTTGTGCCTCTTCGGGTAGGCTGGCTGCAGACAATGCTTTGGACAGTGTGGGTACTCGCGTAGTCAGAGACTTGAAAACCTCGTCTTGGTCTTACTATTATCTTGTGTTCCTCCTTGGGTAGATGTGGCATTCTGCTCGCTTTGGTGATCTGTTGTATGCGCCGCTCTATCTGTTTCTTGCCTTCTCCTGTCGACTGGCGTGGCACTTGTCACTGGGACGTTGAATCCTTGGCTTTACGTTGTGTAACTATAGCCTGTGCTATCCTCGTGCCGTGCCGACGCTTCTGTATCGGCACAATCAGGATAGAGATTGCAGGTGTCACAAAAGTGTTTAGGGCTTAGAAACTTCTGTAATAGAGTGAAATTTGTTTTTGTTCTGTCGGATGACCTTTAGGCTCAAGAGTATTCCCTTGAGATTTCACAGGACAACTGCGGACTCCTTTGACTCAAAGCTCCCTTCAACCAGGCCTCCATTTCTGTGCCCATGTGACAGCATGCGCCATCCCTTGAAGTAAAAGATATGGTTCAAAGGACTTTGAAGGTGCCTGTGTGACTGTGGTAAAAGACTCTGCTGTTGAGCACTTATCTCTTTGGGCTGAATCTCTGTGCATCTCTTGGCAGCTGAATCTTTAAGCCTGAATGTCAGAAGTGCACTGAAACCCATGCAGAGTAATACTTTTCAAAGCAAGCTTATGTCGTTGCTTTGCACACAAGAAACATTGCAAATATAATTCCTTCATCAATATTGTTCAGAAGTGCAGAGGGCCCACCCAGTATGCAGGTACAGTTAAACCTCGATATAGCAAACTTCAATATAATGAAATTCTCTACATAACAAAGTATTTAACTTCTCATAACCTCTTGTCCATAGAACACCATGTGTTTAAAACCTTTATGTAACAAAGTGTGTGTGTATGCAATTTCAATATAATGAAATTTCACTGCTGCCACAAAGGAATGCCGAGACAATAAATTGAAACTTCCGAGGACGCAGATGGTCAAATGATTGAATTACAAGTGGCTGGTTCTTAACGCAGCTCTCAAATCATGCGCAGCGTGACAAGAGGACCGCTAAAGCAGAGCCGCATCACGTTCCGTATAAAGTTCTAGTGCAATAAAATCCAAACGCGCCCTGTGCACTGTGTGCTTTAGGTGCGAGTGCAAGTGTGTGAGGGTGAGACAAGAAAGATGGTGGCTTCACAAGTGCCACCTTCCCGCTCAAGCAAAGGGAAAGAAGCTTGCGGTAGCGCAATCATGGGCACGCGAGGGGGCGGTAGTGGGCAGGGAGCAGGGGGTAAGTTTGTGCATGTCTTGATTTCTGGCATGTGTATCGGCCGTGGCTACGCATGGCTGTAAGCACGACAGAGTGCATATGCAGCCGCGCTCCCTGCTTTAGAGGTAATCTGCCGCATGTGCAAAGAGTTGGCGTGCCAAGAAGGCATGGCATCATGTAAGCTGTCTTCTCGTGCGTTTAGTATTGAAGATTGCGTAATCATGAGTTTCAGTGACCCGTTGGAGTGAGAGGCAGATAAAACGTTTGCTCCCCACTGCCGGCGCTTTCTATTATAGCGTCGTCCCAGTGCAGTGAACGCTATCGGCCGCGTGGGTAGAGTGCACGCAAAAGCATGGCTGGCTTTGCTCAATTCGTACTGTTGATGTGAAGATATCGTCAATGCGGCACGAAACCATACCATTCGTTGCTGACTTCCAAATTCATCAGAATTTATTGTTTTCTCATTGAAGTTTGCTTTTTTCGATTACCCGGTAATTCGGAAAATTCTGCGGCCTCTTTCCTTGTAAGAAAAATCAGTCGATGATGGTACTTATTTGCATAAAAGGTTAAATTTCAATACAATGAAATTTTGATATAATGAAGCAAATTGAAGATTTTACCGACTTCATTATATCGAGGTTTAACTATATTTCAGCTCATGCCTGGCCCAAGCTTGAGGTAAAGGCAAGTTGGGTGGCCAGAGCCAATACACACATCCCCTGAAATATTTTGAAACATGCTAGTTGTAGTTATTGAGGGCTTTTTGTTGGTGAATGCATTTTCGTTTTGGTCATAAAAGAATTTTGCTTTTCTTTTGTCACTTGTCTGATAAATCTAACTTCTGATCTGAAGAAATATCAGGGTGTCCACCAACCGGGAACACCAGAAATTCTCAGGGATTTTGAGTAGTCTGGAAATACTCATGGAATACTCAGCGAATTTGTGCTTCTATCAGGGAAGATTAGCTGTAATTTTATTGAAAGGGAACAAAAGTCGCTGTAATGCTGGCTCAAGTAAGAGAGAGGAATCGCAGCGAATTGTCTTTCATGCCATGTCATAGGCTGGAGGAGTTGCCAGTGTACAGTCAGCGGCCGACTTTCTTGATGCCCGATAATTCAGATGGCTTCGCGGCACCACTACGTACACCATAGAGCGTCTCTGAAAACGTATTTAAAATTTTGGACGCAAGAACCCTTTGCCGTCCGATTTTCCATACTTTTTACCATGGCCGAAGGTCCGAAACGGCATCAATCAAGATCACCACGGCTGCCGTTTTGAATGCCTCGAACCGGCACTCGCACGCAGATTCAGTGGCGGCCGTAGCCACCACCACCACAACGATAGGTCTAGCTGCTTTGACGTTCGCTATTAAGCTTCTTGCCGTTCGGTGCCATGTTTTTAATTGAAAGAATTGCTGCTATCAGCAATGGCACCGACTCCGCCTTTGTGGTCATCGTGATTCCATGGCTTCGACGTTTAGAAAGCACAATGCGTTGCATAAAGCCGGTTTCCGAAAGTTAGTTTTGCCTTAGTACAATCTTTCCATGCAGTGAAGCATATGCAAATGTATTGCGGTGAAGCAAACAAGTGTGGGAAGGGGCAATTCTTACGGGACACATTACGTTGAGACAAAGCGAAAAAAAAACAACAACACGAGGGCAAGAGAAGGAAATGAAGACGCATCGCTAGTTATGTAGTACCAACTAGCCCACCAGTCTGTTCTCTTGAACACATTATGTATTCCTTAATTATACACGCATGCACCCGCCATCTCCTGTCACAGTAGGAGCACCGATATGCCTAATAAGTGTACTGGCACTCCTTTAGAGCTTTTTTGGATGTGCCTGGGGCGACATAAGCCCATAAGGGCAATAAAAGATATGCATTCTTTTTTTCAAACTACCCAATTTTTTCGACGTTTTTGCGGCCCCTAGGGAGTTTGAAAAATGGGATGTTGACTGAATTGACCAAGAGGATGCTTCAAATGGTCTGTGGGGCGAACGCGCAACGGAAGGGGGACAAGAACACAAAGGGCCTACGCATTGAGCAACCAACGGGAAAGGAAGCGTGCCATCTCTTCTTTCAAGGAACTTGAGCTCAAAAAGCAAAGTGGTGGCTGATGCCGAGATGCAGGTGACCATCATCCAGACCAAATACACGTAAAAGCAGTGAAACACAACACTGAGGCGTTGTGCGAGGGCTGTCAGGACAGTTGAGGTTGATTTTCCAGCTTCTGAGAGAGAATCTCGCTTGTTGCAAAGTTCGGGCCTCATGCCAATGAGCTAATAGAAATAGCTCATATTTGAAGATATTTGCTTCTGTATGCATCTCCTTTTTATTCGTATTTGAGAATGCTCGACTCAGTTTGCAATGGGTTTTACCATTTTTTTCGAATAGATTATATTCGCTGTGCATTTTACTAACACCTACTTTCTGTTTTCTTTTGGAGCAAAATAAACACTGCTCCTTACTATTCAAACTGGATTAAGTCATTTTTTTTTAACATGCTTGCTAGAGAGCGACAGCTTTGGGTGACATGGTGTCAGCCCATCTTTACATAAAACAAATTTCTGAGTCACTAAGGGAATTTGGCAAAAGCACATAGGGAAAACCTGTAAAACTCAGGGAATTTGGAAATGTCAACGTGGTAGACACCCTGAATATACTTGTGGGGCACTGCATTTCATGAGACCTTTAAATAGGCCTTGAACCACTTTTTTTGAAGTCGAGAAATGCATTTGAATTTAAATTAGACTTGTTTCAGAAATACATTGCAGTAGAAAGTACTTCAATGCATTCAGCAGAAGCGAAGTTATTGGCAGTCAAACATCCTGTTTGCAGTGCTTCCGCTCGTTCACTGCCTTACAGGCATTGACAGCTACAACGGAGTGAGGTATGCTTACAACGCTCTGCCTACGGAGCGTCACCATGGCGTGTAGCACACATTTGATTTCAGATGTTCACATAGATGCCACTATTTCTGATTTTGGCGCCTATGACACGCCAAACGCACTTGTCCTCGGTGTTTGATCCACAGTGCGCTCAGCCAGTGGACTCGTCACGGCACCCCGCGATATCTGCACTATGTAGCAGGTTGTAGCTACCTACGTGCAACTGTAGTGTGTGTGCGCAGCGTTCGCTTCGTGCACGACAGGGCTTGTGTGCATGCTTGTACTCATTTGCTCCAGTCTGGCTGTGGTACGGGGTGTGGACTGGCTTTGTCCTGCGCCAGCTTGACTGACGGATAGTAGCCACGTCCAACTTGCACATTTTGAAGCGCTATCAACAGCCAACATGAAGTGAAGTCTGACAAGGCATCTAACCAGGAGCGGCCAGGAGTGAGCGTGCGCTGGCAATGGTGTGCATGTTCTGACCTTAAGTTTCGCGTGGTTCAAGGCTAGTTAAGTGTTCAAAACTAGGCAGAATTAGCAAGACCTGACAGTTACAACACCGATAAGCAGAGTGGCCAAAGTTTAATTCCTACGCATCAGCAGACGATAGTCAGTTTCTTCCAGAAGTGCATTATTATTACTGTAGTCAAGCTGTACCCCAGCTTTTAGTCCCGTCTCCTCTTTTTCAAGGTGAAAATAAAATAAGAACAATTGATTGAGTGATTGGTTGATTAAGAAAAGGCCACATTTGATCGCAAAAAAGTGGGAGCGCCTCTGTGGTACTACTTCTATTTGCAAAAGAAACCTGTGATCGTTTTCTACTTTTTCTCTATGAAGACGTTCGCTGTCGCATTATCTTCCAGAGCTCGAATGCACTGCAAAGCTTGTTCTTCACCTTCTTCGAAACTGAAGAAAAGCAGGAGGGATTTAGCCCTTATATTGCATGTGACAATAAAGGTCATACCGGTATTTTACCAACTTCTCACTCGCGTCGTCACTGTCATCCTGCAGGGCAGGTTCTTCGTCTTCGCTGACGACTTGGGCAAAGATGTCATCATCTGTCATGGCACCGCGGACTGTGACGTAGCTGTCCACATTCACATAGCCGTCGAAGTGAGCATCTTCAAGCACTTCATGTATATGAACAGGAACCCGAACGTCCTGTGCAACTTCACTAGTGTCAGTGTTAGGGACGCCAAATTGACAGTGACAGAAACAATTTGTGATTGTTCCTGTTCTTACCAGACTAGTAGTGTGTGTCGTCTGTTCACCGATGACGCCACTGATACCATATATGGAAACAAAGCGCTGCATGAGCGGAGGTCTGTCTGTGGCAATTGCTGTGAATCACACCCACGCATCACCCATGTGCTGCCTCTTGCCATCTCCCAATTAGCGAGGCAGACACGCCACACTTTGCTCAATTTGCAATGTGTTTCACGAGACAGATTGTTCGTGCCAGCTATTATATCTTGAAATGAAAACACATAGAGCTGTGCTCAAATTTTGCTTTAGGGAGTATCGTAATTGTCGGTGAATTTTTTCTTTAATCCATATGAGCAACACTGTCTCCAGGTCCGGTTGCTTAACAGTTAAGTATGAAGCCTTTTTCAGTCCTTGGTGAAAGTTTCAGCCTCGTAGGCGTCATCAATTGTCTTGTTCTGGATGTACCTCGACAGTGTGCTTCTCAGTTTTTCATGCTTCTTGGCAATTTTGATCTTGCTTTGTTTCCCTGCTTCTACTTCCTGTAGAATTTCCAAGTATGTTTTGGCGCAGGACTTGCCATGCGGGCAGTGTTGGTTTGTGATGGACGCTGTGGGGTGTCGCACGGGCTCTTGGGACAGAGGAACAACAAAACAGTAGTACAAACAATCACAAGGGCATTTATTGCACCTTTCATACACTAATGCCTGCTAGCCGAATTGCAACACATAGAACATGCCGATAGGTGAGGGACAAATCGAGGAAGTCTGACTCGCTGCAACTGGATAGTGAGCAAATGTGTTTTCCCATGCTGGGCACGAACTCCTACTTGTTTGTGTTTGTGTTTCACAGGATGGTCCCACAAACGGAGGGCGAGCGTGGGTAAGGTCTGCGCCGCTCGCTGACCCCAAGCCAAAGAGGAAGAGCTTAGTCCCTTTCGTGCCCCATTAACCCCTCCGTTAGGTGGCATTAAAAGCGCAACACTCACGCCATCTCCTGTGATATGCTGCAACCACACCGACTGCTGCTGGCGCTTAGCTACTCGGAGAAGCTGGATTACAGGAGCACTCAAATTACAGCACTCAAATTACCGTATTTACTCAATCCGCCTCTTTCACGGCACGACGGCGCATGCGCACTGCCCTAGCGGATTAGTCGCAAAACGTTTTGGAAGGGATGCGCGCGTGGCCAGATATCGAGAAAAAGTACCCTGAAAAAAAAAAAGAGAAAAAAGGTCTTGGATGCGCGCTGTTGCAAACGCTCGTGCCATGTGCTGCGTTGAAACTCTACTGGTAACTCAACGTCAATGCAGGGCCGAAAACATGCGTAAGACTGCAACTCCACTTTGAAACAGAAAAGGGCCAGGGCTTCATCCGGACTGCACCGTGAACCACGTAGTTGCTGCCTTGCATTGACGGCTGTCAATGCATGGAGGCATTGACATACATAAAAAGCCGATCAATGAGTTAGCGGTAAGAGGGAAAATAGAGGAATTCCAGATCAAGCTACAGAACAGGTATTCGGCTTTAACTCAGGAAGAGGACCTTAGTGTTGAAGCAATGAACGACAATCTCGTAGGCATCATTAAGGAGTGTGCAGTAGAAGTCGGTGGTAACTACGTTAGACAGGATACCAGTAAGCTATCGCAGAAGACGAAAGATCTGATCAAGAAACGCCAATGCATGAAAGCCTCTAACCCTAACCTAGAATAGAACTGGCAGAACTTTCGAAGTTAATCAACAAGTATAAGACAGCTGACATAAGGCAGTATAATATAGATAGAATTGAACATGCTCTCAGGAACGGAGGAAGCCTAAAAACAGTGAAGAAGAAACTAGGAATTGGCAAGAATCAGATGTATGCATTAAGAGACAAAGCCGGCAATATCATTACTAATATTTTCACGTGGTCGTGATGTCAAAGAACACAGTAGCAATACTGTGAAAGGCAAAAACTAGCTTTTATTGGGCGAACCTGTGCCCACAAAACAGGCTACACTTAAAGCACAACGAGAGTGGCGAACACAGTCGGCGATCGTCGTAAATCTGATCAGCGGGTCAAGCGCGTCGGCTTTTATAGAGCAATCGTCGAATGTTCCAGACTAATCGTTCGGACCCGCGTGCCTTCGACAAAGTTCTACACCGTTCGCGTCACGCGATGAAATCAGATAACACAAGGTTCGGCGACAACAGACAGCCCGGTAGAAGCATCAATAACTTTCCAGAAACGTTGGATACATGCAGGCGCGTCCCTCGCTGTGCGATTACAGTTGTTAAGCGGCGAAACGTGGTCGCCCGATAAAGATAAGTACACGTGTCAACACCCCCCTCTTAAAAAGCATCGACCCGATGCTGCAAACGAACGAAGGTAATAAACAAGAGCACTCGTAGCAAAGAAAAGAAAAAAAATGACAAAGTTCGTCAGCGTCCGTAAAAGGGTTTAAGGCGTACAACGTGGACCACTTCAGGTCGTGTGCGGCGCCTCTGTGAATGCGAAATGCCGTCTGGCACGACCTCATAGTCTAGTGCGCCAATACGTCGGATGACCTTGTAGGGTCCGAAATAGCGTCGTAGTAGTTTCTCACTGAGTCCTCGTCGGCGTATTGGGGTCCAGACCCAAACACGGTCGCCGGGCTGGTACTCGACGAAGCGTCGTCGGAGGTTGTAGTGTTGGCTGTCGGTCCTCTGCTGGCTCTTGATTCGCAGGCGGGCGAGCTGTCGGGCTTCTTCGGTGCGCTGGAGATAGCTAGCGACGTCAACATTCTCTTCGTCAGTTACGTGCGGCAGCATGGCGTCAAGCGTCGTCGTCGGGTTCCTGCCGTAAACCAGCTTAAACGGCGTAATCGGTGTTGTTTCTTGCACCGCCGTGTTGTACGCAAAGGTTACGTACGGCAGGACCGCGTCCCACGTCTTGTGTTCGAGGTCGACGTACATTGCTAGCATGTCGGCGAGGGTCTTGTTCAGGCGCTCCGTGAGCCAGGATTCCGGGTCTTCAGTCGCTGCTCCATGGAAGGTTGGTGGGTCCCGAGGTTGTTGTAGGATAACGGGGGATGCTGGGGCAGCCATTCGGGTTGTCTCGACCACGATCTTCTTTGTCGTCTCAGGTAGAAGTCCGTGCTCAGGGGGCAGTCCTTGCAGTCTGCGGCTAGCACGCTGGTCTTGGGCGATGTCGGTTTTGTCCTTGGGCTTCGGGCTTGGATCGCGGCTTTGTGGTGGCGTTCGGTACATGAACGCACAAGCACCTCCACCAGATGTCACGTGGTCGTGACGTCAAAGAACACAGTAGCAATACTGTGAAAGGCAAAAACTAGCTTTTATTGGGCGAACCTGTGCCCACAAAACAGGCTACACTTAAAGCACAACGAGAGCGGCGAACACAGTCAGCGATCGTCGTAAATCTGATCAGCAAGTCAAGCGCGTTGGCTTTTATAGAGCAGTCGTCGAATGTTCCAGACTAATCATTCGGACCCGCGTGCCTTCCACAAAGTTCTACACCATTCGCGTCACGCGATGAAATCAGATAACACAAGGTTAGGCGACAACAGACAGCCCGGTAGAAGCATCGATAACTTTCCAGAAACGTCGGATACATGCAGGCGCGTCCCTCGCTGTGCGATTACAGTTGTTAAGCGGCGAAACGTGGTCACCCGATAAAGATAAGTGCACGTGTCAATATGGGTGAGATAGTTCAAGTGGCTGAGGAGTTCTATAGAGATTTATACAGTACCAGTGGCACCCACGATGATAATGGAAGAGAGAGTAGTCTAGAGGAATTAGAAATCCCACAGGTAACGCCGGAAGAAGTAAAGAAAGCTGTGGGAGCTATGCAAAGGGGGAAGGCAGCTGGGGAGGATCAGGTAACAGCAGAGTTGTTCAAGGATGGTGGGCAGATTGTTCTAGAGAAACTGGCAACCCTGTATACGCAATGCCTCATGACTTCGAGCGTACCAGAATCTTGGAAAAATGCTAACATAATCATAATCCATAAGAAAGGGGACTCCAAAGACTTGAAAAATTATAGACCGATCAGCTTACTGTCCGTTGCCTACAAAGTATTTACTAAGGTAATTGCAAATAGAATCGGGAACACCTTAGACTTCCGTCAACCAAAGGACCAGGCAGGATTCCGTGAAGGCTACTCAACAATAGACCATATTCACACTATCAGTCAGGTGATAGAAAAATGTGCGGAATATAACCAACCTTTATATATAGCTTTCATTGATTATGAGAAAGCGTTTGATTCAGTCGAAACCTCAGCAGTCATGGAGGCATTGCGGAATCAGGGTGTAGACGAGCCGTATGTAAAAATACTGAAAAATATCTACAGCGACTCCACAGGCACCGTAGTCCTCCATAAAGCAAGCAACAAAATCCCAATAAAGAAAGGCGTCAGGCAGGGAGATACGATCTCTCCAGTGCTATTCACAGCGTGTTTACAGGAGGTATTCAGAGACCTGGAGTGGGAAGAATTGGGGATAAGAGTTAATGGAGAATACCTTAGTAACTTGCGATTCGCTGATGAGATTGCCTTGCTTAGTAACTCAGGGGACCAACTGCAATGCATGCTGACTGACTTGGAGAGGCAAAGCCGAAGGGTATGTCTAAAAATTAATCTGCAGAAAACAAAAGTAATGTTTAACAGTCTCGGAAGAGAACAGCTGTTTACGATAGGTAGTGAGGCACTGGAAGTGGTGAGGGAATACATTTACTTAGGACAGGTAGTGACTGCGGATCCGGATCATGAGACTGAAATAATCGGAAGAATAAGGATGGGCTGGGGTGTGTTTGGCAGGCATTCTCAGATCATGAACAGCAGGTTGCCATTATGCCTCTAGAGAAAAGTTTATAACAGCTGTGTCTTACCAGTACTCACGTACGGGGCAGAAACCTGGAGGATTACGAAAAGGGTTCTACTTAAATTGAGGATGACGCAACGAGCTATGGAAAGAAGAATGATAGGTGTAACGTTAAGGGATAAGAAAAGAGCAGATTGGGTGAGGGAACAAACGCGAGTAAATGATATTTTAGTTGAAATCAAGAAAAAGAAATGGGCATGGGCAGGACACGTAATGAGGAGGGAAGATAACCAATGGTCATTAAGAGTTACGGAATGGATTCCAAGGGAAGGGAAGCGTAGCAGAGGGCGGCAGAAAGTTAGGTGGACGGATGAGATTAAGAGGTTTGCAGGGACAACATGACCACAATTAGTACATCACCAGGGTAGTTGGAGAAGTATGGGAGAGGCCTTTGTATTGCAGTGGGCGTAACCAGGCTGATGATGATGATGATGATGATGATTGATGGCTGTCAAATTTGTCGATAAACCCCTGCGTTACATTGCTGACGCCGTCTTCTTGCAGCGTCGGTCCACTGTTGCTGGTGGTGGCAGCGCATGCCTGACTTTATGTACTGTTTTAAGGCGTGGTAACTATTGGTCTATACGAGACCGACAAGACGCTGACGCTGATGATTGGCCGACTGTTCAGCACTGTGTCACTGAGACCGTTTGATCGTAATAGGCCCACAACGATGAACCGACGGGTGCGAGTTGTCATAGAGCGCAACAGGCTTTCGTGTAGGCGTCGCCGCCGCTGGGAGGCGGCTATCAGAAGTTCAGAGCTGGCAGACCAGCTCTGGGCCGTCCGGCAAGCCGAAGATGCCGCTCGAGTCCAAGAACTTCGAGCCGTCACCTGAGGCCACCACATCAAGACCTGCCGGACTATTCTTTACTAAAACTTCTTCTTCTTCTTCTTCTTCGTGTCGACAGCACCAACAAAATCAGCGTGACGACCGTGATAGCTTGACCGAACTCTACGTAATCAGCCGTCGAACCGACAATGTGATAGCTGCAGCTCATTCACTTATAAATATAATTATTCGCGCTCAAGATGCGTCTACATGCCTTCGAAGTTGGAATGCACGAGCTTCAGTCCTTTCAAGCCGTGCACGTGAAGTTTGAGCCAATGTTGATCCTGTTTAGTGAAGTTTGGGTTAGGCCTGACCCCGTCGAGTTTGAGCACTGGCTACCGATGGAGCTGAACTTAAAAAATAAGCAGTCAGGACGAAGGAAACCGCTGTTATACTTCAGTTATGGCCCTATAGCGATTTGATAACTACTCATCACTTCGCACAGCACATACACAATAAGCGGCAAGCGGCGACACAGCACTGTGCCAACATATTGTACTTTGGTCACCGTACCCGAACGCTGCCGGTCGCATTCCCGTAGGTGGTGGGTCTGTGTGTGTGTTTTTATGCTGACATTTCTTAATTCCAAAGAAGCATTGTTTACTTCTGCGTCAAACAGGAAAGGAGAGACAGTGCATTCGATACAGCAGCATAAACTAGCTCAGTTGTCAACGGTGTCAGCGATGGCATCCGCCTTTTTGCGAGAAAACTACTCGGCATATAAGTGGGGGCTTATGCCGAGCACAGTTGTCTCTAATAATACTTTATAGCACGTGCAAACTGTAAGTATGATTAAGTTCAGCAAAAGCGAGAATCAGTAGTAGCAGCCCGTAATATATATGTGTCTGGATCACAGTTGCAGTTGTTTAAGGGACTTGGCCGCTCATACTGACTCGTCTGTATGTTTTGCTATGTTTTGAGATTATTTCACATCAGCGATGCGCCGTTTCTACAATAACCGAAGCTTACAGCAATCTGAAGCTGTAGAGGTAAACAAATGCACAGCTTTGGCAAATCCCACGTGGAAGGCTGCGCTCGAAGGCCTCGCTCGAAGGCCTCTTGAATATGCGAAGTGTGTAAAAGGAATACAAAAAGCAATGGGCAATAGCAAACATCAGCAACAATGAACTCGAGGCAGCCGCATCGGCAGACAGAACTCAGCGTGCCTTTATCGGCCGCGCTGTTACCACAACAGCGCACTCGGGCCTGTTCACCCACTATACTCGATGGGTGAACGACATGCTGCCCCGAAGAAACCATTAATAATTAATCGCGATCCACGAACCGCACAACCGACGTACACTCAACATGGACTCGGGTACACAAATCAACCGGTGAAATCCCCGACACCCTTCCAAAACGTTTAAAGCGGCATGCGTCAGAGGGCAGCACAGGAACGGGAAAGAGGCGGATTCTAACACGCACCCGTTTTCCATGACCAAAAAATTAAAAAAATTAAAACCTCAATTGCAATGCGCACCCGTTCTTCCTGACTAAAAAAAAAAAAAAGAGTACAATACCGCACACCTCATGCTTTCATATAGAAATACTGTTTTCTCTCATTTGGAAAAAACAGATTTATTCCCAATACACTAAAGCTGCGATAAATAAAAAGACAAGTGGAATCAGCGTACCCTGTCGCCAAGATTTTAACTGCGCCGGTACGAATCGCATGGGGCAGTAGATGTCACTCGTCATCGTTATCAGACAACTCCTTATCGCTATCAACAGACCAAAGCATTTCATCCTCAGTGCCGTCCATGGAATTCGAAATCCCGCACTTTTTAAAGGCCTTGTTGACCATGGCAGACGGGATCATGCACCATGCATCTTTCACCCATCCAGCAAAGTCCTGCAGCGAGGCACACTTCATTTTATTGGCGGGCGTGAATTTGTGGCAGCCTCTGATAAGCCATTTGGTGTAGAGCGCACGAATTCTATCTTTCACTGTCTTGTTCAAACTAACATCGAGCAGCTGGAGCTTTGATGTCATGCCGCCGGGTATCCTGACAACGTCAATGTTACATGCAGCCATCTTGTCCTTTATGCGCTGGTCAATGTGGCACCTGAACGCGTCGAGCACAAGCATCCCACGCAGACCCAAACTGCCGCCTGGTCTCCTCCGCCAAACATTATCAATCCAGTCAGCGACCAAGTCCGTGGTCATCCAACCTTTTTCATTTGCGTGCACAATCATGCCACTTGGAAACACGATTCCTTTCAGGAGTATCTTCCGTCTGAAGATAAGATACGGGGGCAGCTTGTGCCCATCCACAGTGCAACAAAGCATTGCGGTGACTAGTTTTATTGGGCCCGGAAGACAGAATGCGCACTTGCTTCGCTTCCTTCTTTACAACAGTTGTGGTGGCAGGCATGTCGAAGTAGAGTGGCGTCTGATCAGCATTTCCAAAAATCTGTCCGAAGTGGTAGCCGTTACCATGGCACAACTTCAAAACGTACCGCTAAAGACTGTGCAATTTCTCTTTATATTCTTCGGGCAATTTTTGGCATATCCCTGTCCGTCTTCGAAGAGAAAAGCCTTTTCTTTTCATAAAATTTGGTAGCCAGCACCTGCTCACTTTGAAGTCGCTCCGCATTGGTCCTTTCTGTAGGGTTAACTGCATCGCCCATGCTTTGAACAGATCGGTCGTCACAGGTCGCTGTGCCACTCGCTGGTCTTGCAGATATTCCACGAGCAGCTCTTCTATTTCGTCGAAGCGGCCCTGCTTCGGTTTACTGAAACCCTTCCTTGTTGCTTTGCTGGCGAAAATATTCTCGTTCTGCTTGCACCAGTCCCGCATGCAAGTTTCGGGAACTCTGAACACCCATGATGTGGCCTGATTTCCGTCCGTCTCCACGCACGTGATAACTTTCCTTTGAAATGCGGCATCATGGTGGACTCGGCGTGTCTTGGCATTCAGCACTTCCATGCTGATTGAATAAACGTAGAAAACGGGAAAACAGGCGGTAGACTAGGTTACACCAGCGCCTGGTTACACATACGTGGAGGTATGCACATGGAGGAAGCTATGGCAGCTAGGCTAGAAGCGCGTTAGAGGCGGCCATTTTTCAAATGCTGATGGTAATATGGTAACACGGATTTAGGGTCATACTCGATTGTAATGCACATGCAATTTGTGAACCCGTTTTAGCGGAATAAAGGTGTGCGTTAGATTTGAGTAAATACGGCAGTTAGCTTTTCAATACATGGGGCTCTACGGAGCATGGCCGAACCGCACCACTTAGTTTGAATTATGCGAAAATTAGAATTAACGAGGGGTGAAATAATGAGCTTTTACTGTACACAGTAACAGTAGGGAGAAGCATACTGATCCAAACACCCGTCATGATCGATGTCAGCTGTTGGCAAATAGCAACCATGCATGGGAATCTGCTATATTATGCAATAAAGCATCCAGAATAGTGTGAAGAGCAGGCTTCTGTTGAAAAGAGAGCAAAAAGAGAACTTTGCCCTCTGCTTGGCAGCTCCACTTGCTGCACACGACTGCAAAATTTGGCTGAAATCTTCATAGCTATGTATGCAATCCACATGCTTTGTTTTTTCACTAAGCCCGAGAGGTGGTTTAGGGCTCCTTTAATCGGCCCATGGGGATGGCACTGGAATAAACAGATGTCCCGCGCAGCATTGCGAGTGTTGCATGCCACATCTGGCATTAGTCCTTTATCATAGGAAATGCCTCTTTTTAAGTGTGAGAATTTCCAGCATCTGACCACTTGTGTACGAGAGGTCTCATATAGTAAAAAGGTGTCATATAAAATCTTGCTCCGTAGTACATCTAATTATGAGATAAATACCGTGGAACCTCATTGATATAATCCTGTTACATATGATTTCCCGGCACCAATGTTCACTATTGAGAGCACAAAAATGATGCAGCACAGTTACACTTAGCTTTTACCGGTTCATGTGTTCCTGAAAAATATGGTCTTTCGGCACCAATGTTCAGCAGAACGCCAAACTGCCATCATATGGTAAGTTTTCCTGTCGCTAGATCTCGTATAAACAAGATAAGGTGCGAGGTGCACATGATTGAGAACAATAGCTGCCCGCTGCAGCAGTTTCCCTGCAATACTTGCTTGTCTGTCTTTCGTGAAAATGCTGGTGCGCACTAAGTTTCTTATTCCCGTTCCAGCAAATATCCTCCTGGGTCAGCACACATTGCATTCACAGCTGTCGCAGCCAACCCTATTGCCATAAGCATCTTCACTTATCCATAGCTGTTTCACAATTCTGGGCTGCAATACTTTTGGAAGCGCACTCGTCCCTTTTAATAGGCGATAACAGAAACACGCCGCTGTTCTCTGCTACAGGCGGTGCAAAGAGAGCACCGCTTATCACTCTGGTGGCATCTATGCATCGTATTCTGGCGTTGTCCACCAGCTCGATTTTGTTTATATTTCTTGTTGTAGTCTTAAACCACCATGCAGTAAGAAAACGACTATGTGTGTCTCGGGTCGCTTGGGCCCTACGCGCTTTCGCGTGTGTCTTGTCCCGCAACGATTCGCGCTGAGTGGGCACGTTAAAACATCCCTCCAAATTGCCCTGTCCTTTTCGAAGAAGCTGTTGACTTGGGCTGAATTCAAGGAACGAAAATGTTAAGCTTGCCAAAGCCATAAAAACAATGTCTGTCTCGGACTGCTCGAGCCTCACCAGGTCGGCTCGCGACGGCGTGTCGTGTCATGCTGCAACGATTCGCGCATTGTTTCGCATTAATGAGATGTCAATTACAGTTGAATAACCCGCCGTGGTTGCTCAGTGGCCATGGTGTTGGGCTGCTGAGCACGAGGTCGCGGGATCGAATCCCGGCCACGGCGGCCACATTTTGATGGTGAAATGCGAGAACACCCGTATACTTAAATTTAGGTGCATGTTAAAGATCGCTAGGTGGTCGAAATTTCCGGAGTCCTCCACTATGGCGTGCCTCATAATCAGGAAGTGGTTTTGGCACGTAAAACCCCATAATTTAATTACAGTTGAGTCTGTCAATTTGTTTAGTGACTTTCGATGATATGTTTTCTTGGTTAGTACGTTTTCCCCTGCATTTTTTCCAAAACGTATGAATGAGCTTCTGCTGTAGTTAGGAGCAGTTCATTTGGCAGGGTCCTTTTTATTGCCGTAAAGGAAACCCTGTTCTTAATCAGTTGTCATATCATGTGAAATATTTAGAGTTAATGTTCTTTTGCCATGCAGGGTGCACGAGAAGGAAAGCCTGGGAAAATGCCTTGAGAAGCACCTAACTGTAGAAACATGTCGACCGGAGTTAAGGGGCCCACTACAGCCTTACATAACGGCTGGAATGCAGAGGGTCTCCCTCCTCCTGGCTGCTGAAGGAAAACCAGCTTCCGATAAGTGGTGGGTCCCACACTGTCATTCATGGTGCTTCTGTACTGTTGTTTGGGAGTGGGTTGCTTAGAGTTGAGCAAAAGAAAAAAAAATAATGGCCTTAGTATTTATTCTCTAACATACTTTCCTCTCATTTTTGTGCGCCGATTGACATGATCCTGAAACACTTGTGTGGCTCTTTGGAACTAAGGAGGTAAGACCTAACACAGTGTTAGTCATCTCATAGCAACAGTCAGCAGCTAAGGATATAATCAAAAATGAGTATAATTAGTCATAAATGGGGTGGGGCACAAGTGCCTGTGTCGTTGTTGCCTTCTGCCATTTCGCTGCCAAATGTCATCTAACTGCTGCGCCCTCTGCTAGATGGCACGAAGTGCCTGAGTTAGGGATAGAAGAGAGGTGGGTCGGAGAACAGGTACAGCGGAGAGCTGCTAGCCATGTAAGTGCGTTGCCCTAGTCTTGCGCATGTCTTTTGAAGGTTGGGCTGTAAATGCCCAGGGCTGTAGGATCTATGCTTTGCGGTAGCACGAATGAACAATAAGAAAACCGAGGCAAAGGGTGCATTCCAGTGTCACCCGTTAAAAAAAAGAAAGGGTCAGCCAAGTGTCGATGCTGAACAAGACAAAATCAACGTAATTGTGCGTGAAATACGACACAAATAAGATATGAAATGAGTGAATAATGGACAGGAAAAACACACAGTATAGACAGATATACAGTCAAACCCCATTACAACGAACACCACATTAACGAACATTTCAGATTAACGAACTTTTAAGAAATCCCGTGCCAACTGCTTATAGTTTCAATGTAAAAATATTTCACTACTACGAACTTCAGAATAACGATCGTTATTTAATTTCCGTGTCATCTTAACAACATCTCAGTACTATGAACTCATATCTGAAATGCGAGGATTCTTAGATTTCAGTGTATCCGTCACGGCAGTCGGAGCTCTAAGCTAGCAGACGACACAGCGCGAAGAGCGGGCGCCTTGCAACTTGCCTGCAAAAACCTGAGATGGCGCGAAAGGAGAAAGATGCGAGCGGTGTTAAGAACGGCCAGCTGCAGTGCAAGTTTTGCCAACCAGTTGTGACTGTGGAGGCAACATTCCGGGAGCGTCGCCGTACACCTCTAGCCACGGCGTGACTAAGTCGACTGGGTGTGAACAACAATACGTGCGTCCTTGACTCTCCGTCGCTGGAGCCAAGTTTGACGAAGTCGCCATTGTAACTAAACGGGCTCGGCGGACCAACTATTGTTACTGAGCCGCGGGAACGTCTACTGATCCCCCTTCCCATGCGCCAACCAAGACGCCAGACAATGGGCGGCCGGCGGGCGCGCTGCAGTTCGGGGAATAAATGCCCCTATGGTGCCTCGTTCTCCCCTACAGTGCCTGGTCAACTCGCCTACGGTGCTTGGACGGCCGTTTCCGTCACCTGGGTATCGGGAGAGGACGGAGTGTTTAAAAACCGCTGTTGTGCGGCTGCTCAGGACACTCTCTCTCAAGCAGTCATGTTAGACTGATGTACTCTCTCAAACAGTCATGTTAGACTGATATAAATACTGTAAATAAACCCATATTCCTCGTTCTCGATGAGAAGCAGTCCTTCCGTTCATCAACGTCCTCAGCGTGGATAAATTGGACGACGGCATGGGCCAGCTACCTTCTACAGGAGAATCTCGGTGATACGAACCCGGCTGATACGAAATTTGGTGTGATACGAATTCGCAAAATTCCCCCGCCCAAAAGCATTGTGTACAATGGGCCGGAATTCGGATGTTCCGAACACTTTTCCGCGTCGCACCGGGTGATACGAACTTCAGTACCGCAACCGTCGAGCCGCCACCAACGAAAAAAAAAAAAAAAAACGGCGCAGCGTGCGTAAGTGCCAGTTTGGAATTCCGCGGCAGCAGGGAGGGTAACGAGGCAAGGGAAGCTTTCTCTCTCTCTAGTTTTGGGGGCAGTCTCTTCGTCTTTTTCTTTTTAGTTTGTTGTTGCCGGAGGCTAGCGCCGCTGCTTATTGGTCCGTTCGCCCTGCGAACCAGCCAACCCAACCGGTCGAGCGCGATTTGTCCTCTCCACATTTCTCCCGGCCCTGCGCCCCCGTTCCGCCGGTCTTTCCGCGACAGTCAGCAAGCAGGTCGCCACGCTAGCAGCAGCTCCCGCTTCTTTGTTTCCTCGTGCGCGACGACTACGGAAGTGCAGCATGTTGTTTAGCATTGATCGCGTCAGCCCGAAAGCTACTGCAAACAGTACGATGTCGCGAAAGCGGAAGGCGCTGTTCTTGAAGGACAAACTGGATATTTTGAAGAAGGTGGACGAAGAGCCTGTGGGGATGTCGTGTCTAGCGAAGGACGAATCCCAACATGAAAACGTAACGCTTCTTTATTCGATGAACGATGGCAGCGGACGGGCATACCAGCGCTACGTTCGTCACAGTAGCGGATGGTGGAAGGCGGCTTTTCTCAGCCAGGCAGCCTGTTTTTAAAGCCACCATCGGTGACGCATACCTCGGGTGACATGGCGGTGGCGCTATGCTTTATCGACCACGCAATCCAGCGTGCAGCTGTGGTATGCTTGGCCAGATGATAAGATGGAAGGTGCGCAGAAATATGCGCAGAGTGTGTCGCCACAAGCCCAAGAAAAGGCGCATTGACATGGCCAAGGAATTAGGCCTGCCAATTTCGACGCTGTCTACCATCGTCGGTCAGTGCGACCAAATTATGCAGAATGTGCATCACTTTGGCGTAAACTCCAAAGAAGCGAAGACTGCTCACCATGTAAAGTTAGAAGAAGTTAGAACGAGTGCCAAAATGGTGACGATCAACCACCGTCGGCAGCCGAAACTATGCACGCTCTTGATATTCTGCAGCGTGCTGTGACGTCCGAGACTGTGCGTGAGAGCACTACCGCCCAGTTTTTCAGCTTCCAAAATTCTCTGCTGGCCGACCTCGCAGAGAAGAAGACACAGAAGGACATCCGTGACTTCTTTGCACGTAAATAAATGTGTTTGTTTGTGCGTGTCTCATGGTTTCGGGACGGATTTCGCTCATTTTTGGTGATACGAACATTCGGGTGATACGAATATTTTCGCCACCCCTTGAGATTCGTATCACCGAGATTCTACTGTAATTCATGCCCGACTCCAATCTTGACAACGGATCACGAGCGATGGGATTGAACCCCCAATCATAACAGCAGGGACTTTTTTTTTTTTTTCCTTCTCCGTTGCGGAGGCAATGACGCAACATGTTTTGTGAGTGGAGAGGTGGGGAGCATGGGCTCGTAAAACCTGAGATGGTGCAGCAGAAGGAAAAAAAAAAGTAGTAATTAACGCTGAAGTGCGCCTTTTCTTTTTTTTGTTGCGGAGGCGACGACGCGTCACGTTTTTCTTGCTTGTTTTCTCAGTTGTTCGCGTGCTGTCACCCTTATCAGGCCTGTCCATCTTGTTTTTCTTCTGGTTATATTATTGTGTTAGAAGTGCGTGCCGGCGTTCGCGTTGCCATGAGCTCAACAACTCTAACCACGGCGAAGAAGCGAAGGCAGTTTTCTTTGAGCGAGAAAGTAGACATTCTTCGCGAGATAGAAGACGGCAAGAAACAATCCGTCGTGGCTAAAGAACGTGGAGTGCCGCGGTCGACGATCGCCACGATTCTCAAAGAGAAAGAGAAAATCTTTAAGCACCAGCAAGAATCTCAGCTTACCCCATCAAGGAAGTGACTGCGGCTCGGCAATTTCCAGAATATTGACGCAGCAGTGCTGACTTGGTTTAAAGACGTGAGAGCACAGAATGTGCCCGTGTCAGGCCCAATGCTGTAGGAGAAGGCGCGGCAGTTCACGGCGATTCTTGAGGTCACCAGCTTCAAAGCGTCTTCTGTCTGGCTCCACCGTTTTCGCCAGCGAAACGGCGTAACCTGGCAGTCTGTGTCTGGCGAGGTGAAGGCAGCAGATGAAGCAGCAGCAGCCACATGGAGGGAGGAAAGCTTCCACGAAATGGTCAAGTCTTACGCAGCAGCTCATGTTTTTAATGCAGACAAGATGGCCTGCTTTTATCAGCTGCTCCCGGACAAGACAATACATTCTAAAGGAGAATAGTGCAGAGGGGAAAAAGTCGAAGCTTCGCGTCACCGTGCTGTATTGCTGCAATGCAGATGGCACTGAAAAGTTGAAGCCCCTGGTGATCGGGAGGTTTTCGAAGCCGCGCTGCATGAAAAATGTAGTGTCGCTACCATGCCAGTATAGGGCGAATCAGTGTGCCTGGATGACCCGCGAGCTCTTTTCCGTGTGGCTGCTAACGGTAAACGAGAAGATGAGGAAGGAGGGGTGGCACATTTTGATGATTGTGGACAATTGCTCGGCGCACATTGTCAACATACGGCTCACGAATGTGCGTCTCGAGTATCTGCCGCCGAACTGCTCATCAGTACTTCAGCCACTGGACCAAGGAATAATAAGGAGTGTGAAGTCGCGCTTCCAGAAGCGCCTTGTTCAGCGGCTGCTCATCAACTTGTGCCTGCAGCACTCGACAGCCATCAACGTCCGACAGGCTGCGGAAATGCTGACAGGCGCATGGTAGAGCGTCACGTCCACCACCATCCAAAACTGCTAGATGAAGGCCGGCCTGACGATCACAGATGGCCAACCATAAACCGATGAACCGGCAGTGGAGGACAGTTCGAGCGAGCTTTGGAGCGAGGTGGCCGAGCAGCTAGCCGTCTATCCTTAAGTCACATTTGACGACTACGTCCAGTGTGACGAGGCGACGTGGACCTCAGCGGAGCTTAGCACTGATGACACACTGCAGAGCGTCGAGGGCACGGTGACTCAAGATGAGGAATGCAGCGACGACATGGACGATGACGTTACGGCAGCACCAGAAGACCGTGACGAGTCCGTGTCGGCCACAGATGCGTTGGACTGCTTGCGAAAACTCCGCATATTTATAGCCAAAAGCGGCACAGCGACCGAAGGCGTGCATAAGAATGTGGACGGTCTGGAATCGTTCGTGCTGCAGAGTCTGTGCTGCACCCATCAGAAGACGATCACGGACTATTTCAAATAAATGTGCCTTGTCTGACGATCACATGTGCATTGTGTGAGAAACAAGTTCAAGGAGGTACTGTGTCAAAGTTAGGACGTTTGTATTACTGAAATGCTATTGTTATGGCTAATTTTTGGGCTTTCACTATAACGACCTTTCAGAATAACGAACATTTTCCCACGGTCCCCTGAAGTTTGTTATACGGAGATTTCACTTAATCAACAAATCGTTTGGACCACCATTTACTTCAACCTTGTTTTCTTTAGCAGCGACACTTGGTTGACCCCTTAACTACTATATAAAGCCAAGGAAAGCATAAGGGAAGTAATTTGTAGTTTTTAATTGAAGTTTAGGAATGATAAGCTAAAGGGCTACAACTGTTATTTGTTTGTTGCTGGAAGGGAAAAAGTGAAAGACACTACCGTATTTACTTGAATCTAACACACACTTTTTTTTTCGATCAAACGGGTCCCAACATTGCATGCCCGCTACATTTGAGTACGATGCTAAATCTGAGTTACCAAATTGCCATCGTTATATCAATATGGCCTTTTTGTATGCGCTTCGAGCATAGCTGCCGTAGCTTCCTCCATGTGCTATAGTATGTGTACTTAGGTTAGCCCACCATCTATTTCCCAATTTTCTTTCTTTGCTCTCTCAGCACAGAAGTGCTGACTGTGAGTGCATCATGTTGCCACAATTAAAAGGAAAGTCATTTGAGTGGAGACAGACAGAAATCGGGCTGCATCACGGGCGTTCAGAGTTCCTGTAACTTGCGTGTGGGACTGGCGCAAACAGGAGAGGCATTCTACTCTGGCGGCTGCTGCGTATGGCGTGGCCGCGCAGGCCCTATCTTGAAAGTAATCTGCGATGAGGACAGATTCTTCTACGCGTCTAAGCGCACAATGCTGCGTTCTCGTCACTTGGTTCGCATTGAAGCGAAAGGCAGCACGAAGGTCGATTGGCTCGTTCCTGCTACCAAACACTCCCTTCCTTACTCCAGTGTTTTGGAAGTGAGTTTCTGCGGTAATTGAGTGAGACGTGTTCATGTTTGCTTGTGCGTGCGTCACACCATGCTTGTTAATTTAGTGCACGAATGTTTACAAGCTTATATGGACGAGAAAACTACTATCTTTACTTCGTGTAGCCGTCTACTACTATGGCATGCCTCATAATCGGATTGTGATTTTGACATGCAAAACCCCATAATTTAATTTTTTTTATATGAGAAAAAACATACTAAGCGGGAAAACATACTATCTGAAGTCACCAAAAAATTGAGCAGACTCAACTGTAGTTGACATCTACGTAATGGGAAGCGCTGCACGAATCATTGTAGCATGAGAAGTCGTCACCCGCTGAACTGGTGGGGCCCAAGCGGCCTGAGACGCACTTTATCGTTTTCCTACTGTGCATTGTTTTAAGACAGGGACGTAAAAATGAAACAAAATTGAACTGGTGTGTGACGCCAGAATACGATGGTGCCAGACTGAAACATGACGCTCACTTGTGGTACCTGCAGCAGGGAATGGCGTTGAATTTGGGTTATTGCCTTGCACTACCAAGGGCACTACACTACACGCATTGTGGGTGAATATGCTTATTGCAATAGGGTTGGTGACAATAACTGTGAATGAGACATGTGACAATGTGCGAGGAAATTTGCTGGTACAGGAAGAAAAAACTGAGTGCACGTCAGTATTTTCACGTAACACGGGTGGGCAAATACTGCAGGAATGCTGCCATGGTGGGCTCCTACCAAACTCGATCGTGCGTGCCTTGCAGCTTTTCTTGTTCACATGGGATCTAGTGGCTGAAAAATGTGTCATACAATCGCATTTTGCCGATGTACTAAACATTGGTGCTGAGAGATTGTGTTTTCAGGGAACATACTACAGTCGAATGCTTCTACAACAAATGCCTCTACAGTGAAATGACCTGTATAACAAAGGAATAATTCTGTCCTGGTTCTGTTGTGCATGGTGTGGTGTGTGATCTTTACAACGAAGTGGCCTGTTATGAATGCTTTCGGAGGCCCCAAGCACTTCATTATACAGGGTGATAATATTTAAGTTTTTTAAGATAATTTTTAAGACAAAAAAATTGACTTTGGCAGATAGTACAATTCTTGTTGTTGAGCTGGATTCGAAGAGGCGGACGTTACTACCACGAGAAATCTCAACACATATCTAATTAGCTAAAATTGATCAATCAACATCTTAATTACATACATTGCAGTACATATTACAATTTACAAATCATAGCTGGTGAGATTGCAGTATGCATCCACTTGAAATTAATTTTTAAGATGACACCAGTTTCTAGTCGAACCCACTTATAACAATATTCAAGCGCCACAAAATTTCTCTCGTTATAACTGGGTTGCATAAATAATAAGAAAATAGGGGGATGGCAGAGCTGTTGTGAAAAAACTATGATGGTGGTGTTAGGAATGGCCGTACGGTGTGACAACGTGCCAGCTTTCAGCCCGCTGCACGTGTTCCAATCCAACCAGACGGGGCGCACTTCAGAGAACTGCAAATAACCGGCAGCCACATGGCGCGGGGTCAGCTCAGGAATGTGGTACCCGGCCGCGCCAACTGGGACGGAGCAAAGTTCTACGAAACCCCTCTGACGTCGGCTCTGGACCATTACACCTGTGTGTGTGTGCAACACGAGTATGTGAGCCCTCCTCCTCCAAAAGGGTGGGTCATCTACGGTGAAGTCGAACAGTTACTGGAAGAACGTTTCCGTCCACTGGGAATCAAGATGGGGACCAAGTGCTTATAAGCAGTGTTTGCCGGCTGCTAGTGTGTGCTCGTCGTCGGGAGCTGAGTGCTCGTTGTCATGCTAGAAATGTACTAGTGAGCTGTGTGCTCGTAAGCTGTTTGCTGTATGTTAGTCTTGCGGGCTCCATAAGGGAGTCAGGCTAGACTGTCGACATGTCTTGTCTAAGATGTAAATAATGTAAGTAAATCCTATTCACCGAGTTCCTCTCTACAACCGCCAACTCCTTCAAATGGTGCCAGCAGCGAGATTGTCCGACGGCTCCTACATCTGGTTGACAGCGGTAGGATCGTCCGACGAATCTAATATCTGGTTGGCAGCGGTGGGATCAGCCTACGGCTCCTAGATCGGCATACGGCTCGTAAATCAGCCTACTACTCGGGAGACAGCAACGGCAGCTGACGGACGTTGGCACATGGTGACTGACCGGTATCCTGATCAAGTTGGAGGCGACTTGAGATTGACCACCTCTTGCAACTGACTGGGTACGGTGGAGAAGCACTGGTGATATGGTGCTGCTTCAGTGGGTAAGCGTTTGGTTTTGGCTGTAAGATTTACCAGGCTTCAATTTCTGTTTTTGGATTTGATTCGCTGGGGATCTTTTACTTGCATTTTGATTTGCGTGGGTATCGCAGCAAGTACTATGTGACAGCAGAGCCAAAGCTTAAAGTAGTGACCATGGTCCTAATGTGTTTGACGGGAGCTGACCTGTTGTGGTTGTGTGAAGAGCTTGAGGTAGACGTAGAGAAGGACTTGATGGAAGCAGAAATTCGGAAAACCATTCTCGCAAGTAGCAATGATTTGAAACTAACCGAAAACCTATGTAACCGAAGTTTAAGCAAAATACAGGAACAGAAATCAATTAAGCAAGAATGCCAAAAGCGCGAGCAAAAACGCCAAGAGCGTGAGCAAAAAAGGCAGGAGGTTGAAAAAGAAATTGCAGCAGTAAAGAAACAGATACAGGATTTGCAGCAGCTAAACACAGGAAGTCAACAGCAGCTTGAGAAATCTGTAGGCTGGACGCAGCGAAAGTGTGAGGAAGTAGATTGCAGATTTTCGTCGAAAGCCGAGAAAAGTAGGTAGTAGTACCTGTGAGAGTAGCAGCACGTTCACAGGTGAACTCAAAGTTCTAGCAGCTAACGATGCCTTAGTGGCAACAGAGGCCGTTAAAGGCCAGAGTGAGAGCGACGAGGTGCTGTGCCAACAGAGGACTGTAGAGACAGCTAGGCCAGCTGTGAACAAATTGGCACAGTTACCGCGCGTGTGCGTCGCATCTCATGGTAGCAAGGTACAGAATACTGCGGACTTGACAGACAAGAGCACCCATGTCGAGTCAGATCTGCGTGCCGAAGTGATGTGCGAGCTGGACGATGCAGTTGAGAGTAGTTCTCAGGATGGCGAGCTCCGTAGCTCAAGAGAAGACAACTGCATTGTTCAGGGATCGGTACGGCTCTCCGCCAGTCTAGTTAGCCAAGAGAGGGGTGATTTAGTTATTAATCACTCAGACTGTGCGGGTAAGAGACCGATCCGGGCCGACGAAATGTGTAACGGCCAGCATGAGGTGCGAGAAGACGGCATGAAAGGAAATGCAATGAGAAAGCGCCGTAAAAAGAAGCGCAGTAAAGACCGAAAGACCCAAAAGGGCAGGGCGCGAGGAAAAGAAAAGTGCGGTCGTCACTGACGACGTGTGCGCATCAAGCACGTCCGAGCCACAGGTCAAAAAGAGACCGTGAAGCATGTTCTGCGCGGATGCGGACAAAGGGCACGGGGCAGTTAAATTCCTTGTCGTTCCGTCGTTCTTTTCGAAGCTCAGCGTTTAGTACAAAGAAGCGCAAGGTGGCAAGACGAGACCGGGTGGGGAGTAGTGACGCGGTCACTCGAGTTTGTGAGGAAAGAGGGGCGCCAGGACGCAAATCGGCATTAAACTGTAACGTCTTGGGGGAGCTGACAGTGAGTCGGCCCTTTCGTTGTTCCTCGGTAGCCAGAATAGCTTTCGAACCACGACCACCTCGGGTACGGCTCAAAGTATGAGTCAGACAATAGCATTTGGAACGGGAGGCCAAGAGAGCTTCCGTAGAAGTAAAACATTGTTTTGTTTTATTTTTTGAGCATCGAATAATTTTCGCGATTTAAGTTTCTTTCAGTATGTAAGGTATGAGCTTTGTGTTTTGTTCGAGAAGCTCCGAGAGTTGAAAGACGCGTTTTAAGGAAACCTGTAGTCTTGCGAAATATTCATTAATGAGTACATAGGCTTTTTTTTTTTGTGTGCGAGTAACCTGAGTAAAGGTTATCGTTGAGAGGCCTATCGTAACGCACGTGTGTGTTAGTTAACCTTTTTTATGTTTTTTTTATTTTCTAAGGTTAAGCGCGTAGGTATTCAGTAAGTGCGTGATTTGCACTGAGAAGAGTTCTTAGGTCCCTTAGCGCGTGTCCTGTGCGGACGGAAGGAAGCAGAAGGTTTATGACTGGGTTGCTCGTGTGTGTCGAGGGCAGCCGTATTCTGACTTCTCTAGTACGCGTGCGGTAGAGCTAGTTAGTAAAAGACATTTGTTCAAAGGTTCCTCTGTGTTGTAAGTTACGCAAGTTTGGTTGTTTGTTTAAGGAACATGTCCTGTGTGGATTAAATGAACAAATGTGAGTAAGCGTCGCAAGTACGCGTTTGGAATAGAGACCACAAAGCTAGCGCGATTGTATTTACATACCTGTGGAGTTGGCCAGACGGTTCAGTGGCAGCAGTACATGAGATAAGTACGCCACTGTGATAAGATAAGAACAGGCTGTTCGGGAAGTTTGGCTGCTTAAGTTATGTTTGGGTACTGGTGTTTGAGAGCCTTCGGTTTAATTCTGCGTAAACCTTTGCTCTTGTGCAGCGCGACGGTCGGGTGTGGTCGAACTCAAGAGGAACGTGAACGCTCGCTTTGGCGGCACAAAATTTTGGGGCAAAATTTGGGGTTCCCAGTTGAGTGACTTGCGTTGAAAGTTTGATAGGAAGCCTGGTGGGTTAACAGCTAATTCCGGGCGTTTGAACGCTGAGCGCTATTGTGTTGCCGGGTTGACTTTTCTGTGCCGGTTGTTGTGAGATGGTTGAAGGCATTCCAAGTACGCAGGGGTTGCAGAGAGCAAAGCCATCGTCTTGCTCGCCAGCCATTCTTTTCCTGCCCAGCGGTTGCCAGCACTGGCCAGGCGAGATTTTCCGGGCCATGGAGGAGCTGTTAAGAATGGCCGTACGGGGTGACAACGTGCCAGCTTTCAGCCCGCTGCACGTGTTCCAATCCAATCAGACGGGGCGCACTTCAGAGAACTGCAAATAACCGGCAGCCACGTGGCGCGGGGTCAGCTCAGGAATGTGGTACCTGGCTGCACCACCCGGGACAGAGCAGAGTTCTATGAAACCCCTCTGACGTCGGCTCTGGACCATTACACCTGTGTGTGTGTGCAACACGAGTATGTGAGCCCTCCTCCTCCAAAAGGGTGGGTCATCTACGGTGACATCAAACGATGACTGGACGAACGTTTCCGTCCACTGGGAATCAAGGGGGGGACCAAGTGCTTATAAGCAGCGTTTGCCGGCTGCTAGTGTGTGCTTGTCGTCGGGAGCTGAGTGCTTGTTGTCATGCTAGAAATGTACTAGTGAGCTGTGTGCTCGTAAGCTGTTTGCTGTATGTTAGTCTTGCGGGCTCCATATGGGAGTCACGCTAGACTGTCGACATGTCTTGTCTAAGATGTAAATAATGTAAATAAATCCTGTTCACCGAGTTCCTCTCTACGACCGTGAACTCCTTCAAATGGTGGCAGCGGCGAGATCGTTTGACGACTCCTACATCTGGTTGACAGCGGTAGGATTGTCCGACGAATCTAATAGTGGGGAGGCCAGTGCCACTCCTCACTACCTTCCTCCATCTGGCTGCTGATTCTGTTGACTTGTTTAACTGTTTAAAGGGGGACACGGATTTGAAAAACTGAAAATTGCAACAAAAAAAATTGATTTTTGGGAACTACTTGTTTCGGTATCTGTAATGCCTGATCTACACCGTATCAAAACGATTTGCCCCAAAACGTACCCTAAGTGTCTGAAAAAAATTATTTTGTCAGTGCAGATGGTGAGAAACAGGCGCAAAATTGCGCAGAAACACTGGAGTTCACAGAACTATTTCTCGTCTTTCCAGCCGCTGAGCGCGGCCATCTCGGTATCCTTCGAAAGCTCGAAGTTCCGCCTTTCAGTGCCCTGCATCCTCGCAGACGAGTTTCTTTGTTCATCGTATTACGAACGTAAGCGACTAATCGACCTTCTGTAAAAAAAAAGTTTGAAACTGAACACGCGTCCAGAAAAGCGAAGTGCAAGCCGCTGTCTCTACATCCTATGGCAAGAAAGGGGAGGCGGTTATCCCAAGGCTCAGATGAGCCGACAAGATCGTGCCTGAGATAAGTCGCTGTGTCGTGCAATCTCATACCACATAGGCAATAACACAGGAGCTCTCTGTCCTCACGTGTAGGTTTACTTTGGAGACCGCAGACGATGTGCCGATGCCTATTCCCGTTTCCTCTCGTGCGTATGCAGGTTCGTGTTGGTGCATTCCAGGTTCTGTTATGAGCCTGTACGTGTGCCTAATGTCTACATCACTGGAAGAATTCTGCAGTTTTAATTATATTGTAATTATTATTTCCCGCTTTTGAATCTTCAAATTTATATTTTACCAGCTTCTTTTTGTTTTTTTTTCTCGAGTATAGCGTTCTTAAAGTCTCAAATTTTGGGATCAGCACTGTGTTCCTTCTACTCATTCAATTCTCGTCATCCTTTTTTTTCCCTAAATGCAGGCAAGTCTGAGAGTGCATAGAAACTGTGACATAGTGTCTTAGGGCACTTAAATATTTTGAAATGCTGAAGAAATCACCAAGAAAGATTGACATTCTTAAAGCTGCAACTTTAGAATTTAGTACCTTTGGCTAAAGTAAAGATACAAACATCCAAATGACAACTTGAAGTATTTGAACATCTAGGAACATACCTGCTTCATTTTAGCTATGTTGTTGCAGTACATTTTTTTTTTTGCAAATTACATCCTGAGTTTTTAACAAAAGAAGCATTGTAACTGCTTTTTGTTATTGACTTCAGAAAAAGTCTAATTGCATATTTATAAGCAGCCCACAAGATTGGATGTGTCTAGAGCAAGTATCAAAAATGGTTGTTCTGGATGCCATGTCCCCTCATATTTAATGCTGTTTGTTTCTTGTACTTCTCTGAAAACACAAATTTTGGTCTCCATGTAATATTCAAGCCTCGATATCTCAACACCAAGAACAGAGAGAACTCAACTTTTTTTTTTACAAAACGGAGCCCAATGTGTACTCTATGCAGTATAGCAAGCACATTTTTTGTTTTCACTTTGGAAATTAATTATTTTGCTACAACTTCTGCCACATAGTGCCATATTTTGTGGGCTTGTATTTAATGGGCTGTATAATATCTATTAAGGGTCAAATAAAGAATGTGCTTGCTATCTTTCATTCCTTAGTCTTTATGCTATCTAAACGTGCCTTACAAATCCTTTTTATTGTGCCATTTATTTTCCATTGTGGCCTTAAACAGTGGAGTGAAATGTTAGTTATCATAGGAACTAATTGACAAACAAAACTAAAAGCATAGTTGAAATCAGCACAAAAATCTTAATAGGACTAGAAAGTTTCATTAATATTGATGAAAAAGAGGATAACATTATTTCAATAACAGTGTCCCCCTTAAAGGGGCACTAAAGGTTACTATTAAGTCAACGCGGACTGTTGAAATACCATCCCAGAAACCTCGAAACGCTTGTTTCGTGCCAAGGAGAGACTTATTTTAAGAGAAAATGCGTTCTGAAGCGTCCGCGTAACTTTAGCGCAGTTCAAATCGCCCGCCCTCTGATTGAGGAGTACTGACATCATGGTCTCATAGTGACGTTGCGCCATCGGTGAGTAGAACGGCGTCCGCAGACGGCGCTACGGCTTTTCTGCGCAAAACTCAAACGCGCGGCCAGAAACAGAGCCAAGAGAGAGCCGACAGCAGAGCGAAAGCGGGAGTATGGTGGCTAGTGGAAGGAGAAACGCGCAACCATGGGGCTCTTGCATTGCCCAGGGGGCGCTGCGAGAAAGGTGCTAAAAAGCGCCCTCTGTCCTAAAATGGGTCGTACCAAGCTCGGTCGTCTGCTTCGGAGAGCACGTTTACAATATGGACCCGCCACTTTCGGTTGTGTTGTAGCACGACCTGCTGCGTATATCGGGCGCCGAAGATTTTTTTCAGAGGTGGCACGCTGCGTAAAGGCAACAACTTGTGCAGTGCCGAATATGTGTACGCCGTTCAAGAATTAGGCGGCGAAGTTTTAGCACGGTGTCAATCGCAAGTGAAGCGAGTCGCGTACGAAGTGGAACTACAGGTAAGGTTTGCACGCTAGCTGCTAGATTCAGGCGCACAAACGCGAGGAAATGCGTGCTATAAATGAATCCACAGCAGCGATAAGCAGACATCATGTGTACGGAACTGCTCGAGCACACGACGGTATGCGCCGCGATGTACGAACTGCTCGAGCGCACGATCGTAGGCGCTGCGACGGCAGCGGTCTTTCGACATGCCGCCAAACGGTGGGCCTCCTGCAATCTTTGTTGACTGCATGCCGCTAAACTGATGCAATGGATATGAGCTCGCACGTGCGTGCGAATCGCGCTGTAGCGCGAGCTTGTGCGCTGCTCGCTTGATGTAGCTTTTAATGACAGCGCTCGAACATCGATGTGCTGCAATCAATACTGCCTTGCTGCGCTGCCTCAACGTGCTGGCTTGAGATCAAGGATGAGCGCATTTAACTCTCTTAACCTGTGCTGCTCGTAGTGGAGTAGTGAATTGTCATCGAATGAGCCCGACCATTTGTGCTCATTTGCACACACTTCACCACTTCGCATCGGTCGAATTGTTAATTGTCGCTGTGGCCGGGTCTCGAATCGTGAATTACCAGCCATGCCTGCTGCTATGTCGGTCTGCTGTCGGGACTGTAGGTGCAAATGACCGAAATTTCGAACGCAAATAATCAAGCAAGTTTCAATACAGGCGAAGCAGTCAGCATGGCACGAAGTTTTGCTTACTCAGCGCGACGAACTGCAGCTATGCAGTGCGCCCGACACTCCACTTCGTGAGGCCTTGAAGGAAAACGGTAGAATCTGATGTTGGGATTCAGGCCTTCGTGTTCATGGCAGCCCACGACGCAGAAGTAATGACGGTGACGCCTTCTCGAGGCTGGGCTAGGTCTCTCCGGATCGGCATCACCGATTCCTTCTGCTCCCAGCATTACGTCCCATGGCACACGGAGAGTCCGTTTTCGTTAAACTATAGGCTGTGGCGAGCTCGCAGCGTGGTCGGCGTGCGAGCCTTTTCGCACTCGCAACAGGGCATAAAAAAGTGCGAATCGACGCAAAACTCGGCCTAGAAACGTGCTTCGCCACAGCCAGGGCTCAATACGACCCAAGCTGGTACGACCCAGATGTCGTTTCCCACACCGCCACCAGGCGCCGCTACTATACCTCAAACTCTAGCGCAAGACGCCCATAAGCTGGTACTTCATTCTATGACGCAAACTTCGACGCTTGTTGCAATGGACCCTGACACTGACAGATTGGCTCGCGATGTTGGGCTCAACTTCAGCGATTTGAGCACTGACGAGCGCGACCTGCTGCTGAGGGCTCGCGCTGCCGGCGTCGTTGCATACTACGACGGCAGCCTCGACACCGGCTCTGCGGAGCGGGAAAGCAACGGGGCCTTCCCACGACATCACATGGATGTGGCATTCTCGCTGCTTGTTCCAAATGAAAGTTTCGCGAGCCAGCAGAACCCTCACAGCACGACGCGATAACCAAACTACTGAAACTCCAAAGCGTGCGCGGCGCAGAGTCCAGCGCGCAGAGTCGAGCGAAAACGAAACCTTACGAACACCCATATTACTGATGGGTCGCGTCAAAATGTTATTTTTTCTTAGAATAGAATAGACGTAGACAAGTAGCATTTTTTTCCGTCTTATAATCGAATGAAATGATATTTTTAATACGAGTACTTGCGTATTAGTAACACAAATTATGAGAAGTGCTTTCGTCATTGGGCTAGTACTGGAATGTCGCTGGGGGGTCTCAAGTCGTGTCATGCATTTACCTCAATTTCTCGGTTACTAAAGCTCTGTTCGCGATTATATTGACACCTTAGACGTTCTAGAACATTGCTCTACCGCTTTAACTTGAGTTTCTGGTAACCTTTAGTGTCCCTTTAACTTTGTTTCCTGTGCTCTCCGATTGCGTGTAACAAGCTGTGTCTGTCGGCGTTCAAGAATGGCAGTGCTATAACAACTGCAAAGAGCAGTCGTGGATGGCAAGGGACACGCGAACTCCACCGAGGCATCACATTGGTGGCCCCCAAAGGGGCCTCTTAAACAATGCAAGTAGGTTGCCGTGACGGCCTCCTAGCTTCAGAAATCCAGAAAGAAAGGCTGGGGTGAGATTGCCACAAGGCATTTCGCCACGTACTACTCACAGGCTTGCATGAAAAAAGCCTCATGTCTGTCAGCCTTGCCAATGCTTGCATTACGCTAGGCTTGCTGGCATCCTTTTCCATGGCGTCTAGGTGCTCCACATAGTGCAGCGGAAGGTTCCTCACGAAAACGAAGCCCTGGAGGGACCGAATCATCTGCATGGTCATTTACGAGGACAACATTGAAGCAGCCTGCACCACCGCGTCATCGCTGCCGTTGTCGCTGTCGCTATCTGATGCAAGCACGTTTGCGACGATTGCCTCATCGGTTAGAAGTTCTGATGTATCTAATGCGTCGTCCACATGCAGAAGCTCTTAAGGCCCACTCACACTAGGCCGACCTGACACCGATTTCGGTCTGCCAGCTGTCGGTGACAGTGTTTTTTACATTCGTGTTGGCGCCTCTGTCACACTGTACCGATGCCGAGCTCTCCGCCGACCATCGGCAGATTGTCAGCGTTGGTATAGTGTGACAGAGGTGCTGACACGATGGAAAAAACGCTGTTGCCAACAGTCGGCAAACTGAAATAGGTGTCAGGTTGGCCTAGTGTGAGTGGGCCCTTAGAGTTCTGAAGCATCCTCGTTGTCTGTGGAGCAAAGGTCAGGCATCACTTCGTCGGTGGGAGCTTCGCAGGCTTCGTGTAAGTCACTGCTGCCTTGGACAAAGCGAGCTTTCTAAAGCAGTTCCGCACCGTAGAAGCACTTACTTCATACCATGCACCAAAGATAAACTGAACCGCCATCATTAGACTGATCTTCAAGTCTGGTTACTCCCTGCTTGTCCGCGTGGCCATCTCCATCAACAAGACTAACTTGTTGATGCGGATCATGCCGGCAGCCATAGGCTGCAAGCCTGCCATCGTGTTCAGCGGCAGGAAAAAAACTTCCATGCTTGGAGCTTAGGCATGGAGTGGTGGGCATTGCAATTATCTAGGATGAGCACCACCTTCCTCTTAAGTGGCTCGATATGTTGATGAACTCCAGGAGCCATTCATGAAGTTCTCACATTATCCATGCTTTGCAGTTGTGACGATAGCGCACTGGTATCCTGGCAGCAGTGGGCATTTTTTTATTTCCCTGTTACAAATGCAGGCCACTTGTCGCTCCTGTCCATGTTGGTGCACAAAAACGCAATGAGGCGCAGCTTGCTGTTTTTGCCACTCTTGCATTTGCCTCTTTTGAGTGCCTACATCTTGACGGCAACATCTCGAAGAACAGTCCTATTTTGTTGCCATTATACATTTCAGTCACGTTAATTTGAACTTTCGGTTTATTCGACCACTGTGCTCTCGTCAAAGTTATACATATTCCAGTGGGCGAAAACGCCTGGTAATTCGAATGCGCAAGCATTTGCGATGGTTAATTCGAACATACTGCACTCAGAGAATGCTCTCAGCAGTGTGCCAAATCATGCGGCGGCGGCGCTTCCGACCAGCAGATCCGCTGGTAGCCGTAGGCCCACTGTGGCAACGCTAGGCCTAGCTATTTCGACGTTCGTTACCAAGTTTCTTGCTGTTCGGTGCTTTGTTTTTCATTAAAACAATGCGCCACTGTTAGCAATGGCACAAACTCCATCTTCGTAATCCTCGCCAATGGCTTCGAAGCGCAGAGAGCATGGCGCGTTGCATAACGCCGTTTCCCGAAAGTCAGCTTCGCCCCGGTACAGCAATGTTATGCGGTGAAGCATACCAAAAGTTAGAAAGAGCAATTGTCATGGGTCATGGTATGCTTCCTTTAAATATGCATACATGCACCTGCCGTCTCCTATCTCAGTATGAGCACAGATACTCCTAATGAGTGTACTGGCAGGCTTTGAGAGCTATTTCGGACGTGCCTTTGATGATTTGAGCTCTTCTGGGCAGTAAAAGGTATGCATTCATTTTTTCAGACAGCCCGATTTTTCGAACGTTTTTACGGCCCCTAGGGAGGCCGAAAAAATCTTACGTTGACTGTAATTTATTAATATGTGTGTATAAATCTTATGGAACTTACCACTCATGTGTTAGTACATATGCGCCACTGCAGGTAAGTGCTTCATTCAATTAGCTTCCTTTAATTTGAACTTCTTTTAATTCGAACACATTTTTGGGCCCCTTTGACTTCGAGTTATCAAGATTCGACTGTATATGTCAGTGTCAACGTATTTGCCGATGGTGCAGGGCAGTATTTCCTCCACGCCCTTCTGCTTTGCCTCCACGTCAAGTGAAGCTCCCTCGCCGGGGATGGCTTTGTAAGCAATGCTGTGCCTCTCTTTGAAGTGCTGTACCCAGCCGCCACCTGGCTGGAAGTTGTCAGCCCTGAGTGATGATGATGATGTGCTTTCAGTTGGAACAAAAGGGTATTTATGATAGAAAACTAGAACTTTAGCGTTGCCATGGGCTTCTCCTTTGCCCCCTCGTGTCTGCTCTCATGAACCAGTATTAAATGTCCTCCTTGAAGTCAGGTGGCGCTAGTTGTCCATAGTTGATGCGCTCTCTAACACACCTGGGCTCCTAAATTACGTATCTTCGCATTACGCTAAGCTATCACGAAATCTTAGAACTGACACTGTGGCTTTCTTTGTCTGGGCCGGTCATAGGCTACTATTGGGGCTTGAGTAGCTTGGGTGGTGCTGTCTTGCAGTTGTGTTCCATGTTTTCTCATGGAAGCACTTTAACTGCGTTGTGGTAGTCAACCTTGTTTCTGTGCCATTATTCTTCATTCTGGTAATAGTGAATGTTTTCTTGTTATGATGAGTCATTGTGTATGGTCCATCATACAAAGGATCAAACTTCCCAGCTTTTGCGGAAGTCTCATACCATACTTGAACGGCCATTTCATATGGTGCTGATGGGTGCTTTTTGACCTTCTTGGCCTTAATGTCACTTAGGTAGACTCTTATATTGTCAGACGCTTCTTCCCTGGCCGTGTCAATGTCTTCTTAGGGCTTTTCAATGTCTACTTCCAGTTGGTTGTCAATTATTCTTCGAGGTGTATAATTTAAACAACAGTTCTAAAGGTGAAGTCTTGAGTCCAGCGTGGAGCTTTGTGTAGACTTCGAACATTGTTTTGGCAAGGTATTCACTCCAGTGGTCGACGTCTCCATTGACATTTTTGTGCAAAGGCGGGAGAATTCGACCATTTGCTCTCTCTCAACAAGTCCGTTGGTCCATGGTGCATATGGCACGGTGAAGATGTGTTCAATGTGATGATGCTGGAAGTAGTCATTAGTTGTCTTTGACGTGAACGCACTGTCATTATCACTGATTATGGTTCTTGGAATGCCAAATATCATGCCAAATGCCAAATATCAGTGATTTCTTTCTCAATGAATTGGATCACGTGTGATGCACACTTGCTTGCTACTGCACATGCCACAATGAATCTTGTTGCAGCGTCTACAGCCGTTATGAAGTACTTGTTCTCAGTGGCTGCGTTGATCGGCCCTACGTAGTTGATGGCTACTGCATGGAAGGGTGTTCAAGGCACTTTCCTCGAATTGACTGTTCCTGGTTGTACTCCAGTAGCATGGTTGTGCTGTTGACATGTGTGGCATTCTCTCACATATTGCGCAATGTCTTTGTCTGTATTCTGCAGTAATACCATTTGGACAGCTTGGACTTTGTTTGCAGGGCATCTCCGTGACCTGCACAATCGTGGTGACTCTATTACAGCAGACTGAAGTGATTTGGGCACCACGACATGTTGTATTGTCTTGTCGTGTTGGGTTGCACTGTGCATTAGCATGTCGTTGACTATCTGGTAACATTTCCCAGCTTTGCTTTGTGGTACCATTTCACCAGCGGTCTCGATGTGTGCAATAATGGCCACCAGTTCTGCATATTTGCGCTGGGCTTCACAAAGGCAAGAATCATTTTGCTTTCAGCATGTACTCTGCATTGACGATTTTTGATAGTGCATCTGCTACTGTATTTGTCTTGCCAGACATGTGACGTACAGTGATATGGTATGGGGATAGGTCTAAAACCATGTGCAAATCGCCTGTTGAAGTTATTTTTCGACATAATGTGTTGTACAGCCCAATTGTCCGTAATGAGCTCGAAGTGTTCTAGTCCTTGGAGGTAAAGATGGAGAAATTCTGTTAATGCCCAGTGAGCTGCAGTTGCCTCAAGTTCTATCGAGTGTTTGTGGCTATCACTCTAGGTGACCTTTTTGCTTGTATATTCGACTATGTACTCGTGTGGTGTCACCGTTTGTTTGAGTAAGGATTGTTCCAAGCGCCGTGTGGGAAACGTCAACATATACTTGTGTCGATAGACTTGGGTTGAATGTTGCCAGGATAGGTGCCTTGGTTAGTCGTTCCTTTAGTGTGTCTATGGCAACTTGGCATTCAGGTGTCCACTGAACAATGGTGTCTTTCTTCGTGAGAAGTGTCGGTGGTCTAGGGTTTTTTGAGAAATCTTTTATGTATTTGTGGTAATATGACACAAGTCCAAGGAATAACTTCACCTCGCTTTTTGTTTGCGGCACAGTATAGTTCGTTATCGCTGCAATGCGCTGTGGATCGATCGTCACTCCTTCTTGTGATATCAAGAATCCAAGGAATGGTATCTGTTTTTCCGCAAACATACACTTACTGTATACAACACGCAGTCCTAGGTCCTGAAGAGCCTTCAGTACCTTATCAAGCACTTCAATGTGTTCCTCAACAGTGTCTGTGAAGTTGCACACATCGTCTATGTAGACAACCATGTGACCGTTGTCAATGAGCTCTCGAAGACCTTCATTGATGACACTCTGCATTGCTGCAGGAGCGGTGCATAGGCCAAAGAGCATTCGTAATGGTTCGAAGTGTCTATCTTCTGTTATGAAAGCGGCTTTAGAAATTTCTTCTTCAGGTAAGGGTATGTTCAGGAAGGCTTTCTTAATTTCAAGCTTTGACAGACATTGCGATCCTACAACTTTTCGAACAAGTGTCAACTTTTGGCATGGGGTAGGCTCGCTTGACTGTTTTTGCATTTAAGAATCGGTAGTCTACACACAGTCGTTTTGGTATAGTGTCCTGGTGCAGTTAGTCAACGAAAATTACTGGGGAGGCATAGGCAGATTTTGATGGGCGGATTGTACCTTTTTTAATCCACTCTTGTATTTCTTGCCAGATGAACCTCTTGTTGCCGTCACTTGTGCTGTAGGGCTACACCCTAACCGGTTTCTGGTCGGTGAGCTCAATTGTGTGTTCGACGTGTGTGCACAGACCCATGCCATTGTTAGGGTGGGTGTAGACATTAATATTGTTCAGCAGAGAAGCCTTCAACATTTTTGTTTGACTCTCCTTGAAGTCAACAGGAACAGGTTTATGTATAATCAGTTGGGCAATTTCTTCTGCTGAAAGTAGTGTGGGTGCTTCCCATGTGAACATTGTCTTCACGTCAATGGCTCTCCACACTTCAATGAACTCTTGCCTCACTGCAAACTTGCTTCGGGATCTCGATGCTTTCATGCTTTGCGAGGTTGTCTAGGCTTGTAAGTTCTGTTACAAAGTTTGACATCGAGGGCTGTGGTTCCAGAGTATTCCTTGTCAGTTCGTATGAATCCCTTTCTTTCCATTTCAGAATATATTCGATTGTGTGGATGCCATTGTCAGTGCGCTCAGTGTATTCAAGTGGAATGGCTTGTCGCTAGTGAAGGTCTACCATGACCTCATACAGAAGGTTCTTGATTACCTTTGCTTCCGCTGTTGTGCAAGCGCCACCAATAGCAATCCTTGCTTGAGTCACGTCAGTAGGATTGCATGAGTTGCCAAATGGACTGCCCAATACACAGTTCACTTTCGTAGCAACCTCAAAGTTGTGGTTTTGTGCAAACTGTTCGTCAATTAATGTTACCACAGAGCCTGTGTCCCATAGTGGATGTGACATGATGCTGTTTACATTGGCTTGTAGTATGATTTTGTGCCCATCTGAGTCTGGGATAGCAACACTGTTGATGCTTTGTGGTGTGCTTTTCGCTTGACATCGTCTCGCGGCTGCTGCTTTTTTGTCTTCCATGCATGTGTCTTGATCAGGGCAGTCTATCGCTCTGTGTCCCTCCTTTTTGCAACAGGCACACGTGTTGGCCGGTAGACATGTGTATTTTGGCGTCGTAGTGTTTGCAGAGTCTGTTGTATTTTTCTCGGTCGGCTTCGGAGTTTTGCTGGGTGTTGGAGGTTTTCTGTGGTCGTTCAGCCCAACATCTCGGCAGTCTAGCTGTTGCATGTAATGCAAGAACTCGCTGATGGTTCCACATCGGAGATCAATGGCGGAGATAAATCATTGGCTTTTTTTCTTGCCAAGGATTTGGAAACTCTTGTCGGGAAGCTACCCACTAAGTTTTTGAAATGTTCGGTCCTGTCTGCTAAAGGAATCATGAGCCTACTGAAAGTTGACATTGAGAATACAGAGAATCACAAACCGCTTGAAAAGGTGGATATTGGGCACAAAGCACAGCAAATAGTGAAAAATTCCAAAGTGAGCCCAAAGGATGTGTTCCAGTTTCAGATTGAATGTAAACAGTTCTTGATCAGTACAACAAAAAAGGTCCTAGAGAGAAGCCCTTTGCGGTTTCCTTTAGTTAAGGGTTTATCCTCTCTGGACCCTCGACGCATGTCTGCAGAGCCAGACGAATGCCTTGCAGGCATTAGAAAAGTGTTGGACACGCTTATCACTGCGGGTAGAACGTCGGATCACCTGCAGGTCTGGCTGAGTACACAGAACTCTTGGAGGAACAAAAATACCAGCTTCGACAATTTGACAAGGGTAGAGATAGATTGGATGAGTTTTACCCTGAGCTCATGAAGTTGAGTCCATTGTACACCAAGTTGCGGATGGTTGTTAAGCATTTGATTGTCCCCAGCCATGGCCAGACTACTGTTGAACGAGGATTCAGTGCGAATAGACAGGTCTGTTTAGAGAACCTGAAGGACCTGTCATATGTTTCACAGCAGTTTGTGTGTGATGCGTTTGACAAAGCTGGTGATATTTTAAATATTCTGATCACCAAAGAACTAGGATTGCAGTGTCAGCAGCAAGGAGTAAGTACGGTGCGTACTTGGAAGCTACAAAGCAGGGAACAAGACTCTTCATTGAAGAAGAGATTGACTCAATCGAAAAGGAGGAGAAAGAAGCTTGAATGAAAAGTTGCCGATCTCATGGCTTCAGCAGATGCCTATACTGAAAAGGCAGAAGCAGAAACTGATTTGACACACATTGTGAAATCAAACAGCCTCAGAAAGACTGCAAAAGCCAAGACTGATGATCTCAACTCTATGAAGCACCAAATTCAGCAGAAGCTACTCGCGCTCTCCTGATGTTCCAACAAGGTTGCTCGGCAAGTGAGGTTTTTTCGCTTTTGTGAAATAAAGCAGTATTGGACAAAACTGCGCAAGGGTCGAGTGCAATATTAACACTTCTTCAAGGCTACTACTTTTTCTTGTATGCATGCAATATACATAATTTTTCATGTTCTCATTGTGTAATAAAAATGTCCCGACTTTCTTGCAGCATTGTTTTTTGAAGCGATCAGGCTCATTGCACTGTCAACTTGATTTCCCATTTTTAACTTTTTCTTCACGACCCGCTGTGGTTGCTCAGTGGCTATGGTGTTGGGCTGTTGAGCACGAAGTTGTGGGATCTAATCCCATCACGGTGGCAGCATTTCGATGGGGGCGAAATGGGGAAACACTTGTGTACTTAAATTTAGGTGCACGTTAAAGAACCCCAGATGGTCTGAATTACCGGAGTCCCCCACTACGGCGTGCCTCATAATCAGATTGTGGTTTTGGCACGTAAAATCCCATAATTCAATTACTTTTTTCTTTGCGAGCAAAAATAATTTTTTTAAAATATTCTTTTGTAGTAAGTGTAACCTGCACTAACTACAAATATTTTTTCTTGCCCTCCTGCCGTACTCTAATCTTTGTTTTTGCTTTACTTAAGTCTGTGATCTGTTGCCCTTTTCCCTTTTGTCAATTGTGTGAATGTTTTTAAACCGAATAACATTTTTTGAAGAACTTCTACATATAGTATGAACCGAAGCACTCTAATAGATGGCCTTGAAATTCTCCATGGGTTGCTTGAAATTCCTTAAAAATCTTTGAATTTCCTTCTTTTCAACCTGTGTTGTCGCTACCCTTCATATACTGCAATTCCAAAGTGTGTGATAGCCAGAACCACTTGAGCGACTGTTACCCATACAAATATGGCGATGCACACTCGTATGTATTAGTTGTTTTATCTTGTTTGTCATCCAATTTATGCTGTCATCCAATTTATACTTAAGTCTGTGATCTGTCGCCCTTTTGTCTTTCGCCTTCTTCCTTTCCTTTTGTCAATTGTGTGAATGTTTTTAAACCGAATAACATTTTTTGAAGAACTTCTACATATAGTATGAGCCGAAGCACTCTAATAGATGGCCTTGAAATTCTCCATGGGTTGCTTGAAATTCCTTGAAAATCTTTGAATTTCTTTCTTTTCAACCTGTGTTGTCTCTACCCTTCATATGCTGCTATTCCAAAGTGTGTGATAGCCAGAACCACTTGAGCGAGTGTTACCCAGACAGACAAATATGGCGATGCAGACTCGTATGTATTAGTTGTTTTATCTTGTTTGTCATCCAATTTATGCTTTTAGTACATGCCAGCAGTACAGACAGTGCCAAATTTTTATACAGTATTGTACTTTATGTGATTAAAGTCCAGTGTAAGCTGCTGATGTTCTTGATGCATGCCGTGTCAGAAATGTGACGGGCCACGTTTGTGTGACTGTGTTTGGTTTCTCAGATATGAATTTTGCCGAATCCTATTGTTAAGAAAAATGGAATCTGAAGCAAATATTATCCAATTCACCCATACAAACTAATCCGCTTTGTGGACAGTGTGCTTTGAATATCTGTATTTGATGATTCCATTTATTTTAGCTGTGACTCTTCCATTGTGCTGGGAAGTTGCATTGTTATCAAGTGGTTGGTCATCAATGTTGTAGGAAAGGCAGGAACTTATTGGCTGTGGTGATCATGCTTGATTTGCCATTTGTTTCCTGTTTTAGCTATTACAACCTGGACTTGTCAGTGAGCCTGGAGCACTGCCTGAAAGGAAAAGTTGTTGTGGAATACCCAACTTTCACGGTCGTTCTCACAGAGGACTTGTCGCAGTTCAACCTCATCAGTCCAGGTTAGTGAGCTTGACATTCATACTGAGTCGATGCAGTTCTGTTAGTGGCTGCCATACAGCTCTTGGAGTGTCTTTTGAGAAGCAGCTTCACCAGTAAAAGTGAAAGTATGGGAGACACCCTGAATGGCGCAAACTTTCTTCATGACCAGCATTTTTTCGATATTGTGCAGGTGGGACCATATCCTCACAATCGCATAGGACGCCATATGGCATCTGAAATTTTGACTGCCTTAGCAGGGATCAGGGATGTTAGTAGGTCTGAAAAATGAATCGGTGCCTAAATGAATTCTTTGTCCTTGGCTTGTCATGGCTATGCGCCCTGTCAATGGCAGTCTTACTTGCTCACTGAAGCTCATTTTGCATGTTTTTAAATTTATGTTCATTCTGAATACAGTCAAACCTTCATATATCGAACTTGCAAAATTTGTTCAATATACAGTGAACTCTCGTTAAGACAAACTCGGTTAAGCCGAATTCTCGCATATAACGAACAACATGGGAACATTGTTTGGTTTTCCATAGACTCGGAGCAAAAAAATTCTGCTTAAGATGAACCACCTCAGGTGCACTCTTCGGTTAAGACTAACATTCAGAGTGATCACCGCCACTACCAATCCTAGAAGCTAGGGTGCCTCGGTGTGCCGCGCCCAAGGGCGCGCGCATCGAGGCACTCTACTGGAGGCTTGCATCGCACATCACTCTTGTACAGAGGCGAAAACAAGAGGATGAAACAAAATAAGTTACAGTGATGTTTCACTTTGTGAACGCAAGTGACGTGCAAGTGTATGGGTGCCATAGCGCACATGAAGCTATCGGCCCTCGGTACGCTGTAAGGATTGGAGTCGGGCATGAATTAGATGATAGCTGGCCCATGCCATCGTCCAACTCATCCACGCTGAGGACGTTGTTGAAGTGAGAGACTTGTTCTCATCGAGACCGAGGAATATGGGTTTATTTACAGTATCATAACATAAGTTTCACAGCAAGACCTGCCACCCTCTCTTTAATGCTATAGAATTCCTGTATGTTACCAGCTATATCCTTATTAATCAGGAATTCGACTCCTAGTTCTCGTCTCTCCGCTAAGCCCAGGTAGCACAGGACGTGCCCGCTTTTTAGCACTATATATGCTTCATTTGTCCTCTTAACCTCACTGAGCCCTATTATATCCCATTTAATGCCCGCTAATTCCTCCAATAGCACTGCTAGACTCGCCTCACTAGATAACATTCTAGCGTTAAACTTTGCCAGGTTCAGATTCCAATGGCGGCCTGTCCGGATCCAGAGATTTTTAGCACCCTCTGCTGCGTCACAGGTCTGACCGCCGCTGTGGTCAGTTGCTTCGCAGCCACTGGGGACTGAGGAACTTGTAATTGTTCGTAGCTCTCTTAATATGAGACGCCTCACACAAATTGTGGTACAAATGATTAACTTTAGCTTTACCCTACACGTCTACAAAATTTGTCCAAACCGTTTCAGGGGCCCTTTATGGGGGGGAGCATGAGTTATTGGAGACAGAAAAATCGTGAAAAAATTTTTCGGAAGTTTTATTTTCGGAATCTACAGCTATGTTTCCACCTGTCTGCCAAGTTTCTCGTATTTGTACTTGGTATTTTAGTCATAATAAGAACTTGTATGGCGAGTTTTGGTTGAATTTGAAAAATAATTAATTCAGAAATGTCCTTTCTTTCTTGATGCGCTGCCACCGTTCCATGCTGAATATTGTGGCCATCTTGGTCATGTTTGAAAGAGCGGCCTTCCTTCTTCTATTTGTGCCAGCACTGCTCATTTTCTTCCATTGGTTGCCACGTAATAAATAAAAAAGCAGACTATTTCTTTCCTTTTGGCTGCTTGCTATGTAACAAGACTGTGCTACTTGATTGGCAGAGCTGGCTGGTGTCGTCTGCCAGTTGAGCCGGCCTGCACGCCACCGCTGTGCTGAGACGCCATTTTGAAAAACTATGTATGGTGACCGATAATCGTGCAACAATGCTTGGCTCAGCACGGAAGTTCCTTCAGCGTAACTGATTTGCAAAGAAACAAGAAGCGATGCTTGACTATCTTAAATGACATTTGCACTTCACAACGCGTTGACGGTGATCACACTGCCTTGGTGAATGGCTACCAAAAATGGCTTTAGGCCTAGTGCATCGTCCAGCACGCGAAGCATACAGCTGCAGCACACACCACCACATGGTGATGCTACAGCTTTCCGATGTGCAATGAAAGAGTATTTCTGCTGAAAAAGAAAAACATCTGGAAACTTGCGGCATCAGCAGTGACAAAGTGGAAGCCAGACTGTTTTATTATGGCAGTGGTACAGTCGACAGCCCATTTGACGAGACGTGGATTGTCAATTTTGATTACCGTAAAAACCGGAATATATGTCAAACTTTTTTTCAAAAAAAAACATTGCGAAAAGTCGACCCTCGTCTTGTATACCGGACATTGGCGGAAAAACTACGGAAGTCTTGCAAAAATGGGCAGATGAAGTAAAGAGCCGCTTTCACCATCGCCATCAGCAGCAGCGCAGCGTGGCGACATTATGGCATCGCCAATTTGCGTTTACATTGTCACAAAGTTATTTTGGTTAAAGGCTGCTTTTTCACATTTTGTTTCAAGATGAGCGGAAGCCGATGGCAATTCACCGTCGCCTTCAAGAACAAGGCGATTGAGTGCACGAAGCCCATGGCAACCTCGCGGCACAGTGCGAATTTGGAGTATGCGAAAAGAGCATTCGGTATCGGTGGAGGCAGAAGCAGCAAACCAACAGAAAACGTCATTTCGTGGGCGGACCGCAGAGCTGGAAGACAAGTTTGCGGAGTTCGTCCGGGAGCTGCGTGTAAGATCGCTGCCTGTTACTGCCGAATCCATCCGTTTGAAAGCGGTAGAGCTCGCGCGCGCCTCTGGACTGGTCAGCGAGACGCACTCGTCATCTGACTCTAGTTCGGACGACTCTGATCAAAGGCATTGCCCTGATTCGGAGTAGCGCTTGCGCACTTCGTGCCTTTCTCTGTACTGTACACCCGGCCCATTTTTAACAGTATCGTGCGACCATCAACCTGCGTGTTTGTCAGCACCTTATCATCACGGCACAGAGCAGCGAAATAACGAAAGTAAACGCACGTGTACACATGCGCATATCGCATTTGTTCCGTCGCTCAGCGCCGTTAATAAAATGCTGACAAGCACACGGGTCGATGGCAGTGCGATACTGTTAAAAATTGGTAGGGTGCACATGCAAGCAGCATTTAAATAAATACTGTCACTGTTGTGCATGATTCGCATTTGTTTCAAGGTAAGGGTGTCTTTCGGTACATTTGCCATTAAAAAAGATTTTTGTCATTTTCAGAATTCGTTAGTTGGGGGATCGACCTATAGTTCGGTTTTTACGGTTGGTAAACTAGCATTTAGACATCAACAGGTAACTGAACTATATTTCTTGTGGTTTTAAGCATATAACTTTGCAAAAACGTGCATAACATTTGTAAGTTTTAATACATTATGTACCGTTAGTTTTTTGTACTTTTTTCAAAACAAAAATTTTTGGCTCCATGCAGTAAGAGGCCTCGATATCCCAACATCCAGAACAGATAGTACCAAAATTTCCCCATACCTACCTTTCATGCGTGAGATAGAGGCGTGATCACCGGCTCACCCTCGCACGTTTTCACTTGCACATACGGCGCGCGGTGATGGTTTTATTGCCCTTGGGCATTATATGGAACCTCACGGTGACGCCGACTGCAGAAATGCATTTGGAATGTCCATGTAATTCCCATCGCAATTAAAAAAAAAAAAGCCATGTGCTATAATCGAGTAAATAATGTTATCGGACATTGGTGAGCTACGATTATTGCTTGGAAGTCTTTTTAGGGCGGGCTGAAAATGTGTTTTCAATTGGAGTTGATGTGTGTTCAGCGCATTCACTGTTCCCTAACTCTTTCCTTACCACGGGGAAATTGGCTGTTTTTTGTATGGTTTAGTTAAGAATTTTTTGTGCAACAGCTACTAAGTTTAAAGTGTCATGCAGTACATAAAAGTGAAGGCAAATGAACGTGCTTTCGAATACTATTTATTTTAACAATATATAAAAAAAATTATTTACATAAAAAAATTCTTGAACAAAAAAAACAAGAAAATTTCAAAAAAATTTTGATTACGGAGTAATATCTCTGGCAGAAAAAAATTTTAGCGAGATTTCAAAATATACAAATTGTAGGTATATTACTAGGCAACATTTCTTCAAAAAATTACACCCATACATTAAGTACTCTTTGTGTCATGAAAAATTGCATGACGCATAGTAAAATATTCAAGTTTTTGATAGGTCCTATTTACGATTTTTTTTTTCAAGGAAAAGATACAATGGTACAATATTATACTCCAAAACGCGTGTACTAAATGCACATTGAAAAAGCACATTTCGAAAAAAAAACTGTTATAACAAAATGCGTAATAAAAATTAGCAAACACAAGCTTTAATGAAATTCACCGCAAACATTCTTAATGATTAGCTTATACTTTCTGAGCAAAAAATTCTATAAAGTTTATGACATATACAAAATAGTTAACACTCCATAGCACAATATCACAGAAAAATTGAAAGTTGCAGATCAATAACCTTTGGAGCCACAAATGTTTCATTCAGCCAGATTGGTGTGCCAGTCGCCGAAACAGTTTCTCATTGTGAAGCACAAATGCACATTGCATGTGCGACAGAACACATTCGTCTTGTGTTGAATTTTCTTTTCCTCATAGCACTTCTTACAGTTTCGGCGGACGTCCTTTCTTTCAGGCTTGTGCTGTGCAGCTGTGCGTGGTGCAGCTGGCGAGGGAGGGACATGAACTGGTGCTGTGTCCTCTAGCTCTAGGAGCTGTCCAATCAGCTCTGTCCTGAAGGCCAGCTGGTCATACCGAGAAGGCCTAGAAAGCTCGGATGCTTGGGGATGCTGCATGCGATATGCTTGAAAAATAATGTAGCTGTTCACAGCTGCGATGTCGATGCAGTGGAAGAATAACGTTTTCCACCAGCGGACGCATTTCCTCAAAACATTGTACGTGGCTATGAGTTGGTCGGATTTATCGACTCCAAGCATTCCGGCATTATATTCGTCAATGAGCTGTGGCTTTTTTATGGAGTTTTGTTGCCACTTCCCGTCCTTCTTTTCTCGCCGTTTGGCAAGCACGTGCGAGTTAGCTGTGTGTGCAGTGCTAACCATATGCACAACACGTCGATCTTTCCATTGAAGATACAATACTCCCTTGTCTCTCAGCCAACGGACGTCTCCTCTTTTAGCTCTCTTCTCCCAAGTGACGCCTTTCAGTTCTGTGGGGAATCCCCGGCGGTCTTTTCGTGTTGTGCCGCATGCTAGTGTCTTGCGTTCCAAGAGGTGCACAAGAAGAGAGGTCGAAGTATGGAAGTTGTCCATATATATAATGTACCCACGATCAAGGTACTTATCGCAAAGCTTAGTGACCACATCAAAGGCCAGCCCATTGGCACTAGGTTTTTCACGCTTCCCTGTGTACACTATGAATTGGATGGTGTAGCCGGTTTTTGGGTCCGCAAGAACCCATAATTTATAGCCCCATTTCACAACTTTGTCTCTAATGTAGTGCCGAATTCCAGACCGCACTTTGGATTTTACCATTCTTTCATCGACTGAAATTTCGCGATAAGGCTGGAACAATGACGCGGAGCAGTCGTTCATGTGCTCAAGAAGCCACGACACCTTGTCTAGCTTCTGTGCGGCAGCGCCGTTGTTTGTATTTGGGTCAGAAATATGCAGCATGGCCAGGAGCGCGGTGAAACGTCGCCTTGGCATAATGTTTGGAGGGAGGAGCCCGGAAAACAATTTTGCTGTACTCCAATACATGTGCAGCCGCGGCAGTTCCAGTACTCCCATGTACAACAGCAGGGCGATGAACCTCATCATTTCCGCTGGGGTTACCTCTTTCCAAGAACCATCCTTCTCACTGTAGGTCGGTTTCTCGATGATGTGCATCCATGCATACTTGTTAGTATTTGCACAAATAGCGTGAATGACCTCCGCCGTAAAGAAAAGGCGAAAAACATCGAGCGCTCGCGACAGCCGCTTCGGACCGCTACGGAGCATCATCCCGAGGTCGATGCCCGGAGCTCTCTGGGGTCGAAACTCCACACTTCTTTGAGCTGGTGGAAGGACATCTTGCCCAAATGAAGTGGACACTCTATAAATAAAGAAAATAATAGTTTGGACACCAACACGGCCATTGAACCGGCACTAGCTATGCATAAACAAAGCGGACGGCAAATCCGAAACTTACCTGCGGGTAACAGCTGATGTTTCCGGCTGATCGGCAGCATCTTCCGCATCTGAGCTGAACTCCGACGACGCGACATCGATGTCGGAATCATCTGTGCTCGACAAGTCCAAAATATCACTTGCAGGATCGTCGGGATCGCGCGAAACTGCGATCTTTCGAGCGCGCGCGGTTTCGGATGTCGACGCCATCGCGCCGCTCAAGTGCTCATCAACCTTTGAGCTCGCGCGCCCTTTAAAAATCGTCGCCGCGCGGTAAAAATGTGAACCATGCAGAAACAGAAACTCTACTTTGTATACAATCACCGAGACGGCGCCACAAGTCCAGGGGCGTAACGGTTTTTTTAAAATGCGCGCTCAAAAACTTCGTTCACCGGTGAACGATGCCTAATGCCGTGGTAAGGAAAGAGCTAAGCTCTGCCAGGACATACGTTGCCACTATCAGGGTCACTGTAGGGGTCAAGCACATGCGTGATGACTGGTCAAACATCTTGAAGGGGCAGCGCAATAAGACGATGACAGAAGGCAGGAAACACACAGGACAGCGCTGAACTCACAACTAACTTTATTCGAAGGCATACGCACACTTAAGTACACAACCCATCGCTACGTGCTCTCCCGTCCATGGCGTCATTAACAGTGCGCAGGCAAAAAACACGAAACACCATTTAATCTAATGCTACGTTATGAAGCGGCTTAAAAATTCAAATTCACTATCATGCAAGTTTATCGATGGCATGCTTACACAACGCGACCCTTTTTTTCTGTTGTGTAAGCATGCCATCGATAAACTTGCATGATAGTGAATTTGAATTTTTAAGCTGCTTCATAATGTAGCATTAGATTAAATGGTGTTTCGTGTTTTTTGCCTGCGCACTGATAATGACGCCATGGACGGGAGAGCACGTGGTGATGGGTTGTGTACTTAAGTGTGCGTATGCCTTCGAATAAAGTTAGTTGTGAGTTCAGCGCTGTCCTGTGTGTTTCCTGCCTTCTGTCATCGTCTTATTGCGCTGCCCCTTCAAGATGTTCAACCAGTACCAACTCGCCCAAATGTCGATCCTTCTACAGTATATGACTGGTCAAGTTCCAAGCATAGAGCATAGAGTTTCTCACTATAACACCTAGAGGGAAATGTGGCGCCACCGTTTATGAGAGTTTCTTAAGGGGCTCTTTGCCGTCATGGGAATGATGGTACATGTGTCTGCGAGGCTTGCATTGGCTGGTGTTGTAAGAAGCTTAGTCTAAAACGTGGATATGGCTACACTAATAACGTGTTCCTAAAGTAAAAGCTTCATAAAATGTTTCCATTCACGCATATTACATCTTCCGGTGAAGTTTACTCACCTAAAATGCATAACCAAGCGAAGAAAAGCGAGAACAGACGACAAATTGTTCCAAAGAGAGCACAAATCTTGTCATCTGTCCTCCAACTTTAGCGGTCCGCTGATACTTTTTACGTTTTATATAATTGTACATGCATAACAAGTTCTCATAGTTAAACAAAACATGTTTTTGTGTAATAATAATGCTAAAACAGCTTTTTAAGCGCAGCCTTAGTAGGAAATTAATCATTGTGACAGATGGAACGGTGCTTGCCTGGCTCTCCAAGAACAGTGCCAATCTGAAGTCACCATATACCGACATTCCCATGCATACCACAGTGAAGCAGCGCCAGATTTCCCTCTAGGTAATATAGTGAGAAACTCTATGCCTCCAAGCAAGTGCGGGATATCCCAGATGTTCCCGCGACACGAAACTAGAGGGTACTGGAATGTGGGAATGGGTGCAGCGGACGGTTTGGCAAGCGCCGAGGGTGTTGCAAAAAGTGCTGAAATTGCAGCGGTGCTGCCGTCACCTTCTCCTGAAGCTCTGCATGTGTTTAGGCAGCGCCCATTGGCTGAGGCGAGTTCACGGGCCTAGTTGCTGTCCTCTGCTCGACGCACTATTGTTGTTGTGTCGTTAGCATTTGTTTCCGTCGCTCTTTCTTCATTTCATTGACTACAGGTCGGCAGGGAAGAAAATCACTGCTTCCGCAAACGTCTGTCAAAGTTCCCTGCAGCTGCGCTAGGGTCTCCGACGCAACAAGCGTCTGACCGGCGTGCGGAGCCGCTCATTCAGGTGAAGGCGACGGTGGCGCCACTAATTTTTCAATGAGAACATCCTCAGCGGAAAGTCCGCCGTGGTACCACTCCCCCTTTCTAGCACACCCTATCGAAACTGCGCACTTATCTCCATTTGCGTAAAGTTTGCTTGTTTTTATTTTGGCCGCTTCATCACTGCTTACAATGACAATAATAAACCCTGAGCAAGAAGATGCACTGCTAGGCCTGCCGGCAAGCACCTTTCTAGCGATGCGTGGCATGCAGTAGCATTCGCCGAAGTGACGACGCACCGGCGTTGGTGGGTTCGTCCTGCTTTGCAAGAGCACATGAAGCTTGGTCATGAAGGTCATCAGCACATGAAGCTTGGTCACCTTGTCAGGTCGCCTAGTCCTTGTGCTATATGTGGTACTTGTCGAAAAGGGCGAGACGGTTAAGCACCAATTTGATTAGCCTTTCCGATGTCGCGACGCGTTCGAAGACTGTGGTTTGATGAGCGCGTCAGGCTTGGCATCCATCTTTCGAATTGCTGTGTCGCGCTCAGATTGGTCTGCGGTGAGGGAATCCGGCGGCAGCTGCCTCAAAAATTGGTCTGGGAGCGATTGGCGCGGAAGGGGCTATTCCGGTGGATCTCGCTGCTGCCGAACTGGGTTCCGCGCCACTCCAGACTCGGTGTAAACGCGCCATGAGCTTCTTAGAGAGTTGACGAACCTTGCCGCCATGCCCCTTTTGCACTCTGGAGTGGAGGAGTGTCACACAATTTTCTTACTGTCCCTCGTGCAAGCCCATCTCCATAGGTTATTGGGCATTGTGTTAAGAGAACAGCCCATGAATGAGGAACATATCTCCAGAATGGAAGGAGGGAATGCCTTCCACTAAAAATAATCATTTTTCTTTAGCGTCCTGCAGTTAGTGCCAAAATTCTACAATGTTTAGTACAGACACAATAATCAAAAAAAGCAATTTGCAGGGTATAAGATACGTGGAAATCTTTTGATCAACTTCAACCAGCTGGGGTTCTTTCACGTGCCAGTAAATTTAAGCACCTGCGTGTTCTTGCATTCCACCCTCATTCCACGATTCCCATGCTTATTAGTAGAGCACCAGAGGCACGGCCAGTACTTTCGATTCAGGTTGTGATGTAAAAAAATCTTGGAGAAATTGGAAAAAATAAAACTAACAAGTCATAAGTGAAAATGGCTTTTGAAGCATACTGTGCAACTAATTTGTCCACTATGTATGCAGAAAATTGCCGTGCAAAAGGCAAATTATGGCTATTGTTACTTAATTTAAATCGTAAAACTTACCTGAGGAAACTAATTCTCGAGCAGCTTTTGGAAAAACCCAACTTTCACAATTTTTATTCTTCCCCCACCTCTAAATTCTGAAAAAAGAAAAAAAAAATACCTGAGATGGGTGCGTACATGTTGTGAATTGATATTTTGCCACAGTTGCTTTGTAGTAACGCTCCTCTCTTTTTCAGAGCCATCTGGAATTCATGGGGGCACAAATCTGCCAGCTTTCTTCAATACAGATGGTTTGTCTGGGTGTGAGAATGAATGAGAGTGCATATTGGTAGGAAAATGCATAGCAGTTTTTTTCCCTGCTAAAGAGCTTTGTAAAAATGTATAATAAAGCCCAAGGCAAGTGCCTCCTAAAGGAAACGTGTGACCTTGTTTCTTTCTCTATCCTGATCCTTTGCATCAGTGTATCTGCCTTTGCTTCCTTGTCCCGAAACTCCACTGTGTTGGAGGAGCGTTTTGTGTGTCAGGTGTGAGTGATCCCCATTGTCTGTGCTTCACAGCGGTGGTGCGCGTGCACATACGCGCATGCATGCACGCACGCAGGGGGGGGGGGGGGCTGCTGACGAAGTACATTTAAAAGAGGTCAGCGAGATCCTTATTCCAGCAAACAGCTGCCCTAAGAGTGCTCCTTCATGCCTCCTGCACCAAGTACACTTATTAAAAGAGGTCATTTAAAAGAGGTGATGAAGTACGTTTAAAAGAGGTCAGTGAGATTCTTATTCCAGCAAACAGCTGCCCCAAGAGTGCTCCTTCATGCCTCTTGCACCAAGTACACTTATAAAAGAGGTCATTTAAAAGAGGTGACGAAGTACATTTAAAAGAGGTCAGCGAGATCCTTATTCCAGCAAACAGCTGCCCCAAGAGTGTTCTTTCATGCCTCCTGCACCAAAAGTGCATTTTAGCTGATAATTGCCAAAGGAAGCATAATGACAACCTCAGGGGAAGTCTAAAACATGGTGGCCATTACATATTTCCAGCTCCGCAATCACTTTTGGTGCATGCAGTGCACAAAAGCATAGCCTTCGAAATATGTTTGTTACTCTAGGAAACCTTCGGTGGGTTGCGGATTTATTGGACACTACCTTGCTAGTAAAACTGAATCCATTACCTAAAGTACTTTATAATATCATCTTGGCAGTCCGCGGAGTGGCCATAGTTACAGGTGTAGCCGATGCCATCGGTCCTTTTCACCTGTGAAAAAAAAAAGAGGGAGTATCACAAGACAATTTGAAGCCTACTCATATAAAATATTGACACATGTACTTGTTTATCGGGTGACCGCGTTTCATCATCTAACAAATGTTATTGCTCAGTGCAGGACGTGCCTGCATGTATCGGAAGTTTCTGGAATGCTGTCGTTTCTATCCGCTGTCTGCTGTCACTGAATCGTGCGTAATCTGGTTGCATGTATGTGCGTCGTGAATGGTAGAGAACTTTCTGGAAGACACGGGCACCAGCGACTACTCTAGAACCTTCGATGGCTGATGTACAAAAGCTGACGCGCTTGACCCGCTGATCAGATTTTGACGATCGCTGACCGTGTTCGCCACTATCGCTGTGCTTTGAGTGTAGCCTGTTTTCGTGGGCACAGGTTCGGCCAATGAAAGTTAGTTTTGTCATTCGCAGATTTGCCGCTGTATTATTCATCGTTACTACGTAACAATATAATGGAAAAATAGGCCCTCATCACGTAATAGGCAAGCAGTAGCTTCCAGTTGCCTACCTTTGACGCAAAGAGTTTTGGCGCTATTTATTGCACAAGCAAACATTTGCAATGTATGGTCGTGGCCTTTGAGATTGTGTGCGCTGCTATGTTTTGCTCCGGCAGTCCCATTTGCACGGAAAGAATGTAAGTTCACTAGTGGGTGTGGCCAACTTCTCCACACGCAACCGAGGACTTTTCATGCACTCGGGAGGCTTTTGGTTGCTCTGGTACTGTTGCTGCGTCTTGGATGAGGCATGAACAAAAAAAGTGATTTAATGCTGATATACGACCCTTGACCGATTTGGAAATGACGGCTGAAGGTGTATGAGGGGCAAAGTGCATGCTGGCGCCTATTCTCAACTGCATTTTTTAAAAACTGTAATCACATGGGTTATGTGGAAGTGGAATATCTCTGCAAGTGCCAGAAACGCAATATATTTCAAAATTTGCGGGCTATATTTATTTTTACGTAATAGGTACCCAGTGGAAATACTTAGTCCATAGGACATCCGAATCGTGTCCCTAAACCATTTTGGATATAAATAGGACATCTGCTGGACGTCCACTTTTGTATATCCTTTTACGGACGTCCCAAGGATATCACACATGGACCTGTTTCGGATATCCTACCACGAATGTCCCAAGGTTAACCCACATGACCTTATTTGACGTGCACGTGAATATTTGCCCACCAGTTGAGCCTGTGAGCTTCCTCTTAACAGAATTATGTTTTCTCGCATGTTCGAATTACAATCTGAAGCTATCATTTGTGCATCTCGTGTATGTCGTACTTTACAAGTTTTCAGACGCAATTTACTTTGAAAACTTGAGTTCAATAAGCCACTCATGCTTGGCGGAAGGCCTAGAAGAATGAGTATGCTGCCCATCCACACACCTGCGCATAGCATGTGCACATAGTGTATCCCAGATAGCCAGTTACATCCATTAGATGTGCGGTGCACCTTGGACATTCAATACGTCCATTAGATATCCAGATTTATCCAGAAAACATTGTATGGATGTACTATGGATCATCGCAAATGCATCCAGAACATGTAAGTGGTACGTTGTGTGGCTGTCAGGGTTGGATATATGCAACATCTAATAAACGTCCACAACGTCCTGTAGATATATTTGTTACATGCAATAGATATCCAGAACATCGACGGGACATCCATTGTACTACATAAGGCTGTATCTGCAACATCTAATATATATCCACTGGATGTGCCTTGTACTATTTTTGGCTGTTTCTTTTATTCATCATGCATGCATCCACTGGGCCTCCTCAGTTTGTTTTCCCAGACTGCTCGAGACACTACTACAGCCAGTGATTATTGGCATACGCAGCTTCTCAGACAGTCCTGGACTGTTCGGGACAAAAATCAAAGTGCCACTGTTACTAAGCGAATTGGATTGTAAAACTTTATTTGTCCAACAGATGTAGGGAAGGCTTTAAGCCTTCCCACCTAGACGACGGCCAGGAGTCCTTGGGCCCTAGCGGCGGTTTCGGCCAGTCGGACGGTCTTCAGTGGAATCTCCGGATCGGAGCTGAGTAATAACGTCTCCCATTGTTCTAAAGACATTATTCTTCGCTCAGAGGGAGCCTGTGGGAATTCCCATAGAATGTGATTAAGATTAGCTCTGGCTTTACATAGCTTACACTGGCTGGAGTACTGCTTCTTCCTTCACTCTTCCACAACCCTAGCCCTAACAGTGAACATTCCATGCCCCACGGCACGCGGACAAAAGCACTAAGCGGACAAATCACTTTACTAAGCAAAGAAAAACTTTGTTGTCACCACCAGCATTTTTATCGCAAAACTTCTTGCAGGTATCAACCATTTGACAAGTACGAAATGATGTACGCAATATTTGCAGTGAAATACAATGGCAGACTGCAGCTGTCTCATGAAAATAATGTGAACAGTAAAAATGCAACATAATGCCATCTCTTGGTTTCTGAAAGGCACAATGAGCACTTAACGCACAAACTAATACAAAAATACCACATATGCATAACAGCTAAGCATAAACATACTAAGAGATAAATAAAATGAGACATTAGAAGCAATGCTTGCAAATGAACACTTCTCACAGTGTAGTGTTGCATTCTCCAGTAAAATAAAACAAATGGCACATTATCAGACTCAATTCTCATGAAGAAAAAATTCACATATGGAAACATCAAAGCACTATTTGGCTAGCCTTGTAGTCAGCTAAAGAAAAAAATAGAAACAATGTAGTGAAACATGAAACAGCAGAAGGCCCAAAAGAGAAATATATCCTATAGAAAAAACAATCTGAAAACCACTAATACGTTAGCACAATGATAAACTCTGTAAGAGAAGCAGGCAACCCCCTGCACCAAAAGGGTGCCAAATTAGCTTCTCCATAATGGAGAAAAATTCTGAACACAGCTAAGTAAGCATGCAGTACAGGTACCAAAATGGTATGCTCCATAAATTATTCGAGTAGAATAACTATACCATATCTCCATGCGAGTGAGACTACAGCCAATTCGTGTGTAGATTCATGGATCATAAGGAATGTCAATGTAGTCGCAGTTAGTGGTTACCTGGTACCACAGCACACTTGGCACGCACTAGTCAACCAAATGCAGTGGTACCAGGCCACACCATGCTGTTGAGAGTGTTGAGCCACTTGTAGTAGTATCAAATCAGCCCTTTCCTTTTAAACTGTCTCACTGCTTTCCATACACTCAGCCTGACATCACGTAACAGGATTCTCTATTTGTCACATTTTTCAAAACATACAGCACTGCTTAAAATGCAGTCAGGTGCCACGAGAAGCCAAAGCATTGATTCAGCTGATGCTGGAGACGAGCTGCTACATCTACATCTCTGTAACGTTATCTGGTTGGTGGTGGTGTGCAGGGTAGCCAACCAGAACTGCCTCTGGTTAACCTCCCTGCCTTTCTATGCATTCTTTTCTCTCTCTCTCTCTGGTTCGTGTTCATACACTGGGCTCTACATAGCAGCAGTGGTTAATTGCATTGGCCCTCGCAGCAGTACTACCAAGGAAACATGTTGCAGTGAGTGCTCATCTTAAGGTCGCCACTTCAAAGTAAATATTATTTTTTGGCGCTGAAGGTAGTGCGGTTTAGCCTTGTAGCCATTACCGTGACCACAAGTTAGACTGCTACCAGTTTCAAAAGAGGAAGAAAATTTGTCAGCACTCCTAAAAGCACACGGTACGATGCTATGTGGGGCTGGAACCGTACTCTCTCACTCTCTTGCTGGCTGGCTTGAGCATCCTAAACTTGAAAAAGAGGACAGAATCTTTAAAACTATGCAAACTCGTCGCTTATTACTTACCCTGCATTTCGATATTCACCTTACTTGAAGCCCATGCTTGAGTGTCACTATAACGACAGGTGCGAACGTGCCCAAGACACTCACTCTCTCTTTGGGCGCGTTCGCGTCGGGCTTTATCTCTACCAAATCAAGCATGGTCTTCAAGTTAAGGCACATTTCTGAATGCTTGGGCAAGACATACAAGGTAGCTTAAGACGCCGAAAGTAACCAGTTTTCAGCTTCTCTAAATTCAGTGATTAGGTTATAATCCCAGAGTATAAATCCACACCTATAGCATCCTTATCATGGAGGCAGATCTAAGGCACCTGCTTAAATAGTACCACTGACAGTAAAATTGTCCTTGCGAGCAGTAGAGCACACCAAAGCTTTATATAATGTGCAAAAAGATCGACTGTTTAAGAACATGTGATAGTACATGGCCTGTGCCTACAAATGACACAAGCACGTAATGCTGCATGCTATACACAGGAGGCATGTAAACGTACAGAGGAGCAACAAAGCGTGCAAAATATCACGTAGCTCTACAGACAGCCATATTGCAAAAGACCTCCAAAGCAATGCATGAACGGTGACTACCTCACAACATCGAGCACCACTATCGAAAACGTGTGCCAGAACCACTGAAACCATATCGCGCCATCGTGCACAATACCTGTGGACCAAGGGAAGCATGTACAGTACTAGAAATACTAGGACGAGTATGAGAAGATGAACTGAAACAGGGAACAAAGGGAGACAAACAAGAACATCGCCTCTCTATCGCCATTTGTTTCGGGTTGCAGTTCAGCTGTTCAAACAAGTCTTAGCTATGCACCAATTGGCTCAGTTTAATACTTATCAGAGAAGAAACACCACCGACATGCCTTGAAGTGTACTGCCGAAACCGCTGGGCGTTTGCGTTGTGCATCAGCTCTTCCGGCCCATGCTAAGCACTCATTACTGGTATAAAATAGAAGAAAGTACAAAAACAAACCACCGACATACCTTGAAAACCATCTGCCTGCTGATGACCGGACACCACTACAGACATGGCGAGAATAAGAAATGAAGTGTCACAGCATCAGCACTGCAACCTAAAAGCAGCGCTGGATTAAAGCGGGGGGGGGGGGAGGGCTAGGGGGGCTGCAGCTCAGGGCCTCACCTCGAACAGTAGGAGAAGAGGGCCCATTTATTCTAACCTGCTTAGTATATGGAACCATGGGCAACGGAACTTCGAGCGACATGTATGAAGCGAGAAAACCAGAACGAGCAGACGGCGCCCCCCGCCTAATGTAACAGCATGCGTTTAGCCTGGTCATTTGGGGAGAGCTTGTCAAGCTGCAAAAACAGGCATCCCCCACCACCCCGGTGGGGCCCTCTTTCTTACGAAGCAAGGTGGGTTTGCTTGGAAAAGTTTTCGTGGTTTCCTGTCAGTCCGTCTGTCCAGTGCTGTCTGTAGAGGAGGGGCAAGAACGAAACTCCTAAAACATGTAGTGTGGGATGAGGACCTGAATCTCCCTTGCCCCTCGTCACTACCACGCCACCCTCCACCTCTCAAATAGTTCCGCCGCTGCCCTTCGCATAGAAAGGATGTGCTGCAGTACCAAACAGTGCCTCCCATTCTAATTTTCTTTACCGTGATGGTAATTTGGGCAGGGGAGGATGAGTCCGATAGCAGATGATGATGAGTCTGATGGCAGAGTCTAGGCAGGAAAGGAAAGAAGACGTCACACGTGCTTTTGTCCGCGTGCCGTGGGGCATTGAATGTTCACTGTTAGGGCTAGGGTTGTGGAAGAGTGAAGGGGGAAGTTGGAGAGCTGGACACAAAGGCCCGTCTCCAGGGCCCATTCCTGCCTAGTGGCTGCGCATCCTCGTGCGCGCTCGAAGAAAAAAATAGGTCAGACTGGCCGCTGAACATTCCAGAAAGAAGTACAAAAAGACGACTCAGAGGCGACGGAGGGCGCGTAACTTCGCCCGCGCTAGGAGTCGCCCTCTCCCCTTCGTTCTCGCGCTTGGCGTCGACGGGGCGAAAGAAAAATCGAGAACCTCTCAGAACAGACGATTGCTCCTAGCCAATAGGAAGACGAGACCGGAACGGGCGAAGGAGTGAGTTTGTACGGAGAAGGAGGGAATTTGTACAAGGAACTCTATGCGTATGTGAACGCCTGCTTTGGCGCTAGTAACAGACAGTCGCGGCTTCTTTATTCTATGGTCGCGGCGCGCGTATATAAAAGGAAGTTGATCGCGGGCTGCGATTCAGCCCCGAGCCGCCGGTTAAGCTTGCATAAGCCCGCCCGCTGAGGAGCTCCCGGGGGACGCACCATTCTCGGCCAGCCACGGACCATCCAGGCAGCGTGTGCCAGTCATCAGGACGGCCACCGTTGGACACCTGTGGTCGCATTGGACTGACGAAGTGCCCGGTGAACAATTAGCATCCATTCATGCAAAAATGCTCGGTCAGAAGCATCAAAGTGGTGCGTCTGAACGAAAGGCGAAGTTAGAAAGAGAAGAGCGTGAAAAGAAGCTACCAAGGAAGGAAGAAAGGAAAATGTGGCGAAGGAAAGGCAGGGAGTTAACCAGTTTAACTTAACCGGTTTGCTACCCTACACATGGGAGCGGGATGGGGGGGACGAAAGATGGGGAAAGGAGAGGGAGTGAGTGCACATAGCACAGCACACACATCGTCCGTTAGAGTCCATAGATGACAAAGTACCTACTGAATACAGCTTCCGCGGAGCAGTATGATCGCTCTACCCAGAGTCTGTGTCAAGCTCCCAATAGTACCGACTGTGCTTCTGTGGAGGACTTGCCAACTCCATCACCACGGTTTCCTGACAAGAAGCAAGGTTTGACTCGTCTTGGTTGTCTGGATCCTGTGAAAACGGTGCCAACCTCGGTCGTACATATTTCTGAGCAACCGACGTTAACCGAGCCCTGTCCTGTTCCTGAGTCAGCAACGTCTATGCTACTCTGCCGGGCCCCTGCCAAAGAGCGTCAGATGTCCGGTCCGCCACGCCCGATTTCTACTACTGCTGATCAACAGGCACGTGCCAAACCTCCCCGATGAGCCTCCTTCTTGACGAGCGCTAGGAAACAACACTCCAAGAACCGACTCACTTGTTTCCTGTTAGTATGGCTTCAAATAATCATGTTCCCACCCACAAAGTGTGCCTCGAGAGGACGAATGAGACGGCTTCTCGTTGCGGCAACAGAGAAGTACAGACACCCCCGCAGCAAGAGGTACGTTGCGAGATTCTCCGAAGTGACACTGATAAGTGGCCGGACGTTATTACTGACAGCTTTGGGAGTGTATGCCTTGAGAAAGGGCCATTGTATTTTCAAAATCGGGCAGAAAACCTTCCGTCTTCCGAAAGGCAATACAAAACTCAGAAACGCTATATGTCACCTCATCTTTTCCTGCGAAAGGCTGTAAATGGGGAGGCGTACGAGCGACACTGGTTAATGTACTCGGAGTCCAAAGGTTCCCTTTACTGTTTCATGTGCAAACTATTTTCGATTTCAAGCAACCCCAGTGCTTTCACTACGCACAGCTTTTCTGATTGGAAAAGAGCAGAAGAAAAGGTTTGCGCACATGAAAATATGAAATATTTGAAAAAGGTTTGCGCACATGAAATACCGGAACTACGTGGCAGCATGGCTCGCCCGCTCTAACTCGAGCAGCACAATTGACAAGGAGCTGGTTAAGCATCTTGTCACTGAGACCGCTTACTGGACAGAGGTGTTGAAGCGCGTAGTCGTTGTAGTTAAGCTTCTAGCTGAGCGCAACCTAGCGTTTAGGAGCAGTGAGGAGATTTGTAGTTTACCGGGAAATGGCAATTATATGGGAGTGCTTGAGGCCATTGCCAAGTTTGATCCCTTTGCCAAGTTTGAGCACATCAAGCGCTACGGGAACAAAGGAAAAGGTCACCCATCGTATCTGTCAAAAACCATTTGTGATGAATTTATCGAGCACAGCAAAGGCTGCCGAGGAAAGTCTCGTTGACGAAGTGAAACGCGCAAAATACTTCTCTTTAATTGTTGATTCGGCTCCAGACCTTACTCACGTTGATCAGCTGTCAGTTATTTTACGATACTATTTAAATGGGAAAGTGTACGAACGCTTTCTTGAATTTGTTCCGATTGAATCGCACATCGGCTTGTATCTGTTCGATACCGTGATGTCCATCTTGACGACCAATGGCATCGCAATTGATGATTGTAGGGGCCAAGCTTATGATAATGCTAATAATATGTCAGGAAAATACAAAGGACTGCAAGCTCAAATCAAACACCTAAACGAATAGGCAGTCTACGTCCCGTGTGCTGGTCATTCACTGAACTTAGTTGGCGCGTGTAGCGTTGACAGTTGCCTTGAGGCAGTCACATTTTTCACTGTAATTCAGAGACTGTATGTGTTCTTTGCTGCTCACCTAAGCGATGGAGGTATGTTTTGGACAGCATGGGCGGAACGGGCCAGCAGCTTGTTTTGAAAAGTCTCTCTGAGACCATGTGGTCAAGACACGTTGAATCATGTAAGGCCATTCTGAAAAATTTCAATGCAGTCTTGTGTTGCCTTGAAGTTGTATCAAAGAACGGGGAAGAAAACAGTGACACTAAGAACGAAGCGAACTCTCTCTTCTAGAAAATGACAAAACTAGAGTCTGCATTCATGGCGATTTTCTGGAGTGAAATCTTGGAGCGCTTTGACAAAACGAGCATAGCACTTCAGAAACCAGGCCTAGACATTTCAACTGCTGTAGACCTGCTGAGCTCTATAGAAGTCTTTGTTAATTCTTTGCGACCTCTCTTTGATACCTTCGAAGAGGGAGCACGCGCGCTAAGTACCAATCAATGTTATGGGTGAGGGCAAACGCATCGTTTTGAGTAAGCACCCGGACGGAAAAAGCGATAGTGCGCTACAAGGTAGAAAAAAGTTTATCGTAGAGACCTACAATGTTGTACTTGACAGCCTAGGCTCTGCTTCGCGAGTGCGAGAGGCTGCCTACACTGAACTCTGCGAAAGGTTTGGATTCTTAAAATTGCTGACAGAAGTTGGGAGCAGTGGCGTAGACAGAAATTTCCTTCGGGGGGGGGGGGGGGGCTCACATTGCAGCTAGGTCTCCTCCTTAGCGGGTGCTCGTATCTAAATACATGTAGAAGGAGAATTCGTTTTTCTCGGCAACCAATGCACCAAATTTGACGAAATTTGTTGCATATAAAAGAAAAACTTAAATTATAGTGACACTTGGCTTCGAATTTTTCATTTAGGTTGTCAATTTTTTATTAAAAATTCACCAAAATCGCAAATTTTCAGAAATCTAAACTATCCAGTTTAAAACTATGTAACTCAGCAATGAAAAATGATATCACAATTCTGTGAATTGCACCTAATAGTACATCCACAGCGGACAAAATTTCTATGTTACAAGTGAATCTCAAGAAATTTAGCATTATGGTAATACCGCTCTCGCAGAATCCTTGTACACAACGTAACCAATTCACGTAAGATAGAAATTGACACACGAAATTTGTCCACTTTGACTGTTATAATAGATGCAGTTTATTGAACAGCGACATGTGTGCTTTATGCAGAGCTATTAGTTTGTAAACGTCGTGCTTATATTTTTTTTTAACTTTCGAGTTTTTGAAAATACTTAAACAATCTTCAGGCCCTAAATCGAAATTCCGCTTCCATCAGACGGTAGAATTTAACTTTCTCTCTCAAATGTAACAAATTTCATTAAAAGCGATCCGGGGTTATCACAGAAAAGCGTTTCTGCGTTTTCCATGTATTTGAATAGGCCGCGTCGGAGTTGGGCGCGAGCTAAAGCTTCCTCTTAAAAAATTTGTCTGGGGATCAAATACATGAATAATAATTGCATTGTCATTGCTGAAGATGCTGCAAACGAATTCTTGAACGCTGCGCACTGTCAAAACAAGTAAAATATGCATTTTTCGTAAAATAATATACTTGTATGTGCCAAAAAATGCGCCCAAAATATCAATGCTTTCATGTTTTGTCTCTATTTAATACGTAAATAAAATATCACACGAACTTTAGAGCTGTATCAGTACGAAACCAGAAAGGCAGTGCATGCCGCTGATATGAAAAAATGTAAAGGCCATGAAATTAACAAGCTGAGGACAAATATTCTAATGAAACTTTGTCATTCAAGAACCTTGTTTAGATTCATGTACATATGCAACGGCCAGTGAAAAATCTCAATGACGCTGTCATTTGTTCCAATGTATTACGCAGGAGCAGCTGTCACCGGTCGTGTATCGTGAGTTTCACCGGTCGTGTACCGAAATTATAGCCGCAACAGAGAGCACGTATAGAAAGCAGGAGTTCTGCAAAATAAACGAGGGCGAGTCAAATGAAAGTCAGCCAATGCGAATATATAATAATAATAATATTTGGGGTTTTACGTGCCAAAACCACTTTCTGATTATGAGGCACGCCGTAGTGGAGGACTCCGGAAATTTTGACCACCTGGGGTTCTTTAACGTGCACCTAAATCTAAGCACACGGGTGTTTTCGCATTTCGCCCCCATCGAAATGCGGCCGCCGTGGCCGGGATTCGATCCCGCGACCTCGTGCTCAGCAGCCCAACACCATAGCCACTGAGCAACCACGGCGGGTAATGCGAATATATGACAAACGGGGTACCTTATTTAAAAGTAGTCTCCATGATCATTTAGATATTTGTCCCGTTGTCTAACGAGTCGCGTGATTCCCGTCTCAATAAATTCCTTGGGTTGCTGCTTCAAAAAGTCTGCAACTGACTCTTTCACGTCATCGTCCGACATGAATCTGGTTCGCTTGAGCTGTTTTTTCAAATGCTCCAAAAAGTGGAAGTCGCAAGGCGACAGGTCTGGGCTGTATGGCGGATGCTGCAGCGTTTCCCACTTGAACGTTGCCAGCAGGCACGTACCCAGGATTTTTTTTCGGGGGGGTGGGGGGGGGGGGCAACTCAAGGTAACTTTTCTCTGCAAATGAGGGGGGGGGGGGGTTACCTTTACTAGTACTAATGTGAATAACTCCCACCATTCGGCATAAAAACGCGTAAACCCACAAAAGAGAAATGAAATAAGGTCTATTTTACACGTACGCCTGTGCGATACACCTCTCCTTTACTTGGCAAACTAAGAACCACGTCAAGTGTAGAGAGAGAGGGAGAGAGAGAGAGAGAGAACATTTATTTGTCATGAGCTTGGCTGTCTTCCTCGTACCCAATCTCATGACAAATAAATGTTCTCTCTCTCTCTCTCTCTCTCCATTTGACGTGGTTCTGGACTCGCGCAGGAAAGAAGCGCAGAAAGAACACTGCCAAGAGCAAGTAAAGAAGCCAAAGTGTAAAATAAAGATTACTTTAGTAGAATAGAACTTTAAAAAAAACAGCAGTTGGGAACAAAGGCACACGGACTGCGCGGAGTTAGATCACTCCGCCAGCCAGTCACAGAAGCAAACAAAATCATGGTCATGCGGCCTTTTCAAAATGGCATCGTACTTGACACCTCCCGAGCGTCTGCTGTTCTTTAAGAGTCTTTTCATCGGCAGAAGCAATGAGGTGTGCAAAAGACATGGACATAATTATGGAGTCTTCAAAAGTCTGCGGTGTAGTTCATTTCACTGCTGCACCCGCTTTACTCATGAAACTTCACTTGTAGCGAAGCAAGCACGTTATTCCAGTTCAATTAGGAATTAGACACTCGCCATTCCACTAAATAGGCGAGGGAAAAGGTATAAAATTACGCGCTAATAATTTTACTTTAGTGGCTACCGCCTTATTGGAGTAACAGAAAAAGTTTGAACTACGAATTATTTGCAGCCTCGGAGGGGGAACAGTGGCTGGCGGTTATGAGGGCGTGGGCGGGGTTTCATTGCAGACTTAAGTTGTATCCGACAATAGTAACGCTTTTTGAATTAGCTCTGGAAGAATTATACAGAAATATATATTTGCGGAACAATCACAGTTCTTTTCGATCTCTCATTTACTGCTCTAACAAGTGCCACAACTGACTCGTATTGTTATTTGGGAAGTTACGTAACGATGCGTGGCCGCCAATCGCGTACAACTGAGTATGGCGCAAGAAGCTGCGATTCTAGACGTACTGCGCCCACCGCGGAAAGTTTGAAAAACACCTACATAAGCACAGCAGAGAAGTGGCTACGTTAGGCGGCTCTAATGATAAATGTAGAAGCGTCATTCAGAACACACGGAATTGTCCTCCACTTCCGGCGGTGTTTTCTCTGTTTCCTTTTTAAATAAAGAGATGTTGATCCATAAATATTTTCGTAAAGAATGGCTAAATTTGTTAATTTTCGCTTTTCCTTCCTGTTTGGCTGTTGTCTCGGCCCTCTTAGTAGATCGCTTAATTTCTCAACTCCTTGAGACTCTTCTTTTCAATTGCCAATTTTGCGCGAAAAGTGCGGTACAATTAGGGGAACACCAGACGAGTTAACGGGTGACAGTCATATTGCCTATGAGTTTAAGGGTTATTGCAGGGTTCGATAATGAACGCTGTACCGCATTATTTTATTTTCCACCTTATCTAACCCATATCACGGGTATATGGTTCCGAGGATCTATCAGCGTCGCGACGAGCCGTCACTCGAGGAAATAATGAAACAAAAAGAAAAGTCAAACGCAATTGGCATTTTGTCTGGCTGCAACTCGTTCCACGTGCATACAGACCAGCTGACCACAAACTGTATCCCTTTCCTGGTCCCTGGATCAATCTAGACGTAGAAGGTTCAACTAGCGAAGCAACATCGATGCGCGTGACCGTTGAATGGAACTGAATGCATCTCGAGGTAATCGCGCGGGCACCGAATTGATGAGGAAACTGACCTTCACGTCCCAGTAGACGCCGATAACTACCGCCATCCAAAAGGAGTGAAAAAGGCAACAAACTTGACCGCTGAATAGCTGTCAAGTCTCGACATTGATTTGGCGGCGCTTTAGGAATGTATGTGAGAAGTGGTGGCGTGGGCAGAGAGAGAGAGGGGGGGGGGGCGTATGCGTCTTAATTTTTTGGGGGGGGGGCGGGCCCCCCCGGGCCCCCCCTTGGGTATGTGCCTGGTTGCCAGTTTTGTATTAATCACATCAGCGACGTGGGGACGGCATCGTCTTGGAACAAGATGACCCCATTCGTCAATTTTCCGCGTAGTTTGTTCTTGATTGTGACACGCAGCCGATCTATCGTTTTACAATAACGAAACAAATTGATAGCCTCCCAAGATTTAGCAAATTCTATCAGCAATGGCCCCTGACGATCGAAAAAAAAAAGTCAACACCTTTCCCGCGGAAACGACAGCCTTTCCTTTCTTGGGGGTGGTGAATTCGAATGCTTCCACTGTAAGCTTTGCTTTCGTGTTTCAGGCTCGTAGAAGTGGCATCATGGTTCGTCCCCGATCACAATAGGCGACAAGAAGTCTCCTATTGTGATACCGGATCAGATGAGTCAAGGCAGCGCTGAACTTCTCCGTCTTCTGGCGGTGTATAGTTCAAAATCTTGGGCAACCGTTGCGCACACAAGAGCGGATAACCGAGATGTTCATGAATTATGGCGCGAACCGAACCGTGACTGATGTTCACACGCTCTGCCAGTTCATCGATGCTTATCTGCCGTTCTTGTCTCATCAGCTCATCAACCTTTGCAATTTTGTTAGGGGCGATTGCACGATGGCTTTGGCCCGGCCTTGGATCGTCTTTGAAACTTTCACGTCCTTCTTTGAACCGTTTGCTCGAACGCTTCACAGTGGCCAATGAAATGCAATGTTCAACGTACGCGGCAGCCATACGGCGACTAATTTCTTTTTGGGAAATGCCTTCAGCTGTCAAAAATCTCAGGGCACCATGCTGCTCAACTTCTAGAGCGTCCATTATGTCACGCAACCATGTTCGACCCAGTGTATGAGAACATTAAACAACCTTGATACTCACACCTGCGTGTCACTTTTGTAATAGAGATGCCTCTGTGTCACGTGCATGCCTCGCAGATAATGGACCGAACAATTATTGCGCGGGGTGGGTTGGCTCACTTTCATTTTAGTCGCCTTCGTACATTAGAAATGAGAAGATACAATGGAATATACAAATGTGAAGATACAGCTTGATAAAAGGCAAAAAAGTGTCACTGGAAACAAAGTTCACAGCACGTATACACAAAACCCCGCAACAAAATATTTAAGTATACTTATAAGTCTCCAATAAATCTACGTATCTAAAAAAGTGACTGTATACAGTGCGTCAAACAAGGCAAATAAACATGTTGCGCAATCAGAGATTCACAGATCCCATTCCCATTCCTCCACTCCCCCCGATGTATCGTGCGCGACGGAAGGCGGCGCGCTTGCTTTCCGCTTTTCTCTTTTGCGCACACAAGACTGAGCCACCATCATCGTCTCACCCATTCTAGCCCCCACCCCCCTCCCTACGGTTTCACTCGCACATGCGGCGCGCGGTCACGATGTTATCGTCCTTGGACTTTATACGAAACATGAGGGTGACGGCGACGGTATGAATGCGCCTGGAGTGTCCATATAATTGCTATCGCAATACTATATAATAAGACTATCCGGCAACTGAAGCGTCCCGTGACCCATTACTGTCCGTAAAAGAAGAAGTAACAAAATCGAACTTTCACCATACGACAATTCGCTGCGCCACAACAATGTCTTTCTTTATTTATTTTGTGGGGCTGGGGCACCGAAATGAGAAAGCGCTAAGTATGTTGCCCCCAATCAAATGCCTACCTTGGGCACCTAATGTAGCTACCAGAAGAATATCGAAGAAAACGTGGGACGCTTGATCCCCCGAGAACCATACGCATACTGCTCGGCGAGACAAGACTTTCCGGAGAGGTTGCGCTCAAGCGAACGCGGTGAAATTCGTCGAGTCCCCACACTGATGGCGTCGAGCGACTATAGTTTCTTTTTCTGGTCTGCTAGCCAGAAAGTGCCCAAATCTCTGCCAGGCGAAAATCCACTCGGCCAGAGAAAAGCGAACGCGCACCTAAGTGCGCCGCGTGGAACAACGCGAGAAAAGCGCATGCGCTGGCAGCCTCTAGCAGTACGCGGGTAGCGAGGACAAAAAAATTGAAGAGGCTCAATATGTCGAATATAAGTCGAAGTAGAAAAAAAAGTAAGAACGTAGTTACTTTGGCTGACTTTACTGTCTTGACAGGGATGCTTTGGCGTATATAGGTAAAAAAAAATGTTGATATTTTTTTATGTGTAATGACGGCACAGATGAGCCACCACAACCCTTCATCTCATCCGACCTCGCTGCTGGCTTTGTCAACTTGTCTGATAGTGTGTTGATTTGGTTTGTTTCGTTTTATGGTCAGATGTAAGACTTAGAGAAGTCAATGCACCTTTGGCGTCCAATATTTATAGTAACATCAAACCCACAAAGTTTCGCAAATGAAAATCTAAAGCACAACTTTGGAAATGTCAATGCACCTTTCACATCAAAAGTTTATGAGAGCTTTATTGGCGGCGAGGAGTTACGGAGTCGCCACCTATCGGAAGCGCCTCGCTGGCGTAGTATGAGGGATCACGCGGCGCGCTCCTCATAGGTTTTGCTGTCAGCGCTCACTGAAAACACTACGCGCGAGCTCTCCCGGACATTTCTGTAAGTACTATCGAAACGAGAGAAGTTTTTTACTGTCTAAATAATAATCTTGGGCAAACTGAAACCATAGAATCCTTTACAGACATTGGGCGCTATAACGTAAAACTATTCCAATATGTTTCTATACCAATCTCCTGATGTCAAATTTGCGTAACCACCGACGCAAGCACCGGGCGATCACTCGCAGGGTTGTCTGAACAGACCAATCAAACGCTCTACTCGTTCATAGGAAGTCACTTTTGTTTGCTTGAAAAACGAATAACATTGTCTACACTGAGCGACTTGTCGTATCTAATTGTCTGACAAGAGGCGAGGAGAACGCTCAAGTGGAGAGGGATACACTGGGGCAGAGCCTGTGCACTGAAAATCGATAACCAGATGAAGAGGGTGGTGCCGGCGTCTGCGATTGGTCGGCTTTCCCTTACTTAGCTTGTGGTGGCTGGTGGAAAATCGAGGCGGCATGCAGCGGAAGCTTAAGAATGACGCTAAACTGACCCTCAGCAAAGACGAGTTGGCAGAATGAGGTGGTAAACGTGATGAAAGGGCTCGAAAACGTTACACGGCCACGTAAGAAGTTTTATTATACGCAAATACACCCATGCTCTCCGGCAGGTGCGAGTAGCCAGCGTCCCAGCGATCGGCGGCAGCCATCTTTGATTCCTTTCGCAACGGGGCAGCCTGCGGCTATTCCGAAGAAAATTCAGTTTTGTTCGGCATATTAATGCATCTCTATCGCGTACACGTCACTTTGACGCAGTGAGTTTGTGCGGTTTTGTGACGTCGCGTGACAGGCAGGTGAAGTGGGTGCAGCCCGAAAACTTTTTACCAATAGCCGAGAGCTAATGGCTAAAAAAGGTCGAATCAGAAATACCTGTTTTTCTTTTTTCTGTAAAATCATGCATAATCAGTCTTACACATCATATCAGATGGGGAGGTATCACGGTTTTCGTGACGTCGCGTGACAGACAGGTGAAGTGGGCGCGGTCGAAAAAAGTTTTTGACTAATCGTGGAGGGCTGATAGCAGAATTGGAATAGAAAAGTTTGGAATACTTTCACGTTATAGCGCCCATTATCTCTTTACCGAATACGCACAGTGAACGCCAATGCGCGCGGTTGCCACGATGGGGTCTCCCGAACCGGCTTCTTGCGTGAAAGGTAGGTAAACGCTGAGAGCAAACTATGTGAAATATGTTCTTATAGTGTTTGTATAACTAAATGGAGCGTAATAGAATGAAGCCTCAATGCAGCGATTGCACAGATTCGCAGCGACCGACTGCGCGTCTGCATGCTTGTCCGCGCACTGTTTCGCTTTCGCCACGTGCGCGTTTTCGCACCGTGCCATGAGCGTTAGGCCGCAGAATATGAGCATCTTACAGTATACAAGCAACCATTGTTGCGTGGGCGCTATCAGAGCTGTTCAAAAAATAATTTCATTGTAGAGACTTCGACGCCTACGGTGACTGAGATGTGCCGTCGCGACGATTCAATGTTTTTTTTTTCTAAATTCTTGGTCGTTTTGATATTATTTCTCGAGCTTCGTCGCACTGTATGTTTATCGGTGTTCTCAGCGTGTGATTTCCCGCTGCTTCTTTTTTGTAATCCAGTGCATTAATTCATAACACAGACATGACTATATGCCATGCTTTTTTTAATGTGCTTCTTACCGCTCCTATTCATTCCAGTGAACTTGCCAGTATCTATAGCATCGACAAATTCATAGACCAGACCGTCGTGACATTAGTCGGGCAGCGGACTCGGGCGAGCGTCTCAGTGCGCGTTTTCCGAACATCGTGGACCCGGAGCCGTAGCAGAAATCTTCCTCGCATCTGTGCTTGCTGTTTAGCCGAGTTGTAGCCGATGACTGTTTGCCGCTTTTATGTTTCGCGAGCCAAGTTTCACGCAGCTTGTCCTGCGGCTACGTGTGAATAAGGCGGACACCGGGCTATGTTGCGTACGTCCGACACTACGGCACCGAGCAGTAGCCTACCATGTTGCGCGCCTTCAAAGGCAGCCACTACTTATTGTAATGCTTTCAAGCGTTGTAAAGGAGACACTCGAAGCGGGAAAATCACGCCACTAAATGAGGACCGCAGCGTACGAGGGATTTAAACTCTCGTTTTCAGCTCGCTTAGGCGCTCCCGAAGCAGCCGACGCGGCCGCTATGTCCACGTGATCCCTAATAGCACGTCACGCCGACGGTGGCGCCAGCTTTTCCAGTGGTGGAGCTCGAGGCCAATACCCACAAATTTCGGAACTGACATCAATGCGCTGCGCAGATTCCGTGGCCTCCGCAAGATGCCGTGGCGAGCCCGTTCGCCATCAGAACGCCCTTGAAACTGTGCTCGGATGGGGCTGCTTGGCGTTATGTGACTCCCGGTGCATGGGCGCTGCCGCGAAATCCAGCCCGAGTTCGCAAGGTTCGCGCTGAAATGTCTTTTCGAGCGTGAAAAAGACATTCGAGAGAAAATTCAGAATGATTTCCGCCACCGGCGACTGCTTGGGTGGGCGGTGCATGGACAGCACTAAAAAATTTCGGGGGGTGGGGGGGGGGGCGGAAGACCCATAAGCCCCCCCCCTCCCCCCTCTGGCTACGCCCCTGGTTGGGAGCGAGGCCTCTCTAGCACAGCCGGCTGAGAAGTTGGTGAAAACCTACAAAAATGATTTGAAGCCAGCATTTTCCGCTGAAATCGTTCAGTTTGCGAACTTTCTGCATAACTCTATGAGCCAGGACACGAGTCCCCTGGGAATAATGAAGTTACTGCACGAAAGAAAGCTTATTGATGTGTTTCCGAACCTTTATATTGCTTTGCGAATGTACTTTAGCATACCCGTGGCAAACTGCGAGACAAACGATCGTTTTCCAAGTTGTCGCTGATTCGTTGTATCGCCTCCCTGCCTCCACGTTGCCATGAAACGTTGAGCAGTGTAATTCAAGATATGCAAGTCTTCGTTGTTCGTCTCTTGTCTGTTCTTCTTGTGATATTTAGCGTGCTTATAAGGAACTGTATTTTTGTTGTTTTTGATAGTGCCACGTTTATTTGGTGTCGTCCTTGCTTGTCTTACCTTTAACGAAAATATTTTCAAATAATGTTTTGCGATTACTCTTGGTAATTTTCATCTGTATACTAGTGCATTTTTATGGTGTTTGTATTGTCTTAAGTATTGTATATATCTATTGCATATTTATAGAACGTGTATAACGATTACTGCAGTCTGATGCTTGAATTTTAATAAAGAATGTTTTCGATACAACCATGCGTCCCCTCACGGGATTAAACTTAGTGATGCAAACAAAGCTATAGCTTCAGAAGGATCGACATCTGAGCTGTGTTGTCTTTTCTACGTTCTTGTTCGTCTTGAGTGCATTAAACTTTTCCTTAAAGGGAAGCTGAAGAGTCTGTCGAATTCAATAAGACGCTCATATACGGATGCGGGAACCTTATAAAACATGTAGGTAAAATTTGGGTTTTTTTTTTTCAATTAGGAGCGACGTAATCGTCGGTTGAAATTGCGCTGTAGCTCCGCCCTTCGTCGAATGCCGCGCGCTGCTGCTGACGCTGACGATGCGAGCGGAGACCGGAAACCGCGGTGTTGTGACGTCAACTCTAGTGTTTCGTTCCTTCGCAGCGTCCGCGACCGTGCCTGACCGCGCTTGTTTCTGCGTGCGTGCCATCGTAATCTGCTTCGATCGACCCTGCATTCCTTTGTTGGTGCGTCTGCGTGTATGTAGAGTGGTAGTCAGCGTGCGTGGTAGTCAACGTGAGTGGTAATCAACGTGAGCGGTATTCAACGTGGTAGTCAACAGATGAAGGTCACTACACGTACTGCATGAACCGGGAAGCTTTTCACGCGTTTAAACCGTCTTTGTAGATTGCCGACAGCTTTGGACAGCGCACAAATGCCGACGATCGCATCCCCGCTTACGTTCCACGAGGAGGCATGCAGGAACACAACACTACAGTTGTTTGACCAGAAACGAGCTCACTAGATCGGCGAAAGATCGGCGAGATCACTAGATAGCTTTGCAAAAAACATATCACCGAAGAGCATTTCCAACACGAGGAGATCCCAAGACTTTGCTTTCGTTCGCGTCGAAAGCACTGCTCGCACCAGCATCGTTTGCTTCTTCGAGAGGCCGGCTCTTTGCAATCGGCTCGTACATGTAGGGAGTAACGCCGAACTCCTCAGAAAAACGCAGTCTGTCTAAATTTCCCATTACCGTCTCAGAAAAACAGCACCAAACTACCTGGCACCGCGCTTCATGTGTAGCGGCAGTGGTCGGTTACTAGAGTTGACGTCACAAGGCGCCCGTCCAATCACAGGCGGAAACGAGACGCGAGCTGGGCGTGTCCGCTGCTGCACTTTTCATGAATACTTAGTTTAGCGCAAAACGACAGACACAAGAAAGACGACAGGACAAGGCGCTACTCTCAACTGACATCATTTTATTGCGTCACTCCTTTATAGATCGCTCAAACAAGAGGAACATGCGCAGTGAGCATGAGCACCATGCGGTGGAGCCACCAACAACCAATCCCAAGAGCGCACTCATGCGACAGAATCCAAAAAACCAAATTCAGCGCTGTACAAGGTTAAGGAAGGCACACTAATGCACTGTGACCCCAATGACTGAATGAAAAATGCTTCCGATAACTCTCATTCCGATAACTCTCAGTCATTGGGGTCACAGTGCATTAGTGTGCCTTCCTTAACCTTGTACAGCGCTGAATTTGGTTTTTTGGATTCTGTCGCATGAGTGCGCTCTTGGGATTGGTTGTTGGTGGCTCCACCGCATGGTGCTCATGCTCACTGCGCATGTTCCTCTTGTTTGAGCGATCTATAAAGGAGTGACGCAATAAAATGATGTCAGTTGAGAGTAGCGCCTTGTCCTGTCGTCTTTCTTGTGTCTGTCGTTTTGCGCTAAACTAAGTATTCATGGATTCGCACCAACTAGCCCGCCAACGCATTGTGCTGCACTTTTCGTCGAAATAAAATATATTTGCGCTTTCTTTCGCTCAATTTCGATACGATATTCGAATTCGGAGGGTTGAAAACCATTATGTACAGATGTTCACTCATTTTTTCTGGAAAACCTTTCAGCTTCCCTTTAAAGCCTAGCTTTTGCTGAAAACAGAATGCAGATTAATCAAAGTGGGTATATGTGCTGGTGTTTACAACAGCACGCGTTTCAAGGAAGTTTTGTTGTTTTCCTTATAATAATAACAATAATATTCACGTTGATCGCACTTCGTTTTTTGAATTTGGTTTAATTAAAATGAAACATGGCATATTTCCAGTGGCGTAGCAGGCGACAGGGGGGGAGGGTCAGTATAGGGAAAGGGGGCCTATGCGCATTAGTCCAGGGCCCCCATTTTTCTTCATCCGGCCCTGGTTGCCCGCGTTGCGGTTGCAGCTCCCAGCACCTCCACCAGTGTCGCAACGTCAGAAACAGGGGTCGTAGAGCGCTTTTGAGGAGGCACAGCGGCGGGTCGCCTTTTTAATTCCGAGCGCAACTGAGATTTCTTCTTCGCTGCGCCTTGACAAAAACGGTCATGCCTACTCGCGTTGTCCTCTTCTTCATCGGAGTACTGGCGCGGCAATAAATCGTTTGCGAATAATTCCTCCAACCGAAAGTTCAATTTTTGGAGCGACGACTCGCTATGGAAGGTAGGAGGTATCTGAGAACCAAAATTTGTGATGCGGTAGTAGAGTTTTGTGCACCTGATTCACCGAATTGATGTTCGCCCTGTCTCTCTCAATAAGTGCACTTGCTAGTGGGTGCCCTTTGTGCTGCACTGAAACGCGAAAGTAGTGTCGACAGGTCTCAACCGTTCTCATAAGAACAAATGTAGGATGACGTGCCTCTGCAAGTACTAAGGGACTTGAGGTTGTTCGAGGAACGCCTATGTATGCTCCAAGGCTCCTAGCTAATTATCGTTGGAGTCTCTCTTCAGAAGAACGGGAGATTCCACGCGGAACAGGTAAAGAATATGCCATCTCTTGCTTTATAACTGCATTATGTACTTTTAGTAAGGATGAAACCGACCCTCCCCATGTCGTGCCTGCTACACGGCGAAGAACATTTACTATTGAGTTTAGTTGCACTTCGAGGGCTTTCATGTGAGAATGTCAAGAATGTTGCCTGTCTGGTATAAGCCCCAGAAATTTGTGTTGTTTACCATGTCTAAAGGTTGTCCCTCAAGGCACAGCTGAAAATCCTTCAGATATCCTCTGGTGAAAGGCAACACAGCCGCCCTACTGAATGCCCAGTTCCATTCCTCTTTCCTTTAATAATTTGTCCGCAATGTTTAGGCCTTCCTGCAAAGTTAATTGAACAAGGCTGATACCTGAACCAGAGGCCCAAATACAAACATCATCCGCATATATAAGGTAGTGTAGTGCAGGTGAAAATCTCCGCGGTAAATCCGCCATCACACAATTAAAGAGAAACGGACTTAAAACACTGCCTTGTGGGACTCCTTGAATAATATTATGACAGGAAATTTTTCCTTCGCTTGTTTGAATAAAGATTGATCTGCCATTCAAGAAGTTGGATATCTACCGTAGCGTCTTCCCAGAGACTCCCAGTTCTAGCAGGCCACACAATATATGAGCGTGGCTGACTGTGTCAAGGCTCGCTTAATGTCTAAAAACCGCTATTGTGAAATTTCCCCTAGCTGGCTCGAGTTCAACATAAGTCACGATATCCAAAATTGCATCCATGGTACGTCGCCGCCTTCGAAATCCTGTCATTAGATCGGGAAGTGCTTCTGTTTGCTCACGCCACCATTGCAGCCTAGTGTCAATCATTTTCTCCTTGACCTTGCGCAAGCAGCTCGTCAGACTCACAGGACAAAAAGGCTCAAGAGGTGGTGAGAAAGACGTGTTTTGTCAGGCTTCAATACAGGTATCACACGTGCCGTTTTCGAAAAGTCAGTGACAGACTCCTTTTTCCACAAGTCATTGAGTAATTCCAAAAGTGCCAATCGAGCATTACGTCTCATGTTTTGCAACATACCGTATATTATGAAATCTGAACCTGCAGCATGCAGCCTTTGTCTTACAAGACGCAAGTGCACATTTTCGCTCAATCGCAGAGAATTCATAGTCTAATAGTACATGATGCCACTGAGAACACGCAAGAACTTTTTGTTTTGCCATTTCAATTGAGCATTGAAACTCAGCACTAGTAATATATACGTTTGTTCTAGTTATAACTTTGCAGAATTCCTCAGCAGTCACTAATTCTGAAGTATCTTTGGCTATTGCGAGAGCACGAAATGGTTGTGTTTGAACAACAGGGCCGCTTAATGCACGAATAGTCATCCTTACGGAACTGGTGTCAGGGGAGACAAGGTATCGCAAAATTCACGCCATCTTTTTTCCCTAATTTTTGCACTCGTCTCCACATGACTGAGTGGATTTGCTGTGAATTTCCATACGCTTCTATATTTTCATTCCGGCGATAAGCTATTTCTGCTCTTCTTCTTACGGCTCTCAAATGTTCATATTCTCCACCAACTGATGTGTACTCGTCAAGAATGGGCACTTGTTTCGTACACATTATCATTGTTTCTTGTATCACTGATGTGAGTTTCTCTACGCCAGCTACACAATTCACTAGACTGGACAAGTGTTGACCAAAGAGCTGCCAGTTTGTTATATCCACGTATCTTCGTTTCGTAGTACTTTTAAATCGCGGATGTGATATAAGAATTGGGAAGTGATCGCTTCCACGTGTTTCTGCGTCTGTTGTCCACCCAGCTTCGGTAACAACATCATTAGAGCACAGTGTTACGTCTATGCGACTGGAATAGCGATATCCACGCATGAATGTCACATATCTATCATTTAATACTGACAGATTTCCGCGGCGCATTGAACGATATTCCCACGGGCATCACAGTGATTACTCCCCTATGTTAGGTTGTGTGCGCTAAAGTCCTCACATACGATAATGTTTGCTTTTGTGATGCTAAAAATATTTACCAAATTATCAATCGTTATACGACTCCATGCTTGCAGGTATATGCTTACGACTGTTACACATATTTTAGCGAGATATACTTTGCAGGCTACATATTCAGGAAAATCTGAACTGCTTGATTGAATGAGGTGAGAGGGCAAACCTTTTCGAACGCAGGGCATTGTTCTACTGTTTCCAGATGGACCAGAGGATGTATGTATTATGTAATTAGCAAGACGGAAGTCATAACGTACTCCAGCGTCTTGTATGCACAGCACAGGAAAGCTGTATTAATTAAGCAAATGACTTGCGAAAATCAGCAGATTTTGATCGAAGGCTATTAGCGTTCCACTGAAGTATTAGAGTGTCTTTGCTACTGCTGGTGAACCTGAACGCACACGTACTAATAACCTGACATCTTGCGTTGACTCTGACTTCGTGTCATAATTTGGTGTTTTATTAATGTTGCTAACCCTGAAAACTAAAGCATACCCGGACTCAATAACATCCCCAAAATATTCTTCGTTATGCGGAAAATGCTACGTTTCTTTTCATAATATTTCGCACATCTCTTTCCATTGCTAAAATGCATCTGACTGGCGAATGGCGCGCGTCGTTGATGTCTTTAAAAAGGGTGACTATTCGGCGCTTACTAATTTAGACCCATATCACTTACATCATCGTGTTGTCAGATGCTTCAGCACATCATGGAAAATTTTATAACTAAGTATTGAAACGGGAAAGGCATGTTTTCCTCTCTGCAGCACGGTTTTAGGAAAGGGTTTACCACAGTCACACAGTTGGTAATGGTTCATTTTTTTGCGAGTGTCCTAGGAGGCGGGCAGGCTAATTTAATATTCCTAGATTTTAGTAAAGCGTTCGACCTTGTTTCACATACTAAACTCATTCAGGAACTTGAATTTATAGGTCTCCCCCCATTCCTAATTTATTGGGTTTCAGCATACTTAACGAGCCGCACGCAGTTTTATCATACCTTGCTGGTGAAGCAGCGTACTGACACGGACACAGTTAAGACACACAAGACGACACTAGCTGCACTCGCAACCCGCTGCACTCGAGTTGCGAGTGCAGCGAGTGTCGTCTTTTCTTGTGTGTCTTCACTGTGTCCGTGTCAGTGCGCTGCTTCACCAGCAATGTATGATGATTACTCGCCGACTAGCCCAACTTTCTACTTTACCGCACGCAGTTTGTTGTTATTGACGGTTTAGCTTCTAGCCCATTACCGGTTTCTTCGGGCGTCCCTCGAGGAAGCTTTCTCGGATCCTTGTTATTTTTACTTTATGTTAATGTTGACGCAGTTGAACAACCAGTTCAAGTCAGGCTTTTGTGGATGATTGTATTCTGTTCACTGAGACTACGGCCAGTGATCAGTTACCTCTAAATAATAACCTGCACTAAACAGGCTAAACAACCTAAACAGGGTAACCTAAACAGGCTATTTGAATGGTGCCGAATGCCGAATGTAGATGAAGCGTAATGTTGATAAAACTGTTATTCTGAAACTATAGACCGTTTCTTCATGGGCGCCACCGCATTGCTACGCAGTGGCGCCATCTTCGGGCGTCCCTTGGCAGTCAGCATGCTGGCTTGGGCGAGCGCTCCGTTTTGCTAGTGTTCTTGTATATGCTCCCTGCGGGAGCATATACAGGGGCATATACAGGAACACTACGTTTTGCATAACAGGTATACGCTCGGCGGTAGTTTCTGGCGTTTCTTTTCGCGCTCGTGCGGTCGATTTAGTACACGTGGCGTCATCTATGTGGAAAACGGTTCTGTGAGACGTACTGAAGTGGTTTAAGTCGGCATGGCTGTACTTTGTGTTGGCGTTGAGGTGGGCGGAGCACGCAGCGCGATGTGTGCGCACGTATTTGAGTCTACAATCAGCCTCTGAGATCAATTTTGTATTTCTGAAAATTCCATGGACTAATGTGACTTTATAGCAGTATTCTCCTGTGATTCTAAGCTGTGGTTCAGGAGCAATGAAAGATGCGCGACGATTGTAACAGCGTAGGTACCGTTCTGCCATGGTAGAAGTTGTGCTGTTATTCTTGGACAAGCGTTCAAACTGTTAGCCGTAGATTACGTGACTAGTTGGTTCGGTGGACGTGGTTTCCACCCATGAATAATTTAGTCTTGGTTAGTAATAATAGCACACTTTACACAGTGAATTAGGCTTGTCCAGCAAAACTTCCGTTTACGAACTGCGCGAGCGTTCGAAGCAGTGGTAGATGCTGGACTAGAGATATCTTTGGCCGATATAGCGCGTGGTCCAAGCATGGGACATCACCGTTTACAGATCTACAAACATTGTACGGCATGACCATGCGCGGTCTTACTAAGGTGTTAGCCAGTTTTCAGTTTTTTTGAGAAAGAGGATGATAACCGATTTTCTTTTTTTTCGGTTTTGTTCAATCCCGTTCTCTACATCGCACTCAACCGTATTACGGAAATTTTGTCCTCACAAATAGCCGTCGCATTCTTTTTATGCGATCCCTGTCAGATATCATGACTTTACAGGGCAAGAAAGACAATACCGAAGCACAAAGCTTTTATACGTATCATGCTGGTTCACCAACTGCAGTGATTACTGTGTTGAGCAGCGCCATCGGCCTCATACAGGAGGCTAGCGTATAGACATATCATAGTGATTTAAAGTCTGCTAGACTTGAAATGAGTGAGAACGATGCCGGTGTATCACGAAAGCGCCTGGCGTTTAGATGTTTCGGGGTTGCCTTAGGTTGGCCGTACGCGAGCACACGCTCTTATGTTTTAGTTCCTACGCCAAGCGATCAGATATTGAGGAGATTTTGCATTTCGTGGCAATAAAGACGTCGATTCTCTTCGTTGAATTAAAACCGATACACCCAAAATAGTTCTCAACACATACACACATCACGGCTGTTGATGCGCATCACATGGGGCCCTATAACGTAAAACTATTTCAATATGTTTTTATTCCAATCTCCTGACGTCAAATTTGTGTAACCGCCTACGCAAGCATCGGGCGGCCACCCGCAGGGTTGTCTGAACAGACCAATCAAACGCTCTCCTTGTTCATAGGAGGTCGCTTTTGTTTGCTTGAAAAACGAATAACATTGCCTACACTGAGCGGTTTGTCTTATATAATTGGCAGGCAAGAGGCGAGGATCACACTCAAGTGGAGAGGCATTCGATGGGGCCGAGCCACTGCACCGAATATCGATAACCGGATGAAGACGGTGGTGCCGCCGTCTGCAATTGGTCCGCTTTCCCTTACTTAGCTGGCGGTGGCACGTCGAAAATCGCGGCGGCATGCAACGGAAGAATGACACTAAAACGAATCCTCAGCAAAGAAGAGTTGGCAGAATCTGGTCGTAAACGTTCAGAAAGTGCTCGAAAACGTTACACGGCTACACAGAAAGTTTTATTATATGCGAATAGACCCATGCTCGCCGACAGTTGCGAGTAGCCAGTGCATCAGTGATCGGCGGAAGCCATATTTTATTCCTTTCGGAACGGGGCAGCCTGCGGCTATTCAGAAGAAAATTCAGTTTTGTTCGGCATATTAATGCACCTTTAACGCGTACACGTCACTTTGACGCAGTGAGTTTTTGCGGTTTTGTGATGTCGCGTGACAGGCAGGTGAAGTGGATACAGCCCGAAAACTTTTGACCAGTAGCCGAGGGCTAATGGCGGAGAGGCGTCGAATCAAAAATAAGTATTTTTCATTTATTCGGTCAAATCATGCATAATCATTGTGTACACGTCATATCAGATGGTGAGCTATCGTGGTTTTCGTGACGTCGCATGACAGACAGCTGAAGTGGGGCCGGCCCAAAAAAGTTTTTACCAATCGCGGAGGGCTGATTGCAGAATTGGAATAGAAAAGTTTGGAATAGTTTTACGTTATAGCGCCCATGTTTGCGCCCCCAAGAGATATATTTTCTGCAAATTGTAGTTACTGATGCACCGAGAAGCTACACTGGTTGCCCGACGGCCTTGTATGCACAGACATGGCATTAATTTCACAATCCACGATCTAAAACATCTCTAAATCGTTCCGCAGCACTTCACGGCTAAACTAGAACTCAAGCAGCGCCGCGCCGAATCGCACAAGCCAGAGAGGAGGAAAGGCTCGCCGCGCACCCTTTCCTCCTCGCCCGATGAAACGGTGTATAGCTAAAAAAGCATCGCTTTTCCTTTCCGCACAGCCTTCCGTATCATTCAGGTTGACGAATTCAAGTATCTAGGTGTGGCTATAACCAGAAACCTAAGTTGGAACTCGCATATCTCTAAGCATTTACGATTCAGAATTTCGTAAACTTTGTCTTCTAAGGCGTAAACTAACGCATGCTCCTGCCAAAACTTAAGTTTTAGCTTACTCGTCCATCAAGAGACCTAAACTTACCCTTACACAAAAACGAACATTGACGCACTCGACATGATACAGCCCAAAATTGTTCGTTCGATTTTTTCAAAATATCGACAAACAGACGAATGAAAGTAGACAGCATTCAAACGTTCCGGACGCGGCGTAAAATTAAGATTGAAGTTTCTTTTTACTTGAAAACAACCAGCTAAGTATACGTAGGCCTTGTAACCTCGAGACGACCGAGGCAACAGCATAGGGTAATATAGTAAATGGCAACATCTCGACCACTCATCAACTCCATAGAACCCCACAACTAACACGTTTAAATACTCGTTTTACCCCCGAACAATAAGTGACTAGAACAAACTACCACCAGCCTTAACAGGGTGCATTAAAGCTATTGAACTTATTCAGTTATAATACACCTGTGTGGTTCCTTGTTGTCTATAATTACGATGTTGGCGCGTGTTAATGGTGTTAGTACTGTTTTATTGACTATTGTTTATGCTTATTGGATATCTATGTTTCCTTTCTGCCCGATGTGTTTATATTGAATCACTTGTTTCTGTCCTTATATTGCCGTTGCATGTATCTTTATAACTGATACGTTTTTTTTGTTTGTTTTTTCTATCTATGCTAAATAGCCCCGCCTGCTTGGGCCTATCAAGGCCTGTAGTATTATGTAAATAAATAAATAAATAAATAAATAAATAAATAAATAAATAAATAAATAAATAAATAAATAAGGAAATCGGATGACTCAGTTCAGTTCTTAAAATAACCAAAAAAAGAGATGTCGGGATATTTCAAAGCTCAATCGAGGCAATATCGAAACCAAGCGCGTCATGCTGCTACGTCAGATGGCAAGTCCCCTTGAAGAGGTATGGGACGAAGTTCGAATGATGACACGTCGCGGCAAGTCCTAACACGGCTCATCCTGCCGCACATGCTTGACAGGCAAAGCGCGCCGTATCAGTGTCTGCCGCGACTGGCGGAGATGCTTCATTACAAACTTTGTCGCGCTAGTCGCCACGGTGCATTTCCGTTTGAAATCATATATGGTAACGGGGCAGCCTTTTCTGCGCTCCCGGGACCGGCTTTCTGCGTTTCGATATTGCCTGGTTTTACCGTTGAAATTCGATGAATATCTAGAATTAGGTGGGGTTTTCAAGATCTTTAGAAAAATTAGGGTGCATTAAAATGTCTCTCCCTCCAAATTTGCCATTTAAACATGCTCTCAAGGCACTAAAAAAAGTTAATGATTGAATTTTTATTAATTAGACTTCTCAAGCTTGCGTTATTAGTGCAAATTATATGTCTTTCTCTCCTAGGAACTTCTCTGTTAAAACGCCCGGTTTTCTGCGCTTATACCGTTGTTATCAAAAATATGTATGGTCTGAAAAAACAAGACCCTGTATATATTTCATGACGACGTTGTGGAATAAACGTCTGAGAGTAGCGCTTGTCCCGTGCCTACCCTTGTGTTTTGTGCTGGGCCTGTTTTGTGCGGTCGCTAACCATGTCATGTGAAGTATGAAGGCCAATCAGAAAGTCTTTGCCCCTATTTTTTTTTTAGCCAAATGACGGCTGTAAATGCGAAGTCAACATATCCATTCCCAGTGGTTGACCTTTCTTGATTGATTGATTGATTGATTGAAACATTTATTAGAAAGGATGGCCCGTGGCTTAAGGTAGGGGTAAGGGATCAAGTGAAAGGAAGGATGCCCGACTCCTTGCAAAGGACAGCAAAGCGTGAATTCTTCTGGTGGCATCTGCTTGCGGTGCGACCCAGTCTTCGTACGATGCCACCTTTAGAGGTCGGGTGTGATTGTCCGTGAGGCTCGCTGGGACAGTACAGGACCAGATCAGATGTTTGAGATCGACGTTGATCGCAGGGCAGTTGGGGCATTCTATTTGTGCTCCTCTCCACTTGCTCAGAACATCCGGTGTAATGGATGCCTTAGCTTTGTGGATGAGAACCTGGGCTGTTTTGGGAAGGCGAGTGGGAATGGGAGGAAGGATGCTAAGAATGCACTCCCGTAGTAGAGCCTTCCTCTCGTGTTTCAGCCGGACAATCTGGCGATCGGGTACAATGATGGATGACGGGGAGCTATTGGTGTGGTCCAGCAGTGACGGGCTCACTTCACGGCTGCGATGGCGGTCTTCTCTAATTTTCTCGCCTGCAGCTTCATGGGCCGCCCTGTTCCCCGCTCCTCTCATGTTGTGACCTGGTGTCCAGTGTACGAAAATGCGTGCATGTTTATTATCCCGCCGGTGACGGCAGGCTTGTTTTATGCGGTGTGCTATGGTATAGTCGTGTAGGATCGGGAGTTCAGTTGCTTGAGGGCCTCTTGACTGTCAGTGTAGATGTTAACCGTGTCTTCTGTGCGCCCATCACAGAGTTGATTGGCTTCTTCGATGGATAGTAGTTCACGATCGGTGACTGTCCAGTGAGCATAGCCGCTGTGGCTCACGGTGTGTGCTAGCCCGTTTTCTCTGTAAAAAGTGGTAGCGGCATACATTTTGCCTGAATGTTCATCGTATTGTAAGGCAGAATCAGTAAATATTTTTGTTCCTTCATGCTTATCTTGCTCGTCTAATACTATTTGTTGTCGGTGTGCCCTGCCTTCACCTTTGGTGTTCGTGGGTATTGGTCTGGGTTCCGTAACCCTTATTATATCCCAGGGTGGAAGGAGGTGATTCAGCGTTGGCAGGTGCAGGTTCGTGCCATGCAATGTAGATAGCAGTCACTGACCACTCCACGTGTTTTTCAGCCTTGTTTCGTGGTTATCCTTGCGGGTTTTAAGCAGTGCTTTCACCGTCGGGAATATCTGTGCAGCTCTTCTGTTTTTGCGTGTATTGGTAGGCCGGTGATTGCCCTCATATAGCCATGTTGTGTAGCCTGTCAAGTTGCTTATAGTTTGCAGCCGTCAGGTCGTAAGGTGGGGCTCCGTACCTTATCTTGGCGATGCGAACAGCTACCGTAAGTCGTTATGCAATCTGTGTTCCTGCCCCTGCGCTGTGGTGGGTTAGCCTCATGATAAGGTGCACCATTGATTCCCCTTTCTGCTTCAAATGCTGCAGCCATGTGATTGCCGTACCGTCCTTGTTGATTGGGATGCCGAATATTCTGAGGTATCCCTCTTCCGGATGGCGAATTTGGTTGCCGTCGAAGTAAAGGGTTAGGTCGGACCTTCCATGTTTGTCATGTATCGTGATGTAGTGCGTCTTCTCCGGCGAGGGCCTCATGCCTGTTGGCTTTAGCTCCTGATCAGTTATGTCCCGTGCATTTTGTAGCGTTGTTACTTGTTCAGCAGAACTGAGCCTACAGGTCGTCCACCGGGTGATATCATCAGCGTATATTGTAAACCGAAGGTTTTCAACTACGTCTAACTTCCGTGCGATCTTGGCCATGACGACATTAAAGAGTATAGGGGTGGTGACCGACCCTTCGGGACACCTACAGAGTTGATGAAGTGCCTGGCTAACCCGCCGTGGTTGCTCAGTGGCTATGGTGTTGGGCTGCTGAGCACGAGGTCGCGGGATCGAATCCCGGCCACGGCGGCCGCATTTCGATGGGGGCGAAAATGCGAAAACACCCGTGTGCTTAGATTTAGGTGCACGTTAAAGAACCCCAGGTGGTCAAAATTTCCGGAGTCCTCCACTACGGCGTGCCTCATAATCAGAAAGTGGTTTTGGCACGTAAAACCCCAAATATTATTATTATTGAAGTGCCTGGCTAAATGACCGGGAGATAGCTGAAATTCATATGTGCTGTCTTTTAAAAATGCCTTAACGAAGTTTACAATTCTGGTGCCTGCTTGGGTGTTTTCAACTGCTTTGATAACAGCAGGGTGGCCAATAGTATCAAAAGCGTTTTCAAGTCAACTGCTACTAGAATGTTTGGCCATTCTCTGCAGGATTTCCTCTCGCGATTGATGCTGGTATGCATCGAGGCTATCCTGTGTGCTCAATTGCAGCCGGAATCCGGTCTGGAAGGGGAGGAGGTACCCACACTCTTCGAGGGGGTGGGAGAAGCGTGTGGTAACCATCTTTTCCGTTACCTTCCAGATGATTGGAGTGAGACAGGTCGCATATTGTGGAGTTGCGTCGGTTGCTTGCCAGGTTTCGGTATAGGTAAGACAACGCAATGCTTCCAGTGCTTAGGCAGGGAGCCGTATTGCCAATGCTTGTTGATCAACTCTATGAGCTCTTGCTTAGTAGTTCTGTCTGCGTTGCAGAGCATGCGCCAGGAGATCTCGTCTTGTCCTGGGGCACTGTTCCGCTTCACTTGCGAAAGGGCTAGCTCTAACTCAAGCAGATTGAATGGTGCACTGATGCCGTCCGAGTTCTCAGACAGCAGAGGGGTGTAGATATCGGATGGTGGCATATGAACGGGCTGCGGGAAAAAGGTGTATGCTGCCTCATGCTTTAGTTCCTCCACGGTCTGACCGGTGTGGATCAGGGTGTTACTCCTAGTCTTCTTTTGACCATTTATAGCTCGGAAGGTGTGCCACAAGCGCCCTGGACGGTGTGACAGAGTGCTACAGAAGTCTAGCCATCTCTCCCGAGTGAGCTGGTTAGCGTGTATTCTCGCCTCTGCTGTTCGTTTGCGCAAAGACAGCAATTTTTTATAATCCTTTCTTCATAACAGGTATTCTTGCTATGCCTACTTCCTGCTCTCCAAGAGGCTGAGGAGGTGGGTATCTGGTGTGGGGACATCTGTTGTCACCAGTGCGGTAGTGGTGGCTTGTTCTTTGGCCCTTCGCAGGAGGTCCTCAACCGGAAGTTATTCTAGATGTTCACCGAGTGCCTCTCTGAACTTTTCCCAATTGACTGTATGAGTAGTGCGTCTTCGTTTTCTCAGAGTTGAGTTCAGCTCAATCGAAATTGGGTAATGATCATTACCCATTGTCTCATGGCCGCAACGCCAATCCTTAAAGGGACACTAAGTTTACTATGAGTTAAGTTAAAGTGATAAATCAATGCTCTAGAACATCTAAGCCGTCAATATAATCGCATACAGAGCTTTAGCAAACGAGAAATAGTGGTAAATGCATGACACGATTTGAGACCCCCCAGCGACATTCCGGTACTAGCCCGATGACGAAGGCACTCCTCATCATAATTTATGTCACTAGTACTCAACTACTCGTATTAAAAAGAACATTTCATTAAGTTATAAGACGGAAGAACATGCTGCTTGTCTACTTCTGTTTGATTCTAAGAAAAAATAACATTTTGACGTTACCCTTAAGTAGTATGGGTGGTCGAAAGGTTTCGTTTTCGCTTGACTCTGCGCGCTCGACTCTGCGCCACGCGCGCTTTGGAGTTTTAGTTGTTTCGTTATCACGTCGTGCTGCGCTGGTTCTGCTGGCTCGCGAAACTTGCATTTGGACAAGCAGCGAGAATGCCATGTCCATGGGATGTCGTGGGATGCGCGAACGGCCCGCGGAACTTGGCCAAGGGCAGTTGCAGCGGTGAATCCAACGTTACTTATCACTGTGTGCCAACGAGTGAACCTCTCCGTTCAAAGTGATTAAGTGCCGTACTTCTGCCACAGCGCGAAAAATCACATAGTGCGCTCGCTGAACTTTTGTCCAGAGGATTACGAGTTCAACGCCGACTTACTGAAGTCGTGTGGAGTGCCTTTCAAAGCAATGCTTTCCCGTAGCGTTGTTCCGTTGGTCTTGCCTGCATTCTCCGAAGCGCAAGAACTCCAGGTCGATTCCGGGGTGGTGAGTGCGGCATTTGGTTTTCACGAAGGAAAAGCTACAAATGTGCGAATATAATAATATATGGGGTTTTACGTGCCAAAACCACTTTCTGATTATGAGGCACGCCGTAGCGGGGGACTCCGGAAATTTTGACCACCTGGGGTTCTTAACGTGCACCTAAATCTAAGTACACGGGTGTTTTCGCATTTAGCCGCCATCGAAATGCGGCCGCCGTGGCCAGGATTCGATCCCGCGACCTCGTGCTCAGCAGCCTAACACCATAGCCACTGAGCAACCACGGCGGGTAAATGTGCGAATATGTACAGCCATGACATACAGTTGCCGTCGTAGTAGTACGTAACGACGCCGGCAGCACGAGCCCTCATCAGCAGGTCACGTTCATCAGTGCTTAAATCGCTGAAATCGAGCCCAGCATCGCGAGCCAGTGTGTCGTTGTCAGGGTCGTCCATTGCAACGAGCGTCAAAGTTCGTGTCATAAAATAAATAACCAGCTTATCGTCGCGCGCTTTCCCTTCCGCTAGCCACCATAGTTCCGCTTTCACACTGCTGTCGGCTCTGTCTTAGCTCTGTTTCTGGCCGCGCGTTTGCGTTTTGCGCACAAAAGTCGTAGCGCCGTCTGCGGGCGCCGTTTTACTCATCGACGGAGCAACGTCACTATGAGGCCATGACGTCCCCACTCCTCGATCGGAGGGCGGGCGAGTTGAACTGCGCTAGAGGTACGCGGACGCTTGAGAACGCATTTTCTTGTCAAATAAGTCTCTTCTTCGCATGAAACAAGCGTTTCGAGGTTTCTGGGATAGTATTTCAACAGTCCACGTTGACTTATTATTAACCTTTAGTGTCCCTTTAATGATGTTGCCAGAGTGCCAGGTCAGGTCTGGAATCGTGTCATGTTGTCCAGGTTGCATACCGCGTCGCGTAGAATGGTCGAGATCATTGGCCAATAAAAGCCCTGCCTTTTCGCTGGCTGCATTAAATTAAGTCTTGCTCCTTATGAGCTTGAGTTTCGGTAGTCCCATGTTTCATGCGGCGCATTGAAGACCCCACCTACCAGAATGGCATCTCTTGTATAGGCGTGTTTCAGTTGCCATAACCAATCATAATTTGTGTCGTGTGATTTTGGCGATGGTCTGTAGTATGTACTAGCCATGACTATATGATTGTCGTTGTAACGTATTCTCGCTGCTAGAATTTCTTGATGTGACGTGCAGAAGGTGGCGGTGTCCAGCTGCGCATGCGGTGTGTCTTTGTGTACAGAAATAGCGGCTTGTGCTTGTATTTTCTCCTGTATATAATGAGCATGCATGATGCTAGAAGAAAACAGAGCTTTGCAGTGATGAAAACCCGGAGACGTTCCCTTGGACTCCTGCAGCAGAAGAATGCTGGGATAACCTATACGCTCGAATAGAAGTTTCAATTCTGATGCACAGGCTTGACGACCTCGACAATCCCAATGTAGGATGTCTGGTGTATCTTCGGGGGAAATAGGCGCCATATTTATGCTGTTAGTAGGGGCTGACTTTTGTTTTCCGGCAGAGATGTGCTTTGTTGGGGGTGGCTGCTTATTTTCCAGGGTGCTCAAGCGCTGTAAAATGTAATCTTGCTCTAGGTGGAGCCTCTGCTGTTCTACATGAACTTGGCTGAGCTGGTTTGTAATCGTGTCTAGTACACACAGTTTTGTCATGATTGTGGCCAGTGGGGTAGCTACGTTGGTCTGTTCGGCTTGCTTCTCCTCTTGGGCGTCAAGTCTTTTCGTAACTCCATTAGTGCTGCCGTGATCTTTTCGTTCGCAAGCATAACGGGTTTTTCGGATACGGACTGCGATGTGGGCGGCGGGCATACCTTTCGTGGTGATAGGTTTGGAGGAGCAGAGGTTGTCTTATCCGGCGCTGTAGGAGTAGAAGGGCTGGTCAGGGGGTTGTCGGCCCACAATCTAGCTGATGGCTTCTGAAGCTTTTCTGCGCTTTCAACTTGTTTCTTTTCTTCTAGTAACTCGTTGAAAGCACGTTGTGTCGTAAGCATCAAGGACCGTGCCTTCTCTAGATCGGCTTGTGCTTGGCTATAGCTTGGTCAAGCTTGGATAGTGACTGGCGAGGTTGCTTCGGTTGAGTTGACGGACTGCGTCGCATATTCGGTGTTTTGTGTGGGTGGTGCTTGGGTTGACCGCTTGGTTCCTGTCGTGGTGCTGGTGATTTAGATTCCTGTCTCTGCATTGTTGGGGTGACTGACCTTTTGTTATTACGTCTAGTGGCATCATATCGTCGAGCTGGGCTTCTTGACCGTACTGATGGAGGCGAAGGCGTCTGGAATGCTTTGTACGGACACGTGGGGATTGTTGTCATATGGCCGTCTTCTTGGCATCTGACACAAACATTCTGACATCTCCGCACTGGGTGTCTTGGTCACGGTCGACTCCACTCTGGGAACACATCGGTTGGTTTGGAGAAAATGTTTGCATGTGGCCACTTCTGTGAAAAGAAAGGCATAATACTGGCCAGTTCTTGATTGCGCGGGTCTTAAGCGGGCAGTTATAATAATAAACCCTCTGTGGAATTCTGGGTGCTTCTAACGTGACGATGGCTGTGCTGGTTTTGCCTAACATCCTCGCTGCAAGGACTGCGCTATGCGGGGAGAAAATGTTTTCCATGAGATCCCGGTTGGTGCTACCAGGCTCAACCTGGGGTATAACGAGCCGCACGCTGTTCTTTGGAGGTGCCATGTAGCTAGTGACATTGCCAGTACCCCACTTCGGATCGGATAGCGTCTTGACTTGCCTCGAAATGTTCACAGCATGCTGCTGTTCTTTCACAATAGCTGTGATGGTGTTGCTTCTGGTGTCAGGTTTGTAGACCGCTAGCCTAGCCAAATGTGCGTCACCCGCAACCTTGTTCAGTGCAGCGGCTAGTGTGGCACACGGAAACGAAGAAATTTTGCGCCTCTCCGTAGGCCTAATGACTACTACATGGTATGGTAATTCTTTAAGGTACTTGAAGTTTTCTGCCTTCCGCTCCTTAATAGACTGTAGCTTGCTTACAGTTTGCGATTGCCAGATACACTTTGCCATTGGGTGGTATTGGCTGCCTACGTCTCGGCTGCGTCCGGGGTCTCGCTGTCATTTGCTACCTGCGTCTCGGGTGCGTCCGGGTTGTCAGGATTGGGGGCTCAATCCCATCGCTCGTGATCCGTTGTCAAGATTGGAGTCCGGCATGAATTCGAAGGTAGCTGGCCCATGCCGTCGTCCAACTTATCCACGCTGAGGACGTTGATGAAGGGAAGAACTGCTTCTCATCGAGAACGAGGAATATGGGTTTATTTACAGTATTTATATCAGTCTAACATGACTGCTTGAGAAAAGTGCATCAGCCTAACATGACTGCTTTAGAAAAAGAGTGTCAGTCCAACATGACTGCTTAAGAAAAGTGTCTCGAGCATTCGCACCACAGCAGTTTTTAAACACTCGGTCCTCCCGCGATACAAGGTGACGCGAACGTTCGTTTACTCATTGTAAACTCGCCGCCGCCCCGCAGGACAGTTTACACACAGAAAGGCACCCACGGGCGAATGTCCGGAACCGACGTCAGAGGGGAGCCGTTCCGGGTAGCTCGGAGCCATTCTGGGTAGCTCGTTGTCCTGCGTCCCGGTCGGCGCGTGGGAAGCAACAAAAAACGGCTTTCCCGCGGCAGCTCGCGCACGCGTAGCAGATCAGGTCCGCGCTGGGGAGTTTGGGCACAATAGTTCGCCCGCCGAACTCATTCCGTCACAACGGCGATGAGGCTAGAGGATGGCGCCGTTTTGAGCACAAAGCCCGCTTCATCGAACGCATCCTAGCTGAAGCGACGGAGAGTGGGGAATGCGCGTCTTGTTCCCCGACACAAAGTCGTTTTAGTCACGCTGTGGCTAGAAGTTCGCGGCGATGCTCCCGAGATGTTGCTTTCCCCAGTCCTAACTGGGTGGCAATCTTGCATTGCAGCTCGCCATTCTTAACAGGGTCTGGGCGAGTTTCGCTTGTTTAGCTTGCGGCTGGTCAACGCTAGAGACGCTGAAGTTATTTTTGCGCGGCCTTGGTTTTCGAACTTCAATTTCAATGCTTTCTAAGGGTGCGCCGACTTGCGATGGTGGCCCCACGACGACGGTGTCAAGTCGAGCGGCCAAGGCCAAGATTAGGCCTAGCGTTAGACTTAACGCTTGGCCCAACTTTAGCGAGCACGTTTATTGTGAAGGCGGCGTTGAAATCACAGTGTGAGAGAGGGAGAAAGCAAGGACAGGAAAAACAGGGAGGTCAACCAGAAGAGCATCCGCTTTGCTGCCCTACACTGGGGGTGGGGGAAAGGGGAATAGAAAGAAGAAAAAGGGAGAGAGTGAGCACTGAGTGCGTATGGGCGGGACACTATGCACAGGGACACTATAAACGGTCTCTTAAGCCCGTGCACTTCAAGTATTGCACTAATGCACGATTCACTTTTCGTGCCAGTGACGGGTGTGGCCACGGTCCGAGTATCCGACTCGGTGAACGGTTTAAGCCCAGTCGGTGTAAAGTTTACCGCAGATATAGGCGTTGTACATCGTAGCGGGGGCAGGTACAAAGTAGGTGCTCGATGGTCTCCTCGCACCCACAGGAATCGCACATCGGGCTCTCAATGAAAAGGGCGTAGAACTTACAGCTTGCTGTCGAAGTGCGCCTGAGCCTTACGGTGACGGCGACCGCGTTTGGGTTGGTCAGGTCGAGAGTACATGTCTTGGGAAGCCGCACTGTCAACAAGTGGACCTGTCGCCAAGCGAGCCCGGTAGCGTCCGACCTTTTTTGGACCGGCCCGGCCTTATTTGCCGGTAGCTCCGCAGCAAGGAGCGGTTGTCAGTTGTTGAACATGGCGGTTGTGCCTCACATGTCCACGGCGTACGAGCAACGAAGTGTGATTCGTTTTCTGTGAAGCAAGGAGCAAACGCCCATCTAAATGCACAGGGAAATGCAACCCACGTATGGGGGAAAGGTGTCTCTTTTTGAGAAGTGCGAGGTGGTGTTGTGAGTTGCATGACAACGAGCGTTCGGGAAGGCAGTGTGCGTCGCTGACTGACCCCAGGAGCATGTCAAATTTAGTGTTGCTATGGGACAAATGGGGGTCTGAACCGGTGTGGGGACTATGTGGAAAAATAGTGTAAGGTACGTAGAATAGTACGTATATTTATAATTACCTACATGCACTTTTTTGGCCAATAAAAATAGGGCAAAGACTTTCAGTGTGTGAGTTAATGCAGTATGTGTGAGCCTTTGCAGTAAATTACGTATCCGAGTACTTCAGAGCTTTATAGGTTTGTTTTGCGAAAGGCGCAGAATTTAGCCCGCTTCAGTAAGAATTGCATGCAATGTCGAGTATAATTGCAGGCAAGGTCGAATTTGGCGAAAATGGGGTCAACGTTATGGTCAATGAGCACGCCAAGATAAATATGTGCTGTTGAATTATAACACTTGCAAAAATTGCTTGAAAGTGATTGAAAGTGATTGAAAGCGTTCGGTGGGTATTCGCTGTTTTCCAGTGCTCCAGAATAATTGCGCATGGAACCAAGTTCACATTTGGTGGAAGTGGGGGCCATCTTAGGCGTGATGTAGGAGAAAAAAGTACAGTATTTATGGTTTAATCACAATCAACGCGAGTAATTACTGAATACTCGTTTTCTGTCTATTTTCAAGCGTTCTACGAATCACGATAACAGATTACCCGATGACATCGGCGAGCTAAACGAGAACCTTGTTTTTTTTTTTGGGGGGGGGGGTACATGAGGGGGTATGTGCAGGCAAAATTCGGAGTGCGTGTGTCAATTGCGGGCTATTTATTAATTTGCGCATACGAGGACTCTGAAAGTTAAGTCTGCTTTACGAACGGCGCAGAATTTATCTCGCCGTCCCAGTAGAACTATATAACTGCCACCGAGACCAAATTTGTAGTTAAATAGAAGGGGGTAGGGGGCTATAGCCAACGTGCTTGCGCATTTAAATGTGTGTGCATAAATTGCAGCCCATGTAAAATATTCCTTCGTCAACTGCTCGAGTGCCTTAAATGGCCGCTATCTGCTGTGCTTCCCAATGATCCAGGACACTGTGCCCTTTCGCCCCGCCTCTCAACTCCTCTCCCCTTGCCCTTCCACGTAACCGCCTCACTTTCGATTGTCTTCGCGCGCGCGCTCCCGCCGGCCCCACGCCAGCTTGGCCCGCTGCATGAAGTTTGTTTCGTTATCTGCTGTTATTGGCAAGCGTGCGCTGTTGTGCGTTGACCGGCGGGGGCAGTTTCGTCAGTTTCGTGGTCCTCGATAGCTGCGTGCTTGTGCTTCCCCGACGTGAAGCTACGCTTCTCTGTCGCCTTTGGCTAGGAGTTGCCTTCACAAAGGCATACTTTACGTTAATTGGAGTGACTGAGAGTGCAGCATGCGAGGTCTGTGGCACCGAAGAAAACATCGACCACTGTCCAAGATATGCCCTAGAGAGACAAGAACTTGCCAAAGCTTTCCAAAAACTGGACAATCGACCGCTTTCTGTGCAGGTGCTGCTGGAACACCGCCCCCATCGCCCGTCGGCCCATAAAGCGGGGAAGGCGCTTTTGTGTTTCTTAAGGACGACGGGTTTGTGCGACCACCTGTGACTATTAAGGCAATTACTGTAAAACCACATGCGTCAGCGAACTTGCCGCAATTTCCTTCTTTACTTCCCTCCTCTCTCTCCCTGTGATCTTTGCTTTCCCCTTTCCCATTCCCCCGGTGTAGGGTAGCCAACCGGACGTTATTCTGGTTAACCTCCCTGCCTTCTTCTTTTCTCTTACCTCCTCCTCCCCTCCTCCTCCGCGATGTTTCACCCGTTTCACGACTCTCACTGCTCGTGCACCGTGCAGTGCATGGTGCACGAATACCTTAAAAACAAGCCCTGAAACGTTCTTCCGGGTGCCTAAAGACAACAGGTGGGCGCGCAGACCCAAAGACGCATGTGCACGAACACGGCCCTCTGCATGCGTGTGCTCCACGAGTCTCCGGACGTCGTTGCGCCTTGACACGTCCCCCTTACCGGTAGAGAAAGCTGACAAATACATGTTCCTCCTCATTTTCAACTTGTCTACAACTTGTTTTCCTGTGCGAAGTCTCATTCTGCAACTTCACTAACTCGCCCAGCTTTCCATTCCACCCTCAGTGCTTTTTCTGTGTGTCACCGTTCTACAAACGTACTAACAGCTGAAAAATTACCGTGCGTGTTTATGTATTATCTCAGCAATTGCCCATGGAAAACCCGCGCGAACAACCTTCATGTGTAGGTATGATACGCTTTTTTTTTCTGGGAAGCATGAGCACTGCAAGCAGACTTTTGCAGTTCGTGTTTATTACACAAAGGAGTGGCCGGTAGGTGTGACTGAGTGCCTTAAAGGGAAGCTGAAAGCTTTTCCAGAAAAAATGAGTGAAGAGCAGTACGTCATGGTTTTCAACCCTTCGAATTCGAATATCGCATCGAAATTGAGCGCAAGAAGCGCAAACAGATTTTATTTCGATGAAAAGTGCAGCAGCAGACTCGGGGCAGCTCGCGCGCCTCGTTTCCGCGTGTGATTGGTCGGGCGCCTCGTGACGTCAACAATGGTGTTTGTCCGGACCGACTGCTGCCGCTACACATGACGCACGGTGCAGGGTAGTTTGGTGCTGTTTTGCTGAGACGGTGATGGAAAATTTCGAGACTTGCGTTTCTCTGAGGAGTTCGGCGTTAAGTCCAAACCCCACGAGAGCGATTTTGCGCGCGACGGCGACGGCTTCGAGCTAAAAAAACAGGCCGTCGCTTGAACAGATCGCTCGGTGTTGTCGCTCGAACGCTCGTTTCTAGAAATCTAGAACTCGTCGCTCGTCGCCCGGAAGTGCTATGAGTGACTAGTGAATAGTGCGAAGCCGGAACAGGATGTACATAACTCAAATACTACTGTTTGTCGCACGGAACGAACAAACTATTGAACTTTACACGTGCAAGTATAAGAACAAGACCTTCAGAAATATTTTATGCTCCTTTTTACAGTAAAATACATCAACTTAAATTGATAAAGCACGCGTGACGCTAGTTTCGGCGCGTATACATATTGCTGCCCTCATACCGGGAAGTCGTCGCTCAAAGCCGTCGCTCGCGTGGAGTTCGACTTGTAGGCAACGAGTGAACGCGACAGCCATCGCCTCGCTTGTCGCTTGCAAGATCACTGGTATGGGGTTTATACTTTACTCCCTACATGTACGAGCCGATTGAGAAGTGCCGGCCTCTCCAAGAAGCAAAAAAATGCTGGTGCAAGCAGTGCTTTCCACGCGAACGAAGACGAAGTGTTAGCATCTCCTCGTGTTGGAAAAGCTGCACTCGGCGATCCAGTGAGTACATTTCCGGGCAAACAACTGTAGTGTTATGTTCACGCATGCCTCCTCGTAGAACGTAAGCGGTGATGCGATCTTCAGCATTTGTGCGCTGCCCCAAAGCTGTCGGCAATCTACACAGACGGTTCAAAGGCGGGAAAAGTTTACCGGCTGTTGTAGCACGTGTAGTATAGAACCTTCATCAGCGCGCCATTCGCACGCTACTCGTAACCGGCGAATTCCGTCGGCTACGTGAGATGGTCGGTTTCTTATGTGCGCGAGAGAAGGGGGAGCGCAGCGTCCTGGCGTGAGCCGGCTTTCCAACACATGCAAACTTTACAATTGCACTGCGTTATGGTAGCTGCATGCAGGCTGTTTCACAACACACATGCGAATAGAAAATTTGCGGCGCTTGGCGATGAAGCCTGCGTCAAGGGTGGAAGATAGACATGCACCTTCCGTTCAGCGTGCTAACAAGAAGGAGAACCCAAAGCACGCATCATTGATAAACTTTGGTGGTAATCGTCGTCACGGAAGTGGTTAGAGCACAGCACTGTTGTGCTTGAGCGCTTCAAGTTCTTTCGCTTCACAGCAGCCTCCCACTTAGTTGAAAGCTTCTTGTCTTGCGGGAACTAATGGAACATCGTCGCGGCCGCTGGTGTTCGTGCAACCGTAGGCTGCAGAGAACGCCGGCGTGATCGGCCTACAAGTTCAATTGATGCTGCGCACGTCAACTACCACTCTACATACACACAAACAAAGGAATATAGGGTCGAGAGAAGCAGATTAGGACGACACGCACGCAGAAATAAGCACGGTCAGGCACGATCGCGGAGACTGCGAAGGAACGGAACACCAGTGCTGACGTCACTACGCCGCGGTTTCCGCTCGTATCGTCAGCGTCAGCAGCGGCGCGCGGCGCTCGACGGGAGGGCGGAGCTACAGCGCAATTTTAACCGGCGATTACGTCGCTCCTAAGTGAAAAATCCCCCCCCCCCCCCAAAAAAAAAAAATTTTACCTGCATGGTTTATAAGATTGCCGCGTCGGTATATGAGCGTCTTATTGAATTCGACACTCTTCAGCTTCCCTTTAAGCGACATAATTTTACTGCTAAGCATTGCATGCGTGGTAAAAGAAAAGTCTTGCTGTTGGCTTATTTCACCTGGTCTTTGAATAATAGGCCTTTCTGCGAATGTTTTGTATGTGCTGTTGCAAAAGCTGAATACCTTCTGCTCCCCTTGCCATCGTTACTAAATTTGTGGCCAAGTGCAAAATAATGTGATAATGTGTATTTGCGTTTTTAGTGCAATGTTATTTTTGTTCTGCCATGTCTGCCTTTTCATGTTGTTCAATAGTAATCAACATCTCGCGCATTTCACATACTTTTGTGCAGGTCTGCAAGTAATTTCCTGTTGTTTTGTATGACTCAATAAAACAGTTCTTGCTTTTCGCTGTACTTTTTTTATGTATCTTGCGAGCCACTGTTCTTGCCATTGCCAGTGAATTTTCGCTTTCTGTAGTTGTCATAACTATGTCATACATGTCAAGTTTTGTGCAATATCTTAGTGCATATATTAGAAGCTTGTCTACACTTTGGTCTTGAAGGCGTTATATAAAAGTCTTAGATTTGTGTGTACATGAAACGGCCTTAGCGCTTTCTAGCGTGAATTGTGAACTTTTGTGTTTAGTATTCATGTATGTGTCATGCACCTTTCACTTCTCTTTTTGGGCGTGTATCCCACCACGTTATCAGAAAAATCTTTTTTTCGGAAACGATGTCAATAAAGCGAGACCAAAGATCTGTTCTTTTGGAAGTCGAATTTTTTTTTATGCCCCGGCACATGCTGGTGTAATATAAGTAAGGGCAAGACTGCGTGCGGGCCAACACAGCCCACGGCGCACCACGCGCCAGCTCGCAAGCAATGCCAATGCGTCGCGTAGCGCGCGATGATAAGAAAAAAAAAAAAACACGAGGACGCGCCGCGTACAGGCGAAAAACAAGAAAAATAAGCGGTGCACGCGGCATGGGGAAAGGGAGCGGAGCGGGTCGGCATAATAAATACAAAAAGATAAATATACGTTAGGGAGAGGAGGTGCCGCACAGCTGCTGTTCCTGTTACCATGACAACGTAAACAATCATGCGCGCCGCCATTTTGCTGAAGCATCGCCCTCCTGTTGGGGCCGTAACTGAAGGGGACCTTGGCGCTAGCGTCGAAAAAGCGTCCGCTTCAACAGAGCCAATGGCAGCCATGCGGAGATTCACCTGTGGGGCTACGCAAGGAGTTCGGTCAAGAAACGTTATCACTCCGCGCGTTCCGTCCACGCTGCGCGCGAGAATGCACGGGAGGCTCCTCGCGACGGGTTGCCAAAAACAACAAAAATGATCTAAAATAACGCATTAGCGGTCGTATACCACAGTGTATTTGTCTCTAAGGAGAGAAACTTGTTTCATTTATTACTGCGCCTACATTGTTGCGCACAATCGCAGTAAAAAACATCGAACTATGTCTAAGTGCGAACGAAGCCCCTGAAAGAATTCTCTCTAGCTTCAAAAGCGTTGACTGCTATATATTGAACGGAGTATAGCTTGTTTACTCCAAAGAAAAAAAAAGAAAGAACCGTATCAAAAGCTCAGAATCAATTATCGCTCGTCGCGACGAAACACTCCTAGGATGACAGGCCATCTCCAGCCGAAGAGCAGCTATACTCTTTATTGAGAACACTGATAACGCCGGCGGGACAAGCATTGCGGCGAAGTTCAATGCGCATGGATAGCTTTCAATTATTTTTAGTTTTGTTGACGTCATAACCGCGTTACCGCGGGGAGTTTGAAAAGTTTAAGGTCAGTACGCCACGTAGTGGCACTCACCTGGACTAAACCCTCGTGTCCAGAAAAGCTGGGTACATATACGCAAACTTCATATGAAATCACATTATTTTTGACCGCCTTCGATAATGATGACATCTTCAGTGTGTCCGCTACCACTTATGAGGCTTCGGCTTCTTGCTGGCTGCAGCCATACGATCTGATAGGCACATTTCGCCCAAAAAGTTGCGCCGAGCAGCTGTGTCAGTTTCGCCAAGCAGATCCCTCTTATAATGGTTCGCCAAGCATCAAGAAACGAAATTTTAAAACTGAGTAGAGCATGTAGCGCTAAAAAGGCAATATTGGTCCATGCCTTTTCCTGAGCGGCAAACGGCTTAAAGCCTCAGTTAGGTTTACTTCAAATTACTGCCGCTTAAAATTGACCGGTGAAGGACCTCTTAATTTCGAAGAGAGAGAGAGAGAAAAAAAAAAGATGAGAAAGGCAGGGAGGCTAACGGGATGATAGATATGCAGTTTACTGCCCTGCACTGGGGAAAGGGAAATGGGAAACAAAGATCTTACAAAAAGAAAGAAGAAAAGTCCACACATGAAAAGAGTGGGAGAAAAAAAAAAGAAAAAGACACACAAAGGGAGGCTGGAGTGTCACAGTCGTTCAAGCAGGTCACTTGACCGGGAAAACTTCGGTAGCGCCTTCACTGCATCTGGTGTGAAGGTCGCATCAGCCGGCACTTCATGGTCGTCTGCTCAGAAAGCGGCCGGTCATCGAGGCGTGCCAACGCCGTCACGAGCGACGATCTCTGAGCTGTAGCGAGGAAAATGACTCAGGATATGTTCGATTGTTTCCTGGCTGCCGTACCTATCACAGGCAGCACTGTCAGTCATTCCTATGCGGCAAGCAAATGCATTCGCGAAAGACACTCCTAGCCATAGTCGGCAGATAACAGTTGTCTCGATTCGGGATAGTCCAGATGGAATGCGTAGTTGGAGGGATGGATCCAGGCGGTGCAGTCGAGTATGTCGGAAAGCTGGCGTGATCCACATGGACCGCGTGGCATCACGCGCCAGTATGCGAAGCTTTGTTGCTGCGTCAGTTCTTGATGGGGTTCCTTCACGGTACCTTCGTGAGCCCTCCTAGCAGCTTAATCGGCGTTTTCGAATCCCTTGATGCCGCAGTAACCTAGAAGCCACTGAAAATAATGTCATGTCCTTTCTCTGCTAGCTTGTGATATAATTGCCTTATTTCGAGCACAAGTTCGTCTTGCGCTCCATGATGTAGAACGGATAGCAAACAATGCAGGGCTGCCTTCTAGTTGGGGGTTATGCTCCATCTTCGGGGTAGATCTTCATGGATCATGCGAAGTGTGCTGCGAAGTGCAGAAAGCTCCGCAGCAGTCAACGTTGTCCGGTGAGAAGTTTTAAACTGAATGGTCACGGCTTTTTTTGGGAAAGATCACAGCTCCTGTAGATCAGTCCACAGTTCTCGAGCCATCAGTGTAAATCTGGAGACGGTCCTTTTAAGTCTCATGCAGCACGAGTAGAAATAGCAGCTTGAGAGCTGGCGACGGAAGTCCTGTTTTCGTTCGAATTCTCAGTACTGAGAGTCGAACTTGTGGGCGAGCCAAACGCCAAGGAGGTGCAAGGAGCCTCTCGGCAGGCGTATAATCTCCATGGAGGCAGTAACGGTACGCCCATATCTCCTGGCAAAAAGAGGCACTGGGCCAGTCTTTCGGTAGCGCGGCGAAGTGGTGGAAAGGGGCGCGGACAACGTGCCTTATATGTGCTATGAGCACTTCCAATGTCATGAGTTGTGACTGGGTAATCTTGAGCTATCGCGATTGCCTCCGCTGTTGATGTGCAGCGCGGCAATCCAATACCAACCCTGAATGTCAGCTCCTGCGCCCTCTCGATTGTGCGGATGTTACTTCTGCAGGTTTTGCTCAGTACAGGTAAGCTGTACTTCAGATACCCGAGAAACAGCGTACTGTGGAGTTGTAACATCGGGTCTACTGACGTACCCCACGTTTTCCGTCCAATAAATTTGAAAAGGTGTGAAATGGCCGTTAGGCGTTTCTTCATGCAGGCCACATGGAGACTCCAGCTGAGGTATCGATCAATGATCACCCCTAAGAATCTGTGCGTCCTAGCGTAACAGATTTTTCCCATTGATAATTATGACGTAGGACATCATTGGCTTCCGCGTAAACGCGACCAGCGCACATTTCTCGGTTGAAATCTGGAGACCTTGTTCGCCAAGATACGCCGATATTGAAGTCGTGGCTTTTTTAAAGCCTCGCGCGCACCTGAGGACGTGTTACACCTGATGTCCACATGCATATGTCATCGGCGTACATTGATATCTGTACAGCACTTGGCACGAGTTCCACGAGACCAACACGAACAAGATTGAATAGTGTGGGACTCAAGACGCCCCCTTGGGGAACAGCAGTGTTGAGAGGTCGGCCCGTCATCGGTCTGCACATAAAAAGACCTCATGTGTAAGTAGTTGCGGGTCCACCGGTACACGCGGCTACGAAGACCAACCGATTCAAGAGCATCAAATATAGTGCCATGAGCAACAGTGTCATAAGCTATTTTTACGTCCAGAAACATGACGAGAGATAACCATTTACATCTTCTTTGATGTTGCACATAAGTGACCAGATCTGTGACACTTGAATTATCAGCGGAGCAGCGGGGACGTCGAAAACCGGACATATCGTTTGCATAAATTTGTAGCGTTCCAGGTACCACGAAAATCTGGCAAGGATCATGTGTTCCATCACCTTCCCTACGCAACTGCCAGCGCGACGGGCCGGCATGACGCCAGCTCTAGTGGTGCCTTGCCAGGTTTAAGGAATGATACCAGACGGCTTGTCCTCCATTCTTGAGTAACGTTTCCATCCTGCCAGTATTCATTGAATATGTCCAGCAACGCATTTCGTGCTCACTCACCCAGATACATTTCTAGAAAACTACACGTAGCAATCGGTTCCGTACAGGTTACGCTCGCGCAAAAGCTCCAGATTTTCCTCTAGTAGTCGTACCGTAAAACTGCAGGAGTAGACGGTATCATGGAGGAGGTACATTAGCAATTTCTCTGCTGAAGACAACTTCGCGCACTTGTTCCAGAAGGTGTATACTTTGACCGGAGAATATTACAATACAGCATTAGAAATGCGAAATCTGACCCATGGGCAGTGCAAATTCAGTGAAAACGTCCGCCCTTTCACACAGAACGATGTAATGGTGACGGTAACGAGATAACGGTATACGGTGACACCTAGGAGCGACTAAAGGCCAAACTACACGTACGCGTACCGGGGCTGGAAAGCTCGCGCCCGCTCGCCTTGCGTTTGCCACGCCTGGCGAGTAATGGCGGTTTGAACCTACAAGACGCGCGCCAGTGCGCCCCCACTTGGCTCACTATTTTTGCCTCGGTAGACTTCGTTTCGTATTTTTGTGAGACAGAGTACCGATATTTGTCTGAACAAGATATCTGTGCTCGCGCCGCTCTTCGACGCGTACGATCTGTCCTACATCATGTGCGCATGCGTGAGGCGCGAGCTTTCGCGCGCCGGCAAGTGCACGTACGTAGTCTGATCGTGAGGCCGAAAAGGCCTTTATGCCATGCACCATCAGTTGGATAGCTGCTTGCATACTGGGATGCTATGCCGGTATATACAGCATTTCGCTCTCTGTGCGCCTGAGATATTCAGGCCGTGCTTTCTTCAGGGTAGAGGCACGCAAGTGCTGCTGTTGCTCTGCTGAGGTCATGCACATACTGGACAAGGCACACTGCCGAGCAGCCTCGCTCGCTTACCACGGTGCCAGGTAGACACAGCTGGTTTGTTCCAACAACCCTACGTCCCGTGTTGTCGAGATCGTAACAGCCATGTAACGGCAAGGCTGCAATCGGTGTACTGTTCTAGTTGGACGAGTAAGGAGCGAGCTTTAGTACTGGGTGCATAAAATGAGACATTAGATATTGAATGGTTTCTTTCTCTAAATTTCTTGGTTTATCAATGAGAACCATGGCGAATAGCCTCGGAAGAAGCACATGATTTTTTTTACAGAGAGCGAGGAAGAGTTAGCACTTTACAGCCCAGACCGGGGCACCTGACCTCCCTGCATTGGTGACCCAGCATTTCGAAGATTTTGCAGACGCGCGAGCTGCATGTGCCTGGAGAAGCGTCCTACAGGTAGCATCGACAGGTTCTTCTACTTGCAAAAAGGTGAAAGCAGCCGCGGACAGTTTGATAAAGGATGGTTCTAGAAATGAACTGTAGTACGGTAGCTAGCTGGGCGAGTCGGTACAACTGCATTACAGTACATCGCTCGTGTTTCGTCTCTTCGTGTTTTTAATGCACTCGGTAAGTAATAATAATGGTTTTAGAAAGTGCTTGAGTGTTAAGATGTGCTCTTAAATTATATACCTGCTGACACAAAGCTGGGTGTTCTGATATGAGGGCAGTATGTGTTGCTTTGGAGTGTTGTGCATTGTATGCGTGAAAGTTCTTGCGAAAAGTCACGAAACAGCGCGTCAAGACATTTGGATCCAGAACGAAGTAGTCCCGTCTGTACAGTTTTATTTTTGAAGCCCTGTAGCTTTTCGAACTAGAATCGCAGCCTTGGGCGGACCAATTCCACACGTCAGTGCAGGTCGGTCTTAACGGGGACTGCCCTTAAACGAAGTGCATTATTTTTATTATGCGGAAACCAAACTTTCTACAGCCATTTAAATTACACATGACTAGCCGATCGTGAACAAAACAAGTGCAAATGAACTCAAAGCAACAGTGAGTCCACGAAAACTCATCTAGAAGGGCTGGTACCGTGATTGGATTACAGCGACGACCAATAGGCAAAGTCGCACCGTGCGCATTATCGGCGCAAATTAACTAGGATACATTACGGGTGACCAGAATATTCTGCATGCGAAGGCATGGTTTGCGTGGTATTAGCTTTGCACGCAACGAAAACGCTGTCAACAACGGTACAAATGAGTAAAAAAAATTGCTGCACTCATAGTGCTCCGTAACCTGACGTGCCTGCGCGCTCCAGTCTGTACCAAGCGATCATGCCGGCGGTGCCTATCGCCAGCAACGCGTAGTGGACCGTGATGCAGGCGACGAAAACGGGTGCCCCGTAATAAGCACGAAACGCGGCCATGGTCATCGACAAGCCGTACTGCTGCAAGAAGGGTAGGAAGATGCAGCCGAAGCTTTGCACAAAAAGCATGATTATGTACACGACGTAAGGCTTGGCAGCCAGCGGCTCCTGCCAGTTGCGCAGCCTGAAGAACAGGCCGACTGTGGCGCGAGCCACGTTCGCAGCTACCGCGAATAGAAAGCCGCGCGGCTGGTTGCCCGTGGAGGCGCGGTCGCGGCGGAACTCGAAGTGCAGGCTCAGGGCGAAGAATATGGCGAAGACGTGCGTTGGCTCGAGCGCCTTGGCGACGAGTATGGCAAAGGCGAGCACGCGGGCGCCGAGGAGCGGCAGCCAGGCGACATTCTCGGCGCACGTCCGGAGCAGTGACTGCTGCGTGGGCCAGCTGAAGGTGACCTGCACGAGCCGGTTATTGAACTTGAGGCAGGCGAAACAGGTCAGCAGAACGGCGCTGGTCAGGTTGGCGGCCTGCAGCCACAAGGACGCTGCAAAAGAGCGGAAAGTGCCATGTTGGTTCGCACCGCGGCGCGCGAAAGAACGTTGGTCTCGTCACAAGCGTGTTAAGCTGCACGCACGACGTACTGTCCAAGCTGCAGGCGTTGGTAAACGCGACGTACAACCACAATTCGATGGCGTTCACAGCGCATAGAGATCTGAGGAAATAACGTAGAGGCATAGATGTAAATAACGCCTGTTCCTTATCTGCTTAAGTTAGCGTGCGCTGTGGACAACATCGTAATGAAGTGTAACCAACTCGCTCCAGCTTGCACACCTGCCCAACCACAAGCGACATAAAGTTACCTTGCAGAGATAGGCCAGGCGCAACACTATACTTTGCCACCGCCTTTCTTTTCGCAATATTTCAACGGTTGCAGAAAAATTCGTCCTGGTCCGGACAAGGACGAATTTTTCTTCAACTGCGAGGCTTTTCTCTCAAGGAACCCCTATGGGTTTCCTTTGTAGAAATTGCTACGAACGGGTGGACGCCTGATTTTCCCTTATTTACTACTCTCCACCTTGCGGGTTTCTGCAGTACCAAGCTATTACGTCATCCTGCATATTCAAGGGCTCACGCACGCATGTTACTACCGGCACCTTGATTACCGGCTGTACGTAGGATGGCAATGCGATGCAGACGAAGCATCGCCGCAAATAAATGTTTTCTTCTCTCTCGTACATTTAACATTTAATAAAATGTTGCGAAAAAATTGATACGAAAACTTATGAGACTGGCTGCTACAGTATTGTTGCGTGACAGCTCTGTGAGCTTTACTCAGCGTTCATGTACACACTTCTGCACGGGTTTGAAACCAGGCCAGGATCAAGAATTACAGTGGTGATCGCGTTATGGCCAGTACGGTAGCACGTTACTTCGCGTGCAACCAGTGCGGTTGAACGACGGCACAGGAAACCGCCAGCGCATACGCTTTGAGATATGTTTTCACAAGGTTATGTCACTGGTATGACTAAAGTAGTTTCATGGCCACACCAACAAACAACGGCGGCGCCTTGTTAAGAACGGCCCAGCTGAGGTGCAAGTGTTGCCAGCCAGTTGCGACGACGGCGGCGTCAACTTTCAAGGAACGCCACCATTACGCTCTAGCCTCGTCGCCGTTGTGACTGAACGAGTTCGACGAAGCAGGCTTTGTGCCGCAACACGACACCGCCAACCGGGTCGGCCACGAGCGGGGGAGTTGCCGCGGAAACGTCGTCGGGGACCCCTTCCCACGCGCCGACCAAGACGCAGGACAATGGCTACCCGGCCGCACTGCGAGAGTCAGCTCCGAGTTCTACGAAGTCCGTGTGACGTCGGTTCCAGACCGGACCGTGAACCTGTGAGTGAGAGTGTGTGTGAGAGAGAGAGAGAGAGTGCGTGCGTGTGTGCTTGCGTACGCGTGTGCGCGCGCACGTGCGTGTGCGTGCATGCGCGTGTGTAAGCCGTCCCGGAGAGAGGCAGCGTGTTTACAATGACTGGACGAACGTTTCCGTCCCCTTGGAATCAAGGGGGGACCGAGTGTTTATAAACCGCTGTTGTGCGGATGCTCGACACACTTTCTTAGGCAGTCATGTTAGACTGAGACACTCTCTCAAGCAGTCGTGTTAGACTGACGTACTTTCTCTAGAAGTCATGCTAGACTGATGAACTGCATGTAAATACTGTAAATAAACCCATATTCCTCGTTCTCGATGAGAAGCAGTCCTTCCCTTCATCAACGTTCTCAGCGTGGATAAGTTGGACGACGGCGTGGGCCAGCTACCTTCTAATTCATGCCGGACTCCAACCTTGACAACGGGTTACGAGCGATGGGATTGAGCCCCCAATCCTGACAGCCTCTAAATTCAGGGGCACGCTAAAGCCTATTTGCTGTATTCTTTCAGGGGAACGTATGACTACTTGGCTGTTTCAACTTTGCTCGCCGACGTGTAAATTAAGTAGCGTGAGCGAGCCGAAACCTGAAGTGCACTTTTGGGTATACAGTGTGCGGCGGTGCCAGCGGAACTATCAGCGACGCAGTGATGCGCCTCGATATCGAAAGCGGGAAAACACGAAAAGCGGCAAACGGCGTGCGCAACGACGCAAACGATTTGCTTTATCGCTGAAGTTATCGCCGCAGTCGAAGACACGGACGCTGCTCACTGTCGAATAATTTCTAGTAGCGAACATGTCTTGGACTACCACGATGCGCTTCGACTCACGAAACAACGGTAATTGCTAGAGACTACTTGGTTCCAACATATATAACGATTGACAGTCTTAGAGCGCACATTGTGTCGCGTACCCAGTCATTATACTGCTGCTCTGCCAGCCCAAAGACCTCAAGCCACATTTTCTAAACTTGTTGCGACACATCAAGGCTACCTTCCGTCGGGCTTTACACCAGCAGCAAGACCACTGTTACTCCTGTGGTTCGTATACGACAACCACAAGTACGCCTCACGATTCCGGGAATAACGAAGAAGACCCGTCATTCAACAGTGGCTCTACGTCAGTTCGCACTGTCATTACTGAACGAGGCATATGAACAAAGAACGCACATTCACACCGATGGACCTGTCTCAGCCACGAGCTCCACAGGCGCTGTTATCACCCCGGCCTTACAAATTACAATTACTTTCAAAGTGTCCCATATAACGACCTCTACGACAACAGAACTTGCCTCTCTATGTGCCGCCGTTAATTACATTGCACAAACCAAACCTCGGAAGTGGGTCGTTTTTTGTGATTCCAAGGCAGCCTTTCAGAGTCTGCAGTCAGCCTTACGACGCAAGAACCATGACCAACTGGTGTTTGAGACCAGATAGGTGCTCCATCAAGCCTTCATAAGCGAATATGACATCTTCCAATGGTTTCCGGGGCACTGTGGCATTGTCGAAAATTGCCTTGGTGTCGATGCTGCCCGGTCAGCCCATAAAGAAACCCAGACACTTCCTATACCCTTATCAAGGACAGATACTTCGAGGGGTCTTCGTTTATTTGTTCAAACCAAGACTGAAGCTTTGTGGAACACCCCGATTTTCTCCAACTGCCATCTTCACCGGTTGGATCCTACATTGAAGCTGCAGATTTCATCGAACTTCTGTGCCGCCTCGAACTGTGCCGCCTCTGGTTAGGGGTCCATGGCCTTTACGAAAGCCTACTCATTCCTTATTGGAAGGTCCGACACGCCGATCTGTGACTCGTGCAACTGTGAAGAGACGATTGAGCACGTGTTGTGTTTGTGATCTCTATGACAACGAACGCGACGTTCTTCAGAGGGTGTTAAACCGATTAGATAACAGATCATTTTCAGAGACTAAGATTCTCGGACCATGGCCCCATACGTCACAGGCTCACAAAGCGACGCGGGCACTGCTACATTCCATGAAAGCGACTGGCCTCAGTGACCGATTATAGGCGTGAAGTTATGGACATCCGCATGTACTCGCACCGATAGTGCCTTCTTCCCTCGTTCTCCTTTCTTTTCTTCCCTTAAACCCCTTCCCCTGTGTTGACCTACCTACCTTTCCTTCCTTTCTCTTCATCCTCTTCCCAGTAGGGAGCAGAATACTCTATCTGGGGACGTAGTCTAGGACGATCACTTTCGAAGATATTGCTTTCAGTGCGCGCTGGTTGGCTGGTTCAGCTAAATCTCTCAAATCATCCAACGTGTCCCGCATTACGTTACGCGAAAGTGACATGGCACCTTAGGCTAAGCCATCCTGGCATCGTGGCCACTGCAGCGGAAATTACGTCAAATCCCGCCCGAGTTTCACTTCCGCTGTATACATGCCAGATGAACGCGTGAGCCACCAAACCAAGTTTGCGGCTGTAACACCTGCGAGAGACGCGGTGAATTCGAAGTTCAGCACACGACAGTTTGTTGCAGCGGCCAGTGGTCACTTGCACTCACAGGGATTTGCAGCAACGCCAAGGTCAAGCTTTTTACTGAAGTCAAATAAATGCTTGGAACGCGGAGAGACGAATAATTCTTGTCATGCGAATTATCCTTGGTGTACTGAGATGAGGCTACGAACTGCTCTGTCAGCACCTTGCATGTACTCCGACTTAGCCTGTAGTGTCTTCAAAACTGACCGATGAGCTAAGTGATTTACACTAAGAGACACGAATTCCATCGTAACCGCCTGCTACAAAATGGCGCCTCAACTGACCGCCGCCCGCTCTTCGTCGTGTGCTAACGCGCACTGCACGGTGCGATCGCACCAGTCTACGCCGTCGATCTCCCTGTTGGCACGGTGTTGGTTGAAGTGTCCTCTACGAGGCTACCAGAGACAGTCACTGCGCTGCATATTACCCAACTTTTCTCTCCTCAAAGCACGGATCTCCAACGCACTCGTGTAGTGCTCGCCCGAGCCGAACGTGTGCCACCACATGCATGCGTTGGCGCCCAGACGAACCTGCGGCCTTGCGTGAGTGCACTTAAAACGCGATGAGTGCCGTGAACCGAACAATATCGCCGAAAGTGATCATCCGAGAATACCGCCTCTGGCTACTGCCCACAGGCATCACGTGCTTGCTGTGTTCCTTCTGCGCCTTCATAATGCTCGCGAAGATACATTTGCACGGCCATTCGCCGCAGTGGCTGAGCAAGAGATCGTGCGTTCGATTCCCGTCCATGCCGACCGCATTCCCATGGGGACGGGATGCAAGAACGCACGTACACTTATATTTCGGTACACGTTAAATGCATGACTCCTGGACCACTGCAGTCTTGAAAGCGAGTGAGCGGAGAAAGACGTACCAGCTATGTTGCCCAAAATCACTATCCTAATGCAGCAGCAAACGAATAAGGCGCCTTTATATCGTCGCGACTGCCGTCGATAACCTTCACCGTTCAGCCCGGCAAATTCGAGACGTTTTGAACGCGGATGTTTCTGACGTCACAGTTCGATGCCAAATAAACAGAGCAGGTCTTTGTAGGGCCACAGCGGCTCTGAAGTCACTGTTCGCAGCAGCAGCAGCAGCAGAGAGAGAGAGAGAGATAGAGAGAGAGAGAGAGAGAGAGAGAGAGAGATACGTTTCGAAACCGAACACGGCTCGTGAAGTGGTGAGTAGGGGCGTTAAGATGAATCAACGTTTTAGTAAGCCATGTTTGATCAGCTTTAGTTCCGGTATGCCGACCTGCTGGTGCAAAGTAACTTTTTCCCTAGTTCTCTGATAAAGCAGTGTTGTGCTTCCTATGCATTTCACATGCCTTTAAGCCTCGCACTAACAAAGTTACCGCGATATTGCCCCGCAAATTACCACAGAAATCAGCCGGACTACGTGTAACGCGTGGCAGCTAACGTGGGAACTGGTCCACATTTGGGAAGCGCTTTTAATACGTGGTCTTGGCAGATTGCAGCGAAATGAGGTAAGTTTGACGTCGGTTCACTGTTGAAGACAACTGACAATTGATGAAGTGGAGGTTTCATAGGGCAGCAGTGGGCTCTTTCCTCGAAACTTTGTTTCAGCATGACCTGGTACCTGGTCAAATGACACGGAATGTTCTATATCATTCATACCATTGCGGCATCTTATTTGTGCAATGGCATTCCAAGGGAGCTGACCTAAACATGTCCACAAATGTGTGGCGTTGTGAATGAAAGCGACCTTACAGTGAGCCAGTCCATACTTGCTCTGCAGATGAATTGTGGTCCTCTGTAAGCGCAGAATGAGAGAGAGAGAGAGAGAGAGAGAGAGAGAGAGAGAGAGAGAGAGAGAGAGAGAGCTTGCGAGCAAACAAAGCTAGTCTCAGCTGCATTTGAATCCTTGCCGCGTAAGACTGGAGTCCGTGATGGAGGTCAACGGCGGAATGAAGTATTGATAAACGCAAAAGATTCTTTTGCCCACTATCAAGATTATTTTATCGTTTCCTTTCGGAGATAAATAAACGCCAAGGACATGGAGCAGTTAGGTGGAGCTGTATATTTTTGTTTCGTTGCGAATAAGGAGATAAGCAGCCATGGTATATGGCCAGTGATTGCCGACAATGTGCGCAGCGGACGACACTCGGCCTGGCAGCGCAGAAAGGAGAGAGCCTTGTCAAAATTCCGAAGTATATGTGCTGATGGTCCCTGAGGCGCCGTTGGACTGATTTGACGCGAAGCCACGTGCTCCCACGTTCCCGTTAACAGTGTTCACCACATTACCTTCGTGCGGGTACCGCCTTTGCTAACTGTATAGATCGCTTTTTGGGCGAAAGTGCAATTTTTGTTTTTTTCCTACACTTTCCAGACATGCGACTGCCTCCAATATGGTTTTCGACACACCGCTGATGACGTAGAAACAGTACAAACAGAAGCCAACTTATTCACAAAAATAAAGCTGGACGAGTTCATTTGGTTGAAAAACTGCGCAAAAATTTTGGACGGGAGACACAAGGGAACGGCACCAGAGGCGCTCAATAACAACAACTTCACAGACATGTAGAACAGCAGCGTGCATGCCTGAAGAAGAACATCGGATACAACCTCTCTCACGCACACAAACAGACAACAAATTTGTGCAACCTCTCAGAATCACAACCCAATCTACAGCGAAGCTGTTGCACAGACTAGCCTTTGCACTTTGACCACACATCACCCCTAAAATAGCAGCTATTTCCACGAAATATAAACTATAGGTGACTCGTTTAGTGCACCAACACATCGCAGGGCTACGCGGGCCCTCGTATAACGCATGACAATCTAGAAAGAAAACGACCGTTCAGTAGTTTGCAAAGCTCACAATTAAGCCAGGAACATTAAAGTTTCGACAGGCATCGCACTTAACGTGTCAAATGCATTTTCAATAAGTGTAAACATGGTGTGACGAAGAGTTCTCTCGGCACATTGCGAAACAGCTGATTAGGACAGTATAAGAACGCTTTCGAACACTTGCTTAAGGAGGTTTTTGCAGAGGCTGTAATTAAGTTACACCCTTGAAACTTGGCCCACGCATTACCAACAAGGTGAGCCTTAGTATCTGAACATGTGAACCTTGTGGCAGGTTTTCTTTCAAGACATTGGTTAAACTTCGTGCGCGGTTTCGGAAATACGGTTGCAAAGCTCCGGAATGTTTGAGTAAGTAATTTTTCACAAATTCCGTAAATAATCTACAAACTTTGAACTTTCGGCGTATGTCACCCATAACATGACCCCCATTATATGCAAATAAAAATTGCTACTACTTTTAGTTCTCCCAGGGCAGCGAGGAAAACTTGTAAGCGCTTCCTTATAACGCATCTAAGAGGAACAGAAGTCATGAACGTTTAGCAATTTTCAATTTAGCAAATTTAGCAAATTTTCAGCAATATTACTCCTCTTCTCTAATTATAAATTCCGTGAAATATTCAGTTATTCCATGACACTGAAAACCACGCATAAAATGTTTCCTAGCGCTTCTAGTCTCACTAGCAGTTTCACTGTAAAATTTCCACGGTTTTCCAATGATGTCAACTATTGCTCGCATTTTATCGACAAGTAAATGATCCCCAGTGACGTTGCAGGGATACTTACAGGGAATGGTGTAAGTCTGTTCATTCAGGGCCGCCTGGAAGAGCTGCTTTGCCTGGAATACCGCCTGTGGGAAGCAGCTGAGCGTCACCACCCACATGACATTGGTGAATGTGATGACGTCCTGGCGCTTGAGCAGAACAGCCTGGTCCTGCTTGCCACGTGTCTTGTAAAGCACCGCAGAGTCCACTAACCGCAGCACCAGCCTGATCTCCGCATCACCAGCAAGGATAGATGAAAAAAAAAGAAAGAAAAACGAAATGCAGCAGAATACAGCGCCGGTTTATTTCATGCTCTGTGATAAGCCGCTCGATTGCATATGTAGGCTTTGAGCCATCGGTCAGAAAGTGAGATGGCGGTCAAGAGGAAACAACGACGTTGCCTTCGAACAATGTGGGCATGCTCCTGTCTGCCGCATTTGGGTCACAACAATGTAGTGAACATGAAGTGTGGAAGGTTGAGAGCCAAACACTTGAGATATAGCACTCGGAGAGACATCCTCGATATATCCCTAGTGTGTAAGTGGGAGGCTGAGTAGATAATTTCACTGCATCATAATTATATGCTTGCTTCTCCTTTCCAATTTGATCACTCGCAAGCTATATACTTGAACCACGTTTCACTTCTCTTATTTTCGACATCCTCCCATCTGCTTATAACGTTGTCACTTCAAGGAATTAAATTATGTTTGAATTACAGTCTCGAATGTTAGCGTGAGCTGGTCTTCAGGTATACCGTATGTTTCCGTGAAGGCTAACTAATGTTTCCGGCAGCGCATACATTGTTCACTCGCGCGGACATTAGAAATTGAGTGATATTCATCGATGAACTCATTCACTACTAGAAATTCGCTAATGAATTACGATGTTAATTCATGGCGCATGGTAGAAATGCAGAATCGAAGCCGGTGAGCACTTCGATTCGTCTACATTCTTAGATTAGCACCGATCATCATCACCAGAGTTTGCTACGAATTACAATGGTGTTCTACACCATACAAAGGGGCTATAGGAAGAGGGAGACTCGAACTTATCAAAAGTGCATGGGCGAACAAGCGAGGCTTCAGCCCGAAACCAACGCCTTCGTCAAGACACAAATAGCTGCCGTCCTAGCCAAGCCATGTCGAAACGTTGACTTCAGGCGGAGGGGTCCCTTGCTTGCCCACTGTTGACCAATCGGTGTTCCACGTAATTCTTGCACCGCGAAGTTCCAGCTCTGCAATCGCTATATGAGCGCTGAACTAAGCTTAGGCGATAGAGAATATTTGGCAACAAATGAGTCAATCACAATTTCAAACTTACCTCTGCAGTACTGATATCTAGAAATATCTAAAGTTTCCCATGAAACGTCTGGTACGTGCGCTGCGAACCACGTGCAGTTGGATACATTACACGCCTCTGACGCCTATAACTCACTGCAAAACCAACGCACTGGGTTATCAATCCGAGTTTACTGCACTGAGTTTTTAACCTCAACTGGTTGTTTCGGCATCACTGTCAGCCCTGTTGCATATACACCATACATGCGCTATATGTATGCTCCGTACTTGCATCATCCCAACTACTCGCATTATTTTCGTACGTTTGATTGAACCCTAGTGGTCCCTGCAACTTTCAGGCGCCAACACCGCCTTTACATTCATGTAGATAGCAGGAAAAGGTTTTGGGAGATATTACGGTGGACAAGAGTGAAAGGGTGGAAGGCAACGATACGTTAGGATTAAGGGAGGGATTTGTATATATAATTGTTTACGTTGCGAAAGGGCATAAATGCTGCTATTGTTCATTGATTTTCATTGGACCTTACGTCCCTAGTCAACACTGCATGATCTATGAGTGACGCCGTAGTGGAAGGCACCGGATTAATTTCGACCACCTGAGGTTCTATAACGTGCACCTAAATTTAGGCACAATAGCGTTGTTGCATTTCGTGCCGATAGAAATGCGACAACCATGGCCGGGAATCGAATTCACGATCACGTGCTCAACAAGAGAATGCCACAGCAAGTTCTGTTCAAGCTCTTGTTGCAGAAGATATCGCTCACGTCGAGACAACAGGACAAAGACGAGTATTAGGAAACACCTTCGCGCTGATTTGGCTTAGTCGTCGCCTTGTGCGACGCAAGCACAAGGTTATCGGCACCCTTCAGAAAACCTGCGGTTGCACGACTGCGTTTGTTTCTACTGCAAGGATCGCGTATGTTGAACGGAAGGCTGAGAGGTGCGTGGTGCATCGGCCTACCGTCAGAGCGCGAGAAGCGAAACATGTCAGATAAACATCGCTGCTCCATGCTGATCGCGCCATCTCGGAGTTATAGGGAAACTGCATACTTATAACATTAAAACTTTCGTGTGGGCTTGTTGGTTCATCTTTAAACACGCCAACGTGACGGGCGCAGACTTCCCACTGTGTTTTTCAGAAAAAAAAAACAGGCATTAATATGAAAGTACAGCTTCTCCTATATTTCAATCTCATGTGAGTCTCGACCGACATCAAACCCTTCAATGTTTAAAGGGGCCCTGAACCACCCGTCGGGCTTGGTGAAGTAACAGTCCGCAGGCAGCATATGCTGCTGTGAACATCTCAGCCAAGCTGTGCTGTCGTACGCGGTGTGTGGAGCTTGCAAGCGGATTGCCATGCCACCTTTTTCTCTAACGCTAGCTTTTCAACATAAGGTGCTGTCCTCACTCTCGTCTAGACGCATTATTTCGTTATCGGACGCACTATTTCGTCAGACCGCTGCTATTTGCCGATAGCTGGCATCAAGCTGCGGTCGGCTACATGGTGTAAATAGCGCGGCCGCCGCAGGGTGCCGCTACGAGTCCACTGGCTAAGCGCACACTGCAGCTCGCTGAGGACCACCGCGTTTGGCTTATAATTCCGCTTCTGCTGAACGCGTTGAGGTACTTTTTGCGGTAAAGTAATTCTGAAATGGGCTATTGTCACTTGAAGTGCCTTTCTCCACTTCAATAAAAAGTGGATTGGGGCCCCTTTCAAAGTAGCGCCATCCTTTGAACTTTTCCGCCGCCGCGCGGGCCTTACACGCGCCCTCCGCCGCCCGTCTGCCCTGTTGGATATGGACCTTTTCCTGGCATCATTCAAGTTCCCCGACCACATCCAATCGCCGTCGCATGCCAATTATGGTGCCCCGGGGCGCGTCTACCACGTCACCGGACGCTTCAGACAGGTTGGCGACCCTCCCCTCATGGGCCACACGTCGAGCTATTGTCTCCCCCCTTGCTTGACTCCTCCCGAAAGTGCAACGGGAGGGTGGCACGGTTCCAGGTAGTTGATCTTGATCCCAAGCAAAGCTGTTTTGCGACTCTGGAAGGCCGTTCGAGAACAACCCGTCTCCTCCAGCTGAGCGCTTCCAAGCGAGGAGGCGACGCCGGAGGAAAGTCAACCTTCGGACAATGGAGCCCTTGAGCGTCCCCATTAACCGAATGCGAGGGCACTTGCACGGGCGCCTACCATTGGAGGAAAATGATGACACCTGAGTTGGCTCGACGATTGGCCGAAAATGACGTGACCCCGAGAGACCGAAGGGGTTAAAAGCGAGAGAAAGGGAGAATAGTTTTTTCGTTCTTGCCACGGGCCGTGGCGCCCGATTTGCTGCCGGCCGTCGATGACTTTATGACTGTTCATTACTTTGTTTTATTACTGTAAATAAACCTGCAGTTCTCAAAATCCTCCTCAACGTAGGCCAACTTCCGCTCTCAACGGCAAGATCTAATAGCCCTTTCTGATTGGACTACCGCCGGGACTTGGCGGCGCGCGCTCTTCCATTTTGTTTTTTCATCCGGGGAAGAAACGCACGTTTCCGGAAGTCTCTCGGGCGCCATTTTCATTGAAAATGAATGAATACGCGCCGTAGTGTGCGTGATAAGTGGTTTATATGGTGGAAGGAGAATCCGTCGTGAGCGCGTCGTTAACAACAGCATGCTTCCTTGGCGTTGTTTCTACTCTTCGTCATGAGTTGCGGCGCCTACGGTTGCCGTAATAGCTTCAGTGAAGGGAAAAAACTTTCTGCGCTGGCGCCCAGTAAGCGTGTTGTGGAGCGAATATATGGAAGCACCGGATTGGTCGCGCAGACTTCAACAAGCCGCCGTCCGCGCGCCTTTGTAACGTAAGAAGTTTCTTGGATACATACTTTGGATACCCTGTATTATTATACAGGGTATCCAAAGTATGTATTCCCAAGCTTTCATACCACGCGAGCTTACTGCGGTTGTCGTGTGCGCTTTTTGGTTGTGCACCATGTCGACGCAGTTTTTCCTTGAGCAATAGTGCGCACTTTTTTGAAATGAAGCTGGTTACCTGACGGACCTGTATGAATTAGCCGTATGCGTGGTCTCGTGGGGGGGGGGGGGGGGGTATCTGGGCAGGCTAACGTCCGTAAAGTGAACAGAAAAGATGGTGGCGCTGCGTGGTCTCGTGGGGGGAGGGGGGGCTATCTGGGCTGGCTAACGTCCACAAAGTGAGCAAAAAAGATACCGAACGATAGTACGGCGCAGAAAAAAAAGAAAGGACGTGTGATTTCACCGCGCGCCGCACCTGCGCAGTGGGACAGTGCACCCGCGCTTGCCGCCGTTGCTTCCGGCTGCGTCTGCTGTCGTCTGCTGTCAATACTACGGCGCGGCAGTTGTGGCGGGAAAATATGGGGATGTGCGCAGCGGTGTGTAGGAACCGGATTGTGCATTACACAGGTAGACCATTGCAGCAGTTGCAAGTCCTACAAAAATGGAAAAAGTGGGAAGACCACGCATTGTGCACATGGCCCAAGAACAAGCCCAGCACGAGGATAGGCGTCGGCAGCAGAGGCGCGACTACAACCAACGACAACGTGCCCACGCAAAAGCGTAGAATGCGGCCAGTGACATTGCCTCCGACGAACGTCACCGAGAGTAGATGCGAGAGTAATCGTAGGCGTCGAGCGTTAGCTACCGGTGAAGATCGCGCACTGGGGGCCAAAAAGCGTCAAGCTAGGTCGTTCGAGTCTGCGTCTAAGCGGCAGAGGCAGCTTCGCTGGCTAATCCGCCCCTAAATTTTTGTTTCATATAAGAAATACTGAGTGATACTTAAGGACTAAAATTTGCGTTTTTTAAGCGCACTTAGCCGTGGAAGAATATACAGCGTCAACTGTTAGAATACTAAAAAAAAAAGAAATCAGACTTGTACGCGATGATACTTTAGCAAAAAGAAAAAAAAAGAATGGTATTTCATCTTTGAAAATCCTGTGGGAAACGCTGCTCAGTCGATCAAAATTTACCATCTCCTTACCGAGTTTTCCATTAATGTTTGGCCGCGAAAAGTAGTTTTCGGGGTGCATGATGTTTAACTTATATACGACGTTTTTTTTTTGTCTTGTTGAATATTTAGGATCATTTCTCCGACGACTACATTGAGCCTTTGATTGCATCGTGAGAGTTCTTTGCGGACCGCATTACTGCCGTAGCGGAGTGCTCTTCGTTTAACTGCTTAGTGAAGATAATTTCAGCATCAGCAAACTCAGTTCTAAGGTGTTCAAAACAACACTTGCATTCTGAGAAAGCAATTGGACGGTAGAAGTGTACAAAGTTGTTCGAACAATGTTAGTGTAAATCACGCTCCGGCCCTAACACGTGAGCCCCATTCGTGATCTGGCGAACCAAAACAGCAAGCCCCTTTTATTCTGAAGTTAAACAAACAAACTAAATAAAAAAAAGTGGTATACGCGACCCTATCTTTGACTTATGTGTCTCTTAGTGGCACTCGCACCTCGGCGTTGGGGTTCTGTAGGTTAACGTTAGGCGAACGCAACGCATAAACCGAACTCGGAGGCAACCGTTTTCCATAGATTAGCCGGTTAAATGTCATGCCACCTTGTGTGTGACGTCATTACTTGCGCGTTCTACTTCCGGGTTTCCAGGAATTTCGCCAGAGTCGCGCTCACTAGGACACTAAGAATTTTGTATTGGATATCATAGGTTTTGGGTTCTTTCTGCGTATGTGAAATTTATACATTGTATAAATATTTGCTAGTACCTGTGACGAGGACTAAAGTGCCGGTGTTCGTTGGTAGCGTTCTTACAATCTACGTGTTTAATAGGTTCAAACCGGTAGGTTTTCAACACTGCCGTGTAGGATCTGGTGAAGTGAACGTTGGCCATTTCTGCGCCGTCTATACCGATGTGTACGAACTACCTTTTTGTTGGGACCGAGCGCTTCATCTTGAGAGTACAAAGATCACACGGCGTCAATTAATGGTGCCAAGATGTCTGTCTAATATCACACATCTAATAAGTAAGAAGTAAACGGTTCCGGTTAAAAAGCATTCGCAGCACTATGTAGAAATAGCGTTCATTCAGACTGTTAGGAAGTGCCGTATAGGACGTTTTTCACTGTTACGGTGCCTTCCGATCGCTCCGCTCAGTCGTATGCAATCATGCATATTTGGCGCATGGAAGTCTACCACGTTGGTAAAAACCAGCTAATCCACGCTCCGGCCCTTATATACAGGTAAGCCCCATTCGTGATCTGGCTAACCAAAATAGGAAGGCTCTTCTAATCTGAAGTTGGTAAAAACCAGCTAATCCAGCGAAGGATAGACGACGATATCCTAAATATCTAGAAACTGTGGAAGAGGCAAACGTAATGTTTCATGGATCTCGCACGGATTTCACGATTCGAACGATGTTTATGACATACGAACGAATATGACTATTATGGCAATGAAAATATTGGATCCATCTGTGGTTTTCAGGCCAGAATCGGAAAAAGAATTCAAAGGCATATTTTAACACAGGTGCTCTGCAAAGCATTTATCTTTGTCGAATAACAAGCTTTCATTCGTTGGCTGTTGTCACTACGAATCCCAGATCGAACCAAATAAGCTACGCGTTCTGTCAGATTCTCTACTTACTCGAAGTTGAGCGTTCATGCGCAAGAAGCGCAACTCTTGTTACAGGGGGCACTATTGGCCTCGAGCTCCACCACTGGAAAAGCTGGCGCCACCGTCGGCGTGACGTGCTAGGAGGGATCACGTGGACATAGCGGCCGCGTCGGCTGCTTCGGGCGCGCCGAAGGGAGCTGAAAACGAGTTTAAATTCCCTCGAACGCTGCGGTCCTCATTTAGTGGCGAAATTTTCCTGCTTTGAGTGTCTCTTTTACAACGCTTGAAAGCACTACAATAGGTAGTGGCTGCCATTGAAGGCGCGCAACATGGTAGGCTACTGCTCGGTGCCGCAGGGCCGGACGCACGTAACGGAGGCCGGTGTCAGCCTTATTCACACGTAGCCGCAGGACAAGAAGCTGCGTGAAGCTTGGCTCGCGAAACATAAAACCGGCAAACAGTCATCGGCTGCAACTCGGGTACGCAGCAAGCACAGACGCGAGGAAGATTTCTGCTACGGCGGCCGGTCTGCGATGTTCTGAAAACGCGCACTGAGACGCTCGCCCGAGTCCGCTGCCCGACTAATGTCATGACGGTTTGGTGTATGAACTTGTCGATGCTATAGATACTGGCAAGTTCAGTGGAGTGGAAAGGCAGCGGTAAGAAGCACATTTTAAAAAAGCATGGCATACACTGTAAAATAATTTACACCCTAAAAGTGAAGAAGGGTGTAAATGTGTATAACTCACACCCTTATGGTGTCCGTTATATAGATAACACCCTAAGGGCGTGAGTTATAGACAAATTTACACCCTTTTTCACTTTTTAGGGTGTAAATTATTTTACAGTGTATGGTCATGTTTGTGTATGAATTAGGGCACTGGATTACAAAAAAGGAGCAGAGGTAAATTGCACGCTGAGAGCACCGATAAACATGCAGTGCGACGCAACTTGAGAAATAGTATTGAAAGGTCAAAGAATTTAGAAGAAAAAAAAAAGATTGAAGCGTCGCGACGGCACATCACAGTCCCTGTAAGCGTCGAAGTCTCTACAATGAAATTATTTTTGAACAGCTCTGATAGCGCCCACGCAACAATGGTTGCTTGTATACTGTCAAATGCTCATATTCTGCGGCCTAAAGCTCATGGCACGGTGCGAAAACGCGCGCGGAGAAAGCGAAACAGTGCGCGGACAAGCATGCAGACGCGCACTCGGTCGCTGCGAATCTGCGCGATCGCTGCATTAAGGCTTCGTTCTATTACACTCCATTTAGTTATACAAACACTATAAGAACATATTTCACATAGTTTGCTCTCAGCGTTTACCTACCTTTCACGCAAGAAGCCAGTTCGGGAGACTCCATCGCGGCGACCGCGCGCAGTGGCGTTCACTGTACGTATTCGGTAAAGAGAGAGCGTCTGTAAGCGATTGTGTGCTTTCAGTTTGCCCAAGATTATTATTTAGACAGTAAGAAACTTCTCTCGTTTCGAAAGTATTTACAGAAATGTCCGGGAGAGCTCGCGCGTGGTGTTTTCAGTGAGCGCTGACAGCAAAACCTATGAGGAGCGTGCCACGTGATCCCTCATACTACGCCAGCGAGGCGCTTCCGATAGATGGCGACTCCGTAACTCCTCGCCGGCAATAGGCGCAGTAAGGATACGATAGATTGAAATGCAAATATAAATTGTGTACTGTTATGTGCTAGCTGCAGAACTCGGTCCTCAACATCGTCAGCGTTGGCCACTACGGTTTAGCATGCGAATTTATTTTATTCGCTCATATTGGTGTGCCCACTGCCCGAAAAAAAAAATACAACAACCCTAGGTTGTTGCCGGCGTTACCACGGATCCACTGCTTCACTTCAGCGGCGAACTGCAGTGGGAGGGCAACAGAACAAGGGTGAAGCAGCAGCTACACGTGTAGATAGGTTGTCGAGCGAGCAGTTTCATATTGCCGCGCCGTCAAAAAGGTGGTGGATCGCGCTTTGCGACAAGTCGATAAATGGCGTTTGACATTCTGAATAACCCCTATCGCATCATAAAGGTGATGCTGAGATCACCATGTCTACTCTCACGATTGTGCCTATTTATTGAGGTACCCGTGAATAGATGAAAAAAAAAGAAGAAACAAACAGAACGAGTGCCAAAATAAAATGAACAGTGCCCTGTGTGTGGTTCATCGCTCATCTTGTCATTGCATGCCTTGACTCCTTAGCTACAAGTCAACAAGCTGGTTTTGCCAATTGGTTTGCCGCAAGTGCGAAATGCCAACTGTTGTGACTCATTGTATCTGTGTCATGCTGGCTCCTGTTAAGTGTACTACTCATTTGCCCCAACGTTCAAAACCGGAGCGTTTGTGCTACGTATTTACAGATGATGGGAACACATAGGACGCAGCGCAGTCGTCTTTTGTCCCGCTTTCACTCTGTTCGCTATTGCATATGTGACATCACCTCTGCGCGTTGCTGCAACTTTTTACATGCAGCAATGTGCTCTTTCCTTATGTGTTCTTGGGGCACGACAGATCAGTCTGGTCTCAAAGCAAGCATGTGCCGTTTCATTCGCCATCCATGCCGTCTTGCGTAAGAAGCTAGATGAACCTTCACAGTGCGCCAATAAAGATTTCGACTACCTTATACTAAAGGTGCACTTACACGTTCAAATGCTCAATAAACTATATAGATCGATTGCATGTTTTGCATCCAGAAGCAACGAGTCCCTTCTGTTGGTGACGGCGTGGTCCATTAACTATGGGCGTGATTTGTAAACTGCTTGCGTCATTGAGCATTTCGTTCCAGTAATTCATTGTTCGACTCGTATGCTTCGAAGAGTATAGAGGGCTCAACCTCAAGGCACCATACGCCAACATTGCCATATGCATGCAGTTATAAAAGAAATCAGTAGAGGTGTTCGAATAGTGAAATCTTCGATTCGAATGAATATTTGAGAAAAACGACCTCCACATATCAAATCGAATATTTCCTTACGTCTAAACAAATTTGTGAAATATAAAGTTTTCGTGTGTTAAGAAAAAAGTTCGGCCGCATCTTACACTCCTGTAACACGTGAAGGCGAAAGCCTGCTGCACACGCGGTAATAATGCGTTAAGTCATGCGATCGGAGGTGTCGGATTTCTTGCAACACACAACGAGCCGCAGTGCGAAGTAAATGTATGGCGCTGTAGGTCGACCTTCTCTACGACACATGCGAGCACTTAATGCACTACCTAAAGGTACTTTCGCTGTCTCTTTCGTTGTTCCTTCTTTCGTTCGTTTTCCTTTTTCTTTACTTAGTTCTTTTTTTCTTTCGTTTCTGCATTCGTATTCAGCCATTGCATCTTAACTTGCTTACAAAGATGTGAGTCACTCCTGGTGATATATTTTGTCTCACTGGGATAGACGCCGCTTTTTTCGGGCATGAAGCATTGCAACGAGTCAATTAAGACTTTCGACCTAATACTGATTAAAGAAAGGCTGCTTCGCATGATTTCATGCGTGCTTGTAATACTCGCAAATAAACGTCAGGTAAACTGAAGTGGTCGTAAATAAAAAATAACCGAGTTTAGTTAAATGAAATTAAATTCTGGGGTTTTACATGCCAAAACCACGATATCATTACGAGGCACGCTGTAGTGGGGGATGTCAGATTAATTTCGTCCACCTAGGTTTTTTTAACGTGCACCCAATGTACGATACACGGGCATTTTTGCATTTCGCCTTCATCGAAATGCAGCCGCCGCAGACGGGATTCGATCCCGCGCCCTCAGGCATAGCAGCGCAACTCCAAAGGCACTAAGCCATCACAGCGGGTGCGCTTTTAGCTACCTGGTGCGACACGACAATGCCATTAATTAAACATAGGAACAGCACAAGAGTTACAAGCTGGGCTAGCTGGTTTACATTCATTATGATTCAACAGCGCAGACGACGGGACGGATGACAGCGCATTGCGTTGTCCGTCTCAGCCGTCCCGCCGTGTGCGCCGTTTCGCCACAAAGGATCAGCACGTCACCAGATCCACGTAGTATGTTGCGTTTGTTGAAAGAGAGAAGTGCGATATTACAGCACAGCACATTGTGTCATAGAAATGGAAACATGCTGACCGAGACTGGCCAAATAATAAATTGCTTTGCCTAAATCGAGAGTGCCCATGTGCAGCAGACACGGTTCTTTTGCAATGTCATTTCAAAAAGTACTCGCTATTAAAACGGTTGCACCCTTTGGGGTATACAAGGTGTTTCAGCTAACTTTAGCCAGCGTTTAAAAATATGCCGATGCACATTAAGACGACTCGACCAAATGCATGTTGCTCACTTTCGTGTCACGCTATCTTTTGTATTTTTCTAACAGGAGAATTGTCAAGATGAAGTAACTAACTTCTGAAGCAACGAAGTAAAAAAAAAGTCGAATGAGAAAGTTAGAGAGCAGTTTGCAAAACGTCCGAACAAACAGTTTCTGTCTTTCTATTAATAGTGTTTTTCACCTTACTGCGGATGCAAAAGAAAAAAAAAAAAAACACGGCTGCGTCTGCTTATCGCTATCATGAACGGCAGCGAGGGAAGCACATCGCTGGTGTAAATCGCACAGCCAACGCCTTCATCACTGCCTTGTCGCCTTTTAAGCGGCAGCACGCCCTGCTATAGATGCTATGTTCGTTTGTACGCGGACAGTTTGGGAGAGCTGCAATCGCCGCCCGCAAACGGGTATGTCACGTAGCATTTTTTTTTCGCGGGCATCCGCAGTAAGCTGAAAAAAATTACTTGATAGAAAGTTAGAAAGTGTCTAAACGGATGTTTTGCAAAGCGCTCTACAACTTTCTAATCGGAATTTTTCGCTTAGCTTCGGTGCTTCAGAAGTTGATTAATTAACCTTGCCTAATTATCTAATTAAGCAAAATGCAAAAAGAAGATAGCGTGACACACTACATACAAAAGGGAGCAACATGCATTTGGTGGCGTCGTCTTAGAGGGCATCGGCATATTTTTAAACTGGCTAAAGTTAGCTGGAAGACCCTGTATATTTGTCCCACAACAATTATCGTCATCTGCCTTTCTTGCGTTTCCTTTCTGGGAAACTCGGCGCTCGCTACTTTCCCGTCGAGAATCTGTGTCAAGCTGATAACGCGCAAGCCGTTCGTGACAGAAGTACCGAGCTCGCAGCGTTAAAGAAAGAAAATCTCCGAGGCCACTAGCCGTGACATCGGAGATTGACTAAGCGCCGTTGAGTCGAAGCGCCGAAGTCGTTGACGTTGAGTCAACGACTTCGGAGGTCCACGCGCTGGCTTACGTCACGAGGATATCCGTGCTATAGGCGCCTGCCACGCGGACGTCGATAAGGTATAAGGCATTTTGCTGTGGCCTCTAGAGGCGCTGCGGCGACGTGACCACATACTCGCTAGGCTAGCTGTTGTATCTATTACGAATTGACTCGTTAATCTGAAGTGTTCAATAAACGCAAACAGACTGGATGCTCTGGATGCTCTGGATGCTCCGCGCAGTTATTCAATGCTGTCACTTGAGTCAACGCCATTTATTGTCAGCTTATTTTATGTCGCACTGCAGCACAAAGAACTCTCTCAGAGATCTCGAATATTACTTGTCGGACGTCTACAGACTCCATATTATGCCTGCGAATTTCTTAATCCCATTACATCCGCTAATCATCTGTATTGTCTTCGGCTGCCGTTATCCTAACCCTTGGAACACTATGTTTCTCTGAAGACCACCGGTTATCTGCATTACTAAACATGAGCTGCCCACCTCCACTTACTCTTATTAATGAACTATAATATTAGCTACATGAGTTTGCTTTAGTAACCATAACACCGTCTTCCTGCCTGTTAACGTTACGCCTACAACTTTTTGTTCGATCGCTCGCTGCGAGGTCCTGAGCTTGTCAAACTTGTTTTCCTCTAATCTACAACCATATACTATAGGTTAGCAATGGCAGAATTCGCACACATGCTATGCTTTTTTCTTTTCAAGGACGTTGGTAAGCTACCGATCTTGTCTTGACAGTGCCTGCAATACATGCATGCTCCAACCCAATTTTATTCGTCTGGCAATCTACTTCTGATAATCCGGACTGTTCGTGACTACTCGGCCTATAGTTGAATGCGTTTGTCACTCCTTCAAGAGGCTGGCACCAATCACAAACTACTGTTCTCTTCCAAGTGGCCAGACTATGGGACATTACCTTAGTCTTACGCATATGAATCACCAAACATACTTCATCGGTTTAAGCTTTCAATCAGTTGTGATCTCCAGTACTCTTGAGAACGATGTGATCTGCAAACCACCGGTTGGTCAGACATTCCCCGTTAATCCTTGTGCCTAATCTCTCCCAATATATGACAATGAATACTTATTGCAAGCATGTAGTGAATAATGATTGAGAAATTGTGTTCATGCCTGACATCCTTCTGAACTGCTGTATTTCCGCTTTTCTTGGGAAGAGGCATAGTAGGCGTGGAATCCAAGTAAATATTAAGATATTCCGGTATGCTTCACGTACTCCTTGACTACACGAAGCCTTCATGGCGTATCTACTGTATCTACGAGCCTTTTCGTACTTTATGAAAGGCACACAGGGGAGTCAGTTATATGATCCGCAAACTTCGCGATCACCCGCATACATGAAGCAACACGAGTGCCACCCGCTGCGGTGGCTTAGCGGCTATGCTGTAGCGCTGCTAAGAATGAGGTCGCAGGATCAAATCCTGGCCGCGGCGGCCGCATTTTGACGGGGGTGAAATGCAAAAACGCCAGTGTCCCGTGCATGTGGGGCATGTTAAAGGTCCCCTGGTGGACAAAATTAATCCGGAGTCCCTCACCACGACGTCCCTCAATTCCCAGAATTCATTCATTCACCATGCCACCGTCCAATTTTCCTTTTCTAAAATCAGTTCTCTAGGCCGATCGAAATCACGGGTCGCCGATTCTATTCGAAAGTACCTGAGTGAATAATCTGAATACTGAAAGCAATAACGGGTCCATATAGCTATTTAGTGTCATGGCACCATATTCTGCGGCAAACCACATTCGAGGTTAGGCCACTTTCCATTTTCTTTCTCGGTGTATTTTGCACTGCAGGCGTCAGCGCTGTTGTAAGTTTAAGGAACTTCCCAGCCGTCGGGTTCAACTGACACAACATCGTTTAACTTAATTCATTTGTTGCGGATTGGAAATGTTGACAACTACATTATGTCACCGGCCTTTCCACAACGTGCAATTGTTAAACGAATGAAATATTATGTTAAAGTGGCAATAAGCTTAAGAAACGCGTGACTAACACTAAGGCGAACGAATGAGCGCCATAGTATGACGATCAACACCGCACGCTGACCCGTGAACAACGTCTCGGGAATGTTCAGCTACCGATTTACACACGTGAGAGCTTCCGGACAACCTGCGCGCTGTAGTGGTGCAGGCAGAACATTTTGCTGGGCTAGTCTGCGCTTGCTAAGGAACGTGATGTAGCGCAACGACACAACCACAAAAAAGTCGCAGCTTCGCCCGAAAGGCGAAGGATCGACTGCGATAGCAAATTAGCAGACAGCCATACCGAATAAGGATAGTACTTTTATCGGCCGCACGGATTTGCAAACATTGGCTTGTTAGCTAAATTAACAAGCATGGTGTCAGTGCGAACAGCAAACATGAACACATCAAACTCGATGATCGCGGACACTCGCTGTCAAAACGCTGGCGTGAGGAAACGCGGTAGCAGCAACGACCGAAGTTAGCTTTGTTCTGTCTGTCCCTTCAACACAAACTGAGCGCCGAGAACACACAGCACGCACAAAGCTACGAGCCGGCGACGCACCTAGACTCTGCCCTCAGCGCAGATTGCTCTGAAGATACGGCCGCGCGACCGCGCGCAGTTGCAGCTGGAGTAAAACGCCGCCCCCTCCCTCCCCTCTCCCCGGTGCCGCTATGTCGGACTATATTTAGTCCTTAAAGGGCTAAATATAGTCCGACATAGCGTGAGCACGCGGCCGCGTTACGTTACGTTGACAATAATAATAATAATAATATATGGGGTTTTACGTGCCAAAACCACTTTCTGATTATGAGGCACGCCGTAGTGGGGGACTCCGGAAATTTTGACCACCTGGGGTTCTTTAACGTGCACCTAATTCTAAGTACACGGGTGTTTTCGCATTTCGCCCCCATCGAAAATGCGGCCGCCGTGGCCAGGATTCGATCCCGCGACCTTGTGCTCAGCAGCCTAACACCATAGCCACTGAGCGACCACGGCGGGTACGTTGACAAGAACAACAGCGTCTATAGTTCGGCCGAAGGTTCGACGCATTGGCGCAGCCAACGTAACCGGACGCGGCCAACGTGCTCCCACGCGCCCGGTGTCGAGCGACACTCGCCTACGCGCCGATAACGGACTATAAACGCGCCCTTAACGTTTGGCGCCTCGCGCGCGACGGAAGACGGCGCGTTTCCTCCCGCTATCCTCACTTTCGCGCGGGCGAGATTCAGCCGCGATCGTCGGCTCCCCACGCACGCTTTCGCTCGCACATACAGCGTAAGGAGCGCAGCGACGGTGTTATCGCCCTTGAAATTTATGCGGAACATCACGGTGACGGCAGAAATGTGTGGAGTGTCCATATAACTTATCGCAATAAAGTGAATGAGACATACGTCACAGACACATGACGCCTGGACATGATGCAGGCAGTTGACCACGAAAAGGGTGTATCGGTAGAGCGTACTGGTATGTTGTGCGCTTCGCTTGTCAAGATGGGCTCGGACAGATAGCGTACCGTGCCTCTTTTGCGCAACGCTTTAAACCGGAGAGGCTTTCTGCAAAAAATCTTGTTAAAACATTTAGCATCTGTTCAAATGCATATACGTTTCTTTTATTTACGCGACTCATCATGTGCATGATAAGCGCGCTCGTTTGCTACGAAGCGTTGCAGCAATGCAATGCTCCTCTGAGCGAGGGTCTGGGACTAGCACTCGCTTCAGCCAGTTTCGTCTCGGTGTCCTAATCACTTACAGGGGAGACTACCGCGTAGTGTAATGTGCAGATATTTGGGAGAGATTTAACAGTAGAAGGCGTTCAAACAGCCTTGCAACAGCGTGATGCACGCAAGAAAGGTATCCGTATGTAACAGCCGCCAGCATTTTTAATATTACGCGAGCGTCGACTGCACGGAATGTCAGCGCCTTATAACGGCGAGATGGGCAATATGCGCAAGCGCACGAGGGACTCTACAGTGCGTGCTTCGTCTGCTATGCTCTTCCCTTCAGCAGCGCACACGCACTGCCTTTGTTATCCGTGAGGCCCCATCGCTTACAGACGATACCTTGTATGCGCTGATAAAATTTCCTATAGTTCTATCACCTTATTTCTATGATGCATGCGGGGGCCCATTAATGCGGAAGAAAAATGGAAAGCATATTTTAGGCTTGCACATTTTAGTCGTGCACGTGTTTTGCTTCACACCGGCTTTTGTAGATAGGACTACGCACCCTTGCGAACGTGTTGCCTCCTGAAGTGAACAGCGTAGCAGACGACGCTCGCGATAGAATATGATTTGCGTGCACTATCGCCGATCTTGCCGTTGTAAGGTGCTATACCATGCGGTGCGGTCGCCGCTCGCGCGATATTAAAATTTCTGGAGGCTGTATACACATAAAAATGACACAGTGAAGCTGTAGTCCAGGCGGGACCAACGCGGCAGCTGACCTGACCAAGGTGCTTGAACATACATAGCTGCTCAGAACGAGCGGCATGCTTAGTAACATGTTTTGTCAAAGTTAGTTCATGCACGGCATTTCTTCTCAATTATAAACCACTTCTATGCAAAAAATACAGGACGAGCAAGTTTAGCCAGCTTGACGGTTAAGTGCTCTTCTGACGGAAATTGGAGGCCTTCCTCCTGAAGGCAACATGTGCTAGTAAACTTAAAAGCTTTACATTAGATTCATGAGCATGATTCAGCACCGAATTCTATTATTTTCGGAAGTTCCGAAACTAAACACAAAATCATGACAATGTCGGTCAACATCGGGCGTTTGTGCAAACACGAGAGTATTACTTTACGATGCTGGTTGCCTTTCTCCCAGTTTTGTTTTCTGTAAATACAATCACTATTTACGCAAGAAATGTAGCCATAGAATATAAACAAGATAACTGAAGTTTGTTCTTCATCGTTGAGGTAGCGCAAGGGCCTAAGCATAAGAAAGCGAGACGACAAACACAGCGCTGATGAGCACTCAACGCATTCATGGATTTTGATCAAATAATCAATGACAAAGTGTCAAGAAAAGCAATGGATGACAACCATACCTCATTTGTAACTACACAAAGCACGTAGACAGACAGTAATAACGGTAGCACGACAAGTCCGCACAGCTATCTGATTAGTACAAACTAAACACATGCATGCCATCAGCCCAAATCAAAATACTCAAACGATGTTGACGGCTGGCCGAAAGATATGGGATCCTTATGTGGAAGGCCTCCACGACTTCAAGCGACATCTTATCCCGGTGTCAGAACAATGCAGCGGTGCCTACAAGAACCGGCTTGCAGCCGCAATCGGCAGTAAACTCAGGTTAGAATACGCAAATCCCTTCATAAAACGTGTATAATTCAATAATAAGGCAACGGCCAGTGCGGTCAACATAGAAAAAGCCACAAGAAATGGTGTCGCGCAGACGATGTTACCTTTGTAAGGCACAAATTTAACCCGTGTTTTATGCTGCACACTTCTGACTGTACAAATCCCCTTCGAAAGCGCACTTTTGTGCTGCAGAATAAATGGCACTAAGCTTGTAAGCCAAAAACGCTACATTCACTTCAGACTTTGACGCCACTTTTAATTTGCATGAAATGCGGTGGAAGCATGGTATTGCACCGACATTCAGCGCCGTATTTGTCTCGCTTTCTTCCTCTTGCGCTGCCCGCTTCCTTGCGCTGCCCCCAACCATGAAGTTGTACAGTAATACGGAAATTTGAAAACAGTGACCCGAGGAATTTGATTTGATTCGCTAGATGTGTAAGCTAGGCGTATTACTTGTGATTGGACAACCATTTTCCCATCAACTTGAGCAACTATGTTTTGCCGTACATGCACGAAATTAGAATAGAGGGTCTTATTTACAGGTAAAAAAAAATGAAATTATGGGGTTTTACGTGCCAAAACCACTTTCTGATTATGAGGCACGCCGTAGTGGAGGACGCCGGAAATTTCGACCTCCTGGGGTTCTTTAGCGTGCACCCAAATCTAAGCACACGGGTGTTTTCGCATTTCGCCCCCATCGAAATGCGGCCGCGTGGCCGGAATTCGATCCCGCGACCTCGTGCTCAGCAACCCAACACCATAGCCACTGAGCAACCACGGCGGGCTATTTACAGTTAAAGCGATAGTCCTCTTACTTTTGCCGTCTTCAAAATTTCTGCATCCCTGAATAATATTTGGGAAAGACTTCATTTATGTCGTCTCAGTTGTGGCGATGCGCTTAACGTATGCGGCATTGAATTCATGGTCAGGCGTTTCCAATGCAGCTTTGAAGACGTCAAAAGCCTTAACTCTATGAGAGGGATGATGCATAGCTCTGCCTTCGTGTCGTGGGCACTGCTGAACGCACTCGCTAAAAAACCCGGACTTGTATACACAAAAACTTCTTTGACGCAAGAGTTCTACGAAGGTGTTGCCTCCTCATTGGCCAGATTTAGGCGCGCGCTACTCGTGACAGCGATAGCTGATATGGGACGACACTATACATAGAAGTTTTGTGAACTTGTGAACTTTGCCGGCCTTACTTACTACACCTCGTCCATGGCTTAAAGTTACGTTAAGAAGACTTTCTGGCTGCATGAAGCCTTTAGATAGCACGCGTTTTAAGCTTTCAAATGTTCCGCTTGACTATCGTGCATCGTCATCGTCCCGTTGTGGCGGGAATGCAATTAGTACTTTCTTCCGTCGAACGTTCAGCGTAGTTAGAGACGTAACGGAATCGTCGAGGGAGGCTTAATTTTTGTGTGGTTCTGGCAGAATCTCACTGCCTTTACTTTTTTCTGGCTCGGTGAATACCGACCACAGGTAGAGCTAGGGTAACAGCCGTCGCGACAATCACAGAAGTCATCGTGAAAAAAACCAAGCAAAAGCACTCACTGCAACAGTGGGACCATGTTGAACAGACCGGCGGCGAGCACGTGAAGAACGAGCAAGAGCACGCATCCCGAAGAAGGTTGCGATTGGCGGCCTACGAGCCGGCACACGCCCACCACAAATAGGGGCAGGCTGGACAGCTGAGCGAGGAAGAGCGTGACGATAGCTTCCGCGCAAGCTCCAGACACCGCGTACCTCTGCACGAGCCACCATGAGCTAGCCGCGAAACACACGTGCAGAGAGAGCGCGTATACCGATGACAACACGAGTGTGAACGGCGCGCTCCGCGACTCCGGACAGGTGACCAGCAGCTCCGGCTCGTCGGGCCCTCCGCATAGCCGGCCGTCGATCTCCGGCGGCGGGCGGAAGATGCCGCTCAGCAGCATATCAGGGCGGCTCTGGCCATCGGTGCGCTTCTTCAGCTCCTCTTCCTGGGCTTGCTCCCCCGCCGAGTCTCCGCGGCATGCTTCCAAGCTGTCCGGCATGATAGCGCACGATGCACCGGGAGTCCCAGTTTCTTTGGCGGTCAAGTACTTCTTCTTGCCGGCAGCGGCAATTGCGGCGTAGCACTGCCGCATGCTCCGTCGCTGGCGCTTCTCTCGGCGGAACCGCTCGAGCCACTCGACGGACGATGCGTCGTCGTCAGCTGGACGTTTGCTGACGGCGCCGTTTTGCTCCATGACGACACACGAGACGGGGGTCTGCCCAATTCCGGTGCGCGCCTTTTCGCTGACCGCTCGTTTCCTTCGCTACAGCAGCCGTGGGCTCCGGGCGCTTCCTTTGGGGTTGAATCGCAGCCAGCTCAGATGACGCCGCTTGCGGGTCTTCAGCTTTTCAAGCCAATATGGTCTGCGACGACAACGCGCTGATACACTCGACACCTTACCACTCGTTCCTGGCTGCCGGCCAGCCAGTGTAGCCACCGGCGCCAAGCATGCGTCGATCGAATCCTTTCCCGAGCCCCGCCCCCTTTCATTTTCCCTCACCTCGGAAGTCGAAACGGCATCTGCGTGCCCACGTCCGGCGTTTATCTCTTCCGGCCTTTTGGAAAATAATTTCGGCCCACTTTGTTCGCCGTCTTTCCGTGATGTTCAGGCCGGCTGTTTTGCCGCTGACAGATGTGGCGCGTGCTTGCATTTTTCCAAGAAGAACGCAAAAAGGCGGCCTTGTCCCTTATCGCCGTGGCCGCGAGCAGTTCTTGAGCATGTCACATCTGGAGCCGGCCGCCGTGGAGCTGTGTCAGCTGCCGAATCACCCGAGTGGATCTTGACCGATAGCGCACACTGTATTGGAGTGCACAAGACAGCAGTATCTTTGCCCGTTATCTAAGTGGAACCTTTGTGCTACTAAAAGACAAAAATATTAGAGTTTTACGCGCCAATGGTATACGATATCTGATAAGGAGGTACACCGTAGTGGGGGCTCTCGATAAATTTTGAACATCCGGTGTTCTTTAACGTGCACCTAAATCTAAGCATTTCGCCCCCATCGGAACGCGATCGCAACCGCGACCTCGAGCTCAGCAGCGCGACGCCACAGTCACTAAGCTACCGCGGCGGGTTACAACGATTTATGCACTCGCCGAACTTTGCTTCATGGCCTTCACATCCGACAACCGCACTGTGTACGGGAACGTACGCTACAGCGTTATACTTGGAACAGACACCTTTTATTGTTGCTAGATCTTCACATTGCATATAACGGCCACATAAACAGGTTAATTTGTGACTCGTGGCCTGAAAAGTGGCATTTGGTCTGTGAAGAGTGCCGTGGGAATTCCTTGGAGTAATTTTTATCACCTGGGCTTCCTTAACGTGCGCCGAAACCTTAGTGCGGTTCTTCTGCATGAAGACGGGCTAGATACAAAAAGCAGACAGAAAGGGAGACGTGCTCAGAAGGGATACCGCCTCACAATATATTCACAGCTACAAAATCGGTAGAAACGATGTGATGCGACATTCGTCCGTGTGTGTGCAATTAAACTGAAGTTGTCTGTAAGCGCCTTTGTGTCCTTAATCCACCATTTATGTGGATTGCATGCCTGCTGCTTCGCCGGAATTTGTCTCGAGCCTACTTGCCCAAGCATTAGTTTTGTTATTTTTTTGTATGCATGTTAATCCCTTCAGAATACGGCATAGAATGGAGCCAGTGACCGAGCTCGGTCTCAGCGGCAGAACGTCATAGCTGATGAGCCACCGCGGTGAGCTCACGTAAGTCAAAAAGAAATAATAAAACATACTTATTTAATATCTTAGTATAGGCATACGTCAACAGCAACGCTTTTTTGTACGTTTGTGTGGGTTGCCACGCCGCATAATGTGGGAATGAAATTCAATGAAAACGTATAGGGGGTCCAGTTTCATGCTGATACTGTGGCGTTGTCCCTTATATATCACTCTAAGTCGGAAGGTTAATAAATTCGTAACAGCCTTGAGTGCCGTTTTGCCATAGAGTCTTTGTTCGAGGGCGTGTCCAAACTGGAGGATGCGCATCCTCTGCAGATGCAGAACATTTGGGACATTGGAGGCCTTAGAATGGTTGGACCACAGGATCAAGTGATGGCAGGTGTAAGGACAGTTCCGGCCCAAAGTTTTCGTGCAGAGACTTCTTCGACTTGGAGAACAATGAGGGGAAAGGGGAATTAGGGCATTCGTGTCACTCCAGAGGAGTGACTTTTGGGAAATGAGCACGGAGCGGGGTCAGAGGGAAAGTAAATAGGAGGGGTTTTGGGGTGGCAAGCATTTTGGTCCACAAGCTCATCGTGGTGCTGATCATGTTTCCGCAACCAGCGCCCTCTGATGACGTGTTAAGCGTACGAATAAGAGGCAGAATTCACTAAGAGAACTTATGAGCACATTTTAGCGTAAGAAATAACTTATGAAAAAAGCATATTCACAAAGCTAAAAGTGTTCGTAAAGATTAGCAAGCTTGCGATGCCCGACGTTGCAAAGGCGAACGCTATAGTCGAAAACAGGTGTGCATGTAATGGTAGCACAGGTGCGAACTTCAGTATACTCGCTCCAATAGTGACCGTAAGTCGACTCACAAAACTTAAACAGCCCTCGCAGCTGCCGACTTAGGAAAAGAGAAAGTGAGAAAAAAAGGGAAGGAAGGACATGTAAAGGCAGCGCCTTGTGGAGCTGCTTCACCAGTTTCGCGATTGCTTCTCGTCGACATCCAGAGTTGGTCACGCGCCACTGACGAAACACCGAATTATCACGGATGAGACAGCGAGACCAATCCGACAAAACCCCTACCATGTAGCCCCGAAAAAAACGCGAAGAAATCCGAGAGCAAGTGAAGAACATGCTCGACGACGACGTTATCCAACCATCAAAAAGCCCGTGGGACCCGAACCATTCTGACCTATCACGGAGGGCTAATGGCCTATCTGGAATAAAAACAGATTGCAATAGTTCTGGCTGCAGACTAACCGCACAAGAAAAAAAAAGAAAAGATTTCGCCCGTGACTTGCGCGCTGCCATGGAGGAACACAGAGGAGCCAATCGTGGCCGCGCCTTGGACGTCAGAGGTCAAAGCGCAGCCTTGGCCATTTAGTAGCGGCGTGCGAAAGTACACTGTGCGCGAAATTTCGTTGATGCGCGCGCGCGGCATCAGCGCATCGAGCGCGATTGCTTCTTGGTTGGAAGTTTGTTTTTCTCTACGTTTCGGGCTGCTAAGTTGGGGGCGAGGCGCATACAGGGCTGCAGCCCTTACTAGATATACGGTATGCGCAACAGTGCTGAACTCAATCGGAGACTAGAGCTCATTCCAAATTCCCTTTTCCCCTATTAATAGGTACAATATATGCAATTATTAAGCTGTATCAGTAAATTGAACTTGTATAATAATCAAAAAGATACTCGTACCACGAGAGGAGGCTTGGTAAGCCGGCAAACGACAGACGAGTGCCAACACCGCCTGCTCTAGCTCGCCATGATGTCATACGTTTTGAGAGTGAGAACTCGGGTCTAAATTTTGCGTATCTGCAAAGGAGTACGTTGCATTCTAAATGAACAAAGAGACTCTAAATAGCAACGCTTAAGAACATCTACCGCGCCACAACGGGCAAAATGCGAGAGAATATCTTGAAATCCGTGGTGTCACACCGACATATATATTGGCGCCGAGGTTTCGTCACGAAATTCAAAAAAGGGAGATTTGGCCTTCCATTTCTCTAGTAATAATGAACATTCCCGCCCCCCTCCCAATTTGAATGGGATATTGAAAGAACACATTACCACAGTGTTCCTCGTTAGTTACGGGCATTTCAAAGGAGTACCAACATGACGTTTTCGGCTGTTCATTTGTTCAGTGTTCATTATTCTTCATTCAGTATTAGTTTATTCATTATTCAATGAAGGTCTTAGGCCTCTAAACCGTAGAAAGAATACGGAATGCTGCTACATTAGACATCACAATAAGTAGCAGCACGGGAGGCAGCTGAGCGAGCCAGAGTGAGTCAAAATGTCGCAATGTCCGAAACGTGACCCACGTGACCACATACTGCGTTGTGACGTCACGACACAGTATCCTCCTGAGAAACTAAACTGAAACGGGGTGTACTGAATAACTTACCTCGCTCGGAGGCTTGTCACTTTTTTTTCTAGGGTTTAGAATTCTGAGACCTTCAGGTGATGCAACCAAAAATGAATGGTTCGAAATATGAAGATATATTAAAACTATTCCTGAGCAAACTATGCCTTTGTTACCATGAAGTTGTGGGCTGCTGGGGCCGAATTCAGATAGATTTTCGTTCGTAAGGAATCTTTGCCAATGGTCCTCCGCCTTCCCTAGTATGCCCAGCGTCACTGTTGGTTGGAATTTGCTCTTATGAACAATTCTAGCGCAAGAGCTTTTCTGTCCTGGTGCTGTAAGTTGCCACCTATATTTCCTTTTCTCGTGTTTTTTTTTATTGCCATGGTTCCGTTTGCGGCAAGACTGACTTTTTTAATGTTCCCAATCCATGCTTATTCCTCCTTAGTTGTTCATTAAAGACGTACGGCCCGGAGAAACGCTCACCTGTAAGTTGGAGAGCGCGAAAGTTCCTCTACTACGCCGCAAAGATGTATCAGTGTTATTACAGTGGAGCTGTTAGAACCTCACTGGGTTTCTCTTGACGTTCGCATCTTCGCCGAGCTGGGGGAGAGAGAGCTGACAAAGAGTGAAAGCAGAGTATAAAAAATTCTGCAGATCCCACGCACTGGGGGAATCGATGTAGGCGAAGCTTTCCGCGCAGGATGCTTTGATTGACAATAATTAGCGGTGATGTTGAGAGCTAAAGCTTAATTTCTTCAACGTTTAGCCTAACACGAGAGTGGTGAGTTGATGTTAAACGTTACCTTGCATGCACCACTGCTGTTTGTCTGCGTAGCACACAGGGAGAGGTGTTTTCTTGAGGCGTTGTTGTGCGCCATATTTCATAACCTCCGGGAGGGTTGAGCATAGTCATTGCTTCACATGGCACACCGCATTGTGGCAGAAGTGCTAAACTTGAATTGGATTATGGAGCTGTACGTGCCAAAACCACAATCGGATTATGAGGCACGCCGTAGTGGCGGACTCCGGATTATTTTGACACCGTGATGTTCTTTAACGTGTCCCAAAATCTAATTGCATGTGAATTTTCTATTTCGCCCCCATCGAAATGCGGCTGCTGCGGTTGGAACCAAATCCACGGACTCTAGCAATGCCGTAGCCGCAAAGCTACCCCGGCAGGCACAGAAGTGTTGATTTGACGGTCGACCGCTTTTGTAGTGTCGCCTGGACCCTGTGGTGCGGTTTAAGTAATGCGGCTCTGCTTCTTCACGCCTTGCGTAGTTTGTCCTCTTGACATATTAGCATGGTGGCTATTTTTCAGGGATAGCAGCAACGTATACTGTACCGTACCTTGAACTTAAGTTTATTCAGTTTCCCCGCAACCGGCCCTTCTACCCGCCGTGGTTGCTCAGTGGCTATGGTGTTAGGCTGCTGAGCACAAGGTCGCGGGATCGAATCCCGGCCACGGCGGCCGCATTTCGATGGGGGCGATATGCGAAAACACCCGTGTACTTAGATTTAGGTGCACGTTAAAGAACCCCAGGTGGTCGAAATTTCCGGAGTCCTCCACTACGGCGTGCCTCATAATCAGAAAGTGGTTTTGGCACGTAAAACCCCATAATTTTTTTAACCGGCCCTTCTCACGTCACCTCCACCCCCCATCCCCCCTTCCTTGTATGGGAAGTGCCTCTTCTGCACCCTCCGTCCTGCAGTTTTATCTACATCCCCTCTGGTCCAACACCACATAGACAAGAGAAGGGCTGAGCGCTCGGCGAGTGACGTTACGGAGAGGAGGCCGGCGGCGTGCTCCGGGATACAGGTTGAATGAAGGGATCGCGCGCTCACGTGTAAAGGCTCTTTCACATGGCGCGATTAGGGCGGAAAAAATCGTTCTGCCGCGCACGTCGCAGAGCGATTTTCGCTGACAGCTTTCCCATGCGTTTGCGGCAGCGTGATTTCCGTTGCAGCGACGCGCGAGGTTGCCCCCTGCTCACGAAGTATCCATGACTGCATCGTTAAATAAAAACAACATGGAAACAAGTAAAATATTCAAATTTTCCTATTATTATTCGATAATAGAATAGGTACACCATATTTCTATGTTTAAAAGCGTTGAGACTTTACGACAGCTTGCAGATACAGTGAGTGAGGCGCTGCACAACACCGCAAGTATGAGCGTGCGGCTTGTGCGGCGTCGGTGGGGTGATTCCGTTTAGTACACTCTAGTTTAAGTTGTTACTATGGAAGCCACAACTTTTTTTTCCTGGATGAGTATTTGCTTTTGCAGAAGAACAAGCTACTATTGAGTGTGCATGTATAAGCAGCTGGCACAATTTGTAGCGATTAAGAGGTTGACGACGGTGGCGATCAAGTGGGAGCGTGCCTTATGTTGAAGCGGCGCCCTTCTCCCGACCTGGATAGCGTACAGCTTCTCTTTTTAAATGTATTGTGTACGCGGAAGGAAAGAAAAATTATGAAGCTCCTACGCCGCGAACGCTGGTGGGTACGCCCTATTAAAACATAGCTAAATCTGGCCGGCGACATTGCTCCACAGAGCTACCAACGTGCGGTAAAACAGGAAAGCACTATTTTGACGGCGCTTGGTTTCGTCACACACATTGCCCCTACCACATCGCGCCGATCGCTGCGACTCGAAGACGGCGCGACCAACCTGTTGGAATCCAGTCGCGGAGAGCCCACGACGTCGCGGCGGTCGCTGAGCGACGGAATTCGATCGCTGTGTCGCTGACTGAAAATCGCGCCATGTGAAACAGCCTTAACGTTAACCGGAGCGCAGTTATTGTTTCTTTAGGCATAGTTGAATAGACGGCCCGCAGAGCACAGAGGGTGTTCCAATATTATTTTATTTAAGCAAAACTATTTACGTGCTGCATTATTAAAAATCCCGTCCATAAAAAATGAAATGGTTCAACCTTAGGACTTAGAACGGATTTCGGGTACATGATGACAGGGAGCATGGCTTATATTGAAAAGTCACAGTGCTGCCCTCTTCTTCAGAGTAGCTTCTTTGCCTTGATTTATCGTCGGCGGCAAAGAGTTTACCGTTCATGCGACCACAAAAGTTATTCAACAAAATCTTAGCACTGTTCCATAACGCATATCTCATGACAACTTCACTGGTGTCATGACAACTTCATGGCCAGGGAGCTCCAGAGGGCATTGTGCCCATTCGACGCGGGTATGAAAACGAGTTTCTAGCGTCGCCTTTCCTCTCTGATGCATGGTGTCACGTCATTGCTCTCCGATAAAAACCCGCGCGCTGGCTTCGGCAGTCCTCTTTCCCGCAGTGGAAAAAAAAAGAATTCGCACAGCTGGGGGAGAGAGCTGAGAGGGAGTGAAAGCAGAGTATAAAAATAGCATCGCGCAGGACATCGGTCAAACAGGCAGACGCATAAATGACAGGCTACGAGAACACAGTAACGAAGTTAACAACTTGGCCGCTGACGGCTTTCTTGCCATCCATTGCCACAGATGCAAGTGCAAACCAAGATTTCAAGAAACAGTCATCATGAGTAGAAGCAGGTGTGAAATGACGCGCTTGATAGTAGAAGCCAGACACATATCAACAATCGGCGACGCATGCGTCAGTAAACCTTCCATTTCATTATCTTCAAAAGAGCTGAATTATCTTTGTTCGCGTTGAAAGTGTACATGTCTGTGATCATGTGAGTCAAGAAACTTCCTACGTGTGGTTCCCATTTTATATTTTTTGTTTATTTTTCCAAAAATTTTACACGTGCTGTATGACGGGTCGAGGGTGTATATATAGCGACGAGAACGAGAAATAAATCTGTTGTTGAAAGTAGCGCTGTATGTGTCAGATGTGCCTTCTGTTGTCCGTGTCAAGCTTGCGCTATAACAAAATAAGATATGCCGTACCAACAAGCCCCTATTGCTATCCTCATCGGCCCTACGTCAGTAGATGTACGAGCCATATTTCCCGGCGTTTACACCCATAGTCGAAACGCGGAAGACGTGGCAGAACGCTGGCTGCAGATATTCGAAGCACTTGCAAGGCAGCGTAGCTACTGTGCGGGAGAACCCAATGGTGCAGCTCCAAGGTGTTCCAATTTAAAGGAAAACACATTACCATTTAAGGAATAGCAGCAGTTTTATCCCTGAGCCAAAGGCCTGCAGGTTCACTATTTATTTGATATCTACGTCATATCGGCGTAATATAGACTTTTCTTTTTCTCGTGGAATGGTGACCGTGCAGATGCACACACGCATGCACGCTCTCTCGCTCTTCTCATATATATATATATAAATTATGGGGTTTTACGTGCCAAAACCACTTTCTGATTATGAGGCACGCCGTAGTGGGGGACTCCGGAAATTTCGACCGCCTGGGGTTCTTTAACGTGCACCTAAATCTAAGTACACGGGTGTTTTCGCATTTCGCCCCCATCGAAATGCGGCCGCCGTGGCCGGGATTCGATCCCGCGACCTCGTGCTCAGCAGCCGAACACTATAGCCACTGAGCAACCACGGCGGGTCCTCTTCTCATGAAAGTCTCTCTAGTTATTGTAATCAAACCCGCAGTACTGAGAGGTACTAACGGTAAGCTGTCTAACCCCTGGGCTTATTAGATGCTTACTAGACGCCATAACTTAATACTAAGCATACTAGAGAAAGATCTGGCACTAAAGCCACTTAATCATTGTGCATGGGATTGATGGGTGCCTGGTGAATATTTCAAGACTTGGCATGGCTTCGTTTATAGGTCGCATTACGGTTCTTCTCGGACTCTCTTTTGGTCTTGAATCATTTTAACGCGTAATTTTCGGCACTATAGTAAAGCCGGACATTTTCTTGGTGCAGATAATAGTTGGACTGTAACACTCACCATGGATAATCATTTATTGCATTCGCAAGAACGATTTTTGTTTCTAATGCCCTGAAAACAGTAATGGCAGAAACTGGTGAGCAAATGGAGCTCAACTTTGGGGTGATACAAACTTCCAATAATGAATTGCCTTGGAGGACTTCATTCGAAGCTAGGAAGACGAAGTAGAGGCAATACGACGACGCCCGGGACCCCTAAACCATTCGTTGTCAGTTCACACACAGATACTTGCGCTATAAGTTCTGCTCCACTCAAAAAATAAGTTTAACTGTAATAAGGCTGTGGGGACGCTCAACCTTCATGTGTCATGAAGACAAATGAACACAAATGAGCAGACCTGCATAAGTCAACATCCAGCGCCACCGGAATAGGGAGAGCCAGGTGCAGGTGCCGTTGAGGATCGAACCGAAGCCACAGCTACCAGTGCCAAGTTGAAGTCGGATGCATTGACCACTGACCCATGGCCCAAGTTTTTTTTTTATTTCGCAATATTTATTACAGATAGCAATTATCATTTGTGTGTAGGAATCCGATGCAGGACTGCTGCCTTATGGTGGCCGTGTCCCAGAAGAGGAAATCGAAGCAATGGATGGGGAAAAAAATATACACTATGCAGATACTGTTCGCCTTTGCCGACAGCTGCGAGGCAACGATGAACAATTGATTTCACTGAAAGATAGAAAGGAGGAAAAAGGTAAACAACTGACCGAAAGTGGATACTAGTCTGGTTGATAGTCATTTTGGCGGTCGTGTGTATCTTCCAGGTGCATAATCATCCGACTGAAACGTGCATCCGACAGAAATGAACAGATGGCGTCACCCGTGTGTAGAGTGCGAGAAGGGAGGCTGCCGGGGTGCTCAGGTAGGGTGCCTCGATGCGCGCGCCCACCTCCGCCGCTCCGTGGAGGGTGGGGACATCCTTTGAAAGGGTCAGTGCCGCCTCGGCGAGGACGCGCGCCATATTTGTGCACCCTCCCCGTCCCGCCTGCGTCAGTTGCACGTGCGGCGGCCTGTTTCCCGTCGGTTGCAATTTTTCTTGGCCGAAGGCTAACGTGACTATTCAGTCCCTAAAAAAGAAGGTGCGAAAACTAGAAAGTAAAATAGAAACCTTCGAAAGGCGAATAAAATTTCTTAATGAAGACCAAGTGCAGGCGCTTTCGAGAAGCAGCAATCAAGGTTCTACGTGGTCGCCGCAGACAATTAAACAGGGGCTGCAATTGAAGTTCGCTTGCGGAAAGTCTGGCTACAGAGCACTGATACAGCTTGGGTATCCACTGCCGACAGATAGAACATTGAATCGTCGCCTCCAGGGGTTGAAGTTCTCGCCGGGAATCTTGAATGATGTTGTTGAACTCCTCAGGATCAAAGCGCAAGGCATGGAAGACATTGAAAGAGACTGTGTTTTGTTCCTTGACGAAATGGAGATAGCGCAAGGGTTTCAGCTTGACCGTGCTGAAGACACCGTGTTCGGAGGTGTGACGCTTCCACCTAAGCCAGATAATCCCGCTAGTCATGCACTGGCGTTCATGGTAGGAGGCCTCAACAACCGATGGAAACAGGTGATCGCATACCATTTTACTGGGAGCCACGTCGACGGCAGTACTCTCAAGGACTGCGTTCTCGAAATTGTCCGCCTGTGTGCAGATATTTCGCTTAGAGTCCGAGCAGTAACGTCAGATATGGGCGCATCAAACCGAGCGATGTGGCGCGATCTCGGGTTTTCCAGCCATCGGAACTCCAAGACTACGTGCTCTATAACACATCCGTCATTCAGTGAAATGGAGTTAGTTTTCAATGCAGATGCTGCCCATGTGCTCAAGAATATCAAGGGGCAGCTTCTAAACTCTATCGTGTTCACATTAAGTGATGCAACCGTCAGCGAGCACAACCTACCTTCAAAGGATGTGAAACTAGAGCACGTACGTGCTGTCCTAGAGTTCGACAAAGAAAGGGAGCTGAAGCTCGCGCCGAAGCTTTCTGAAGCACATGTTTCCTCGGGACATTTCACAAAGATGAAAGTGGGACTTGCAGTGCAATTTTTCAAAGAGACCCCCGCTGCAATCCGGTACTTGGTGAAAGAAAAAATACTGGAGCAAGAAGCCGAAACCACAGCATGGTTTTTAGAACTTGTATCAAGGTGGTATACTCTAATGTCATCGCGCCACCCCTCCGTTTCTCTTAGTCTTCAAGACATGGAGAAGCATTATGAAGCTGTCTGTACTCTCAAGCTGGCCATCAATACTTTTCAAGGCATGAATATGGGCAGCACCTCGCAGTGGAAGCCATCACAGGCAGGCCTTCTAATCACCACTACTGCTGTACTTCAACTCCAGGACATTCTTTTGAGCTCTGAAGGTTACACTTTCTTTCTAACTGGCAGAATACTGCAAGATTGCCTGGAAAACCTTTTCTCTGTTGTTCGCCTGTAGAAGCCGGTTCCAGATGCATTGGACATGAAATATGCTCTCAAAGTTGTGTGCATTAGCCAATTTTGGCGCACGCCGAAGACAACCAGCTATGCTGTCGATGATTCGGAGTATCTGGTTGATCTACTGACAGATGGCAAGCGTGAGCTAGCTGAACCAGACCCATCTGAAATCGATGATTCTGAGATGCTCTTCATTGAAGAGCTGACATCTACAGAATGTAGCACCCTCTTTCATATTGCCGGATTCCTCGTGAAAGGCATTATCAAAAAGATAAGCAGTTGCGAGCAGTGCAAAACTGCTCTGCTAGGTTCGACAGACAGTCAGCATTCTTACCTGACAAGGCTAAAAGAATACATCCGGAACGGCGACAACCTGCATTACCCCAGTGCTCAAGTAATGAGTATTCTGAAGTCGTGCGAGGAGCTATTCAAGGGAATCACGGAATGGACCGAAAGCCTTCTTACTGTACAATCTCCTTTACAGGCTGTTGTGACGTACTTGAGCAAAATGTTAAGTTCAACGTGAATGCTTGCCAAGTGCACAGTGCAACTGTTCAGAAGCTTCTCATTTCCACCTATGCCCGAATGAGGTTACGCATTCACCTGCGTCAGCTTGAAAAGAAAGAAGTCAACGGCCGCGGAAGCAAAACGTGTGCTGCAGTAAACTTGCAGTGAAACCACAGTTTTGATAGTGTGCACATAGCTGGTGTGTACTTTTTATAACTTTTTTCTATAGTGTTTTCATATTTTTCGCACATTGTTGTAATAAATTGATGCAGCGGTGTCGCAAAGCTTTTGATCACTACACCATATTTTTTGTGGATTCTTTCAGTGATTTCTACATAAGTGTATTGCTGTAATGAAAAAGAAATATTCAGTTAACTCGACGCGAACTTTTTAAGGCCAGAGAATATAAGAGGTTTCATAAAATATTGGATGTCGCAATACATTCCAAATACCCCACTTCAGCCTCGTTTGTGTGTGTGCGCTTTCGAAGCATGACTGCCTTCTGATGGCAGCCACTGAGGTTCTTGACTTCGCCGAAAGTGTGACATTTTATCATTTGAGTCATTCTCCTTCTATTCATAATGATACGTGTCGTTCGGCGAGAAAAACAGCTTACTTTCAAGGAAACGCGTTCGGCGCCAGTGCGCGCTCCCGAAGCGCGATGAAAGAAGTGGGCACAAATACGGCGGACTCCGTAGCAGACGACGCGGTTGTCCCCACCCTCCACGGAGCGGCGGAGGGGGGCGCGCGCATCGAGGCACCCTATGCTCAGGAGCGAACCAGCGACGTCTAATGGTAGCTGCTGGGCCCAAATATGCCAAGCAGCTGCCGTTAGATGTCGCTGGCTGTCTTTCCAAGCACACTTGAATTCACATGACACCTCGCACACAGCAAATTTTCCAATTATTTAATGAGGTAATTACCTGTGTGCTTTACTTACGTATTAAATAGGCTTGAACTGCTCATTGATATATGAAAAACCGGTTGTTGTCACTGAATGCAGTATTTCTAGGCCCACAAAACCCTGATATTAGCATGCATTGTTCTACTCGCTTCCAGCGAGAGATTCGTATCTAAATAAAAGCTTTAATACAGACTTCCTGAATATTTGATCGTGAGAAAGAACTAATGGATCGGAGAATACGCACCCATGGTGCGCTATTATAAATAAAAAAGAAGAAAGAGAAAAGAAGGTTAACGAACTTATAGGAACCAGCGATAAGGGTCCTGAGAATTTTACTAGCGACCCAGCGAAACCAACAAACCCATATTCGCAGAAATTGGCACTCTTGTCCGAAGAGTACGAAAAGAAAAAAAAAAGAAACAAAAAAAAGTTGCCGTGACCAGGATTCGAACCTGGGTTATTGCGGCCACAACGCAAGGTACTAACCACTATACGATCACGGCCATCCCGCTTTTTTTTTTCTTTATTGCCGACTTCGACGTTCTAAATCATGGTTTACAAAGGATAAAACATGTGAGCCACACTTCGGTCAACACGGTACTAAAATCTTTTCAACATCGCTAATTCATCAAATACAGAGATCCATTGCGGTGGATCAGGCAGCGCTTTGAAACCGTCTCTCACACACACAACACTCTCAATGAAATTTTCCCGAGTCGGTCGAGCAATAATGTCTCCGTTTTGGAATTGCAGTCTAGTTTTCCACATTGCGTGGAGGCTCAGGACCATAATAAGGTCATACGGGACATCCTCGGTGTTATCAATCGGTAAGAAGCGTATTCCATATGGGTCTAAGGGTAAGTGTTTTTTCAATGTTCTCTGCAGAACATCCCAGTGAAAGATGGCGTCCCAGCAGTCTAGGAATGCATGTTCTATTGTTTCCGTTTTTTTGCATAATAAGCAGTCGGTGGTCCAGGGGATGAATATACCCTTTTCATGAAGCCAGGTCTTAACGGGAAGTGTGTTTGTGTGTAATTTGAAGAAGAAAGATTTAGCTGACGGCCGTATTGGCATTTTTTTTCACTCTCTTTAAGACATCTTGTCCTGGGCCTCCACGGTGTGGAAGACGGTACAAAGGTGCAGGGAACATCGTGTCCACGAGATCTCTATATAGTTTTTTCCTTGTAACGGTTGACAGGTATAGCTGTGAAAAACGTACATTCAACATCCTATATGACCATACCACTTCACGCAGGTAGCCAGTCACAGCTCCTGGCATGTTGTGAACAGTCGAAACAATGAATCCTGGAATTTGTCTACACAGCCGTACCTGTATCACTGTTCGGAGAAACGGATCTTTTTGATCCCGTAAAAACAGAAAACGTGACACGACTTGTCGCAGAAACAAATGAGCTAGACCAAGCCCACCTTTCTTGACAGGGAGGAACAAGTTCGTTCGACTCATCCTCTCCCAGGTAGACGCCCAAATAAATGTAGCGAAAACTCGGTGAATTTTTTGTACGCTTACCCTCGCAGCACACAACACATTCATAACGTACCATATCTTAGATACTAAAAAGAGGTTGCAGACTGTGGCTCTAGAAAACATTGACAATTGCTTTCCTCTCCACCCGTCAGCTTTTTCCTTTGCTTTCGAAGCTTGATCGAGCCAGTACGATTCAGGTTCACGGTAACTTCCGAGAGGCACACCCAAGTACTGCGTTGGTAACGACGACCACTTCAATCGATAAAGGGCCTCCGGCGTGTCTTTCCAACTACCATGCCAGAAGCCGTAACTCTTGTCCCAGTTTATCTGGGCTCCAGTTGAATCGCAGAACTTTTCAACCACAGTCGTGGCCTCCTTAATGCTGGCTGTGTTTGTGCAGAAAATCGCGATATCGTCGGCATATGCCAAGATTTTTACGTGTGCTGCCTGCAGCCGATAGCCTGCTATGCGCTCGTTATTTCTGATCGCCAAACAGAGTGGTTCGAGATAAGCAGCAAATAGAAGGGGCGACAGCGGGCATCCTTGCCGCACAGACGAACGCACGCGAAAGCTATCGGTGAGCTCCCCATTAACAATAATGCGCGTTGAGCATTCTCTGTACGCCATCGTGACGCCTTCCGTTATGACGTTGCCAACATTCGCATGTTCCAGTATGCAGAACAAAGCCTTGTGCGAGACGAGGTCGAATGCCTTTGCCAAATCGATCTGCATCATCGCGACGTGGTCGCCAATCGCATCGCAACACTCAAGCACACTTCGAGCCACGTGTACATTTGTTGTGATACTGCGGCCTTTAATGCCACAAGTCTGGTGCGGCCCTACCAATGTTTTAATTACACTTTGAAGTCGTTTGGCCAAGGCTTTCGCGAATATTTTATAGTCGACGTTGGCTAGAGTTATCGGGCGATATGACCCTGGCAACAAAAGTTTTTGCTCATCATCACTCTTCGGAATTAGCACGATATATGAGGTTGTGAAAGACAAGGGCAATCTTTTTCGCTCAAACGCTTCACTTATAACTTCGTGAAGAACGCGGGCCAATGCAGACTTGAAGGTTTTATAGAAAGTGGCTCCCAAGCCATCGGGCCCAGGTGCTTTACCGATGGGCAACTCATCTATTGCGCACTCTATCTCACTCAGGCTTATTGGTAGTTCCAGACGTGTCCTAACTTCTTCATCGAGCTTTGGTATCAATGAGAGAAATTCTTTTTCGTAGCTATCTTTAAGGTCCCGCGGGTGACCTAATATTGCTTTAAAGTGATCGGCGATCCCTTGTTTGATGTCATTTTTGTCGCGCGTAACGTGATTGCCTTTAGCTAGCTGGCGGATTTCTTTCCGACATGCGTACCTTTTCTCCTCTGATAAGGCTCGTTTCGTTGGACTTTCTCCCGCCCACAACTTCTCAGACCTTGATCTCACAAGCGCTGCTTTATATTTTTCTTTATCTATCCTTTCTAGTTCAGTTTTCACTTTCTTTAATTCGTCAACATACGCACCAGGCTCGAGATTTTCCATGCTGATAAAAAATTGCAGTTGCTGGCGAAGATTTGTTTCTGCTTGTTTCTGCTTGTGTCTAATGACACTGCTTCTTTGAATGGCCAACATTTTGACTCTCTGTTTCAATTCTTCCCATTGAATGGCAAAGCTTACTGGCTTGGCTGAAGTCAGGTTTTCTAGTTCCTTCACTACAGCATCGACAAAAACATCGTCATGTAACAACTGCGCATTCATTTTCCAAAGATCCCAATTAAAGGTGTGTTTGCTTTGTCTTTTCCCGAACGTGGCAGTTACCAAACAGTGATCGCTGTATGCTACAGCTTGCACATCATATTCACAACATAAGGGCACTAATTCGGCTGACACGTATAATCTATCTAATCGAGCGTGGCTATCACGCTGAAAGTGGGTAAATCGCGGGCGAGTACCGCTGGCAAAAACACTACCCACATCTTCCAGGTCATAATCATGCACCACTGCATTTAGAAATTCGGCACTCTTATCACGAACGCGTGAACATTTTGCTCGGTCTTCGGTATAGCAAACACAGTTAAAATCTCCCAGCAGTATTACGACCTTGGAACAGTTTACGTACGCTTCAAGACGCTCAAAGAAAGATCGACGATCCGTTTCAACATTCGGCGCATAGATACAAATAGCACGATAATCCACATCACGAAAACAAAAATCAGCCACCAAGAGACGCCCAGTTTCACACGAAAACACTGATTGCACAGAAATGCCAAAATGATTTCGTAGGAATATAGCGCAGCCGCCTGATCCACCAACAGCGTGACAAACGCATACATCAAAGTGAGCACGAAAATTGGACACCATTATGTCTGTTACCTCTTGGCTCTCAATTTTCGTTTCTTGGATTCCCACTATATGTAAGTCATTATCCAAGAAGAGACGACTTAGCTGACATTGCCGCCTTCTTGCACTGAGCCCTCTTACATTTAACGTGGCCACACGTAGCGTTCCTTCAATATTAACCGCCATGGCTACATGGTATAATGGTGCCCATCACTAGACTAGACTAGGCCATCCCGCAGGACGGGTTTTTTGTGGTGTACTGGAAGATGACAACTCCTTCATAAGTGTTTTTCTCTTTTCTTTCTTTCTTTTTATCCGCTTTTTTTTTTCACTTTCACCATTGCGACATCGCCAGCAACGACATTTGAATAGGTAGCCATGGGTTATTGTGTACCGAAGCTTTACGCTCCGTAAACGCGATGCAAGTCGTAAACTGTGCAGGATAACTCAGTTCTCGGATATTTTTCAAAATATATCACAGTTTCGCCATAGGGGCGAAGCGTTGAATGCGGTTGCAACATGTCAGAATATTACACGAAGTGTAAGACTCGTAGCTCTAGTGGCAGTATGAATTGAAGCAAACGCAAGCTGACGTGTAAACAAGAGCTGTTATGCTAGCAGTCTTCCGTTTGAATCCTGCAATCGGATAATTTTATATCCATAGCAATTATATACACACTCCAGGTGCATTTTTAATTATGTTTATTAATTAAAGCCAGCGTCTTTCTTGGCGACTTTACCATCACGTTTCCATATCGGGTGTTTCGAACCTTTTTCCTGGGGGTGCACAGCGGCGCCAATAAAATTACATTTTTTAAAGGTATGAGCTCTGTTATTCTTTCGCACTTCTAAATTTTTGAAGTCGGAGAAGATTTAAGATAAAAGGCATGCGCTGTCGGTATTTTGTTTCATGGCACTTTGTTTGTGGGCTGCCACTTTCAACATTCTGAGGAATAATTTTGCCAGTACTGCAAGATGTGGTATAAGCAACTTTAGTGATAGAACGGTGTGGCAATAGGACCCGCATATACAGCAGGTGATGTAGTGTGACATAGCATATCGCATACATATACCTAAATATATACGGAACCTCATCGCGACACGGACGGCAAAAATTTCGGTTGGAGTGTCCATATAATTGCTATCGCCATAAAATTTAAGCAGTTCAACGCAACTACATAATGTGAGACATGCTTGTTTTGATAGAGAGTGGTTGTTATGAATCATATAAGCGCCCTGCAGCGAATGGTTACTGCTTTTGCGACACATCTATGAACTCGGTACACATGCCCAGCGGCACTGGCTATGTGCTTCGGCAGATATCCGCAGTCGAATGGAGCGGATTGTGCGTCTCTAGAGCGTTCTGGGAGCAACCAGAGCAGAGCATTCAGTACATTAGCGTTTTTTTTTCTGCATTTCGCTCCCATCTAAATGCGACCGCTCTGGTCAGCAGTCGAACCGGCGACTTCGTGCTTAGCAGCGCAACGCTATAGCTACTCTAAGCCAACGCGGCCGGTGTCGATTTCTTGTGCATTTATGTCCGTTGTCCGCGTAATTTTCGGCACTATAGTAAAGCCGGACATTTTCTTGGTGCAGATAATAGTTGGACTGTAACACTCACCATGGATAATCATTTATCGCCTTCGCAAGAACGATTTTTGTTTCTAATGCCCTGAAAACAGTAATGGCAGAAACTGGTGAGCAAATGGAGCTCAACTTTGGGGTGATACAAACTTCCAATAATGAATTGCCTTGGAGGACTTCATTCGAAGCTAGGAAGACGAAGTAGAGGCAATACGACGACGCCCGGGACCCCTAAACCATTCGTTGTCAGTTCACACACAGATACTTGCGCTATAAGTTCTGCTCCACTCAAAAAATAAGTTTAACTGTAATAAGGCTGTGGGGACGCTCAACCTTCATGTGTCCCCTGATGTTGTTTTCCCCACATAGCTCTCGCGTTTCCTGTAATCCGGCTTCTCCGTATAGCTAAGCGCCGGTAGTGGTCGGTGTGGTTGCGTCATATTATCAGAGATGGCGCGAGTGTTATGCTGCTAACGGGGCACGTTACAGGGGCGCGAAAGGGAGTGGATTCTCCCTCTTTGGCTTGGGGTCGTCAAGCTGCATGGACGTTTCGCGCGCTCGCCCAATGTTTGCGGGGCCGTCCTGCGAAAGGCTTGGGAACCAGAATGGATGAACACGACCGTTCAAACGTGCCACCATTCGCGTGGCCGTACAGGCGAACGATTAGGTGTTGGTGTCCAGCATGGGGGCGAGCATATTCGCTCGCTATCCATGTTCGCGTTGAGTCGTACTACCTCGATTCGCGGCCCGCCCATCGGCATGTCTTATGGGTTGTGATTGGGCTTGCAGGCATGAAAGGTGCAATAAATTCCCTTGCGATTGTTTGCAGCGCTGTGTTGTCGTTCCTTTGTCCCAAGACAACGTGCGATACCCATCAAAGTTAACCGCAAGCGCGCCTGAAAGCTACTAAAAATACGCATGTCACGAGTGCTCGCGCCTTCTTGAAATAGTCACTGTTGACTTAAGAAAAAATGCACTCGGGCGTCTTACATGCCAGAACCCCGGCCTGAATGAGACACGCCGTAGCGGATGAGACCGGATTCATTTTGACCATGTGGGGTTCTTTAACGAGGATCGAGCCCGCGACCTAAGAAAGAACATCACCGAGATATTCCAAAGAAAAATGACAATTATGCTTATTCGTTAAACGTTATATCGAGAGTACTTAATTTGTCTCCTAAGTATAAGTTCGCACCACCAAATATTTTACATTCGAATATAATTTATCCGCATTGTTTGTCATCTTAAATATAACTGTGCTACAGACTTGGCCTGAATTAAAAAAAGAACCAGTTGGTCTTTCTTTTGGGGACTCTATTCTGGAATTCAGCCACAGGGATGCTTGCTCCGCCGTCCAGGAAGTCGAGGAATTCATTATTGAGTCCAACCAATTGCCTTAATGAACTTGTATCTCCCTTTTAGATTTTTCGGTACTTATACATTCTAGTCGAACCGAAACTATTTGTATTTCCGGTTTTTGTTTATGTTGAATGAAAACGTTTCAGTTACGGCTCAGTTCCAGAGCGGAAAAATAACGCTTCAAACCGGTTCCAACCGTTCCAAATTTATATGCAAAACCTAGTAATAATTACACGACAACAGAAAAGCTTTATTTTGTAACAATGCTAGACGCTGCTCCTAAGCTGCACGGAAAGATTACGCGTGTTGTTCTTAAGGACGCACGCAGTTCATATTTAAAACAGAATTAAGCGGATCCAACACCAATGCTGGAATATATGTGAAGCAAACCTTTAGATCATGACTAAATTCAGAGCGCGAACTACTGGGACATGCACGAGCTAAGGTATTTATTTTGCCTTAGCTCGTGTCCCAGTAGTTCGCGCTCTGAATTTAGCCATGCTTCTATGCCAACTTGCCGATTTTTCACTTTTGATAAACCTTTAGAGCGACAGTGAGGATAATTTATTGAGACAACGCAGTCTTCTAGCGCGCTACTCTTATCTGCAGAGGGAAGGGTAAGAGAAAAAAAAGAGCTAGGGGTGATGATAAGGAAGGTGCTAGGCTAGGATAGGTGCTAGGCTAGGATAAGGAAGGCTCCAAACGGCCCATCCACAGCCTTGAATCTAAGCTGCCATCAACGAAAAACTTTGAGAAAGCCTTGATGGCTCGGTTCGCCTATATGTCTGGACAAGTGTCCAGTGAATTTCTTTTTCAAATTCATGTTGTTCAATTGGCGCTAACGAAAAGGCTTTGTGAATACGGGCACGGGCCCTAGGCCCGTTTTCACAAAAAGCTCTTGCACTACAATTGTTCCTAAAAGAAAATTTCAGCCAATCCTGATGCTGGACAAATTATTAGCGAAGGCGGCCAGCCAATGGAAAAGAGCCCTTACGAACGAAACGCTTTGTGAATTCGGCCCCCAGATCCTATACCGCAGTCACACGGAACGAGCGGCCCACGGCTCTGCACACCTGCAAGGCTGGCATTCTCTCTCAAAGGCAAAACACCTTGTCATAGCGGAATAAACACACCTACAGATCACTGTTTGAGCTGCAACTTCTGAAAGCGAGCCGACGTCTTCCAACTCGTAAAGGCACAATTTTTACCCAGCCCTGACGCACAATCATACGCAGTCTACCCGCAGCCCTCCATACCGCAAATTTTCAGCAATGGAAGATTTCAAAGGGAGTGCCACAGCCCATGCATAAAGGGATCCTGGTCTGTCGTAGACTCTTTCTGCGAGACGTCTTTGTCCGCGCAATTTTAACTTGCCTATGCTAGTTCCCCTTCTCTCTCCCCTCTCTCCCCAGAGCGTCACCATCAAGAGCGCAGGTCATACCCGTTTATTGTATACAAATAACACACTTGCAACAACTTAATAGGCAAAAGAAAAGCGTCGATAAAAAAAAAAGTCGCAGTTTCGCCTGAAAGGCGAAGCAAATTAGTAGACAGCTATATGAAGTAAGCATATTAGTTTTGTCGGCCGTATAAACGTGCAAACGTTCGCTTACTAACAAAATTAACAAACACAGTGTCACGCGAGCACAGGTAGACATGAACACATCTTGCTCGATGACCGCGGAAACTCATTGTCGAAACGCAGGAGTGAGTAAGCCCTCGCTGCAATGTCTCTCGTTGCAACGCGAACTAAATGTAGAAAGCGCAGCGCATACGATGATATCGGCAATTCGCATACTTTGTCCACATCGCGGAACGCGTTGAAGATGAGGCCCGCGCGGGCGCACACTTTCTCCACGTCGCAGATCGCTTGCAAGATACGGCTGCCCGCGTGGCCACGCCGTAAGCAGCAGCCGCCTACAGCCGCCGGAGTAGAACGCTCCCCCTTCCTCCCCCCCCCCCCCCCCCGGGTGCCTCGCGCGCTAAGGTCTTCAGCCGCAAGGGCTGCATAAATAATGAAATGTTCATCGCCGAAGTTCGGGAGCTGACACAGCGTGCAGCACGCGTAAGGCACATAGCACGCGAGTGATGCTATGCCGATGCTGCTGCAGGTTTCGCCAAGTTCACAATACTCGTATTAAGTCGCAGTTGAGCTGACTGAATCACTGGGAGTCCCGCACTATCTTTTTTTAAAAATATAAAAACACATTTTAAGTTAAAGCGTATTCTGTTTCATTGCCATCTTTAGCACATTGCTTAATGTGACTGTTAAGCGAAGGCTGGGCTGCCTTCAACACAGGAACCTATAGCAACACTGCGCAGCCGCGACTAAACGCGCGACGAAGCGCGGCAACTCGTGCATCGTTTGGATATACTGTGTTCTAACGTTTTTTCCTTTGAAGATGGGAGGTGGCGGGTTCAAACACCTTGTAGTGTATATTGTGAACCGACTACCGGTGAAACCGTGATTGCGTGCAGCTGTACTTGGCGTCTCATCGTGGAGCGCACAATTTGCCGCATTGCGAACTAGCCGTGGATGTGATTGATAATTGTCGAGGCTGTTCGACGCGGCGTCACTTTAATTCCGGCTGCAGAGTCGAAACTGTGCAGAACAACGCGCGTAGTGTACTGTGTTCTACTTTAGTCTTTACATTTGTCTTGTTGCTCTTCCTTTCCTCTCTCCTCCCCTCCTTCCTATCTTCCATTTCTGTGTTGCTGTCACCTCCCTTCAGAAGAGTAGGCAGGCGTTGTGCCCCTTCCGGTGGCAGTTGCCAGCCTGCTCGTCGCTTTCCCTTTCCTGTAAACTGTGTATGTGTGTATATGTGTCCAAAACAAATAATAATAATAATAATTCCTCCGTCAGGCGCGATGCAAAGTCGAGTGAGCGCGGCACGTGCGGACGCGTTCCAACGCGTACGTCTGGTTGGGTCTTTATCGTGTTTGGACTTTATACAGAACATTACGACGACGACGCCAACGACGTCGATAGAAATGTGCTTGAATTGTCCATATAATTACTATCGTAATAAATATGGAGGACGCTTAAGCGTTGCCTTTAAAAGCGGAACGCGATAGCATTCAAATATCCCCGACTGCTTCTCACGCTGCCCGGCAACCGCAACCGTAGTTTACCGTAATGTACCCGTAATATTTACCGGGCAACGCTGGCCGCAAACGTGCACTATGCACGAAGGCAGGCTTTCTGGTAAAAACGCGGCCTCTTGCATGGGCCGCGATGCGGTAAAGCCCCTCAATTTTCCAAAAGTAGCGCCATTCTTAGATCTTTCCGCCAGCCCGCTCTCCCCGACGTTAGCTCCTCCGCTCCCCCATTGGCCACTCTGTGTCACATGGAAGCGGGCGCCGCGCTTTTGTATATTTCTTCTTTCCAGCGAGCTCCGACCGCCATTGCTGGCCCTGCGCGACGAAAGTACGCGCAGACGGACTGATCGAGTGCGTTGGCGGAACAAATCGAGGTGTTAGGGGACGAGAACTTAATTGCGATGCCTTGCTGCTGCGCCTTCGGTTGACGCAACCGACACAGCGACGGCAAGAGGCTTTTTTCTTTACCATCCGGCAAGCGCAACGCACAAAGAAGAAAAGTGTGGATACATAGGATCGGGCGGGCTGACTTCGACGAAGTGGCAAAAGACACACGGCTTTGTGAAGTGCCACGGTTACTCACAAGCTCTTCTTTTGAGCCTAGTTCACGCCTGCCGCTTCGAAAAAGTGTATGTGTTCATGGTGTGCGTGCTTTTAGCGCGTTTAAGTTGACTTTTTTTTCGAATGTGCTCTCTGTTTCATGTAGTTTTGTGCTGCGGCGAAAGTGTACGCATCTGCAGCTGGCCTGTGACATAAAGCGACTCTATTCATGCTATGTTTTGAGCTCCACCAGAAGTTACCTCATTCTCGACGCTTTTGCAAGGCTCACTATGACTTACGGATGCAGTCGCTCCATGGCTTCGAATGTACGCCCACATGCATTGATTTGGTTTGTGGTGATTAACGTTTTTAACGACCCAAAGCGACGAAAGCTACGAGGGAGGTCGTAGTGGATGGCTCCCGATAACCTTATTTAGGTCGCCTGGGGATGTTTGACGTGCACTTTGATCGTAGTTGTACGTGGGCCGGAAAATTCCTCGTTGGCGTTTCGCAATTCTAGCGCGGGCGCGGTAGCGCTGCGCCAGGAGTTGGCGCGTCGGCGCGAGTGTATTTCTTTATTAGATATTATTTACTAGTTGTAACAACGTATAGTTATTTCGTGTTACTGACAGAGCCTCCAGGGCACCAAAGCGGCAATGGGAATATTTGTAATGTCACGTGCTCTCCAGAGCCCTCTGTTAGCTGTTACATGCGCCCTACTGAAGCATGATCTGAAGTGAAAGCGCGACAGCGATGGTGGACGAAGAGGGAACGAACAACACACACACACACACACACACACACACACACACACACACACACACACACACACACACACACACACACACACACACGCACACACACACACACACACACACGCACGCACGCACGCACGCACGCACGCACGCACGCACGCACGCAAGGTGCCACTTGCTCAACACAAGTGCTCAACACAAGTGCTCAGCACAAGTTGATGCAACGTTGCATCAATATCACTATCACGCAAAAACACGAACGCTAATGCGCACTCAGAAACTGTGATTGCGCTCCCTTTATAAAACAGTGGCGTTTTTTCCTGATTACACATTGTTGGAAGTGGCGCCGTGTGTGTCTGTGTGTTCCCTCTTCCTCCACCGTCGTTGTCGCGCCTTCACTTCAGATCATGCTTAACCACCACGCCCAACTATCCATCCTAACTACTGGAGCAATGCTTGTAAAAACACGATCTATGGTCGCGTTCACCAAAGCACCCCGCCACGAAAAAAAGAAGCGTCCCGCCACTGGTGCAACATACCGCGCCCGTGCGAGAATTACGGAACACCAATGAGGAATCTCTCCACGGGCCTCTTGCATTTCGCCTCAATCCCGGCTGCTGCTGGACGCGTCCTCAATATTGGATGCATGAGCAGCGGCTACTCGCACGTTTTGTGTGCAGGATTATAATGGCCGCGAAAGGCCGCAAAGGACGGCAGGCTAACTGATAAGGATGAACATTTTACTGCTTAACGTTAACGTTTTTATGCGTCCGATTAAGTAAATGGGTATCGCATGCGTTTTTATGCACTGTATGTGAACCTACGAAACCACGCACACATACTTTCACGCTGTCAAAACCTGGAACTCTGGTAATTATGCGCGTATTTGAGCACACCGCGTGCATGCGTCGTGTTTCAGCAACACGAACTCTCAACGTGCGCATGATTTACGCCTTCAATAATGGTCCTTCTCTCTATTTTTTTCCGCAATTCCAACACGAAATTCTTAAGGCCAGTTATCGACTGATGAAGCAAGATCTCGATTGAAAAAACTGCTCCGCAGGGCTCGACCGGACTTTTCCGCGGATTTCCTCCGGTAGCGCGTTAGCCGTCGTCTGCTACGGCAGGGCCAGCACGGGAGGCGCCACCGTCGAGGCCTCATCGTTCTCATCGTGATCAACATGGACTCGAAGGTTCCATTTCTAGATTTGACTGTAGATCTGTGCGTTCGTCAGTGATAGTTCGAGACAGCAGGTGTGTGGAAGTGTATTTTGGGGAAACACGTATTGTGGAACTTGATGGTGTCAGTGTACCTGCACAGTAGGAGGACTTGCGGCAACTCAGGGACATTCGTCATCATGTTGAGTTTCTGCACACTCCTCATTCTTCCAACAATGTTCAGTGGGCTCATCAAGTGCTTGCAACTGTGGTGGTACTGTTGCAGGAGTTGATATGCATTGATCAGCAACATCAGTTACACGGATGGCACCTGGAAATCGTGAAGTTTGTAAAATTTCAAGCCGGGCTCATCCTTAACAACGCAGCACGCTACTCGCCAGACGTGCTGGTATTTGCAAGTCTCCTCTACACCATTTCGCCGCACGCATACTGATTCTTGAGATGTTCATTGAAGGTAAAGTTGCCTCATCCTGAAACAATAAGACGTGTTTGCTCCGCTCAACAAGTTAGCTCAGCCACAGAACGGCAAAGCTCCTGTTCCTTGTCATATGCTAAGAAGGTTGCTTCCACAATGAAAGAAGATGGAAAGATAGCAACTTTAATGATGGATGACATCCACATTCAGTCATACTTTGATTTCAAAGCTGGATCAATAACAGGTGCAGCAGTCAACACTGCAAGCCCAACAAAAACAGCATATGTCTTTACGACTCCGAGTCTCCGTTCTAATCACAAGGATGTTGTGCATATTTTGCCAGTGGCTACAATTGGTGCAAAGTTCGTGCATGATTTTTTGCGAATGCTAGTTGTCCAGCTTGAGCATATAGGGTTTAAATTGATTGCTATCATCTGTGACAACAATTCCATCAACAGAAAGACAATGTCGTTGTTTTAGAGCCCCCGTTTTCAAGCCCCCTGTTTCCAGACTAAGGACATTTTATCAACATCCAACTGACCAATCATGATCTTTGTTTTTTGTTGTCGACCCTGTCCACTTGTTGAAATGTGTCAGAAATAACTGGTTAAATCAACGCAATGCAGGGAAGTGCATGTACTACCCAGATCCAGAAAGTACAGACCCCAAACAAAATTTTAACAGCATCATTCAACACTTTATGTGGGCTGCGCGAGTCTGAACAAAATGAGCTTTTGAAGATTGCTCCCACAATGTCATTGAAGGCCTTAAATCCTTCCAACATGGAGAGACAAAATGTAAGATTGGCATTAAGAATCTTCAATTCATCAACTGTGGCAGCACTTCATAATAGTAACCTTCAGATGCAGATAGCACGGCTCAGTACATTAACACGCTGCTAACATGGTGGAATGTTGTCAACGTTAAGACTCTACGAAAGGGCCAGTGGCTTTCAGACGAGCTGCAAAACCTCTAACCTAGACACCTTGTCCCCAGTTAGTTTTTGGCGAAAACGATGCAGTTGCTAGACCACTGGGAAAATCTGAAGCATGACGCAGGACATTTGACAAATGAAACGCACTCAGCTTTTTATGTCACACAACTCATGAGCTCCACGATATCACTATCTTTTGCCTTGAACTTGGAATGCAATATCTTTTGCCATGCAAGTTTCAGACAGATTCTCTCGAGGATCGCTTTGGTTCGTACCGTCAGCTGTCTGGTGCCAACTATCATGTGTCAATTAGACAGATTTGCGAGTCCGAAACGAAGCTGCGGTTACAGAAAGTGCTCGAGTTGCCAGACATCGACATGCTCTGCGATGTTCCCATCATTAGTGCCAAATCGCTACTAAGCCAGTTTGATGTCACAGTTAGCGACAGCGATGCTGAGAAGAATGTGGAAAGGCTTCCGGCTGCGACATATCTTGCGGGTTACTGCGCTCATGCAGCTCTAAAGAAACTGTTGTGGCAATCATGCTATGAAAATCTGGTAATTGATGACGCAGAGATAGACATTGCGAGAGATATCCTTATTACGAGCATTACGAGGGGTGGACAGAAGTTCCCGCGTGAGCTTGCTATAAATGCTTTGCTTACCACAGAAATAGTGCTCGGCGAACTTAGAAGTCCACGCTTTGCCACTCAGTTCTTCGCACTTCCTAAGCAAAAAGAAGCATTAGTGGCTCTTGTGTATCGCATCATCATTGATATTCATGACCTGAATGTTTGTGTTAATGGGCATGCTCCTCAACAAGTCATGCATTACATTTTGAGTGCAGCAGCAAACACCATTATAAACAACTTGTGCAAAACAGCAAACGACAAGTCTGTCAAAAAAGGCAAAGCGAAAACTTGAAACTTAAAAGTTGAGGCGTCTTTTACGTAGTTTTGTTTCCACAGAATGGTTTGTAAATAAATCGCTTTTTTTTCTCTCATCAATGTCAAATACCCCACGTCCTACCATTTTCCAGAAGGCTTCTAATCTCTACCTTTCTGTTCTACTTCTCGAAAATCGTGCACGTCTGGGTCCTGCATGCTTGAAGCAATAATTTGTGCCAAAGCAGTAAGTGCATTCACACAAATATTACTGCACCAATTTTTTCCGGACAGTGAGTCACATGTGCGCTTTTACAAATATTGTGTTAGCTGGACAGAACAGACAGCTGGACAGAACAGACTGTCCAGCTGTATGTAATAAACGATGTGATATTCCTGCCGAGCAGAAATTAGAATGATTTTACGAGTGTTCATGTTTCTTCCACTTTAAACTGCCGACATCTTCATAAAATGTCAAATTTTGCCCTTTTTTAACATACCTGCTAGAGCTTTCGAAGCATTAGAAAAGGACATCTGGAAGTGTTAAATACATAATAATCACGTCAGGGTTGAAAAGTGATTACCTCATACATACGTGATATAAAGTCGATACCCACCAGTGATGACAAAACTGTAGATCAATCCCTTCCAATCATCCAGAAAACGGGTTCTTACATGTATAAACAAACAGCCTCCTTAAGGCGCGAGGCTACAAACTGCGACGCTTTTTCCTAGCCGAGCTCCGCACATAGCTGTAGACGCGGCATTTGAGTTAATTTCTACGCGTAACACAAGCGAGCGAATTTTATTTTGCGACAACGCGCCGCTTATATGGGGTGAACGGGCGAGATGAAGCGAACTTCCAGGACGATCTTACCTGCGTGACGTCACGCCGTCGTGTGGCGGCCGTAAGTCTTGTAGGTGGTGGTGACAGATTCCGGCGCGCGCCGAGTTTTGGCGGCTTAGCTCGTCTTGATGCGAGAGGCAGCACGGAGGTCAATTCGCTCGCAACTGCTGCGGCGCTTCCTCAAAATAAAGTCGAAGGACGATAAAATCGTCGCCGCGCCCCGCATGCTGGCATGTGCGAGCAAGAGCGCGCGAAGGTGAGCCGGCGAGCACTGGCACTTTCTCTTCTGCACTTTTTTGTACTTTTTATGGCACATGGACACTCCAAGCAAATTCTTACCGTCGTCGTCACCATCAGTTCGGTATATGTATTATGTATTAATTCGTATATGTATTATATCTGCCATGCCATGCTATATGCCATGCGGTATATGCAAGTTATATTGCTACACCACGAAATGTGTTCGTATACCAGGCATTACGATCGTGAGAAAATTATTACTCAGAACTTTGACAATGGCAGCCCACAAACAAATGTCATGAAACGAAGCACCGACAGAGCATGCCTTTTATCTGAAATCGTCGCCGACTTAAATATTAAAAGTGCGAAACAAAGAGCTCAAAAATGAAAAAAAAAATTCATTGGCGCAGATGTCCGCTACATCCGGGATTGGCCCAGGAAAGAACCTTGAAACATACCCGATACCGAGAAATGGTAGTAATGTCGATAAGACAGACCTTGGGTTTAATTATTAAACGTAAATGAAGTTGTCCGCTGCCAAGATTCAAACAGAGGACACCTAGCACAACGGCTCGTTTTTTACTTAGCTTAGCGTTTACTCCACTTTATGCCGCCACTGCAGCTACGAGTCTTGCACTTCGTGTAATATTCGAACATGTTGCTATCGCATTCGTTGATTCGCCCTTATGGCGAAACTGCGATAACTTTTTTTTGCCTGGAACCATTTATGGGTTGCGCAAAACACCGATATGCGAAATTATTGTGTAATTTCGCCTTTCAACAGCATTTACTCTATAGCAGTGCTGAAAATTTATTTCCGATTATAAAGTGTAGTAATCCACGTATTTCTTGAAGATACCCCATAGTGGGTGTGAGCCATATGTTCACTGGACAAGAACTACTACTACAACTGCGAAGATACTGTTTTCTTCAGCTGTGGATACCACCTCGACGAATGCGCGCGCATTCGGAATGGCTGACAGTCATTTCCACTGACGACCAAACACCGTGTTCTTTCCAGTCCGTGAGACGACAGACAGATCGTTCCCTGAAAGGAAGATGTTCAGAGCATCGCCTTACCTCCATTTAAGCAGGAAGTTACTATAGCGCTAGTGCGCTTGTTCGCAGTTGCTTCCGGTTGCCGGGGGGCGGGCGCCTCTGGCTGTGTGGGGAACACAAGTTTACGTGGCCACGTTCACTGATTGCATCTTTCGACTTTCTCGCGACAGGGGAGCCAATGGAGCACCAGTCGTGGTTTAACTTCCTGGATTTCCTTGGCTTTCTCAGCGCAAGGAAGGCTTTTAGGGTATCACTTGTCACAGCACTTTATCACTTCTATATCACAAAAAATGATCTGCTATGTACAGTGCTATCTGTCCACATCACCTTCGTAGTTATTTACACGCTTCTCACTGTCATGGGCATCCTATTCACAAGTCTTATCGCATTCCTGTTCTCTGACGCCATGGGTGACGTATCCAGACTTTGAATGTTCTGGGCTTGCAATTCAACAAATTCAAACCCGAAGTATTTCGTTCACCCTTAGAAACAAAGACGGAACAATGTGTGAAACGCACGTGAAACAGTTACATATACATCTCAATACAGTTCCAAGCATCAACAATAACTGTACAAAAATCGATAAAATTGCATTGTCGTGTGTTGAAAGCGTCGAAAGAAAGCTATATTTATACTTTGTTATATGGGCCCTGAAACAACTAACAGAGGACAAAGAACAACACTCTACCGTGACGTGCTGTCCATGCGTGCGCTTGTGTGAGATGGCCACGAAACGTATGGAAATAAATAATGGCACCAATGTTCGTGCGCGATATTAAAAAGAAAAGTAATAGAGCCAGCAGTTTGCGTCATCTCGCCCCGAGCCTGCACAAACCAGCGCGTGTCCCTCCTGCCCTGCCGGTGTCGCGCTCTTCTGGTCAGAAAGCGTACTCGGCCTTGCGGTGGCGCATGCGGATGTGGCACAATAGCAAGAACACGCCGCACGTCATGGCCGCGTAGTGGGTGCCGACAAGCACCAGAAGCACGGTGTAGTGCGGCGGCCCGCCACCAACCATCATGTACGCGAGAGCCAAGCACACTGTGTTCTCAAAGAACGTGGCGCACAGGAAGACCACAGCGGACATGGTGCTGGCTAGCCCTTCGCGGTTCAGGGCGCGGTAGTCGAGCACAAACACAAGCGTGATGAGGCCCAGCGCCAGGTCGCCAAAGAACTTGGCTGCACTGTAGCGCGTGCGACACACCAGTGACCAGAGCAGGACCACGGGCACATGAGCCAGCGCCAAGGCGAGCACGGCCGGCCCGAAGTAAATAGCCAGCAGCGAGCTGCCGGCCACGATGCGCGCCACCGTGATGAGCAGCCAGGCGGCGAACTTGAGCAGGTAGCCGGTGCCGGTGTCTTCGTCGCACTCCTGCAGCGCGGTAGTGGTGGTCGTGGTGGTCTCGTAGGTGGCGGACCCATCCATGGTCTCTTCGTCGCCGCCTCGGCCGCGCACCACGTACTTGCTGTAGAAGGTGGCCACACAAGCGATCAGTAGCGCGCAGGATAGCACGGATACCATCTGCAGAACGGCTGTCAGTAGAAGAGAAGACAGAGGATAAACACCAGCGTCTCGGCATACGCAGAAAACGACTTCTAGAAGTTTGCCTTCGCCAACTTAGAATGAAACAGTTGAGCTTCCTGTGATACTATCTCTTGGGGAATTGGCACTAGGATACTGCAATAGGAACGCATGTGATGCCACATTTAATTTTGTAAGAGAAAGAGAGGCTATCATGCTTACTTTATCGTTTTATTTTCCTCAGCATGAAAACAACATTAGCTCCAAATTTTAAAATAACATAGCCTGAAAATCCGTATTAACGATTAGTATTAATTTAAGATCTCATTTTTAATTTACAAAATTCCATGTAAATTATTTCCTCCTTTTGCCCGCTGCCGCCCTATTCATGATCGACCCCCGTAGGAGGTTGAGCAACACCAATAGGCACCAAACCAAACCGAAGCTGACGTGACTACATCCTCGTACAGCACTGCACCGGGCAAAAAAGAAAAAAATGATACTGAGCAAGATATGTACGAAGGGAGTGAGAGGCATGACTAAAGGGCCTCAGCAGCACATCTTATGAAAGGTGTCGAATGTGTATGGTATTTAAAAGGCACCTCATCACAAATATTTTTGAAGCTTTCTAACGTCCCTGCTATTAATGAAGTTATCGGCAATAAAATGTTACCGCTGCGTGCCATTCCTCGCTGCATTCCCCTACTTTGCGTCGTTCCTCTTGCATTCAAAGCTGCATGCCGTGCCCACGCGGAACAATGCCCACCACTCCCTATCCATAATTACAGCGGCTGCAACATTATTGCTTCGAGGTTTTCTATCGGAATGACCCCAAAATGCGCGACTTGATGCCCATCTCGGAGGCTACGGTATCGGCGCTGTGATATTGTTCTGCGCCGATACGGTTCTGCACTGCCAGATGGTGCCATTATCGAATTGATGACGACATAGCGAAAGACGAAAGAAAGGAGAACGGCAGGGACGACCACGAGAACGAAAAATCTAGTTTGGTGAAGAAACGTAGAAAGATAAGTAAATATTGAGAGAGACACCGCGGGTCAGCTCAGTATTTCACTATCTTCGGGATCGGCCCACGTATGGAGAGTGCTTTTACTGCTTCACCTCCGCCGCGGATCGGCCCGATATTGCACTATCATCGGAATCGGCCCACGCATGGAGAGTGCTTAACTGCTGCTTCACCTCCGCCGCGGGTCGGCTCGGTATTGCACTATCTTCGAGATCGGCCCACGCATGGAGAGTGCTTAACTGCTCCTTCACCTCCGCCGCGGGTCGGCCCGGTATTGTGCTATCATCGGGATCGGCCCACGTATGGGGAGTGCTTAACTGCTGCTTCACCTCCGCCGCGGGTCGGCCCGGTATTGTGCTATCATCGGGATCGGCCCACGTATGGGGAGTGCTTAACTGCTGCTTCACCTCCGCCGCGGGTCGGCCCGGTATTGTGCTATCATCGGGATCGGCCCACGTATGGGGAGTGCTTAACTGCTGCTTCACCTCCGCCGCGGGTCGGCCCGGTATTGTGCTATCATCGGGATCGGCCCACGTATGGGGAGTGCTTAACTGCTGCTTCACCTCCGCCGCGGGTCGGCCCGGTATTGTGCTATCATCGGGATCGGCCCACGCATGGAGAGTGCTTAACTGCTGCTTCACCTCCGCCGCGGGTCGGCTCGGTATTGCACTATCTTCGAGATCGGCCCACGCATGGAGAGTGCTTAACTGCTCCTTCACCTCCGCCGCGGGTCGGCCCGGTATTGTGCTATCATCGGGATCGGCCCACGTATGGGGAGTGCTTAACTGCTGCTTCACCTCCGCCGCGGGTCGGCCCGGTATTGTGCTATCATCGGGATCGGCCCACGTATGGGGAGTGCTTAACTGCTGCTTCACCTCCGCCGCGGGTCGGCCCGGTATTGTGCTATCATCGGGATCGGCCCACGTATGGGGAGTGCTTAACTGCTGCTTCACCTCCGCCGCGGGTCGGCCCGGTATTGTGCTATCATCGGGATCGGCCCACGTATGGGGAGTGCTTAACTGCTGCTTCACCTCCGCCGCGGGTCGGCCCGGTATTGTGCTATCATCGGGATCGGCCCACGCATGGAGAGTGCTTAACTGCTGCTTCACCTCCGCCGCGGGTCGGCCCGGTATTGTGCTATCATCGGGATCGGCCCACGTATGGGGAGTGCTTAACGCCTGCTTCACCAAGATACGGCGCGTGTGACCACGGGCGGCCGTGCAACGTACGCACTTGTTGGCGGAGCCGAAGCCGCGCCCCCTCCCTTCCTCCCTATCGCGTGCGAGATTGAGCCGCCATCGTCAGTTCCCCTTGCGACCGGTTGCGAAATAGGCAGTTGCTTGTTCCTGCCGGAGCACAACGCACAGTACACGGCCTTTGGAGCGACCGCAGGCGGCGCCTTTGCTCTCCACTTCCTTCGCGAGCGCCAGATTGAGCCGCGATCGCCGGTTTCCCTCGCGTACTTTTCACTCCCACATACAACACGCGACTTGCGGCGATGGTGCTGTCGCCCCTGCACTTTATACGAAACAACACGGCGACAGCAAAATGCGGCTGGAGTGCCAATATAATGGTCATCACAACAAAATATGTACAGTAGACGTGATTAAATTAAGCAGGGTAGGTGACTCACTGCCGTGTTTCGAAGGGAATGCCAATAAACATCAACATCATCATCAAATGTGGTGGAGGAGGGAGGGGAAGCTGCTACAATCAACAGATGGAGGGTGCGCGTGACTGCGCCAAACTCGGGTTTCTCCGCCGCTGCTATAGCAACAGCGCACAGCTGTGCTTGGCCACGATCCCGCACCTCCAACATTCGTTGTGTCGTCTGTTTGACGCATGCCCTGACGCCAATATAACAGGAATAGTTAATGCGGTTCGCGGATAGATGTTAACAGACGAAACATCATTTAATTTTTATTAATTTACTTGTATTATGCCTTACAGACTCTATAACGGGAATTTATTAAAGGAGATCATATAGAATTGTGCTAGACACACGAACAAAAAACAAATAAAATAAAAGAAATACGAAGACTATGCAAAAAGAAAGAAAGAAAGCTTGAAAATGTGGTTAGGGCGCCATATATACAACAGCAGCAACGGCAGTCTGTGCGGTCTCGAGCTGTTTCAGAATACATTGAAAATGAGGGCATAGGGAAAGGGTGCCTTTTATTACTGTTTTTATCTGAGCGTCGTTCAAGTGGACAAATACTTCGCTTGCTTCTTCTCTTGCAACATTTTTCGTGTCGCCCGGTTCTCTCCGTACCTTGTGGCGGTTCCATGAAGGCGGAAACTTCCTGGATCTTTCTGGATGCAGAAACTGCTCCGGCAAAAGTGAATTTTAACATGCGCTAGAAGAGTATGTTGTGGAGCCGTTTGCGTCTCTTCAGCAAAATCGTCATTGCAAGGGATATTGAAAGTATTCTCCTCGCTGAACGGATCCCTGTAGCCTCCAGGCTGCAAATCGTGGGAATAATTTTCTTGAATGCAAGGCTGAGAATTACAAATACGGCACGTGCCTGACTAAGGGAACGCATCTACAGAGTGTGCAGTTGTATTTCAGCCTTTCCTCATCGGCCTCTTGTGGTTGCTCGTGGCATTCAGCATCAGTGAGTTGCGCCGCATTCCCTAGAAAATCGTAAAAACGGCTCCCTTTCGAAGTCGATCAAAAGACTTTCTATTCGCCTAATAGGACATTTCCTTGTGCTCGCTGGATTGCTCATATAAAATAATGTGTTACTCGAAATGCCGCGCACACAATTTGACTTTTGCTTTAAGCAGTCGTTTACTTCCTGGAATTTTCTGTCGCTACTGCTGCAGCTGCTGCTCAGATGGTGCTGCGAAGAGAGAAAACGCCACCCGGTCTTTGCCATACCAGAACTTATTATAAGCGGGGCACAAAACACTAGATCAGTTGCTGTTTTGTTGTTCCCCCTAGTCACGCGCGATTATCAACACACCTCGTTCCTTAGGGAATAATTAAACACACTGGTCTCATAGTAAACAACACGCCGAACACGAAAAGTACGTGGCACATAACCATCACTTCCGCGCAGACGTTCGGACGTAAAAAACCGTGTACTTCTGCTTGTGCCTCTTTGCACAACTTTATTTCTTGTCTGCTTTCTATAAAGACATATATACACATGCTTTGCATACGTGCAGGAACAGCAGGGGGCGTGTGTTCATTTACGTTTTTTTTATTTGTGCGCACATAATTTTGTGTTTGATAGCGGTCAAATTGAGACGGCCGAGGATCCGTATTTCTAACAGACAAGCTCGACACCCGCCGCCCCTCCAGCTCCGCGCTGCTGCCACCGCCGCCGTTTTCCGCCACTATAGCGCATGTGCACATGAAAGCATCCTGTGGAAGTTTCCACCCTCCTCAGCAGGTAGCGCTACACATGGAGAGGTACTGTAGAGGTATCTGTACAGGAAGAACATCGATTACCAGTGGAGGAAAAGAACTAGGAAGCTTACCAGCAAGTATGCGGCCTGTAGGGTGAGCAACGCAGCAACAAAGAACGTCAAGCGGAAAATCAGAGAGGCTGAAATAATCTCGTGGGTGGCGGCAATGGAAAAGAAACCTGTCATCACGAAACTACTCAAGAAGAGAAAACGAAATCTCAAAAGAAACAATATATGATAACTCAAAGGGAAGCTCATTACTTTTAGAAGCGAGATCAGGATTCTTTAGAACACGCACCTATAAATCGAGATATAACAAATAAGAAGAAGAATATGCTTGCTGCGGGAAAGCTAGAGAAACGATGGATCATGTTTTATTAGAATGTGAAGATATCTGCCCAGCGGTCGATTTAGGCACCACTGACCTCCTTGAAGCCGTTGGGTTCAGCAAGAGCAGTAGGAAAGCAAATACGCCCGCAAGAATACGCCCGTAAGAGGCGATCGGAAGATGGGTGGAAGAAAATTAGGGAAACGACAAAAAACAGAGACGTATAAAAACAAAGTTCCCAATAGGGGGTCACAAAATTTGATTATGGGAATTCATCGTGGTTTTATTTTAACCTAGGTAGGACATTAGGCAGTATTATAGCAAGAGCTTGGTGGCACAACCCGCCGCCCCATCCCAAAGGGGACGCTCATAACATCCATCCATCCACTTGGGAACTTGGGGTGCCTTGATGCGCGTGCCCCCCTTCGGCGCGCGCATCGAGGCAGAGTAATCGGTCGGTCTCGGAAGGAGTGGAGAAGGCATATGTACGATCGCTAGCTTGCGGAGCGGATGGAGAGAGCAAAGAAGTGAACTAGGCGCTCGGCGTCCGCGTTTCACGATTTGTCTCGAGCACAGTGTATAGTATGTTCCTACACCGTGGTCCCGAGCGAATGCATTGCGCGGCGGCGGAGTCGTCGCTCCTATCTTAGTCCGTGCACTGGGCTCGGTGGCCACGTGGAGTTCTGCTGCTGAGCACAAGGTGGCGGGTCTTATTCTAAGTCGCACTGCGATGGGAGTGCAATGAAAAAAAAAACTGTGGCGCATGTATAGGTAATCAAAACGTTGGCCACCTGGCGCAACCTGTAGGTGTTGGCCTAGCTAGTTTGCCATGGCTTGCAAATGGCACCAGAGAGCCCGAAGAAGCAAATGAAACAGCAAGACGATTGCAAGGTGCGCTAACAACTGGAAGTTTGCTTGTTCATTGACGCAGAATATATAATGACTTATCAGTTATAAAGTGAAGATTTGAACCTAAAGCCGTGCTACCAGCACTACCGTAAGGTAGCGCCGGAAGAGAGCTGATAATTTAGTCAATGACACAATGCGGCTGCTGTTTTCAGAAATACCGTGCCTTTACGTCATTTAAATTACACCGACATTACTGTTGCACAGCTAGCTCATTAATTTGCCCAGCTGTTACGCGGAAGCATTCTTTCTCCTCTCTACAGCGGCGTCCCAGCGCCTTCACATATCGTCAAATCTCATCCGGTTGAAAAAAAGTAGGCTCTCTGGCATTGCACATCTATGCATCTAACCGCTTTTTTCCCGGCTTTCTCTCCTCAACGTTTCCACCGAATGATAAGCGCGAATTGTCTGCGTGACGCGATAACACTGAGCGCACCTTTATGCCCGTGCTTAACTACCTAATGCCGCTCCCACCAGCTGCTGCAGCACTTCCCGCACACAGATGACGAGGTGCGCGAGTGCGAAAATACGCTATTGGGATCTTAACTGCCAAATCACTTAATGCAAGCAATAAAGATGCGCATTCTTGGCAGCATGCAGAGTGATAACCAGTTCTTTTCAGGTCAACACAACCCTGACGATAAAAACAAGAGCCTTTCGAACACTTACATGTCCTGACGTGGGCCGAGTGTAGGCATGACTTATAGTAACTTTACCGACTGAAAAAAGTCACAGTCGCAGCGCGCATATCTGTCTCGCACCATCTTCGCTTGCTTGGGCGGCACGCGGGCGCGAGCTTGCGCACGTCGGCAAGTGTACGTGTAGTCTGACCTTTGTAGCATCTGTTCAAAAAGGCGTCACCCCTATAGCGGTGGGTCTTCTAGCTGTCTCTTGCGTTTCTCTTCCGAGTGTTTGCGGCCTCCCAGCACGCAAACTATATGACCCGCTTATCATTCCTGGCTCTTTCTTATTGTTTTCCAGTTTTCTGAGGCAGGACTTTAGTTCTTGAACGCCAATATGACACTTAAAGTCAGGGAAAAAAAATGCACCGACCTTTGCAACGCCTCATCTTGCGTTAGAAAGCGAAGTCGCATATCACAAGCCATTACTATATGAACGTGCTGGTTGTTAAGAGGCGATAGCGGTGTCACTTTATATGCTTGCGACTAGCTAATGTCGCTCACACTGTTATTATAGTGAGATAAGGGATGTCCTTGCGCAGCTTAGAGGTTGTTTGGCTATCTCGTTGTCAATTAGGGGTCCCACTTAAGAGGACGGCCACCATTGGGCTATAGGGTAACGCCGCCAGTGCCGAAAGAAGCCCAAGTGGCATTGCCCGGCAGAGCTGCGTGTTCTGTTTAGACATTCATTTTTGCTGTTGCTGTTTTAACCTGCATAAAATGAGCAAAGTGGCAGAAGCAGGCCTGTCCGGACTAATGCACCATTTCTTGCTGCAATCAATGCGCTGTTGCAAGTTAGCAGTTGCCGCTACCAAAAATATGGGCAACTTTAACTTACATGGCACATTAAGAAATGAGTGGCCGTCTGTTGAAAACGCCATCTAGTATAGCGGTCTTAAACTAACATCGAACATCACCGATGGCACATCCCCACAGTCTGGCTGCACTGACATTTAAAAAAAATTAAAGAATTGAATTATGGGGTTTCGCGAGCCAAAACCATGATCTGATTATGAAGAACGCCGTAGTGGGGGACTCCTGATTATTTCGACCACCTGGGTTTGCTTAACGTTCAACCAATGCAAGGTAGGCGGGCGTTTTTGCAATTCGATCCCTATCGAAATGCGACCGCCGCGGTGGGAACTTAATATTTTGTTGTAAGCGCAAGCTGAACGACAGGGACAACAGAGAGACACATTTGACACACACACAGCGCTACATGTGTGTCAAATGTGCCTTTCTGCTGTCCCTGTCGTTCAGCTTGCGCTACAACAAATTGAAGATGCCGTACCAACAAGCCCCTATAGCTACCCTCAGCGGGATTTGACCGGCCGACCTCGTGCTTAGCAGTGCAAAAAGGAGAGAAGTGTATGTCCATACACTCAGGATGGGTGCACAGCCGTGTACAAGGTCTCAGCGGGCAGCGTGTTTCGTACCCTTGGTATACAACGGATACGGATGGCAGATAAGGAACGAACGTGATCTGAATTATCTTGTTAAAGGAGACAAGCAAGCGAGTCCCATCAAGATCATTGCGCTAATACTTTCGCACCTGCAGATGAACTTATTTTGGAGAGGTGAAACTTTATAAATTACTAGTGCAAAAACCGAGACGTAAACATTCACTTTTTCTCCCTCTGTTTGATTGCAAAACGTTCAACGAACCGAGTGAACTTCAATTGGTGCCCGAACGATAATACCACCTCTTCTAGTCAGTTGCGGGTGTTCTATCGGAGGCAACGTATATGGGGTGTACTCGAGTAAAGGGGATCAGTAATGATAAGTTTCCTCATCGCGCATTCTGAAACGCTTCGATAAGAATGTTGTAACACGGGGACAAATGCGACAACGTAAGGATAAACAGACTTTAGTCAGACATACCGCAAAGATACTACAGAAGATCCCGCCATTAATTTCTGCGTTCGTCCTGTCTACATCTACCTCGATGTCTCGTCCCTAGTGCAGTTTAAGTTCAAAAAAAAAAAAATGTACGAACTAGCCTCCCAACCACACTCTCCTCGAGTTCATTTCTCCGTCTCGTTCTACAGTTCGTTACTCTAATGTAGCCTATACGAAAGTCAGTCGAACTATACTATACTATCTCGAATGAACACAAATGAGCACACCCGCATAAGTCAACACCCAGTGCCGCCGGAATAGGGAGAGCCAGGTGCAGGTGCTGTTGAGGATCGAACCGAAGCCGCATCTACCAGTGCCAAGTGCAGTCGGACGCACTGACCACTGATCCATGGCCCAAGTTTTTTTTTTCGCAATATTTATTACAGATAGCAATTATGATGTGTGTGTAGGTAAGGTACCCTATGCAGGACTGCTGCCTTCTGGTTGCCATGTCCCAGAAGAGGAAATCGAAGCAATGGATTTGACACACACACACATACACACTATGCAGATACCGTTCGCCTTTGCCGAAAACTGCGAGGCAAAGATGAGCAATTGATTTCACTGAAAGCTAGAAGGATATTAGTCCAGTTGATAGTCGTTTTGGCGGTCGTGTGTATCTTCCAGGTGCATAATAATCCGACTGAAATGTGCATCCGACAGAAATGTACAGTCGGCGTCACCCGTGTGTAGAGCGCGAGAACGGCGCCTGCCGGGGCGCTCAGGTACGCTCAGGTAGTGTTCCTGTATATGCTCCCTGCGGGAGCATATTGGCGGCGAGGAGTTACGGAGTCGCCATCTATCGGAAGCGCCTCGCTGGCGTAGTATGAGGGATCACGCGGCGCGCTCCTCATAGGTTTTGCTGTCAGCGCTCACTGAAAACACCACGCGCGAGCTCTCCGGGCCATTTCTGTAAGTACTTTCGAAACGAGAGAATTTTCTTACTGTCTAAATAATAATCTTGGGCAAACTGAAAGCACACAATCGTTTACAGACGCTATCTCTTTACCGAATACGTAGAGTGAACGCCACTGCGTGCGGTCGCCGCGATGGAGTCTCCCGAACCGGCTTCTTGCGTGCAAGGTAGGGCAAACGCTGAGAGCAAACTATGTGAAATATGTTCTTATAGTGTTTGTATAACTTAATGGAGCGTATTAGAACGAAGCCTCAATGCAGCGATCGCGCAGATTCGCAGCGACCGACTGCGCGTCTGCATGCTTGTCCGCGCACTGTTTCGCTTTCGCCGCGCGCGCGTTTTCGCACCGTGCCATGAGCTTTAGGCCGCAGAATATGAGCATTTGACAGTAAACAAGCAACCATTGTTGCGTGGGCATTATCAGAGCTGTTCAAAAATAATTTCATTGTAAAGACTTCGACGCCTACGGGGAATACCGTCGCGACGATTCAATCTTTTTTTTTTCTTCTAAATTCTTTGACCTTTCAGTATTATTTCTCGAGTTGCGTCGCACTGTATGTTTATCGGTGTTCTCAGCATGCAATTTCCCGCTGCTCCTTTTTTGTAATCCAGTGCATTAATTCAAAACACAAACATGACCATATGCCATGCTTTTTTTTTAATGTGCTTCTTACCGCTGCCTTTCCACTCCACTGAACTTGACAGTATCTATAGCATCGACAAGTTTATAGACCAAACCGTCATGACATTAGTCGGGCAGCGGACTCGGGCGAGCGTCTCAGTGCGCGTTTTCAGAACATCGCAGACCGGGCGCCGTAGCAGAAATCTTCCTCGCGTCTGTGCTTGCTGCATACCCGAGTTGTAGCCGATGACTGTTTGCCGGTTTTATGTTTCGCGAGCCAAGCTTCACGCAGCTTCTTGTCATGCGGTTACGTGTGAATAAGGCTGACACCGGTCTTCGTTACGTGCGTCCGGCCCTGCGGCACCGAGCAGTAACCTACCATGTTGCGCGCCTTCAAAGGCAGCCACTACCTATTGTAGTGCTTTCAAGCGTTGTAAAGTAGACACTCGAAGCGGGAAAATCTCGTTACTAAATGAGGACCGCAGCGTACGAGGGAATTTAAAGTCGTTTTCAGCTCGCTTCGGCGCGCCCGAAGCAGCCGACGCGGCCGCTATGTCCACGTGATCCCTCCTAGCACGTCACGCCGACGGTGGCGCCAGCTTTTCCAGTGGTGGAGCTCGAGGCCAATACAGGAACACTACGCTCAGGAGCCAACCAGCGACGTCTAACAGTAGCTGCTGGGCCCAAATGTGCCCAGCAGCTGCCGTTAGATGTCGCTGGCTGTCTTTTCAAGCACACTTGAAGACATAACACCTCGCACACAGCAAATTTTCCAATTATTTATTGAGGCAATTACCTGTGTGGCTTTACTTACGTATTAAATAGGGATGAACTGCTCATTGATATCTCAAAAACCGGTTGTTGTCACTGAATGCAGCATTTCCAGGCCCAGAAAACCCTGATATTAGCTTCTGTATTGGTCTACTCTCTTCCAGCGGGAGATTCGTATCTAAATAAGAGCTTTAATACAGACTTCCTGAATACTTGATCGTGAGAAAGAACTAATGAATGGGAGAATACGCACGAAAGGTGCCCTATTATAGATAAAAAAGAAGAGAAAAGAAAGTTAACGAACTTAAAGAAACCAGCGATAAGGGTCGACTTTACAAGCGACCCAGCGAAACCAACAAGCCCATATTCGCTCATGATAATCGGAAATCGGCGCTCTTGTCCGAAGAGTAAAAAAATAAAATAAAATAAAAATAAAAAATAAAAAAGACAGAAAAAAAAAGCTGCCGTGACCAGGATTCGAACCTGGGTTATTGCGGCCACAACGCAAGGTACTAACCACTATACGATCACGGCCATCCCGCAGGACGGGAATTACTGTTCTGCTGGATGACCAAAACTTCTGGATAAGTGTTTTTCTCTTTCTTTCTGTTCGCTTTTTTTTACTTTTGCAATTGCTACACAGCTAGCAACGACATTTGAATAGGTAGCTCTGGGATATTGTGTACGGATGCCTTACGCTCCATAAACGCGATGCAAGTCGTAAACTGTGCAGGATAACTCGGTTCTCGAATATTTTTCAAAAGATGTCACAGTTTCGCCATAGGGGCGAAGCGATTAATACGATCGCAACATGTTAGAATATTACAGGAAGTGTAAGACTCGTAGCTGTAGTGGCAGTATGAATTGAAGTAAACACAAGCTGACTTGTAAACACGAGCTGTTATGTTAGCAGTCCTCCGTTTGAATCCTGCAATCGGACAATTTTAGGGAGATAGCAATTATATACACATTCCAGGAACATTTTCATTTATGGTTACTAATTAAAGCCAGCGTCATTCTTAGCGACTTTACCATCACGTTTCCACATCGGGTATTGCTCGAACCTTTTTCCTGGGTCGATCCCGGAGGTAGTGCACAGCGGCGCCAATAAAATTACATTATTTTAAGGTTTGAGCTCTGTTATTCTTTCGCACTTCTAAATTTTTGAAGTCGGAGAAGATTTAGGATAAAAGGCATGCGCTGTCGGTATTTTGTTTCGTGCCATTTGTTTGTGGGCTGCCACTTTCAAAATTCTGAGGAATAATATTGTCAGGAATGCAAGACCTGGTATAAGCAACTTTAGTGATAGAACGGTGTGGCAATAGGACCCGCATATACAGCAGGTCATGTAGTATGACATAGCATATAGCATACATATACCTAAATATATGCGGAACCTCATCGCGACGCCGACGGCAAGAATTCAGTTGGAGTGTCCATATAATTGCTATCGCCATAAAATTTAAGCAGTTCGACGCAACTGCATAATGTGAAACATGCTTGTTTTGATAGCGAGTGGTTGTTATGAATAATATAAGCGCCCTGCAGCGAATGGTTACTGCTTTTGCGACATATCTATGAACTCACTCGATACACATGCCCAGCGACACTGGCTATGTGCGTCGGCAGATATCCGCAGTCGAATGGAGCGGATTGTGCGTTTCTAGAGCGTTCTGGGAGCAACTAGAGCAGAGCATTCAGTACATTAGCGCTTTTTTTTTTTGCATTTCGCTCCCATCTAAATGCGGCCGCTCTGGTCAGCAGTCGAACCGGCGACTTCGTGCTTAGCAGCGCAACGCTATAGCCACTCTAAGCCAACGCGGACAGTGGCGATTTTTTGCGCATTTATGTCCGTTTCTTCAAGTTATCCGCATGGACAGGCCAAATTGTCCTGTACGCTCGATGCAATTAAAGAAAGAAAGAACACTTCGTATATAGCGGTAGACATTGCACCAATATAACAAGGAACACTCAATCTGTTTTCTAGCAATCATTCCTGCTAATGTGCAAGTCCTCTCTCACTTCTATGTGGCGTAGATATCGTGTTGAAAAATCCCACTCATGAAGCTTTTTTTCAGAGCAGGAACAAGCGTAATCAGCCGCTCTAAGCTGAAATGTGGCGTCCCCATTTCACACAATGATGCACGTAGGACGGCACATTCTATAAGAGCGAGTGTTTGCGCACTTATCTGGCACGCACGCTACTGCGCGTGCTAATAAATAATTCAGCGTCAACGAAGGACAGATGTCGGTAGCAATATTGAATGTTGTGTCGATCGGCGACACTCACGTGACTCAAAGAAAACACCTGTGTACCCTGACATTCATGCAAGGCATTACTTATGTAAATGTCGTTGTTCATGTTTAGGCCTAGGTTGCACAAGGGTCTCATATGAGTACTTCAGCGAGCAGGTGACTGCGCCGCGCTCGGCACAGCTTCTGTCTGCTTTCAGTCCGTGCCTCTGAACCTCCTCGCCACGCCAAAGAAACGAGGTGGGAGGGCGGCGAGACGCGGGGTCCTCGCCTTGTTTACTGAAGGTAAACAGGAAGTGCAGCATAGCCCTCGCCGCACGGAGCGCTAGAAACCGTAAACGAGATGAATGAAGTTAAACGATAGTGCTCCCTCTTGGTGCAGGCCAATGGATTACAGCTACCTCAATGTTACGCCGAATAGCCCGTATTTCTGACCACGTATTGTACTATGAAAAAAGAAACCAGAAAAGATCAGAATTAAGGGCATGCCATGCATGGACGTTTTATACATTTTTCTACCGGTACGTGCCCTACATCGCAGCGTAACTCGAACCGCCGTGGTGGCTATATCGCTTTACTGCTGATCACGAGGTCGATTTCCGAATGCGGCATCCGCATTCCAATAAGCACTCATAAAATAGACTCGTGTACAGTGCCTTAATACAGTGTACAGTAATACAGTGTACAGTGTACAGTGCCTTAAATAGACTCGTACAGTGCCACGGGCACACGTTAATTAACCCCAGATAGTCTTTCATGGCCCGTGTGTGATTTTCATATGTTCAAGTACGTGATTTATCTTAACTCTAGCTACCTATTAGCTCACGGTTTCCGAGCGCAGCATGTGAGCCCTGCACATGGTGACGCATGTCATCCAGGAGGCAAAATTTAGAGTAGGGAGTAGAATAAAGAAACGGCCCAGGGAAGAACGCGCAGGCGGCAACAAACAAGAGGCTCATTTTAAGCACACAACCTGTTCTCACGACGCAACTTCTTGAGCCATTCGAAATGCGGTCCTCAGGCGGTCATTGACTGCGTAGTGCAACAGAGAGGCACTTTGTGTGGCTCACCTGCGGCGGTCAGATAATCGCATCCGCACCGCAACATACGAGCCGGTCGTGTCTGGTTCTGTCTTGCCTGCGCCAGCTAAGCCCCCAAGACGATAGCGCCGAGCTCAAGGGAGCAATTGTCCGATGCATTCATTTTATACAGGACTGATACAAAGTGCTTTAGGTAAGCGCCGTCCTTTCTTTAATTTTGGTAGTGGAATCGTACATTTCTAATGCACGAGTACGAATTGAATGTTACAAGGAGGCGTAATGTTTCCGAACTACTTGTACATGCGTTAGACGCACTTACGTGTGGGTATGATCTTCGCATGTTGAGCGAAGCTAACACGCTAATAATTAGTCGCAAGAATGGCTCGAATTCCAGATGCATTTGCGACGTAAATTTTTCTATGAATTTTGTTATATTTAATGACCGCAAATTACTGCTATCTTATTTTAGAAAGGGAGGGGGTGGTGGCGAAATATAGCGTCCCGTAGCTGTACAGTGGGTTAGTTAGTGGATGGCTGCAGATCAGTTTTGTTGTTGTCTCAAAACATGGCACGTACCCGATTAGTTTTGGCCGCGTACATCTCGCGAGCGTTTTTGCATATCGCCTTCGTCGAAATGCGGCCGCCGCGGCCGGGATTCGAATCCTCGATCTCGTGCTCAGCTGTTGAACGCCAGAGCCACGGTGGTTATTGTAAACTTCAGGTAAGGGCTGAGACGGCCAATTATGCAGGTAGGTAATCATACAGCATCGAGCATGTATGACGCTGGCGCCTGAAGAAACCAATTTCTCGGTATGATGAGAAAAAAGAAAATGTACATTTTACAGATTTTAGGTTTTCCTTTGAAAACAGATGTGGTTTAGACTAGCGTGTTGAAATCAGGAAAAAATGAACGTCCGTAAAGTCGCCCTGGCAACAGCTTTAGCGTCCTGCAATGGCAAATCACAACATTTGAAGTAACTTTGCCCTATATCACGATAATGGCCTATATCCAAAGTGGACTATCGTCAAACCATTGACGGCTTGCGAAGGCGCGTTCGCGTTTTCGGCACACAATACGGGTGGATAACTACGCCCCTTGCCTGTCTCAAGTGGAAAAGGTGCTAACACAGTATGGGGGGTGCACACAGAAAGAAATTGCAGTTAATTTATTGTGGTTAAAAATACCGAATACAAAATAAATGTCAGGTGCACGGGTATTTGATACATTGTTGAACAACCTGGTACAGTCGAACGTCTCTAAAACAAAATGGCCTGCATAAATAGGGATTGGTTATGCCCCGACCGAATTTCTATCTTTCATGTGCACTGTCAACGCCTCTGCGACGAAGACCATTTCTATCTTTCATGTGGACTGTCAACGCCTCAACGACGAAGATCATTTCTATATTTCATGCGCACTGTCAACGCTACGACGAAGACCATTTCTATGTTTCATGTGCACTGTCAACGCCTTTACGACGAAGACCATTTCCATCTTTCATATGCACTGTCAACGCCTCTACGACGAATACGACGACAATGAATTTGCCTGTACAACGAATAAATTTAGGCGCCCCGACGGCTTATTGATCCTTTACAACGAAGGCCACATAGCGGTGCCATGAGGCCTTCCGCAGACGACATTGAGCTGCGCTGTGCGCTAACGGCAGCGGTAGCGATGCACTTGACGAGCGTGCCGATGTCAGCGAATGTTACAGACCTGTTTTAATGTGTCAGGAATCGCTCAACTCGTACGTTGCTTGTTGTAAAACAGCATAGGCGCTGCGGCTGACAGCGATGGACGGGTCGCAGTCGATGACGACGTGATGATGCTATCGTAACCGACGACGTCTTCAAAGCCTTCCAGATTGGAACGTCTAGAATTTCTTCCAGACGTTCTTAATGTCTTCTAGAATGTCAACGAAGGCAATAAGAGCCTGCGAACAAACGAATAATTTGCCGGCAAGGAAGGGAATAGCTACATTCGACGATGTGCAGCTTTACCTGGCGTTATACTCCCGCGTTTTGCCGCGGTAGATGCCGTGAACCTCGGTGCAATAAGATCGGCTCCAGTCGCACATTCCGCCAAACGAAGTGCGCGCACGCACGCACGCACGCACGCACGCACAGGATACTTATTTCACTAAGCCTATATTGAATTTATGTTAAATAAAGGTTTTCTCTTCTTAAACGTGTTTAGTCTGCTCCATTGTGAGCGGTATGCATGGCTCGCGATCTTTACAATGCAGTGACTCGTTTAAAGAAGGATTTTAGAGGTCCGCAGCACTTCGTATAAAGGCGTTTGACTGCACATGGGAAACTAGTAGTCTTATAGCACACGAATCACGATATTGAATGCCTAATAATTTATTAAAATCATGATTTCCTCGGCTTTCACCGAAGGGATACTTAATTTTTCAGCGTGCTCTGAACTGATTGGACAATCGGCCTTTTACCGAAGCAGAAGTCCTGGGTGCTCGTCATCACAGCTCATCAGCCCAGAAAGATCTGCCCTGGAAGTCATAGGAGCTCTTCTACAGCACATGAAGGTAATAGACTTGAATGCTCGGCTGTGTAGACACGCCTTGCCTGACGCACGTGATTGATAAGGACACTTGCCTTTGTCTTTCACTTTCACCTTCCCATCTCACACATGTACAGTAGGAATCTGGACGAAGTATAGTTAACCTTCGTGCCATTCCTTCCATCTCCCTCTTCTGTCCGATTCACTGCGAGAGGGCGCGTGTAAGTTAGCTTGGCTTTTTGACGTTTATTATGTGCCTTTTCTTAAGATAGCTGAGCATGACAGCGCTTTGGGAACACCACTGACATATTTGGCGCCGAGCTAGCATGCGACTATGACTAAGGCGCCCGCAAGGTAGACGAAGCCGCAGATATTTAGTGTGAAACTGTTAGTGCGACTATATATGTGCAGTGCAACATTTCGAATGACTACGGCGTTCTGCTTTGGAGCACGCGGTCGCGGGTTCGATTTTCGGCATCGACAGCCTAATTCCGATCAGGGCGGGATGAAAAAAAGAGAAGTAAGGTGTTAAAGTTAGGTTAGGTTAGGTTAAGTTAAAATTAGGTTAACTTTAAAGAAGGCCAGTTAAAGAAAGCTACTACAGCACCCATCATAGTCCAGTGTGCCATCTTTGGGACTTTAAAATCTACCATATTAAAGCCTTCTGACAGGATGCTTTCGTGGCGTGCTTCACTCAAAAGTGCCCCACGAAAAAGCGCACTACGAAAAAGCGTCCTTACTGAGTGCTGTACATATAGTTGGATCGTGGTAAAACTTTGCACGATTATGTAGGACATTGTGCATGTTTGTAAGGCCAAAATGTAAAGATCTGCGTTTTGTGTGCCGGAAGAAGCTGCCAAAATATCGCTATTAGCGTATAACAACCACTGAGGTATTAGGTATTTATGGAAGAAAACAATGAAAACTAAAAAAGAGATCCCAATTTAACTTAGAAGAGATAGAGGGGATACCTTCTAGAATATATAAGAAAGAGTTACAAAGATGAAGGGCAATTTGAGGATCGAGTCACAAGTAGTTATAAAATTCGCAGTAGTTGGAGCGCGCAGCCGAGGTCACAGAGAGAAAGAGACAATAACTGCACAAAAAATAAAATCGGATCCTAAAGAAACTATGCAAAAGTATGGAGGTTGCACCAAGGCATATATATATAGGTGGTGAAAAAAACTATGCAAAAGTATGGAGGATGCACCAAGGCATCTATATATAGGTGGTGAAACGTTCATATGCGGGGCAGTTATGCAACCAAGGACATCAGCAAAGTGCTCTGGGGGTCACCAAAACGCCTTGCAATGAATTTTAAAAAAAGGTTGCTGTAAGCAGAGAAATAAAGATTTCAAACTTAAACTTTGCACAATTGTAGTCAAATTCTCCGCCAAGTCTATGCGGGCATAATTCTAAACTGGAAATATGTCATGAAGTCATCTATATAAGTATGTAATTATCAGAACGGGATGCGCTCAGAGTCGCCAGAGGATTGATCACGTGAGCAGGGTGCGTCGTGCGAATGGAACAGTGTCCAGTGTGCGCGGCGTGTCATAGTTGCATGTGTCTCTTTGGCGGGAAAGTGTGAGAGCTTCTCTGACTTTTAATCGACGAGTCTGCAAAGTCGAACTCGTCTGTTAGGTTTTCTACTGTCGGGGGGGGGGGGGGGGAGGCAATTCAATTAACTCTGTGTGAGGTGCCGGTGATAAAGATGTTCTTACAGTGAGGAGGAAAACTAGTTCTCTCAGCCTAACTTGCCAAAACGCATATATGGTCTCATCTCGGGAAGCACTGTGATCGGGATCGGGTTCATTGGCATCAATCCACAGTTTTGGGTAGCTAAAAAGGAAAACGTGCAGCAGAAGAACTGCAGAAGAGCAAAGAGAAGCGCTTGTCTGCATGTCGTTTTGTTGTCCGTGTCGCCATTCCCACTACACACTGCGGTTTTTTCTTGTCTAGCACCCCTTGTTAAATCGTACCGTACTCATGATGACTCTAAACACACCACCCTGATCTCTTCTGTCATCCATCGTACCAATTCCTACAAAGCCTGGTATGTAATACATACAAGAAAATTGAAGTTTCAGTGCCGCATGAAAGCATCCCGTGAATCGAATTAAGGAAAATAACTGATTTCCGGATTTCTAGAACAAAAGCTTAAATCGCCCTATGCGAGCGATCAGACACAGGCAAAGATAACCAATGTCAGAAATGTGGAGAGCAAAAGTATTAGAATCAGTAGTTACACGTACGGTGTAACAAGTTGTAGATTTGAACTAATACTCTCCATTTTCCATTGTTTAAATAGGGGAATAGCAAAGTTATGAAGCAGGGAGAGCTAGCTTACATTATGTGGAGTTTGACCTTATATGTAACGATCTTATAGCCTTTGCAAATTATGATATTATAGCTGCTAAACAAGTTCTTGCTTAATTCAACGAAACGGGGCATTGATTTTTGGTTATGCGTTCGAATTGTTCGTCGTATGTGAGGATTTGCTGTTACAAGTTCGCTGTGTGACTATCTGAAACAAGCAAACAAACGAACATAAAAAAATGCAAGCAAGCAAGCAAGCAAGCAAGCCTTGTTATCTTATGGCACGCTCTTTTTTTCTAAAGTGAGTAAATTTCTTTCCTCTGAACGCAAATTCATATTCTCCAATTAAAAGTATTCCACTATGAAGTATTTTATATTTTCGTTCTTGTTGCACAGCGCATGACGTTCTGAAATGGCAAGATTGGTTATTCAACAGATTACCTGCATTTGTTTTACTGCAAGTTCTCTGAACAATAAAACAACTTGGTTGACACGGCATCGAACGTTACTTCGTTCTCTCTGGAAGTTCCAGACACGCCGGTTGAACCGCCCAAGCTCACCTATATCTTACGCGGCTAGCGCCCATTCTACAAACAAAATTAGTACTGCACTTCTCCTGACGCATATCTCGTGTACACTTCTGTTCGAATTTAGTTGCGCATGTGACCAAATCAACAGTGACCATTATTGCTCATTCGGTGTCTAAATGCAGGAATAAGGGCACGTAAAACATTTTTACTCCTTAAATATCCGGCATTTACAGCGCCATGTTGATGTCAGACCGGTGTGAGCCTGCCTTGCAGTGTGCGGTCCCCAAGACACACCCCGGGGACAAAATGTCGGGGACCATTGCAGACATCGAGAACGTAATGGAAGACCCGGCTGTATAATATAGGTACGGCCCACCGACAACGGGTGTATGATGTTCTGAACCCCTGATGCCTTATTTCATGGCTGGACTTTTCAAGCACACTTACGCGCTTAAGCTTATACCAAACGCGCTTAGTTATTACGCGCTCAGGACACAAGATAATGCGAAATCCTGTCTGTTATCGTTTCTATCTTTCGAGGCACACGTGGCTCGCAGGCTTCTGTTCCCGAGCGCACGCTGGCAACCGACGGCGGCGTGCGATGCCGCGCGCTCACCGGTGTAGTCGGGCAAGTCGCCTCGCAGCAGCCGGGCCGCGCCACCGGCGAAGAGCAGCAGGTGCAGCTGCAGCACCGCCTGCGGGAAGGCATGCAGCACGGCCACCCAGATCAGGTCGCTGAAGGCCGCGTCTTCCTGGCGGCCGATGAACAGTCGCAGGTCCGACCGGTCGCCCGTCGCCATCATCACCTTGTCGAACAGCACGGACGACAGCCTGCGCGTGCACACAACGGGGCAGTTTCTGGCTGCGTGTGTAAGCTCCGGTCGTACAACGGAGCGCGTGGATACAGCAAGCCACATGGAACGCGTTTCCGACGAATTTTCGGCACGGCGTCGGTGCATCCCATTTTACGCTGAAAACTCTACACAGCGCGTATAGGTGGTCACCCAAACTCCCCAGGCACTCATTCCATTACCGACTATTTCCGCTGCACCCATTATCTCATATCACTGACTTATCAAAAGCTAAATAGGTATTCTGCCTCGACAGCCTTAGGGAATGTTTTCAATTTCTCGTGAACCTGATGCGTCACTACAGCGACGACTCCTTTGTACGCTGGCTTATTCAATGAACGCGTGTCGAAATACATTTCGGCCAAAATGATCGACCGAAATTAGGGCCCCTGATAGCGACCGATGTTTTGAAACTTGTTCTTGAACACCGAAGCCTTTAAGGCTCGAAATTCAACACAGTAAAACGAACTTTGCTGTTTCTGTGCATTTGAGCACGTGCACAAAGCGTTCCGATCGTCTAAGGAAAAGCAGGGACATTGAAGTATGCCCAAAGGTAAGACCTCCAAGATTACATTAAGGCGTACCAGACTTAACAAAAACGGAATGCTGTCATACCGCTACCTGTCCTGCTTTGCCACTATGAGCAAGCAGAGTCGCACCTACATTTTTTAAAATCTCCTTTTACTGTTACGTCCTATCGGTTTCCAATACGTAGAGTGGCTGCCGATCCCAGGATGAAATGTGGATACTACCTATATTTACGTCGCTCGCTAATACAGTCAAAGAGCCTATACCATAGCGTGCGCACTTTAATTTGTAACTGCAGGGAACACCTTTCGGCCCGGATGTCAGCGCAGACATCATTCCCTGGTAAAATGAAAACTCTAATGCCGGGCGAAGTCACGCGCCAAAAATGCGCCAGAAATACGTTCTGTGCGTTCTGTTATGGGCTTTCACAAAACAACAAAGGGTTATTTTGTGAAACAACAGTGGATGGTTGCGGATTAGTTTTCACTACCTCGGGTTCATAAATATGCATCCAGGACTCGGCACACGAGCGTACTTGAATTCCGCCCCATCGAAATACGGTCGCGAATCCAACCCGTGACCTTTTGTTCAGCAGCAGAACGTCATGCACGCTGTACATTCCAACAACCTCGTGGGGTATAATAGGTGCTTGGTTTGTCCCATAGCTAACACCTTCATCTTTAATTAAGAGGGGTAAAGTTGAATTGTTGCTGGGAGACACTTGAATTATTTTTTGAGGACTTTTTGCGGCAATTAAGTATGATAGTTGCGACAGGCGACACGAAAACTGCATTAGATAAACTTTCACAGCTATCACTGTCAAACTCTCGTGTCGGGAATTTCGGTGTACACCTGATGGTCACAAATAAATAAAAGTTTTCAACTACGGCTGCATTCATCGCCGGTGTAGCTAGAGCTCGCTGTCATGCAAAATACTTATATATATATATATATTGGAAAAAGGATGTGTAGTCACTTAGCAACAGAGGTGGGTGATGCGACAAAGAAGCGTTCGTGTGAGTCGACGTTGGTGAACCGATGTGATAAGCAGGAGTGGGATAATGCAATGATTCTGTTCCAATTCTTTTCTTTCCCGCACTTCGTCACGGTTCACGAGGTTCTCCGCCTACGTTAACCAAGATACGCTGGTCGTGAGGGATGGATAACAAGGAAAATAATCGAGCGAAAGGAATAGCTACATTATTCCAGCTTAGGTGTCCTCAAATCTGTTGCGGTGGCTCAGTGGTTGCGGTGCATCGTCCGCTGCTGAGCAGGAGGTCACAGCGGTCGCATGTAAAAAACGCTAGTGTACCGTACTTTTGGCGTAGAGTCAAAGAAACACAGGCGGCCAGAATAATTCAGGAGCCTTTCACTACGCCGCTCCTCATGGCCCAGTGTGCAGCTTCCTTGCGCTATCCTGGGAAAGGGAAAGCAAAAGGACCGTCTGCACATGATGTCAAGGTCAAAGTAGTGTGTTGGTAAACAGAGGGTACTTAGCAGCCCAACTGTTTGCCAACTTTCCGAGCACATCCAAATCAATTATTCATTCTAGAACACTCGGCATCGACCCACCTACCAGGATCCTACATCTCCCGGACACTGCTAAGACAGACGTACGCACGGCTATATGCACCAGTGGGTCGAACTGTGTTCAGGTTCATGGCGTCGCAACTCACCATATTGTAGGGCACACTGCAATTAGGTTGGATGGATGGATGTTATGAGCGTCCCCTTTGGAATGGGGCGGTGGGTTGCGCCACCAAGCTCTTGCTATTATACTGCCTAATGTGCTACCTAGGTTAAACAATAAAAAAATGGAAAAAAAAACTATGAACTACCACACCCAAATTTTCTGATTCCCTATTGCGAACTGTGCTTTTGTACGTCTCAGTCTTTTGTCGTTTCCCTACTTTTCTTCCACCAATCCTACAATCGCCTCTAACTAATGCCTATTGCGGACATGTTTGCTTTACCACTACTCCCGCTGAACCCAAGGGCTTCAAGGAGGCCAGTGGTGCCTAAATCGACCGTTGGGTAGACGTCTTCACATTCTAATAAAACATGCTCCATTGTTTCCCTAGCTTTACCGTAGCAAGCACATGCTTCTTCTTCCTTCTTACATCTCGCTTTATTCGCAGCTTTCACGGCCTATAGGGGGCGCCACCTTAAATCCAATATGGCTGTCCGAGAGATTAACAACTAGAGCAGTCGGTGCAGTGCTGCGGTCGTCTTGCTCAGTGACATGTTTCGCGTCGTCATGTTGAAATATATCTTCAATTTACACGTGCGCTGTCAGCCTGCGTAATGGCTCACATTGGGCGAACAGAACGCAGGATCCGAAGCCTGCTTGAAGGCGAGGAAGTCCTAAACGCTGGTCAGCTTGTGTGCTGCGGCATAAAAGTGCGCACGTCGACGTCCGTGGCTGTTGAAGGTCTTTGCATACAAACTTTGCGGCTTCGAAGCAAACCACACGAGCTGTGGTTTCAGTTTTACCGCGACGGTGTTATTAAGAGAAGTGATCCGTGGTTTCTATTTGCTATTCTGTTAATCTGACCTCCTTGAAAGGGTACCATGAGCTTTTACGCGGTGTGGTACTCTCTGCAAGTTGTTACTTAGACCGCTTGAATAAGCCGCCGTGTCGAGAAAAAAAACCTTCCTGGTGTTGCACGACCGAAGTCCTTTACATCGACGGCGTGAAAAGCCGCCCTAAACCATCGTTTTGTGTGCGAAGATTTCTTGTCTAGTTATCCCTGCCTGTGTTCACAAAGCTGGATGTTGAACTCGAGAAGTAAACAAAAAACCATATCTGACCACTTTTGCGATCTAATACGATAACCGTACACCCTTGTAATTTAGATATTGCGCTTTATGCATGCTGTGCAAGCTACAGTCTTGCGGTGGTTTTACAGCCTGCGTGAGTCCTACCGTGTCTTGCCTATAGACATATCAAGCGATACATAGCCGATATTTACCGGTCCGGGGCAATGCTCGCTTCATTCTTCCAGTTATCTTGACAAAATAATATACACGCACATCAGCTGAGGGTTCGCTACGCGAACACTGCACAGTAGTTCAATGTTTGTTGGACTAGGATTTGTTACCATACGAGTGCAGTCATGCGCGCCTGTGCAGACGTTGCAGCCGCGCGTCGAAGTGGCAGACGAGGTACGAATTCCAGGTCCCTCTAAGCCTGCGTCACTTTGCTTCGATGCACAAATGAGAAACTCATCTCTCGGTTCGAAAATGGTGGAGTGTCAAGGCGGCGTTGCTGAGCATGAATGCATGAACAAGGACAAGAAATTTTGAAGCAGGTACAAGGCTTCATGGAGAATGTTTGCGCTCCAGCGTAGCCGCAAAGGCACGAGTGGCAATAACGCAAGCATCAATCATCCTACAACACATTTGAGTTAAGATCGCGCATTATTTATTTCCCTGTACGTAATATAGTGCTATGTCTGCGTCTTTATGGAGGTGTATCTATTCGTGATTTTAAGTGCTCGGAATCGTCACTCATCTGTCGTACTCCAAAAAACGTCCTCTGACACGAAGTGCGCACTGCAAAACCTTCATCGCTTCTGTGACAGCTTTGCCGATCCGCAGCTTAATAATCAATTTCTCCCTCATGGACGCAGCCGGTGGGAATGAGTGAAGGCTCACATCACCTACCGCATAACTACCGCTCGGCACCCATTGCGGCACGCAGCAAATAGGGTTACTTCTATGTTTGCTCATTGCATGTTAAGTGTCCTTCATGATCCCACGGGAGCTCTGAACGCGTTAAAACATAAACCAAAAGTGAAGGAAAAGCGTAGACAACACCAATACGCTACGCGAACGGGCGGCAGCCAGCGGCGAGTATAATCTTTCAACTGTTTCCGGCCACCGCCGCACGACGGCGCCACCGTACGTGAAAGTTGCGAATAGGTGCGTGTTCTAAGGCATCCCGATCTCGCTTCGAAAAGTAATGAGCTTCCCTTTGAGTTATCATAAGTGGTTTCTTTCCTGATTGCGTTTTTTCCTCTTAAGTAGTTACTCATGACAGGTTTCTTTTCCATTGCCGCCCCCCATGATATTATTTCAGCCTCTCTGACTTTCCGCTTGACCTTCTTTGTTGCTGTGTTGCCCACCCTACAGGCCGCACACTTGCTGGTAAGCTTCCTAGGTCTTTTCCTCCACTGTGAATCAATGTTTTTCCTGTACAGATACCTGAACACTCTCCCAGCCCATTTACTTTCTTCCATATTCCTCAGCCGTTCTTCATACTCAATTTTACTGCGAGCTTCCCTCACTTCAAAACTAGTCCAGCCCATATCACCCTGCACAGCTTCATTTGTAATCTTCCCGTAAGCGCCCAATGCGAGGTGACCCACTGACCTTTGCTTCCCGCCGAATCCCGATTGTACCCCTGATTTAAAGCAAACAACCGCATTTCCAAAAGCAAGTCCTGGAACCAGTTTGGCTGTACATGTCGCGCCACCTAGCAGCGGCGGTAAGCACCCGCGAGTAGGCCCTCGCCGCCATTTCACCATGGCCCGTACTGCGCTCAGGCCCGGCGGAAAGCCTTTTTTCGCAACTTTTCCATGGATTAACTGCGGCCTCTTGGCAGTTCCTCCGTAAGAAGTGTGAACGAGAAGAACAAGCGCAGATACTGCATGTCGACATCAAATTGTACCGCTTCGCTTCAAAACAGTGAGAAGCGACCCGGCGGTTGAAATGGATCGTTGCGGTGCGGCGCGTCAAGTGTCGCTCTTGCGAATTTCTGTTAAACAAACGAAGACGTAAACGCGATAAAATGAGAAAGAACCAACATGGAGCATCCGTAAAAACGCAAAATAAAGCGACAATTGCATAAGAACGCGTCAACTGATTCTCGCTGTTGTAAATTGGTTTAGATGGTTGTTTAGCTCGTCTCGCTCCAAAACGCGCGGTGGTTGTCACGTGTCAAATGCAGCTTTGTAAGCGCTCCGTGCTGGAGCTTTGTACGCACTGTGCTTTTTATTGTACGTTAACAAGCCAACGTGCAGCTCGTTTCTGCGCCAGGATCAAGAAGCGACTGCTGGAATCGGGCTGATTCATGCCGACGTTTTCTCGCGCTTAGAAGAGCAGAACTAAGGGTGTGGAGTGTACCGCGTAGAGTATTCGCAAATTAGCATTTCTCTTGCGCACGCTAGCACACATTTGTTCAGTGTTCGCGTTATTCAGTCTAAGCTGATTGCTCTCTATTATGTTTCAGCGGTGATGACTTCTCGCATAGGAGCCCGAACGACAATACGAGAATACGCTCGAGGCACTTTGTCAACGCAGAAAAAAGCATTTCCCTGCCAACTTGCCAAAATCTCTACATTTGAAGGCACGCTCCAAGTAATGAAGCTACAAATGACAGTTGAAAAACGTCTACGGCCGTATTTGCTCACTGGAATAACTTACTTTGAGTTCGACGTCGTAAGCGTGCTTGATTTGTTGTGGCAAACACTTCGCGACCTGCGGTGGTTGATTAGTGGCTATAGTGTTGGTTAAGCACGAGGTCGCGGCATCAAATATTGGCCGCGGCGGCCGCATTTCTATGGTGACGGAATGCCAAAACACCCGTGTACTTAAATTTAGGTGCACGTTAAAGAACTGAGGTGATGCTAATTATTTCGGATACCCCCACTACGGCGTGCCTCAATCAGATCGTGGTTCTGGCACATAAAACCCCATCATTTATTTAATTTAATTTAAGCACTTCGTTGCGATGCCCGTGCTGTTTACTTCTTTGACACGATGTTCATGGTTATAGTCGTAAGGGTGGCGTCCTTTCTGAAGCGTCGGTAACCGAAAATGGGCCACGATGTTTTCGATTGCCTTAAAGCCACAATTTAGAACGACAGACACGCTTCAAACGAGCGCCGCAAACGCATGCCTCCGCAGAAATGGCCGCCTCGGTGTTTCGCGGAACTGGCATGGTGGCGCTGACGGCTGAGCCAATCGCTGCGCCGCTTGATCATTGAAGGTAGCCTTGCCTACCTGCCGCAGATGCCTTTCTGGAGAATAAACATTTCTGGAAATAACATTTCGTGAAATTAACATTAATAAAGTGTTATGAAGTATTTTGTTCATCAGAAAAAAACTGTACGAGACGATCAACGTGATATATCCCGCGACTTGCGTACATTTGGATTTAGATTCTGGGATTTAACATGCCCAAATCACAATTACCTTATGAGGCACGCCGTAGTGGGAGACTTTGGATTAATTTTGACCACCATGGGGCTCTTTAACGTGCCCCCAATGCACGGGACACGGACGTTTTTGCACTTTGCCCCCATCGAAATGCGGCTTCCGTGGTCGGTTTAGCAGCGCAACACGATAGCCGCTAAGTCACCGCGGCGGTTGTTGGGTACATTTCATTCGATTACAAAGCACAATGCTTTTCCTGGCGTTATACGGAAGCGAGTGGTAGGGCATGAAGTAGAAGAAAAATGAAACAGAAGTTGAAACATTTAATTCTCCGCAGACGCAATCTAACTGCTATGCTATCAAAATTTTGCCTCATGTCATCGTATATGCTATCCCTGTGTTCTTTGCAGCTGTACTAATGGGTCACAGGGAACACAAAATGGGCCCAGTGGAAAAGTTAGCGGAGCATCATATCGTAATTTTCTAACGAAATAAACCACTGCAGCAAGTGAAACTGCTAGTGCAGTTAAGACTGTTATACAGGTAAACGGGCACTACAGTACAGCCCTAAACAGTTGAAGGGAGAGTAGACACTAAAAAGCGTGCTCTAGGTGTCAAAATTGGACGCTTATAACTGCATTTTAAGCACTAAACAAAAATAGGTCCTTTGAATGTCAAAAAATGCGAGAACATAAACGTGCACGACAAATACCCCCAGAAAGAAAAAAAAAACATTTGCCGAGATTTAAGAGAAACGCAGTCGCCCTTTATAAGTCCCACGTCATACATGCATACCCCACGTCATACTGCGGTGACGAAGCGATGCGTGGAATATGAGCAGGCAATCTTCGTTAAATAACCACATCTGCTGGCTTATGTTTATACTAAGTGCAGCAACCATACAAACGCTCCTGAAATGCTCGAAGAGCTTTAAAATGCTTATCGGAGCTGTGAAGGTCACGTTTAACAGAAATAAATAAACAGCTGTATCACTGGCGAAAGAGATGAAAATAATGTACTCAATGGAAGAATTATATATTCGTAAGTTATGAAAGCCGCTAAGTTATGTTGCTGCTGTATCCATGAGCATCACACAAACGACATCGTACGTATTCGTGTAATGGCAAGTTTTCGGCTTCACTTTCGAGCCAGGCATCTAAAGAAACCTTGCGGCGGTGGTCCGAGCAGCGACGAGACGAGTGGGGAAACAAACCCTTTTTTACGTGATGAAAGTAACAGAAAAAACAGCCACGTGTTAAACGACGCACTAGGTTACAAATTATTTGCACGGCTATAGGTTTATAGTTTATAGTTTATAAGGGTTTGTAGTGTCCTTGTGTATGGTGTCCTTCCCACACGTACTCAGTGCTTACTCTCTCCCTTTCTTCCTCTTTCTATTCCCCTTTCCCCCACCCCCAGTGTAGGGTAGCAAACCGGATGCTGTTCTGGTTGACCTCCCTGCCTTTCCTACCCTTGTTTTCTCTCTCTCTCTCTAAGCAAGTCCCTAGATCCCTAGAAGGGGAAGGGTCATTGGCCAGAGCTACTCACAAGGATCCAACCACGCGCCGGAGGTGGACCGCCGCCGTCAAGGAGCCACAGGTGAGCTGAACACGAGCCGCTCGTTTGGAGCGGTGTGTACGCTGCCGCTGGGATCCGAGGTAAGGTGCGCCAGTGAAGACGCCAACGTTGCGCTTGTTGTCTCTCGCAGGGAGGTGCAGAGTTCGGCGAAACAATCCCAACTGGAGCTGCGTCTGTCAGACGCGCGCATATTTGGAAGGCGAGTCATAGCATTGGAATAGGTGCCTGCTTTGAAACGGTACCAGGAATGGTAAAAGACCGGCAGTCATAACAGCCTGTTCCTCTGACCTGAAAACCGGCAGAACACAAATGCACAGTGGCATGCGACCTAGGCGTCACCCCCAACCCACACTTGTTGCGGAAAGACTGTGCTCAATGTAGTCTACCGAGAAATAAAGAGAGTGTGGATACAATGAAGCAACTACCGTACCACCATGCAGATGACCAATCAAGGAACCAGTGACGCTGATTATGCACGCGAATCCCTCAAATGTAGTAATAACGATCACCACAGTGCAAAACACTGGCAATTCTACCAGGTTTGCAGCGAATTGAAAGCAAAGCGGCATGCTAAAGAATTCGAAGGAACGTATAGAGAGGCATTTTCAGGTACTATAACAGTTGCAAACTGCTTAATGACCTCTAATTACTGTTAATATGTTAAAATTTCATGACACGGAAGCATAGAAAAAAAGACGTTAACGTGAAATTAGCGCAACACTCTTAGACAAAGGCGTACATACACCCTTTGGGTTGTATATGCAGATATACACCCTTTGGGGTGTATATCTGCCACACACTCTTACAACTGTTGCACCCTTTGGGGTGTAAATTTGTCCCGCAACAATAATCGTCATCTGCCTTGCTTGCGTTTCCTTTCCTGAAAACTCGGCGCTCGCTACTTTCCTGTCGAGAATGCTGCGTCACACTGATAACGCGCATGCCGTTCGTGACTGGGAAGTACCGGGCTCGCCGCGTTAGAGAAAGGAAACGCAGGCAAGACGGATGACGATTGTTGTTGCGGGACAAGATAATCCCCAAAGGGTGTAAATTTTTCTAGGAGTGCAGAACAATAATCGTCAATTGCCTTGCTTGCGTTTCCTTACTTGAAAACGCCGCGCCCGCTACTTTCCTGGCGGAAATGCAATGTCATGCTGATAACGCGCATGCCGTTCGTTACTGGGAAGTACCGGGCTGGCAGCATTAAAGAAAAGAAATGCGGACAAGACAGATGACGTTTATTGTTGTGTGGCAAGATACAAACCAAAGGGTGTAATTTTGTTTTAGAGTGTATGGTGACTATACCGTGTGGCCAGTTGGCTGCTTGGAATTTTGAAACATAAGCTCACTCTGCGCGCAATCCGGTAACTTATCTATCGAGACCAGACTGACTGTTATGCTTCATTTACAAAGCTCGGACATCAGACCGCAAGAAAGCGCGATGCGTCCTGCACACACATTCTATCTCGCTCGGTGCAAAAAGTATTCGGAGGGACACATCAACCATGCGTAACTCCCGTGTGCTACAAAGTGCGTCAAAAAGCACGCCGAAAGAGCAATGACATCGGTAAACGAGTTTTCACGTTGAATGAACCCGCTGCATGCTCTTCAGACCTCCGCAAGCCTGAAAAAAGTCATTAGACGCATAGCGTTGTTTGCCACGGAAGAGCATACGTACAAGGACTATGAAAAAATTTGGTTGATCCTTCTTTCAGAGGAATTGGTCATAACATGAAAGTGAGACGTATTCCGATAAGCAGTGCAGCTTCGTTGCACATTCACAGATATAAGTTTATAAATGTGTAAAGTCGATAGGAAGCACGCGAGGCCTGTGCTGGTGCGCAGCGTAAACAGCACCCCGGAGGCTACCAGGCGTCATAGGTATATCGGACGCGACAGTGAGTGCGCACGTCACGAAACTGCGTCGTTACAGCTCCGGCAGCATGCGCGCAAGCACCCATACCCATATCCAAAGGTGAGCCGCCGCAGCGCAACCGAGGGCAGGCAGTTGTCGAAGATTAACTTCGAAAAAGCTCCATGAACGCCGTCACCCGCAGACGCCGACTGAGTGACACCGCCAGACACTTCCAAGCACTACCATCTTTACTACCCCTATATTGGTCCTGGACTGAGGACACCGCCCACGACGCGTAATTGCTGGGTTTTAGAGATGTTTATTCGTCCTCCTCCTCTTTCAACGCTGATGAGCCCAGAGTGCCGGTCATTTTGCCTACACAATTATTCAAGAATAAAACAAATAATGCTCAAATATCCCCATTACAACAAATACACGTCGAGAAAGCACAATTTCTTTAAAGGGCCCCTCAACAGGCCGCACAAAAAATTCAGTTATAAGCTGGAAGTTAATATGTACCCTCTAGGGAGCGTTATACAGAAATATTTCAAATTGGTTCATTAATAGCCGAGATAGAAACATTTCAGTGACGCAACCCCATGATTTTAGGAGGCGAGCTTGACCACCAACATAGACACTCTCTCCACTTAATCCGTCTAGCATCCTCAAGTGAAATTCCTTCCCCGAGGTATCACATTCCAGAGCTCGAGGATCGCGTGACGCATACGCCACGGGCTCCGCCAGCTTTTTTCTCGCTTTCTTCCTGCGCGGCGGACTTCTGACGGTGTCGCACGCAAGTTGTTGCGTTTGTCTCGTTTCCCGCAGCACAAGATTTTGCGCGCTGTGCCCGAGGACACCTGGCTAGAGGTATAAGTCAGTGCTACACAAACACTGAGGTATGCATAAGCTGATCTAAGAGCATGATCGCGCGCTTAAACAGGGTAGAAAATGACATAGTTTCGGTGTCTGCGCCTGCGACTGCACGAAGTGAGAACAAGCAGACGAAACGGAAGTACATCTCCCTTGCTGTGGTGCGAAGTACAACAAAAACGCGCACACATTCGGTTTGTGGGTTTTATTATTTGTCTGAACTTTAATTCATCTATTGAAGCAACTGATTACAGAAATAACAGATGTTGGCTTGAATAATTCTCGAAGTCACTTGCCACTATGCGCAACGTCACAGCACAGGCATCTACGTAGGCGCACTTGAGCATTTCTTCCTCCTATACATTCCTACTGCTAGCGCATTAATTAATTAGTTAATCCCCTCACTTACACAACCAACAGAACCGACGGAACGTACCAGTGACCTTCGTCCCGCCTTCCAGCGGGAATCACTCGAAGGAGAAGGAGGGAAGCACTCTTATCAGAATTGGAGAGGCAAAACACCGACCGCGACAGCACGACCCGCGTGCGACCTTGGTGCTGCTATGCACGGTCTCGAGCTGGCCGCGTGCCTCACCGCTAACCGAAATGCGCGTCCTTTCGTACGTTCCTTCGCATTGTTATCGGTCAACGTGGCAGAGCAAAACCGTTCGACGTCTATAGTTTACCGGCACTGACTTCATCGTGTCTGTGATGTTCGCAACGTGCGGTTGCGTCCGCAATCCTTAACACGATAAATTAGACCTTAGGACAATTATATATATATATATATATATATATATATATATATATATATATATATATATATATATATATATAAAAGAATGGATGGTTATCAAAGCCCTCTAGTGTTTGGCCAACAAGGCCACAATCTTGAGGCAGCACATTTGATCTCTCCCGAGCGGGAGCTTGCCAACAACGAGAAATGAGTGGAAAGGAAATAGGACAGCTGCGCAATCCTGCAGTACAGACGTTGTGTTTCGTCAAAGCTATTATAGCTTTAGAATTACACTTCAGTCATCAATCAACCAATAATATTATGAGTAGTATTTTCACACTGTAGGTTGATTACATCATATGAAATATACAGACGAGGGTCCCGAAGTACAATATTGCAATGAGACCCTCGTCATGACATACTACGTCGTACAGAAAGACCCCTGGGCGAGCTGTAAAACTTTCCATCCTGTAGAACGAATTAACCGGGTTACCTTATTATCGGCGTACCTCTGATACCGCAGCGTGACGACGCTAAAGCTCTTTATTGTCCCTCTATATATCGATGGTTGTTTGTCAACAGGTGTAACATAGGGAAAATGATTTGCGTAGCCTTGCGACCTCAAAGAATGACTAGAAGTTTCACAACTTCTAATTGTGAAACTTCTGACCTCCACTGAGAAGTTTCACAAGTCAAAGGTGACTACAAGTTTCACAATGCCAGAACGATACTCGCCGAGTGATGACGTATATGCGAGGTCCTTCGTTTTCGTGTAGAACCTGATAACCACCAGATTTTTGCAGCCCAAACAAAATAAATAAACGTTAGGTTAAACCAAATTTCTCCTCGAAGTTTCACCTTCTCTAAATCATAACAATAATAATAAATGCAGGTGTTGCAAAACTCATGAACGCTGCCCACATTTTGCGAACAAGTGGTTAATGTGTATCATAATAATAAGACGTAAATATGGCATCTGCCTTGTTTTCGCTTATCACTCCAGAAGTAACCATGTATATTAAAAATATAGCATACTCAGGGCCTACCGACGTTGTGTGAACGAAAGCTTGTTGCTTAATTGGTAGCCGCGTTGAATTGAATACGACAATGGCGCATCGCACTTCCCTCATATCACATATATGTAAGCGGCAGTAATGCACTTGGAAGCGAAATAAAGCAGCGTTGACGTTGCTGTGCACTGCAAATGGTAGCTGTGACATTGAGAAGATGCTTACCCAACTACATTACATTCAAAGATGGGTAATTCCAATAATTTTCTTACATGATACTTTATTGGAAACCAGTAAAGCAGGACAACGGGAAAGGGTGGAAAGCAAGAATGGAAAGGATGGACACAGAAATCCTCACAATACACATGTTAATGAATGTCAACAAGGGCTTGTCAGATAAGGAAAAGCATCGCACCTTCTGCGAAGCATACCCGTTTACATTACTTCATGTACTTTCTTCATTTGTTAAAGCGACTGATAACTGACCAGAATGTGTTGCGAGACAAATGAAAGGGCCACGACTCGTAGTGATAGAATGCAGCACGATGTTCGCGATTTAAGTAGGAATTGTAATTTCAAGTGGGCAAATAAAGTATCAAAACCAGTAAGTGGCGCGAACTGGCGGTGATGCTTTGGTACTTTGGATGCAGTACATGAGATTACTCTAGGTAAGTCGGCTGTTATTAAGTACCGCATACTTAATGCTTAAAATTGCACTTCGTGGATTAGCAGGCTTTTGCGCTTTATTCTAAGCGTATTCCGAAGTAAGAAAAGTCCACGCTAAGGAGCGACGCTCGCGCCTCTCAATTGATGGCGAGGCAAATGATTGCTGTCGTACGCGCGCGACATTCTGAGCGCGTATGCGAGCTGAAATAATTGTTCCAGCTCTCTCAGGTTTTCGAGAGACGACATGCTCCGGAAATGAAAAGCGCAATTGTGGCGACGGCACACTCTGAACTTCGTATAGCGTGTAAAAGCGTCGCTTCACTTTAGGGAACTTGGCTTGGCTAAAAAATACCCTTGACTTGTAAAGGACAAAAGCTGTTGGACAAGAAACCACGAAACCTGTAACTATTATTATAATTTAACACTTCTAAAGGCATGATTCGCAGGAATATCGGCTTGATAAATAAAATACTCTCGCACAGCTACGAATGCAATTGTCTGCCTCCCCATCGATGCCGGTGTATAATCGCTATCGCGCCCGCCGTGGTTGCTCAGTGGATATGGTGTTGGGCTGCTGAGCACGAGGTCGCGGGATCGAATCCCGGCCACGGCGGCCGCATTTTTATGGGGGCGAAGTGCGAAAACACCCGTGTACTTAGATTTAGGTGCACGTTAAAGAACCCCAGGTGGTCGAAATTTCCGGAGTCCTCCCCTACAACGTGCCTCATAATGAGAAAATGGCTTTAGCACGTTAAACCCCATGATTTATTTGTTTTTTATCGCTATCACCTATCATTATTTTCGACATGCTTACAGTGAACGACTACATCCTCACAACGGATAGAAAAATTCAGGTAAAAAATTTTCCACTGAGTTTTCCGCGCTACCACTGCATGATTTGACAGTGACCGGTAAGCTTTCCACTGCAGTAAAAAAGGACCAAACAAAACAAATAGAAAATAAAATAAATGGGCACCGTAAAAACTGGTTGTCAGTCCCTTTAAAGAAATACAGGGGAACAAAGCAATGAAGAGATCGCCAAATCCGTCTCTAGTTGTTTTTGTTAATGTGGCTACTTTTAAATCTATTAATAATGCCTGACAATGAAAGTTTGTAGATGTCAGCTGGTCACATGATTTGCGAGCAGCTTTATTAGCCCCATATGTTCCTGTGAGTGATTTCGCTTGTTAATAGAACGTTTGTATCGAAAAGAAGTCCATTGCTTGTGTTAATCGTCAGTAAAAGTTATAAGAAAATGGTGAACATTGGGCTGCCAGACAACTAAAAACCCGATTTCTTCCCAGAACAGAGACGACAAGTTGTCAGAGAAATATGAAATTTTGATGTTAACCCTGCTTTGCTACCATATGGTATTGCGAATACATCTTCGCAGAGTATCTTTCCTTTGCCTTTCTCTTTCTCTCTCGGCAAAGTATAATTGTTGCACATCTTGGATTCCTGTATCTATATTAAAAAGTTTTAGCTTATCTGTCATGCGGTCCATAAGCGCATTACAATTTGCGGGCTATCACCACAATTTACGGTTGTGGTCAATGTTGCAGCTTTATAACGCCTTGTTCCTCGGTTTCGCAAGATACATCCTCCCTGTGCTTGGTAACACTTGCAAGACAAACCTGCGCGTACTCCAGGGACTACAAGCTAAATCACTAAGGACGTGTCTCGGTCGTCCGATGTGTGCGTCTACATCGGCAACGATTGTCATAGCTCGATATCACCCAATATCAATGTACTTGGCAACAATTGGCAACGGACGCTCTCAGGGCGCATATTCGGCACGTTGCCCGACTAGCTTTCACCATCTTGCCGCTTTAACCGTAGAAAGGCCACACACAAATTTTAGTCGTATAATTGTTGCCTTAGTTGTCTGACCCCGTTGCCATCGGACTACATGCCTGTAGCAAGACCATCCTCATCTCTATGGTGCCTGCACAAGCCTGAAATACGCCACACCATCCTAGGAATCACGAAGAACGCTAACACACCGTCGTTTGCCCTGAAGCAGGCCACATTAGGACTTTTACATGAGGTGCACAGTGGCCGCGTACACGTTTACATAGATGGCTCAGTCACACCTGGAAGTTCAGCTGCCGCTGTGGTGATAGCAACTAGATCTGTCAAAATACAGCTAAAAACATCGCATGTATCGTCAACGACAGCTGCTGAACCGGTAGCCCTGCGTGCGGCTCTTCATTTCATTCAGGAGGAACCACCCCACGCATGATCAGTCTTCTGTGATTCCAAGGCAGCCCTACAGAGTGTAGTCTCAGCACTGCGCCACAGATCGCATGAACAGCTCGTTGCAGAGATCAGAGAAGTCCACCATCGCATAGTTGACGAAGGACACGATATAATATATCAGTGGTTGCCTAGTCACTGTGGGATACATGGCAATGATCGAGCAGACGAAGTTTCCCGATATGCCCATGACGGCGTCAACTGCGTTTCCATTCCTTTTTCGAGAGCCGACACAGCGAAACAACCTTCCGCACTTGCGCGTGACCTAACATTCTCATTGGAATTCATCCGATTTCACAAGTGCACGCCTTCATACCCTGGACCCTAATTTACAGCTCCGTATTCCGCCCGACCTTCCACGAAGTAACTGAACCCTTCTAGTCCGTCTATGGCTTGGAGTAGCATTTTCAAACGCGTACTCCTTTCTTGTCGGAATGGCGAACAGCCCGTTATGCGACTTCTGCGGGTGCCATGAAACAATTAGAAAAATCATTAGACTTTTGTGCAAGTTTAAAAGGCATCTCCTGTCGCTTCCCCAGGTAGTGCGTGACAAGAGCTTCAGTAGTTCATAGTCTTACGGCATTCTGCTTTAAGATACTTTAGGTGCGGGATAAAAGTTAACTTGAAGTTTAAGAGGATACCTAAAAATTTAGGTTCACGGCTCACAGATAGGCGTTCTCCATTAAAGTCTCATGGAAAGTGGCAGTCTATCTCTGTTGTTAGAAAAACAGGACGCAGGTACTTTTTTGAGGGTTTACTTTAAAAGCGTTCTCGTCTGCTCACTTCGACCATTTATTTAAGCCAAGCTGTACTCGTCGTTCGCAGATACTTAGATTACATTATCTGTAACCTATCTGGATGTCATCGACAAACATCAGAATACCGTACTAAATACGTGAAGAAGGGTGATACTGAAGCCGTTGCACACTGATTGCTTAATACACTACCCCGGCAAATAGTCTAAGGTAGAGCACCCCGGCTTCAACAATGGTAGCGAGACCATAGACAAATGTTACGAGTGCAAGCCTTATACATTCAGCATGAATGATGGCTGCAAAAAATTCTTTTGGGAGTGGTGAACCGGCCAAATGGTTCCAATTCTATGTTTTTACGGGACGAAACCACGACCTGATTATGCGGCACGCTGCATAGTGGGGGGCCTCTGGATTAATTTTGGCCACCTAAGGTTCCTTAATGCGCGCCTAAATCTAAGTACACGTGCGCTTTTGCATTTCGTCCACATCGAAATGCGGCTGCCGCAACTGGGATCGAACCCGTGACCTAGAGCTCAGCAGTCCAACGACACAGCCACTGGGCTGCCGTGGCGGGTCTGAGTGGTTCAAGCAAGACGCTAGTAACACATTGTGCCCAAAATTTATTTGTAAATTGTGCATTGGTGCTACTTTTGTCGCAGCGTTTTACCATAGATGCGCATTTATACAAGCGGAAGAATACACGCTCCCACTTGGCGGCTTGGATATAAATTCGATGGCATAAATTTCCGTGCTGCGCTCGCACGAAATAGCCCTCCCCTTTGCTTGTATGTATACCTATCGCAGTTAAAGAAGCGCTACGCTTAAATATTGCCATTAGTGTTCAGAGGCCTAGTCATCTACGCCATTGACCCTCTATTGTTGCTCACAGTTGGTAGTTCGTAGTAGGAGGGAAGTGATAACGCTATGTACAAAAAAAAAAGGGGGGGGGAACTATCGGCGATGCGAAAAGATACCGTTTCTATTCGAAGCCTTTAACAGCGATAGAGCGATTCCTTGTATTCATACGCCGATAAAGCTTGCTTTGTGGCCTGTTATCCGAGCTTACCTATGCATGTGCTATTATATATATTATGTATCTAAATACCAAATGCAGGAGCGCCTGGAAAGGCTTCCTATAGTCGCATATCAGTTTATACGTAGACGACGAGAATGTAAGTTTGCTTATTAGACACCTTCACATTATGACAGCGTCACATTATTTGTCTAGCGCAATTGATAAATAGGGTAAAACACTGCGATATTTTCCGGAAGCAAAACATTTTTGCGCTTTAGGACGTCAGTAACGAAACAGGTATCCGATATTGAAACGTGATACACAAAAATGGTCGAATTGATGGATGTTGCTCTATGTGCGTCACGGTGGTCACTGTGCAGATGGGTGGGTTCGAATAGATTGCGACCTCTTCCAGTTATTTGACATGCACTAGAATTTCAGTACAGTACAAGCGCTTTTGCCAATTCCGGTCGCATCAGAACGCGGCTGGAAGTCAAGTTCAACCTTACGGCAAGCAGCGAAAGGCACCATCCTCAGCGCAACCAGCGTAAAATCACCACCGAGCTATCAGTAATTCCCCGGACGAAACCTCCCGATCTGTGAGGCAACCAGAAGATGCCGCTCACGCCAATTGCCGTCGTCTCCTCCGTAAGAGCAGGAAGCTCTCCCGACGCATTCCAGTTTGCGACGTGAGGCCTGGTTGGGTCATGTTCATTTCTCACAGAGGTTAGACAGTGAAGTGAACGAAAAATGTCACCAGCGGCTTGCTACACTTTCCACTAGATATAAGTTGCTTATTTGCATTACTACGCTAACAGAATCAAATAAGAAGCAATTCATCCTTAAATACGTTACGAAATAAATGCATGCAGATGGATTCGAACTGGGGAACTTCACGTGGAAGCCAGAAACGCTATCCACTGCGCCACACAAGATCAATGTTTCAGCTCTTCAAGCACTGGTTTCTATATGTATCGATTCTCCGGAAACTCAAGCTCCATAAGAAACCTTACATAGAGTCATACCTTGCTCGCTGAAAGTAAAATAAATTATGGGGTTTTACATGCCAAAACTACTTTCTTATTATGAGGCACGCCGTAGTGGAGGACTCCGGATATTTCGACCACCTGGGGTTCTTTAACGTGCACCTAAATCTAAGTACAGAGGTGTTTTCGCATTTCGCCCCCATCGATATGCGGCCGCCGTGGCCGGGATTCGATCCCGCGACCTCGTGCTCAGCAGCCCAACACCATAGCCACTGAGCAATCACGGCGGGTTCTCGCTGAAAGTGCATTCGTTACGCTTGAAAGCTAAATTCTTATAGCTGCAAGGACAGTTTTCGACGGCAGCGAAAATTCTAGTACGTGTACGAACACCTTTCGTATAAGGTGTTAATTTTCCTTATGGTGTTATTCCTTTTTATTGTGTTCGGATTTTCTCGCACACCCCCCTTACTATACACACTTAAATAAATGTACACCCCTTGGGGTGTATATCTGCCACACAAGGATAATCGTCATCTGTCTTGCTTGGGTTTCCTTTCTTGAAAACGCCGCGCCCGCTACTTTCCTGTCGGCAATGCTATGTCATGCTGATAACGCGCATGCCGCTCGTTACTGGGTAGTACTGGGCTCGCAGTGTTAAAGGAAATGCGGACAAGACAGATGACGTTTATAGTTGTGTGACAAGATACGCCCCAAAGGATGTAAAGGTTTTTCAAGAGTGTAGGGCGTTTTGAGTAAAATAGGTGCTAACCGGTCGTGATGAAGGGCGTAAAGTTGGAAAACACGATTCGAACACACGTACCGGTGTTAAAATGTTTCGTGTGATACGTGCCCACTGAAGTTGGAACCTTGGCGACAAATACGAGCACAGTTACAGAGCCTACAGTTATAGCAGAGTCCTTCCATTTGGTTATAGACTCTGGTTATAGTGTACACATTAGAGTTATAGCTCAGCGGGTTTACGGGCTAGCGGACCAAGCGGTTGAGTGGAGACGCCACTGCGCATGTGCGTACGATGGGGCGGCCAGCGTGTTAACGGAGCGTATCGCTCGCACGCTCACTGGTATCCTCTTCGCACGGAGCGCGAGTAGCAGACCAGCATTTTTGCGAAACAAACATGGCGGCCCCCCCGCTCGAACAACGGCATGTCGTCGGCGGCGTGTTAAAACGCGGCGCTGGCTCGCCTGCAGGCGAAAAAGCTTCTGACGAGGACCTACGTATCATGTGAGAGGTTTCAGCAACGAGGCCGTTTGGGGACGATTTGAAGTAGATGACCACGATCGAGAACCTGAAGGGGGTGTGCTGATCTTCTCACAGTAACTCCTACCTTGTTCGACAGCTGGCGCAGCAAAGCACTCCGCTCGACCGAGCGAGGGATCGCGGAGCTAAAGCTATTCCTTTCGTGCGGCACTCCGCTGCCGTCTCCGCTCGTCCGCTGGATTTCACAATTAGCCGCACAATTTCTGTTTTCACAATTTGTTCGTTCTTTGTGAGCAGGTTCAGCTTGCATTGTACCGGACCATTTAAACCTGCTGATTCATCACTTACCTACGTAATGCCACGTTTTGCATGCATGTCACATTGTAACTAATTACGGCATATTGCTACAATGTCACAGCGACAACAGAACAGCAGTGACGAGAAACCAACGCCGTACACGAACGTATACGTAGTACGTATACGCACTCATGGCGACCAGACGACACGAGGAGCAATCCTAATATGGGAACGGTGGCGACTCTGCTAGACTACGCAGGGATAAGTGTTCTAGAACACGCCGTACATAATGTTCTACAAACCTGTAGGCTCGCATTTCAAAAACAAGAGCACGGCAGGTCGCTCGACAGCGTCAGGTTGCCTTCCCATGGTGAGCGAGCGCGCGAGGCGGTAGCGAGTCTCCCCGCTGACGTCACACGCGAGTGGGCGCCACTCAAAGATCTCGGGGACGCTGAGCAAGAGACGTTTAGACCGGAGCCGTTACATATAATATGAGCGGAGCCGTTACAGGCATAGGTAGAGGTACAAGGTAGAGAGAAATTTTGAGAAACAAAAACGAAATTAAGAAGATCTATACAAACTTGCTAAAATGACAAATATGTATAGCATACCTGATTAAATAAAGCAAGCTAGGTGACTATTTGCTCCTGGCCCATTTCGAAGGGGATGCCAATAAATAATCATCACCTTCATCATCGGGGCTAATGTGCACACCATGCGCTTAGCAGACCAATGCAGACGCTGTTTTGCCTAGTCGAGAATTTATTTTTGTTGAGTAGACACGCTTATCAAAGTAACAGTGTGGACTTACAACACCGACCTAAAAGACGTGTAATAATCTTTTTAAATTCCAGCCACGTGTTCAGGAACATGAAATTGTCGTGCTGCAAAGGTGGTCGCCTGCAGTACATAACCAAAAAAAAAGTCGCAGTTTCACCCGAAAGCGAAGAATTGATTGCAATAGCAAATTAGTAGACAGCTATACAAAGTAGGGACACGAGTTCTTGGCCGTATAAACTTGTAAATATTCTCTTACCAAGTAAATTAACGAGCATGCACGCGCGCACAAGCAAACATGAACACATCTCACTCTATGACCGCAGAAACTCAACTGTCAAAACGCTGGAGTGATGAAACGGGGCAGCAGGAGAGAGCGAATTGGCCTTCGTGCTGCCTCGCTTCAACGCGAGCTAAGCGGCGAGAACACAGCGCACACCAAGCTGCCGGCTCTCGTTGCGCCTAGGCTCTTGTCCCCATCGCAGATCCCTTTAAAGATACAGCCTCAGCGGCGCAGCAGCCGCCGGAGTAGAACGTCTTCCCTCCTCCCTCCCCCCTCGGTGCCTTGCGTGCGAGAGGCGACGGCGCGCTTCCTCCACACTTTCCTCCCTTGCACGTGCGATTGAGCCGCCATCTTCGGCTGACGCTCGCAAGCTTACACTCGCATATTCAGCATACGGTGCGCAGGGACGATGTTACCACCCTTGGACTCTATACGGAACATCAGCCCGACGGCAGATATGCGCGTGGAGTGTCCAAAGAATTGCTATCGCAATAAGGCTACACTACTACCGCATTGCTATGACGACGACGCCGACGTCTGCAGGGTGTCTCACGTATCTTGAGCTAAACATTATATGCATATCCCCGTAGCCGGACAGAACCAATGTACTGTTTGCTGTCGCTTGGAGATACTCAGATTATTTTTTCCATCCCGTCTAATTAAATAATTAGTCTTAATTGTGCAACTTCTCAAATATTATTATTGGATGAAGAGTGTCAAAGAGAAAATTGTAAAGCCACATGAAAAATTCCCGTTACAGCTTTCTCTTGCTCACTACATGCTCACCCGCCGTGGTTGCTCAGTGGCTATGGTGTTGGGCTGCTGAGCACGAGGTCGCGGGATCGAATCCCGGCCACGGCGGCCGCATTTCGATGGGGGCGAAATGCGAAAACACCCGTGTGCTTAGATTTAGGTGCACGTTAAAGAACCACAGGTGGTCAAAATTTCCGGAGTCCTCCACTACGGCGTGCCTCATAATCAGAAAGTGGTTTTGGCACGTAAAACCCCAAATATTATTATTATTCACTACATGCTACATAAAAGTGTTTTTCCGTGCGTGAAAGAAGCCCGCGAATACACGCAAAGTGCCTCGAGCGGCCACTCGCGCGGCAATTTTGCGTGTATTTGCGGGCTTTTTTCACGCTCGGAAAAGCACTTATGTAGCACGTATTGAGCAACAGAAAGCTGTACTGGGAGTTTTTCATGTCGCTGTACAATTTTCTCATTGATACTTCACCTAATTTTAATATTTGAGAAGTTGATTGAATAATTAAGACTAGTTATCTAATTAGGCGGGATAAGAAAGATAATCTGAGCACCTCCAAGCGACGGCCAACAACATTATCTTGGTTCTGTCCAGCAACGTGCCATTTGCATACTTCAATGTTTGGTTCAAGTTACGTGGGACACCCTATATATGCAGCGTAGTGTAACAGCATTGCCACGCTTATGTGCCTAGACGTCACTTGAAGAGCGAACAGACGCAGCCAACTGCTTTTGCTTCCCAATTCCGGTGCTTGTGCTACAAGTGATGATAAAGAAAAGCGTTGAGTGGTGACAAACGACAGGGGCAGCCTCAATGATGGGCTGCTAGCTGTTACTATCATCACGACAATAAAGAATCGTTGCAAAGCGTAAACTCTTCTTGAAGCGTGCCTGGCATGACTACTTATTCAGATAAATTGCGAAGACAATAGGTGTTTTACATGTTCATACATCTAAAAAAACAAGTGTTTTATTCTGAGTTAAAAGCATGCTGAATAGGACGTGTTGAAAGCTTCGTTGTCAAAAAAAAGTACTGCTGGGGAAAAAAAAATAAATGCAATTGGGGTGGTCAAATGCTGCAAGGCAAGTTGACATTGCAGTTTCGTATCAATGGCAAAATGATAACGGATGGTATTTTGCACTACAGAGCAAACTAAGTTTCCAGGCTGTAGTACGTTCATCAAGAACGTATTCATTGCTTTGAATTTTCTCGTGCGTAAGCGTTAAAATACATACAAATTGTAGCAAAATAATTGTTTCGATACTATTCCGCATACATACCAGGCTGAATTGTGGAAAAAAAAATATCAAACAGACCAAGTAAAATAGGTGTGCTCTCTTTTTAACCCATTTCTGAGTAAATCTTCAATTGAGGCCAGATTGTTGTTCATGTTTGGATAAGCGTGCCATCAATAGTTTTATCTGATAAAGAAATTTAATTCATGGAGGGAATGTAAGGAAAACAAATGTTCATTCTGCCGACTGCGCTTGGGGACGAAAAACATAAAAACAAAAAACAAATGCGCATTTGTACTGTACTTTTTTTTTGTGCAGTCATCTTAAGACATCTGTAAAGATATGTATCAACAAATCGTCTGAAATAAACAGCTCCTACTTCGCGCTCTGGGTGGCGTGTGCTTCGTCCAGTTTTGTCCCTGTGAATAACGCGTTTATCCAAACCAGTTCTGAGGACATTTTTGGGAGTTTCCGTTACCATAAATGATGGGAATGATTTTGCAACTGCTAATATTCCAGTTGATATGAGTAGAAAATTGACTGTGACTGCAGCATTAAGATTATCACGGAAGTGGTGAACAAATTTCTGGCGATATTTCCAGAACATGTCCTGCCGCACTCTTACCTGGCAGCCACAAGATTATGCAGCTGCGATAATCGCTGCAAGAAGGAACGAGTTAACAGACGCCATTAGCAGTACCAACAGTATAGGGTCACCCCTTACATGGAAGCTTCAGATTTTTTTTGTTTACAAAGCCGCTCTTCAAAAGTGTCTCATGGATTTGACGTAAGGCTTTTTTCTATACATTTAGATGTCGCCAATGAATTCGGTGATCGATAATCGAGTTTATCGATCAGAGACGCACACCGGTCAAACACATCGGCACAACAGCGGCGCGACCTTACCGCTGAGACCTTGTGGAGTCGTGATCACGCCTCAGCAACGTCGCAAGGGCAAGATTACGCGATATGATCAGCGAACACGCATGGTTTCAGGGAATTAAACACGTAATTCCTCGATGCGGAGAAAGGCGCACTCACGTGAGAAGTGGCAGAACGTGGAGCAGTGGCAGTGTGACCGAGTACCAGATGAGCACCAGAGCCCTCATGAAGTGCTCCTTGATGCTCGCCAGGACGGCCACCGAGTAGACGCGGGCCACGAAGAAGAGCAGCGACGGTGAATGCATTAGGCCTACCGTGGTCACACACAGCCACGTCCGCTTTTCGTAGTACGCTACGGCGAGCAGCGCGTTCGACACGAGAACGGCCGCCAGCAGCAGCAAGGCCAGCGTCGACGGCGCTGCCAGTGCCCCGCATCCAATACTTCTGGCCCCGCGGTGCCCGGCCTCTGCGCTGCAGTAGGTGGGCCACGACGAGTCGTCCTCGGCCGTGGTCGCTACGACGTCGCTGTTTCTTTCCTCTTGCTCCCTGACCGCCGCCGCCGCCGCCAAGGCTGCAGCGGCAATCTCCCTCTCCTTGATGTCGACTTCGTCCATGAAGAGCTGTACGACGAGCTGCTCCGAGGTAGACAGCTCGTTGGATGTTGATCGTGGTGTCAGAAACGGTGTGCCGCTGCTCCTGCCGATAACGTTGCTGCTTGACGGCGAGCAGCCAATGGAAGTCGCCTGTGTCAGTTGGTGCTGCTGCTGGCGGTCAGACCCACCGTCCGCGATGCTGTCGAGGGACGGAGGCGAGCTTAGAAGTTCGATGAGAGCGTCCACGTCGTTGACAGACACGCCTTCTGCGAGGTTACGACTGCCTAATGGACTTGAAGCAGCGACTCGCGTCGACTGTTCTCCTGGTGCATACGAGATTCTGATCCTGCTGTACCGCTGTTGCCGCGGGGGTGGACGGGAGTGTGAGCGCGCATTACCGAGAGCGCCGCACGTGCAGCGACAGGGTGACCCGTAGCTCATGTAGCCGAGGCACCCGCCGGACACAGACGGCCCGTCGGCGACGCTACACAGCCATCTGTGAGCCGTCGAGGCAGCGTTGACGTCCAAAGCTGCGGTGCATGGAAACTTGCCTCGGCTGCTTGGCACATGAAGCGGTGATCTCCCTTACAAGGCTACGTCGTCCTTTTTCTCGATTTCGATTAGTGCAACCAGTTGGTAGTCCTTTTCATGATAGAGCTTGGCCTTGCACCGGAAAACACGGACGGTTATCAAGTTGCGCACACTGGTAATAGGTGGTAGTCAGGTATGTTCATCACAACGATCATTGCAGCTTCCCTGTGGTGCGCACTCTACCGGGTGGCGAATCACCGCAGCGTTAACTGATGTGGTCTTCCTTCGATGTCACGTGGGCCAGCTGCCCTGCCGGGGCGAGCCACACGGCCGCGCGCAGGGGCTATCCCGGGTCCCCGGCGCGTGCACGCTTGCGTTACGCAGCAGTGATGCGTCCGTCCCCGTAGCGCGGGGCACTCGACCGTCTCGACTGACGCACGGGCAGTGCCCGTGTGCGGCGGCCGCCTTGTTGAGATCGTTCCGCTTCTATCGAGGGCTCAGAAGGAACGATATAGAATCGCCTTATCCAGGAGAGCCGCAAAGGAGCTCGCAACGACGACGCACTATCGCCTCTCCTCTGCTCGCCGCCCGCCTGTGGCTGATAACGGCGAATACTTTTTCTTGGCTTATTATTTGTCTTGTGCGGTCTTGCCGCTTCTTCCCTGTCCCGCCACGCTCTCTTTCCACTGTATTCTCGCTGCTTTTTTATTTTATGCTCCTGATTTTTTTCTCCTAGATGTCATTCGTAAATTGCCGGTTTCCGCCCATTCCACAAGGAACAACATCGTCGTCACAGCTGTACGTCTGCGACCGAAAGCGCCTCCCTTTCTTTCTAAGCTTAGCTTTCAGCCGTCGTTAACGCGCCCTCTTATCGAATGTTATATCTGTTTTACTTACTTCTCTTACTAGGGGACGGAAGCCTCTGTTTCTGCTCCACGGCTATAGATAAAAACAAGGCGTGCAGTTTGACCCGTTGGGTTCGAAAGGTCCATCTGGCCGATTCACCTGCGGCCTTGCCTGTTCAACGCAGTGAGCGGCTGCGCGCCAGTTTTAAAACTTTCATACGCGGCGTGTGCGGTGCGCTTATCACGTTTGCGCACCGTACTGCCCTCCGCTGTGCCTTACGTTGGACTCGTTCGGAACACTGGAGCTGGTGACGTCGAGTCTGCAAGATTCGGTCGTCGCGAGCTTATCTGTTTTGCGAACAGGCACTCGTGTCATCATGTGAAGTAGTATCAACGAGTACGTAAACTGTTTTGGGGCGCTGGACGTACACGTGCCTGCAGGCACGAGGCGCGCAGTCTGTAGCGGATGCGGTATCGACATAAAGATAAGACAGTTTTAGTACCGTGCCATAGCGATACGTATACGCAGCACGCAAGTGCTTTGCGGAACGTAGGACAGCGTGTCGCGTTAGGGCTTTTAGTACTGAGAAATGCCTACGTACGTAGGCATTTCACAGTACGTAGCGGGCGAGCGTTAGACGCCGGGCGCGTCGGAGCGCATTTGGCCGCGTCCGCCAGTACGTCGAACCGTTCGAACCGGTCGAACTACACGCTGTTAATCTCGCTAACGTGATATAACGTGGGGGTGCGTTCCCGCTTCGTCAAACAATATTTAGGCCGTAAGGAGAGAATACATTTAATACGGATGAAATACACGAATCATATCGAGAAAAATAGAAACCGAGTACTTGCTTTTCGAGGTTGGTACGGTCATTTGCGACGAACTCTGCCAAAAGCAGGTCGAGCCTTTCGCGCAAACAGCACACACTAAATACTTTCTCAAAAACAAAATTCCTATTTTTTGCTGTGCATTGCCACTGTGCAGGACTCGGGAATGGCTTCTGCGCGCTCACTTCACGCAGCAAAGCCAAATTGTAGGCCATTGAAAAGTAAAGCCTTCCGCTGGTCGCCTTTGACGCTGCCGTATTGGGAAACTCTTGTCTCGCGGTCTCCCTAACAAACGAGAACCACGAGAGCAGCACGCAAGGCTCCCTACGTACGCACGCAAGAATCGGATGCGTGTGTATACGCAGCGGCCGCGTACGCATCACGTACCGTTCGTGTTGCGTTCTGCACATGCGCACTTTGCAGAACGTAGCGATCTTACGTACGCAACCCCATTATGGCTGCGCTACGTACGCAGTACTAAAGCTCTCTTTAATCTCGCCCTCTTATTCTCAAGCGTCAGTTCGCACGTTATCTTTGGCACCGAACTTGCGCAGACTGCTTGTATCAGTGAGATTTAGCCAAGAGTTGCTGAAGCCAGGGAAAACGCAGGCAGTGTTCGGATGGCTTTTTATTACTGGAATTGGATTATGGGGCTGTACGTGCCAAAACCACACTCAGATTATGAGACAAGCCGTAGTGGTGGACTCCGGATTAATTTTGATACCGTGATGTTCTTTAACGTCTCCCAAGATCCAAGTGCTCGTGCGTTTTCTATTTCGCCCCTGTCGAATTGCGGCTGACTCGGTTGGGATCAAACCCATGGCGTCTACCAATGCCATAGCCGCAAAGCTAACGCGGCAGGCACAGAAGTGTTGATTTGACGGTTGACCGCTTCCGTAGTGTCTCCTGGATCCTGCGGTGCGCTTTAATTGATGCGGCTCTGCTTCTGCACACCTTGCGAAAGTTGCCCGCTTGAGGTACTTGCAGGGCGTTGATCGTTCAGAAATAGCAGCAACGTACTGTACCATACCTTGAACTTAAGCTTGTCCTGTTTCCCCGCAACCTCTGTCGTATAGTAGCGGGGTTTCCTTGCCTTTTCACGGCATTTGGTGATCGCTGTGTCTGAAGGGGCAAGGTTCTGACTGGTGTTGTACAAGTCGCGGGTCGCTTTTTTCGTCGCGACGATAGATTCGATTTTCTGAAGGTACTGCTCCAGGAGGGCACATGTAACCGGGAAACGGGGGCCTCAGGAGAGCACCTGAGTTTATAATAAGGTAGGCGGCGCAGGATCTCCGGGGCGCCCAAGGGGTAGCGGGGGGACCGAAGCTGAAGGCAGGGCGGCCCGTGGGTTGGGGCCGTGGAAGTCGAAGAGTTCCAGGGGGTGTTCGCATAAAAAGTTGGCTGTCCGCGATAGCGGAGAGCCGATCTTATACATCCCTGGCACGAGCAGGCCTCTGCGAGCCCCAACCCGCGGACCAGTCCGGGCTCTAGCTTTAGTGTCCCCGTTGCCGCTTTGGTGTCCTGGAGGCGCCGCCAATAATGCGAAATAATGACACGTTGTTTCAATTAATAAAAAAACACGATTGAATAAATATAATTACGCCCAGCCGCCAACTTGCTACGCTAAGTTCAGCACTACCATGCTCCGCGACTTCAGCTGGCACGCCTAGGGACAAACGCATACAACACGCGCTAAGAAACTTCTCCGTAATGCCTAGGCAGAGTCATTTAAAGGAGCAAAAGTCTCCACATTTCCTCTCTCGATCGCACCCGCTCTTACCCGCGCATGCGCGCAAACGTCCGGCGTCTGCGCAAATGCCACGCCCCGCTGTTCCCACTAGCAATTGTAAATACGCGACCGGGCCGTTGGGCTAGACCTTCCAGTCCCGACGTGGGACTAGCCGGGTGCGCGACGAGTTCCGCGTCCTCGCCAAAACTCTAATAAAGAAAAGGAGGAGGTGGTTTTCTAACCTACAGTGAGCGTACTAGAAATGGAAATAATAGAGAAGCATTGGAAGAAAAAAATGTAAGAATGTAAATCGCACACTCAACCAGAAGACGACACACAGCACTGTCGAAATCTATCCCTCTGGTAGTGGGCGAAGGTCCTTTGACGATGGTTTCAGCCTTGTGTGGACCCTACACAGCAATATTAGCTTTTTCTCGGGAAGGTGTTAACATACTAACCAAAAAGGGAGTCAGAGAAGGAGACGCAATCTATATATAATTTGTTATTCACAGAATCCATGCAAGAAGTGTTGTTCGTGATGATTGGGTATGTCAAAAACGGAGAACGCGTCAACATGATCGTTGAAGGCATCAGTGTCATCTGAAGCACAAGTAACTCGGTAGACGACGTCAAACAAGTGTGACTGCTGACTGGAATTTTTCGGGAAAGTTTCGGGACGGAAGACCAAGAGAAAAAAATTGCGGCAGAACCCATCTCACCATGACTGTTGACGGTAATGGGATAGCGTTGAATCTATATAGCGACACAACGTATTGTCATGGTCTCAACGAGGTATGTATTAAGCGTGTACTGCAGCGGGAGTCCTCTTTCGCACTTCTATGAGCACATTCCATCTAGCGCCGCCACCGCGAAGCATGCGCGTGGCCTCCGAAATGCATGGCGCGTCGCTGCGTACGAACGCTGAGAAGCGCGTCATTCCCTCGACAAACGGATCCTCTCTCGCGCTTCTTTCTGGACACTCCGCACCATCTAGTGGCACTGCCGGGAAGGCCGCGCGTGGCCTCCAAAACGAGGAGCGTGGCGCACTGGTGCCTGTGAACGCTAAGAATTGTTCCTTCACTTGCCGCACACTCAGTGGCACACACTCAGTAACCCAGGTTCGTGAGAGGTTCATTGAAGAGCGGCACATACCTAGTACATTCATAGCGCTAAAGCTTGCTGAAGCGTTGGCGTGAAAGGCGTTAATTGAAAAGCGGCACTTACACAGGACATTTGTGGTGCAGCCTTCTAATGCGTCGGGTAATGCGTCAGACATAACGCTTCCATCACATAAAAGATTTTAGCGACTAAAAACAAATTACACGCGGTGGCTCTTGCAAACGTTGAAAATTTATGCCCTCCCCATTTGCCGGTCTGGGTTTTCATTCGCACTACTTCATTGTCCCAATATTCTTTGCTATCACGATAATGCTCGAGGGGACACCTAGGTAGGTGCCTGGAGTCACCGCCCATTGCATGTTACAAAAAGTCTCAGGCTTGTATTGCCAATCCCCATGCCAAAAACCAAGACACTTGTTCCAGTTAATAGCATTTCCACTTGCAGAACAAAATTTTACAGCCTCTTGTACAACTGCTTTAACACTGTCATGGTCCGTACAAAACACTGCTACATCATCAGCATATGCTAAAACTTGAACTTCAGTTTTATGAAAAGTGTAACCCCGGATGTTTGGGCTCTTCAAAGCCCAAACATTGCCTGATTCATTGCCCATTCGTTGCCTGATTCATTGCCTGATTCATTGCCTGATTCATTGCCTGATTCATTGTCCATTCATTGCCTGATTATGTAGTGTCGTCCATGTATACGGGGCCAATGCCTTTAAGTGCTTTTCTGCGTGAAGTGGTCGCGTCTTTCCGAATACTAAAAGCAAGATTTTCTAGTGAATATCTGGCCGCTGTTACTAGTAAGAAGTTGTATAAAGATCTTGTTGATGTATTCTTGCCTGTACCGTTGTATCGTACAGTATTTGTTTTAGGTTCAGAACGAGATGTTCTTAAGAGAGTTAAACGAATGCCGATAAGAGCTTCTGTTAAATCTTTTTTTCCAACTACATACAGGCACTCTCCCAGTGAAACGGTGGCTGCAAAGCAAAGGCATTTTTGTACCTTGGTCTGTGAATTGCTTTATATGCAAAAACCGGAGACGATTGAGAATATCTTTTTGGACTGCCATGACGCAGTGTTGTTGTGGGATATTCTAAAACATAGCTTTAAAAAGGAATTGCCGTTAAGTGCTTTCGGGATACGCTTCCCGCCATGCGCGGAACCAGAGGGAGTGCCTGTCGATCTGTTAATGCTTCTGTGCATGCACAGTCAGTGGCGAACGGGTATGGATATTAGACATGAGCGCATTGTTCTGGCCCCAGCACATGAATACTTCATTGAAAGTGTGTTATATATACGCGAATTTTTCTGTGCACAGAGTGATCCTCCTGATTGGCTAAGTGCTTTGGACAAAGTGACTAGCCTACATTGTTCTTATCACACCACACTGATCCGGCATTGACTAGTTGTTTATGACCATGTAATATTCACATTGTATTTTCTTTTGCCAAGCCGGTAATAAAAAAAAACTGCCTGAGTGGTAGCGTCTCCGTCCCACACTCCGGAGACCCTGGCTCGATTCCCACCCAACCCATCTTTCAGGAGGAGGAGGAATAAACCAATCTTGCAAGTTTTTTTTATTTATTACTTGCCTTCCGGGATTTTTCGCTCACGGCCAACGCCACCGACACCGGCTTTTCTGCGACCCGAGCTCCTTAACGCTCTCACGTTAAAATGTTCGGTTAGTACGACGTGGAACTTCCCGGCACTGTGGTACGTATTAGAATGTACGACGTTATTTCGCGCCAGGCTCGAAATGACGGTGCCTTGTTTCCGGAGCAGTGCCATTGCAGAACCTTCCTGTACGGCCCTTAGACCGGTCAAAACACACCGAGCTTCACCGGAATCGTGGGCTGGAGATAAGCTCGCGGCTGATTTCCTTCGGATTGCATAACTTGTGGGAGGTTACGCGCAACGTGCAATGCAGAACCTGACGATTTGCTAGCCTTTGTGAAGCGCTCGGTGTAATTTCATTACGTAAAGTTTTTATTGCGAGAGCAATTATATGGACACTCCAAGCACATTTCAGCCGTCGCTGTGAATTTCCGTGTAAAGTCCAAGGGCGATAACACCGTCACAGCACGAAATTACGCAAAATTGCCGCGGCACTGACCACTCGAAGCACTTTGCAGGTATTCGCGGGCTTCTTTCGCGCTCGGAAAAACACGTTTATGTAGCACGTATTGAGCAACAAAAAGCTGTATTGGCAGTTTTTCATGTTGCTCTACAACTTTCTCATTGAGACTTTTAATCGAATTATAATATATTAGAGGTTGATTAATTAAGGCTAATTATCTAATTAGGAGGAATTTGTCCTCATGCTGTTCCTTTACACTGCATATTCGAACGTGGTCAGCCTCACACACTGCCTCTGCTTCTGTTAGCAGTCGTGATGTGCTGAACTGCTGGTCAGCAAATTGGTCGATGCTAGAGACCGGCAGGGTCACTGAAAACAAAATATGATGGTCGTAATTAAGAGTTGGGCAAGCGATGCACACTGGGTGTGCAGCGTGCTCACTTGATATCATATCAGTGAAAATGCCACGCGCAGAGAAGCGCAGATAGTGGAAGCATTGATTGAGGACAAAAAAAATATAATCGGTTGGATTTCCACTTATTAAGATATATCGGTGATAAATAATCGTCTCGCGATAATTCTGGCAAAAGTGGGACGCCGCACTCGCCACGACGAATGCTGCGAACAATACTGTTATTGCGCCAAGAGTGCGTATGGCGACCTTTATTAAAGGTAATGCAAACTTAACCAATATCAAAGCATCATATGCGTCACCAATTTAATTACGTGCTCAAAACTAGGGCGAAACGTTGTCGTGAATCATGCACGGCAATCAAAGCAAATCAAAATCTTACCTCTCGGCCTCGCACCGTGCACGCAAAAGCAAGCGATGGGTGCGCGCATTCACGCTTGCCTCAGTAAACATAAATGAACACGAGATGAGCGAGTGCTTTGAGTTGCATATTGCTAGGTCAATTTCATAACAGCTACCATATACGTGAGTGGCCCCTTCACGTTCGTCGTCCATGGCGCCGCGTGCACATGCCGTAAGTTCGCTCGCTAAATACCCTTGTTGACCTGCACACCAGGTTGTTGTGCAGCTAAGACGCACACATTCGGCGTTTGCGACACGAAAACAACGGTGGCTGAACGAGGTGAGCCACTGGAGACGTCGAACACTTCGCAATCGGCATCCCGTGATGACGTTTTCTACGTCACACAGACATTCCGGCAGACGGCGCCACGCTATGCCCTCGACGCCAATAGAGCTGCCGATGCAGCTATCACTTCAAAACTCGCTACACAGTGACAATACTTACCATACATGTGCGAACCACAGCTATTATATCGCCATGTGAAATCCAGCGCGTTCGCTGCACCTCCAGTCACGTGCCTCTCTGCGTAAAGCCACTCCGCTGCCTCTCCTTGCGCGCTCCGCCGCTCTCACCCAGCCAGTTGCTCCGCCGAAGACATAAATTTTAACATCGCTGAAGGTAATCTTTTTGTCTGTATAATGCTATGGCTTTAAAACCTCTCGCAAGGACCTAGTGTATTGGTATCAGGATCCGCCCAGTCAAGAAAGCCTTCGATTGCATTGCCTCCGGACTTTATGTCAACACCAAGAACGATGACCAGTGACTGTGCGGAGCAAAGCTATAGCATTAATATAACGGTAGAGTGGCCTGCACATTGGAGGCCGGATTTCCAAAATAAAATGCGCGTCATTTTCACTGATCAGACAGTGTCCTTTTATGCCAAATTCGTTCACCTGGGAAGATTGAAGATGGTACCCCTGACAAACTGACAAAAACAACGGAAGCTGGATCAAGTACTCTCAGTGGTTGTTGGAGTAAAAACACACAAAACTCGTTTTTAACCATAATTATTTGAGAGCATCATGCGAAGCATCGCAGCCGATTTTTAAAGACTGTTTAGTCTCAAACGTACCTGTCAAAGCCTGTCAAACTATTCTGACTCACGGAGAACGATCTGCAATGCAAGTACAAGTTATATTTGATTTCAACTTAGGATGTTTTGAATTTATGTACGGGGGCCGTACTGATATTAAATATAAGCTAGATTTTGTACTCAATCCTGAAAGCGCACAAGAATGCATGTTTGATGGTACGTAGCACCATCGTGCTTGCAATCATGGATGGCCATTTGGTCATCAACAGCTTGCATAGTTTCGTCACCAGTATGCTAAACAAAACCGCCGCGCACATTGTCTCGTTTTGTCAATGTGCGGTGATAAAATTTCTGGTGAAAGAACCAATTTCAGCCGCAGAATATTATAAGAGGCTTAGCTTACATATGGCTACGTGTGAATGAGCTCGAACCAAATGTGAAGATGGGAAAGGTGTTTTGAATATGACCACACAAGCATGGATGAACAGCCTCGGAGTGGTTGGCCTCGTAACCGCTATTGCAAGCCAAGAAGACCGTTGATGCGCTCAGCTATACGAAGATAGGCGAGCAACAAAAGACGAAACAGCGAGAACGCTTCGAGTATGGAACAGTGCATTTCAAGAGATAATTGAAAGCTAGGGCTACCGGTAAATGAATGCTGATCGACACACTGAAACGCTGCAGCAGCTACGCTACTCACTACGCGCGCTAAGCGAACAGCAAGAAAAATTACCTTGCCGCACGAGAAGGTGCGCACTCACGCTCCTCCTTAATCAGTGAAGAACATTGACAGAGGCAAAGTAAGCGTTTTTACACCTGCCTCAAACAAGATCAAATGTGAAGCCAATGATACGAGACACTGCAGGCGGTGCGTGCAGCTGTGCTCCTCTGTCTCCATAAGGCTGAAGCGGAATTGTATATCGGAAGGACACTTGCAACCTCCCGGATTGGCCAGAAAAATTCACACAGCCGAAGGGAGAATATGTGAAAAGATTAACGAAAGTCTTAAAAAAAAAACTGACTTACCATCCCGGCCCTGCGAAAGTGGATGTCCAACGAAGCTATTGAAAACCACCTCCACACCTGCTGGGTTGGGGGGGGGGATATATAAATTTTTTTATTGCTCAATTCCTCCTCCTGCGCATTATTCAGCCACAAGATAATGTGGACGAGTGGACGACTTCCCCTGGGCTGGAAATCCAGGGAAATTGTCGTATTGCCGTTTCGTTTCCCTTTGCCGTTCCTCGTATTGATGCTGTTCCTCGGGAGACTTAACTATGCGTTGCCTACTCATAGTGGTGGTGCAACAACAATGAAATCAGGTGCTAGGCCACTTCTTTTACATATGAAAGGCTAGTGAAGCCACTCCTCACGTCGCAAGCTGCCGTCGCCGCGGCAGCTTGCGCAACAGTTATCTTTACCGGGAAATGTATGTGGGGAGCGCTGCGTGCTTCACATTGTTAGCAGGAGCGCCCTATCAATTATTTGGTTTGGATGCTTGTTTCGTGCTTGTTATTTGTGCGAACGAATGCTGTGCTTCCTAGGTATACTTTGGGGTACAAAATACATTTCTTGAAAAGGGACAGAAGAAAGGAAGACAGTGAAGCGCCAATTAACAGAGAGTGCAGCGCCAGTTGGCGCTTCACTGTCTTCTTTTCTTCTGTCCCTTTTCAAGAAATGTATTTTGCGCCACAAAGCACCAACTTGCCCAAGAAGAAGTCCTTTTGGAATGCTGTGCTGCATGTTGTATGCGTGATACCAAGGAATGCCTGCACATTCCGCTTCAATCGTTGAAGGTTTTTTTTTTTTCCGTGAGGACGACGCTTCAAAAAATCCCGACCGACTATAGGCTAACAGATTCGCTGTAAAAGTGACAAAGCTTTGTTTCAGTATGCAGCGTAATCATTTCCTGAAAAGTTGATGTTCCTTACTTTCCGCACGACGTATACCATTGTACATAATGTACATAAGAGGCGCTGTAATAATGCCCATAAAATGCCGTTAATTCAAACGAGATGCTTGATGTTCTTTTAATACCCTCTCGTGCTTAATGCGGCTTTCTCTGTTCCTCCTCCGCCTTTTTTCTGTAATATGTAGAAACATGGGCTCCCGTATTATACCGCGGCCTTCAAGGACAGCACCGAAACAATGTGAAAGAGCTATTTAGTACCTCATAGGTGAAAACAGTCTAGCTTTTCCAGCTAGATGCTCAGAGCACACGCATGCACGCCAACTCGGCCTGTGGAGCACGCGCATCTCCCCGTGGTTGTTTCAGCCACTGCTGAACAGCGCTACCAAATGCGGTTTTTTTGCTCCATCAGCACTATGAGGATTCTAGTAACCAGCCCCTCGTAGAGCTAACCTCTCTGTTTATAGCAAATCTCTAGCCCTCTCGCAATTGGCGTGCAATTTTATGCCATGTAACCTAAGAGAAAAAGCACTCAAATTGACGAGTTGTTCTCAGCTGACTGACGCTATAACGTCCCTACGCTACGGCTTGGCTGTGCGCGGGGAAAGCCGTATTGTTCACATGGGAGGAATAACTTCGGCCACGGGTTGTTCTTTCGTACGCTGGAACATCCGCAGACGTGCATACATAAAATGTGATCACCTCGGTCGGAAATCGAACCCGTACGTCAGCAGAAGAGGGACGCTGTCGGGTGCGACCTCTTATAAGGCTGCTACCTCTTATAACAGATCCGCTTGCGCGTTTGCGACTTCGAGAAATCTGTGCAAGCCGTGCACGGCATTGTTGCCAACGATACCGGCTGTTGAGCTTAGATTCATAGCTGTTTGATTCTTCACATTTGGCCGCGGTCCTATTTCTTTTTAATGCTTCTTTCCCAACATACTATAAATATCGAGCCTTACACACTTCAGCACTGTTTCAGATATAGTGGGCCGCAGATATGGCTCGCTCACGTGAAGACCGATACGTGTTGAAGAGCGACGCCGCGAAGCACTCGAGTTTTAGAGCGCGCAGCGCTATCAGTTATATCGAATGTAAGCACGCTTTGCTTGGTTCGTGTAAACAGGCGCAACAGGTCAGTGCTTTGTTGTGAGTCTCACGCCCTTCGCATACTTCACTCTGCGTTTTCCCAAGCACGTGGAAGTACTTCACAGCGAGGCGCCACGGTCAAGTGTCGTGTCTTCACGCGCTAAATTTCGTGGCCATAGAAGCGGAGAGGATGCCCTTATAGTTGGAGCATCACACGAAGCGCTGCAGCTGTCGTTGGTTTCAATGCCGATAACCTTCATCATTCGCCAGCAAACTATGGGTGGGGAAGGACCAGGACATTTTTTTTTCTGCTCTGTGTCATAGCGTACCGCAATACGTTAGTCCATTCATGAAATTTGAAGAAAGCAAAGACAACCACCACCATCACAACAATCAGACCGTATGATTTTACGTGCCAGAAGCATGGTATGATTATGAGACATGTCGCAGTGGGGGACTATGGGTTAATTTTGACCACCTAGGGTTCTTTAACGTGCACCAAATCCACGGTACGCGGGCTTTGATCCATCGCCCTGAGGCTTAGCAGCGCAACGCCAAAGCCACTATGCCACCACGCCACCACGGCGGGTTACAACAACAACACGAGAAATACATATTGGTCCTACAAAGAACCGTCCTAGTGAAATAAGTCGCCTTTGCGCTTGGTGTACAGGCCTTATGATTATATAATAAAAGAAGTGAAAGGTAAGTCACATTAAAGACAACTACTCCAAACTCACTGCGAATAAGCGCAGCTCAACGCTTGAAAAACAAACAAATAAACAAATAAATACATAGATAAATAAAAACTGAAATAAAGGAAATAACATACATACATACATACATACATACATACATACATACATACATACATACATACATACATACATACATACATACATACATACATACATACAGGCATGCATGCATGCATACATACATACATACATAGGATTAGCGCTGCAGTTGTGCTAAATATGTTGATTTTGTTTGGATGTATCATTAATGCAATTTATTTGCTTGAACACCGCTATCGTCTTCTCTATGGATGCTCCTTTCACACTGAGAGAGTTGGAATTAGCTGTGAGCAGCTTCCGACGTGGCTGTACGGTGGGACCTGACCTTATCAGCAATCAGATGCTGACTAACCTACCGGTTCAGACGACGTGAACTGCTGAAATTTTTTAACAAAGCGTTGGCCAGAGCGGATATCCCACATTTATGGAAGGTAGCATTGGTGGTAGCGGTTCTGAAGCCTGGATAAAAATGCTGCTGCTCTGAACTCGTACAGACTTAATGGAGATGGCACGCACAAGACTCACTCGGTACGTTGAGCAGGGTCCTAAATTACCGTCGCTTCGGCAGCGTCTAAGTGTTCAAGACAATGTGCTGGACCTAAGACCGATGGACCATTGAATCTAAGTCACATAGAGCATTACAATGCAGTCGCCCTGTCGACACTTGCTGTTTTTATGGATGTCTCCAAGGCTTACGACTACGTGTCTCAAACAGCCATCGTCAGCCAGTTACAAGCTATAGGCGTGTCATGGGCGATCTCTTGCCCTCCATACATACGTTTCTCAATGATCGCCGCATTAGAGTTTGTCGTGGCGACACTTTGAGGATGAAATTGGTATATTTTGTGGCGTACCACAGGGTATGTTTTATGATTTTGGGAAGTTACCGCAATAAAACACGCGACTTGAAAAAAATAAAAACAAGTCTCGTGGTTTCTTGCGGTAACTTTCCAAAACCATGAATAACCAACTGGCCTGCAGCTACATAATGGTATGTTTTATCTCTCTTACTATATAATATCGCCATGGCGAGTCTCTAAAGAATACTAAAGCATCGAACATCCGTGAAGATGCCTGTAATAACGATAGCATCTTCATATGGGTCGCCGGCTACCAGCATCGTCGCGCCGCACGAATAGCCTAGGGAGCAGTAAATGCCATTCAGGGCCACTTGACAACGCTTGGCTTATCGCTATCAGCAGAGAAATACTCATTCGTACTATTTCTTGGAATTAAAGAAAAAAATCTACACGCTTGAAGCTGAATTTTAGCGGATATCGTATTCGACAAATCACCAACGTCAAATTTCTTGGCATTACCTTGGACCACAAGCTACTCTGGCAACGCGCTGTTGGCCACGTTGTGGCGTCATCGTCACAGAGGCTTCATGCGCTCAAGAGAGTCGTTCGCATACACTGGGGCAACCACCCGAGGTCGATGCTACGGCTACATACAGCGTTAGTTACAAGTCGGATCCTATACCAGCTACTTCTGATGTCACCCTCACATAGTCAATACGAGCGCTTAGAAGCTATACACAGAACAGGTCTTCGGCTGTGCTTGGGAGTCCCTCAGCGGGCATCGAACAAAAACGTGCTCTACGAAGCTGAGTCACGCCCTCTGCGACTTCAGGATTCCCATACTGCCTTGACCCATCTAATACGTTTGAGTGAGTCTTCGCCCGGCGAAGCCCTCTTAAGACGTGTAGATAACAAGGCCGCGCTCACATTTTTATGCAGCACTGAACACGCTTCGAGTCTTTGTATTGCGCTGCTCGAGACAGAGGGCAAAGGTAAACCCACCCTGGACATTCGAAGATATCGCATGCAACTTAAGTGTACCACGACTGAAGTCAAAGAACGGCATTCCAGCTGCAGAAGCCAAGTCACTAGTCCTGGAATATTTGAAGACGACCGCCAAGTATACCCAGATGGCTCTGTCAAAGTAGACGAAAATCGCTGCGGAGCTGCATTCTATATTCCCTCTTTGAGATATGCGGGCCCGGGTCTGGCCGTTTGGACTGTATAGCTTCGTCGACAGTTGTGGAATGTACTGCAGTAGCTGCTGCTCTGCGCAAACTGAAAACATTGCCTCCCCAGAATGTGGTCCTCCCTACGGACTCAAAGGCTGATTTGCAACAACTATATCGTGGTCTACCACCCATCAAGTTCCCCGCAAATCACTAGCCTTTGTGAAAGATCTCGGCAACAAAGGCTTCACAGTAAAGTTTCAATCGATTCCCTCCCACATTGGCATTGCTGGCAACGAAAAAGCTTATGCTCTTGCATAAGCAGCGCTTCATCATTCTTCCCAAGTGAAGGGCCCAAAGAATAATAAAGAAATCTGACAAAGTGACTTTGGGTCACTTTGGGTTCCACCATATATTCCATGCGTAACGAAGAGATTTCGTCGAGAGGAAGCCTCACTTCTATATTGAATAAGAACGGGATCTGCTGGTGGGGAATTACCGCGATGGGAATCTTTCTGTGCATTGTGATGATTTTGAAATAAAGAACAAGAAGCTGTGTAAACCCTTGTTCAACATGTGTAAGAGAGTAGCCAACTACAAGAACCAGGATGTTAGGGAGATAATTGAAGCAAATTGCAATAGAAAGGCGGATGTGTCGTGTGTCAGCGCACCTTGTGTTTTTCTGTCGTCCAAACAAACTAAGTTTCTGAGCATGGCAACCTGATGGCGGCATTTCGGTCTTGTGACGTCATGAAGGAAAGTGTTCTTATAATCCAATTTTGTAAATACACGATATCTTGGAAGTAAGCGCTTGTGTTGTCTACTCCTCACTCTCTCCTTATTTGTGCGTGCTTGACCGTGATCTACTATACAGGATCTGCTAGTACACCAGCAGCATGGTTATTTTAGACGGGGCGTATCAATTCTCCGAACTGTGCGACATGCGACAAGACAAGATATATGCATTGAACACTTTCTGTGGTCGCGACCAAAATTTGGAGATGAAAGGGACACTCCCGTGAAAAGTCTCCAACAAAAGGACCTTTCGCATACGTGTCTGCGACACCTTGTGCTTCCCGAAGGACCAGTTATAGCCCGCAAATAAACTTCACGCCTCCTTATCGCAATCTTAAGAGATACTGGTCTGATGGACACGTGGTGAAACACGACAGTGATTCTATAAGAGACGCTCGGGTGGAGCAGTTGCCGGCCTTGATCGCCAGGCTAAAGCCGCCTGTTGCCACAGCTCACCACCACCACTACCACCACCACCACCATGACCACCCCCAAATTAATCTTTGTTTTGCTATTTCGTGTTGCCTAATCTTGATGATGATGATGATGAAGCAACATTTGCTGGGCCCGAAATAAATCGGTGGTGCACGCAGGCACCAGACGGGGTGGTTCCCTAGTTACGGGACCCATATGTTTCCAACAGCTCCTGGCCCCTGTCCGTCAGTGCGAGCTGAATCGGTAGGGCGGGGCTGGATAACAAGGTCTCCCATCGCTCAAGGGGTTGGGGATCGGGGGTGTTGGTGGGAAGGGGAGGAGGGGCGGTCTTGAGTTCTGTGCACTCTGCCAAGACGTGCGGCAGGGTGGCCTTTTTTCTTCTGCAAAAAGGACAGAACATATCGTATTCCGCAGGGTACATGCGGTTCATGAGTACGGGATGCGCAAGCGATCCCGCCTGCGCTCGACGCAGGGTCGTCTGTTGTTGCCTGGTGAGTTTGGGGTGCGGTTCTGGCAGTCTGCACCTTTCCTCTCGGTACATCCGGGTAACGTCCCGAGAGCTGGTAACCGGGTGCGGTAGCTCTGCCGGCTCGTGCTCGGCCCGGATTGACGTTTCGCGGGCATGGTAGTCGGCGATGGTGTTGCCTGCTACCTGCGAGTCAGCCGGGACCCACACGAGCTCTATGGCTCTTCCCGGAGGCTTGTGCTTGGCTAGAATGGCTCGGGCCGCGGAGGAGATTACCCCCCTGCGGAAGCTTCTGTAGGCTGTCTTTGAGTCGGTGACTACGGTGTCCACGCTCGGCTGTGCGAGTGCGAGGGCCACGGCCGCTTCTTCGGCAACTGCGGGGTCTGTAGTCTTCAGGGACGCGCTGACGATCAGCCTGTCTTTTGATGTAACCACCACCGCTGCAAGGTCACTGTGTTTTCGGAGCGAGGCGTCCGCGTAGAGGACCCTGGGGTTCTCTTCCAGCTTCCGGGCTAGTGCTTTAGCTCGCGCGGTGCGCCTCTCGTCGTCTTTGCCCGGCGTCATCTTCCGGGGAAGGGGTTTTGTCTGAATAATCGTTTTCCAGTCTTCCGTAAGGGCCGTCTTTATGGGTACTGGCTCGATTTGCCATCCTATTTTGCGTAGGACGGCTCGTCCGTGTTTCGTGTGACTGAGCCACATTCTCTGATTAGAGAGGAGGGCTTCGATGAGCTCCTCCACCGTGTTGTGGGCGCCCATGTCTAGCAGTTTTTGAGTGGACGAGTAAATAGGCATGCCCAGTGCTTGTTTCGTTGCCTTACGAAGCATCGTGTTTAGGGTGTCCCTATTCGCCTTCGTCAGCTGGAGATACGGTGCGGCGTAGGTAATCCGCGACACGACGAACGCGCGTACCAGGCGCATGGCATCGTCCTCTTTAAGGCCTCGGTTTCTATTAGATACCCTCCGAATCATACCAAGTATCTGTTCGGTTGAAGTCTTGATCTGATCTTTGTGATGGCGGCCTGTGCCTTCCCGTCGGTCTGAAGTCGTAGGGCGAGAATCCTAATCTGCTGTGTTGGCTCGATGGTAGTTCCGGCGATGGTGATAATCACGTTCGGCGGCAGCTCCTTGGATTTTCCCGGTTGGATCATGAGCAACTCTGATTTCTGGGGAGCGCAGCTCAGTCCGCACGACTTTGCGTACTCGTGCACGGTCGTTGCCGCCCGCTGCAAGACTTCCTCCATCCAGGCATCGGATCCGGCTCGGGCCGTCCACACCGTAATATCGTCAGCGTAGAACGCGTGGTCTACGCCTTCAATTTGCTTGAGTAGATCGGGCAGGGGCAGCAGGGCCAGATTGAAGAGCAGGGGCGACAAGACCGATCCCTGAGGGGTGCCCCTGTCTCCGAGTTCGACAGGGTCCGACTTCTCCTTCCCTATCCTGATGGTCGCCGTTCGGTTTGACAGAAAATCTTTTATGTAGCCAAATCGCAGAAACTCCAGAACGTGCCGCTGTGTGTGTGTGTTTTAATATTCAGTATTCGACTGATTATCTCATGTCACCCCACGTTAATATCGTTTGCTCATTTAGGAACTGATTATTTGCGGAGAAGTCGTCGATAGATTGGTTGTTAACATTTGGAATGTTATCATACTCAACCATCCAATCAATTGCTGCCTTCTAGGGTTGGGCGATTGATCGATTAACCTCCCGATTAATCGATTAAAAGTTTAATCGCGAGTGATATTTCTTGATGGTGAATTACCCGTTAAACTCATGTGAGCAGAGTAAGGCAAGCGCCTCCATTGACAGCCCCGCTTTCTCTTGATAAACATCTATAGGAAGGAAAATAACTACTTCCGACAGCGCCCGCACATGCCTACTGCACTTGCGGCAAAGTTTGTTGAAACATTCAGCTTTCTTATTCCTCTTTGGTGGCGAGCGCTGGGCTCACTTCTACAGGGCCCAACGCCGGTTTTAAAGACAGTGAAGTGCGTCCCGGTATAACATAGATTCCATGCGAGCGCGTCTTGTCTGTAGCTGGCATGACTGTTGCTGACTTCCCCTTGGCTCTTGAATATGTGGCACATACAACGTACATTTAAGAACATATAATCCTATTATCATTTACCAGACACTCAAAGAGCCCACAAAGGCAAATTGAGCGCCGTATGAAATAGTCTTTCAGTGGATACCGGGGCATCGTGATATTCCGGGCAACGCAATAGCCGACGCAGCAGCAGGACAAGCACGTTGCAAATATGATATTATTTCTCTACGCAATTTCAGCAAGTGAGCTGCGATGCATTGTAAAAGCAATATCATTGAAATAATGTGAAAATGCGTGGTTTGCCAAAAGTCTGAGTTCCCATCCATTTTATATTGATCCGCTTATTGGATTCAGCACTGCATTACCGTTAGATAGAGACATAGAAACCCTTATTCAGCGCTTATGGCGAGGCACCGTCAACACAAAACCCTTTCTTTTACACAAAATTAGCTGCGCTGAAATTTCTCATTGTGCTTGTGGCTCTGTTGACAAAGACAAATCCGAATAATCGGGTCAAATATTTTAATCGACACCCAGTCCTATTGCCTTTTTTTTATTGTGCAAGCCTGGCAAGTATTCTGAGTAGCGTTTGAAATTTAGAATATGCTTCCGAAAACACTCGTTCAAGGCGTCTGTCCACATAAATAAACAGAAGAAAAATGGAAATGTCACAAGATGCTTTGAGAAAGTAATGTTAAACATGATTAGGTCCCCGTGATTCCCAGCGCTCGTTACAAAGGTGGCTATATTTCGAAGAATTCCGGCGTGGGACAGCTCACATGTTTTGATATAGACAGCGATATTGCTAAACAATCGAACGTGTCAACGACCGTGCTGTTATTAACTTAATAGTAGAATAACAAAACTAATTGAAGGCTGATTAAAATTACCTAATAGGAATAATAATTGTTGGTGTGCAGCCATTTGCATTGGTTCAAAGTGACCAGCAAATCAGCTCAGATTTGCCGTGGACAGAAGGGAATGGGCAATATGCTGTAATGTTCCGACAGTAAAGCCACGTAATAGCTTTAGTGGACTATCGAAGAAAAGTTGGGAATGTGACGTAATAAATTCACAGGGTCTCTTATGTTATCCCTTAGACGACTTGAAGGCGAAAGCCCAAGTGCCGATGCATTAAAGAGGGACACATGTCGTACCTATATCTATTATATATGTATATGTATTATTATATTATCATTATATACGTACATGTGTCCGTATATCTATTAAAACGATTTGAATAAGTTTTTAACATTACTTGATAATCACCTTTGTACTACTAACAGTTAAAATATTCTGTACCTTTCTTATATACTAGTGCAACTCTTCAATGTGATCATTATGTGCTGTATGTATGGTCGTAATGTTTTTACCATATGACTTTTGCTCCCTCCACCCTAAATAATATTGTATAAGATATGTAACTGTGCATTGACACTTTATTGACTTGTAATTGCAGTTCGCTCTCGTCTTGTCTTGCCTTTCCGCGCAATGGATCCAATTGGGAGCGGCAGTATGCAGTATATATATATATATATATATATATATATATATATATATATATATATATATATATATATATATATATATATTGCATACTGACGGCAAAGTGATATGTATATATATATATATATATATATATATATATATATATATATATATATATATATATATATATATATATATATATATATATATATATATATATATATATATCTGTTTCTACAGTCCTCTGTTGGCACAGCACCTCGTCGCTCTCACTCTGGCCTTTAACGGCCTCTGTTGCCACTAAGACCTCGTTAGCTGCTAGCACTTTGAGTTAACCTGTGAACGTGCTGCTACTGTCACAGGTACTACTACTTTCCTCGGCTTTTGAGCAAAATCTGCTATCTACTTCCCACTTTCGTTGCGTCCAGCCTACAGATTTCTCAAACCGCTGTTTACTTTGTGCGTGCAACTGCTGTAAATCTTGTATCTGCTTGTTCACTGCTGCCATTTCTTTTTCAACTTTTCGCCGTTTTTGTTCACGCTCTTGGCGTTCTTGCCTAATTGATTCCCGTTCCTGTCTTTTACTTAGAATTCGTTTGCCCATTTCCTCGATGAATTTCAAATCATTGCTACTTTCTAGAATTGTCTTACGAATTTCTGCTTCCGTCAAGTCTTCATCTACGTTTACCTCGATCTCTTCGCACAATCACAACAGGTCAGCTCCCGTCAAACACATTAGGACCATGGTCGCTACTTTAAGCTTTGGCTCTGCTGTCACACTATACTTGCTGCGATACCCATACACAAATCAAAATACAAGTAATAGATCCCAGCGAATCAAATCCAAAAACACAGAGAAATCGAAACCTGGTAAATCTTACAGCCAAAACCAAACGCTTACCCACTGAAGTAGCACCATGTCACCAGTCCTTCTCCGCCGTATGCAGTCAGTTGCAACAGGTGGTCACTCTTAAGTCGCCTCCAACTTGATCAGGATACCGGTCGGTCACCATGTGCCAAAGTCCGTCAGCTGCCGTTGCTGTCTTCCAGTCAGAGGCCGACGAGCCGTAGGCCGATCTCCCCGCTGCCATTCAGGTATTAGATTTGGCGGTCGTAGCTGTAGGGATGAACTTGGGAGGAACTAGGTGAACAGGGTTTATTTACATTATTTACATTTGAACATGAGATACATTTACACTCTGGCGTGACTCCCAAATGGAGCCCGCAAGACACTCTAGCAGCCGACAATCGCTGCTTATAAGCACTTGGTCCCCCCTTGATTCCAAGGGGACGGAAACGTTCGTCCAGTCATTGTAAACAGGCCGCCTCTCCCCGGGAGGGGTTACACACACACACACACACACACACACACACACACACACACACACACACACACACACACACACGCACACACACACGCACACGCACGCACGCACGCACGCACGCACGCACACGCACACACACGCACGCACGCACACGCACACGCACGCACACGCACGCACGCACACACACGCACACGCACACACACGCACGCACGTACACGCACACACACACACACACACAGGTGCAATGGTCCGGAGCCGACGTCAGAGGGGCTTCGTAGGACTCTCAGCCGCCCCGGGTAGCGCGCCTGGTTAGCACATTGTCTTGCGTCTTGGTCGGCGCGTGGGAAGGAGCCTACGACGACGTTCCCGCGGCAACTCCCCCACCCGTAGCAGATCAAGTCCGCGTTGGGGAGTTGCGTAACAATAGTTGGCCCACCGAACTCATTCGGCGCCTCTACGTTCCAGAGCTGCCTTTCTCCTTGGTCGGCTCGTGTGTCGGCAGACTGTGACGAATCCTGGGGCCCCCGTACCGCAAAACACCCTTTTGCCAAGGCGGCGTACGGTCGGTTAGCGTCGTCGGCCTCGCTCGTTCTCCGAAGGGCGCCGCCACCCCGGATTGATCGACGTACCTGCAGCGGGCTGAAATAGCTGCAGGCCGATCCTAACACGGGGGACAAGTACCCCCTCCCCTGCCCCCACCCCCTCTCCAGGGTTGAATACGTCTCTGGTCGAAACGTTCTCTCCTGATAGGCATATCTTGTTTAGGCAATGTTGAGCAGCTAATCCACCTGCGTAATTGGAGGAGCAATTGATTTCTGACGACAGAGTGCTTTAATTGTTACTATTGTAACAATAGGGGCAAGTGTGCCAATGGCATAGCAGAACATGCGTTCGTCACCCTTAAAGCCTGTACCTAACATAACTCTTAGGAACCTAAGCATGCCCTGTATAGAAGGTGCACATAGAACACCTTATATAGCAGTATAAATGGATTGAAGGGTGTAATAGAGGCTGTAAACAAACACAAAATGCATATTTGTTACTCTTATCGGCGTTGCAAGTATTACTGTGATTTCAGGCATACGGCGGCCGCATTCGTGTTGCAGCCAAGACATGACCACACAATGGAACGTAATACACGCGCAGCGCTAGCAACAAGCCTATAGGTAGTTTACTATCATGCCGGAACTTTCTTTCTTTAATACGAAATTTCTTAATTAAGACGAGCATTTGAGTCCGAGTTTGACCTGTGCCTGCAGGACAATCTGTGTGATATTATCTGATAATCGGCGGCAGGCCGTAGTAGTTGACATTATGCGATATCGAGCAAATTTTGTTCAGATTGGAGAAGTCGGTGACCACCCGAGATACATTGTAAAAAATTCGGGTTTTGGCGACAGCCCGTTGGACGCCTGATTGACGCATTTCATTCTCAAAACAGTCATTAGGGGATGCTTCATGTCATGCCTTAGCCCTTATTTTGCCATGCTCCGCAACGGCACGCCAAGTATGTCCAAATTCGTGCCTGGGGCAGGGAAAACATATTGCTGTGGGGACCTTGCTGGTTTATTAAAGGCTACTTTCACTAGCCGCCGCCTGCGAGCTTCTCACTCTTCGCGCTCTTCTCACGGAGCCGTCTTCACACCCAGATCTTCTACTCTACCGTTCTGTCCTTTATAAACAGAAGCCCCACCACCACCACCTTAAAAAGAAAAAAAAAGAAAAAAAAAGAGGTGGAATGGGGTGGGGAGACGCTGCACGTCCGATGCGACTTTTCCTCTACCAACGCGGGGTAGCCACCTCAACAACTTCATGATGGATCTAGAGCTATAGCCGGCGCACGCCACTGTTTATTGAACGCACCTTCTCCGCCGCTCAGCTCTGGCCTTCGGACCTTTGCTTGGCACGATAACCGGAGCAGTGCACGTGGCGTGACGCTCTGCACGACCGCAAAGGAGAACCTCTGGAAACACGCGCAAATATGCAAAGAGAAAATAAGCAGTGGGAAGCAAAGATCGCAGGGGGAGCGCGCGCGCGATAAGCGACAGTTGCTGACCTACTTGCCCTGTATTGAAGCTCTCACTGCAGCATTGCCCACCGCCATTAAAGAAAGTTTCGCGAAACCTCTGGACGCTGCGGTACAGTAATCTAAATTGCTTTATAAGCCGTTTGTAATAACCTGTTCTCTGCCAGTCACACTTTCCTCACTATTTATTACTTCTTTTTGTTGACAAAAACAAAAACCAAGATATGGCGAAGACATCCCATTTGTAGCAGAACTCGGGGCTCTCGAGCCACTGCGCTAACTTCCAACAGAGTCTATCCGCTGAAACGGTATGCGCGTTGAATGAATAGCGAGCCACAACAGAGTGAGGACACACTCTGTTGTGGCTGTTGAGGAGGACGTTGTCGTGACATCTTCGGCGAAGACCAAATTCACGACACTTGTAACAGCGCAACTAAAGAAATTTTTAAATTATAGGACTTTACGTGCCAAAACAACGATCTGACTATAAGGCACGCCGTAGTTCTCTCTATTAGTGGGGCAGAGAGAGATAATAGAAAGAGCGTAAGGAAATGTAGGGGATCAATCAGACAAGCTACCCTCCAGAGGGAGAAAGGGGTTACGGTTAGCAAGAAAATGTGGAGAGAGGGAGCTTCTATAAGGCTACCCTCGTGGGAAGGTAGATACACGCGTGATTGTTTCGTAATCTTTTTAAATGCGCAAGTATTTCTATGCTTACCCTATGAGAAAAACTGTCCGTCCGTCTCGTTAGACTATCCCTTTCAAGATAGGGCCCGCAGCATCGAGCGAATTCACATTCGTGCTGGCTCTCGCTTCAACGCGAACTAAACGGCGAGAACACAGCGCTCACAAAGAAGCTATCAGCACTCGCCGCACTCTCTGCCTCCATCGCAGGTTACTTTCGAGATAGGGGCCCGCGCGTTTCGCTTCAGTGCCAGACTGTCTCCGTCGCAGATCACTTTCAATACAGGGCCCGCGTGGTCGCGCCATACGCAGCTACCGCCGGAGTGTGGTTGATCACGGTTCATAGTGGTCCGACGCGGATGGATAAGGCGCCAAACAACGATTACAGCTTATTACCTGTAGCCAACCTGGCACCATCAGCTGCAGTGGCATGCTTGCGTCATCGATTCACCTTGCGCCGCCGTCCGCAGCGATTCATGTAGCCGAAGCGCTGTCGTTTATACTGCTCCGATGAAGTTTCACAACATTCATTATGACACGGGACTGTGTACAGATGAGCAAGTGGCACAATGCTTACGCATGCATAGACAGCTCCCACAGAAGTTTCTCAGTGACTTTTTTGAACGGGCGGGTATTTATTTGCGTTAATATTAGGAGGTTTTGGCCCTTCTAAATGGGCTTAGTTCTTCCCTGTCACGTAAGGACATCTGTGAGAATAATGGAAATGTACAAAAAAAGAAATGTCGCAGTTCTGCTCGAAAGGCAAAGCACTGACAGCGATAGGAAAGTAATATATATTACACAGAGTAAGGCTAGTATTTTTTCTGGGCAGTATCGATCGCAGTGAACTTTCGCTTATCAACTAAACGCGTGTGGTTTCATGCACGTGAGGACACGCATGAACAGAGTTTGCTCGACGACCGGGAGCGTGTTGACGATCACCGCCGCGGGGAGCGCGGGTGCTTGTCCCGAAGCAAGCGTTCCGTGCCGCTAAAACTGTGCCGTTCCTCCGAAACTCCGCAGATTACGTGACCCCTAAGACTTGGTGTACGGAAAGACAGCGCGCAGCAACGAACACCAGCCTCCCCAGCCCACCCTTCTATGCTCGTCCTCCGCCCTGGCACCCCCTGCACATGGCGTGCGAGTCCCGCACGCACCGCCGCTCCCGGGACAGCCCGGCGGCGACGGTACGAGCGCACCTCGAGTGTCGGCATAATTGCTACCGCAATAAAACACGGTTCTTCGATAAAACTCTGTAACATGCATCATTTTTATCACAATTAAAGAGGTCCACTAGGCAAACATGTTCAGTATTGCCCGAAAACATCCGGCACAAAATAACGTTGCCAAAGTAAGTTGCACTGTGCTAATTTATTTGTCAAATTATGGCCGCTCCAATGGCAATTTCACGCTCAGAGATTTCACTTTGTGTGCAGATCAACGCGTTTAAGGCCGTTAGTCGTGAGTATGGACGCAGGCATGCGTCCAAGGATTCTCGCTACCGTATAGACCGTTTTATTCAAGGCGCCAACATTTTGCGATCACAGCGCTGTCTATCGTCTGGCGCCATGCTGGTATGTGGTATCGCGCTGGAGGATGCACGGCGAACGTGTTGCTGACGACGAGAGGCAAGTTTTCGCGCTTTCCCGAGAGGCGTCAACAAGTTATTTGATTCGGAAACAGCGTGTCGTCACTAAGCTTTTAGCTTCGATGCAGCCGCAATGTCGAACGGCGACGGGCCTATAGAGGCGCCCCCGCAGATCTGCCCACGATCGAAATAGGAGGCGAGTCAAGTCTCAACATTGTCGATGAGTAACGTTTACAATGTAACCTGCTATTATTGTGTGTCTAGCCTTAAACTCCATCAAGGTATCTCTCAGGCCACAGCAATCAGGGGTGTCCCCATGTATTTTGCAGTGTGCCGCACCAGCGTACATCCCAATGCAAGCCACTGTGAAGCTCCGAAGCTACGATTTTCTAGGCATTGTTTATCTGGCACCCGGATATCAAGCTTTACAAAATAAGGAACTGCAAAATTACTCGATCGAGAGGGCTGATAACGTGGATAAAATGAGCTTATGATGGTGGCTGCGAATATGCCACGATCAACCAGAAGCACGCAACGCGTTGAAAGATTATGCGCACTGTTAGGTCTCGAATGGTGCCTGTGCGTGCAAGGGCACCTCGCCTACTTAAGAAAGCTGAAAATCGAACACCTACTCTTTGCAACAGCAAATTTATTTTCTGCAGTAATACAGTGCGCGATGAGTGGCGTCGACAGCTTGCCGGCGACATTCGGAAGCTCGGAGAGCCCATGTGAACTAGGGCCGGCCGGCACACGGTAGGCATGGCTTTGGTTACAGAATAGAAATGAACACACCTTCATTTCTTAGTCGGCACGTACAGTTTTCATAATACGTCCTCGGTCAACTTCCACCACAACGTTGGTTGCCAAGCATGATAGTCTTAGAACACGTTTGAAGAGAATAAGTTTAATGTGCGTGTGCGAAGAAATGGTTCACTTCATCCATTCGCAGTAGTTGACCTACTCGAATATACGCACCTTTCATAGCCCAGTTTGATCATGGGTGCCGAATTCCAAGTTCGTCACCGAGCACTCACTAGGAACCAAACCTTCTGAACATACACGCGATTGCATGAAGTCCTTTCTGTTTATGCTGGTTCTCTGCTATCGCGCCAACGGGGTCCACGAAGTCGCCGCGGCTGAAGATACACTTCACGCTTGCTTCCGAAAGTTATTTTTGCAGCCGAATACAGCAGAGGAGTAGCCCGTCGACCTTGAGTCGTCTGATATCGCATAAATCCCAGACAGAACGCGTTAGAACCGCACTAGTTCGCAATTAAACCGCTACCTTTCCTAGCTGCCGCTGGGAGAAAACGGAACCCGCACTTACCAGTGCGAGGAGCCGAGGAGGAGAGCGGCGCGGTGCGCATGTTCGAGGCTACGTTCCTCCTCGCCCATAAAACGGTCTATAAGGGGCGATCGTCCAGTTTATCAAGCGCAGTTAAGAGCGCTTTTCGAGCAAAGAGGACAGTCACATGATCGACTACTTGCAGCGGGAGTTGCGTACAGGGCTATATAGGCCATTCAACGCGGAATAAATAGGAATTCGTGAATGCCGCGCCGAGCCATAGGCGACACAGAAGTGTTCAGCTCGTGGTATTCCCATAGTGAAAGCCGGAGTTGCAGAAATGGATCCAAGCTTTGGAGACGTCTGTTGGTAAGTTCGTTTGAGCTCTGCGGTGCCAGTGTAAGTTTGAACGCGAGGGAGTGAAGCCTTGTAGCGGTATCACTTCTCAACAGTGGCGTTGGTATACTGTATATACAGGGTGTCCCAACTATCATGCACCAAGATTTAAAAATATGCAAAGGCCACCTCGATATACAGAACCAGGATAACGTTGTTTGCCGTCGCTTGGAGATACTCAGATTATTTTTTGCATTCCGCCTAATTACACATTAGCTTTTATTAATTAAAAAACTTCTATAATATTATAATTAGACGAAAAGTGCCAGTGAGAAAATTGTAGGGCAACATGAAAAACTCCGGATACAGCTTTCTGTTGCTCCATACGTGCCACATAAAAGTGTTTTTCCGAGCGTGAAAGAAGCCCGCGAATACACCCAAAGTGCCTCGAGCGGCCAGTCGCGCGGCAATATTGCGTGCATTCGCGGGCTACTTTCACGCTCGGAAAAACACTTATGTTGTACGTATTAAGGAACAGAAAGCTGTATGGGGATTTTTTCATGTTGCTCACCCGCCGTGGTTGCTCAGTGGCTATGGTGTTGGGCTGCTGAGCACGAGGTCGCGGGATCGAATCCCGGCCACGGCGGCCGCATTTCGATGGGGGCGAAATGCGAAAACACCCGTGTGCTTAGATTTAGGTGCACGTTAAAGAACCCCAGGTGGTCAAAATTTCCGGAGTCCTCCACTACGGCGTGCCTCATAATCAGAAAGTGGTTTTGGCACGTAAAACCCCAAATATTATTATTATCATGTTGCTCTACAATGTTCTCATTGACACTTTTCGTCTAATTATAATGTTTAAGAAGTTCATTAATTAATTAGGACTAAGTATGTAATTAGGCGGAATGCGGAACATAATCTGAATGTCCTCAAGCGACGGCAAACAACATTATCTTAGTCCTATCCAGCTACGTGCCATTTGTACATATATAAATCTTGGTGCATGATAGGGACACCCCGTATAATTGTGGGCAAACCGGGCAGCCTCGTCCTCACGGTCGTTAACCAACATGCCGAAGTGACCCGGTATTGACTGGTAGATGAAAGTGCCCCTTGCTGATTGCGTGGCGGTGAAGTATTTTGATGCCAACGATCTCTTAGTACCAAGACGCACCACGAGTCCATCAATGTGACAGTTTCTGAGAAACAACGGCTCCAAAGCAGCACGGATTGCTGCGAGTCCTGCAGTTGTCAGTTACGTCACGTGAGATGTTTTGAAATTGATTAAGATGGATTTAGTGAGATCAACCACTGCGCAGTCTGAACTTGCGTAGGAAACGAAACCATCATGCAAACGGGAAGGTATTCATCCTACTTTTCTTTCAGAAATAACTGTACTGTCTGTTGGAGAGCGAAAAATCACATCAGAGATTGCTTTTTGATGCTAGGAATGCTGAAAAGGACTTGAAGTGGCTGCAGACACTTCAGCGGTAAAAATAGTCATGCTGCAGGTGTGAAGCTCGATTGTAAAACTGCAAGACGGGCCGCAATTATACCACTACATGCTGATGAAGGAACAGATGGAAGCCGAGTTAAATGCCTGGTCCTTTGAAGCACCGACATGAACGTACGTAGTGAAATAGTGTTCATGTCCGATTGTTATTGTTGCTGTCGTATAGGTGCACACCTGGGAAGGTCAACACATTTGCTCAAACACAATCTTGGTTTGAACTATGGTTGATGAGTCGTACTTCACAGGAAATCGACGGTGCCCGTCGTGCCGTGTGCTCTTTATCCGCGCCTGTCGTGCGCCCTCGATTTTTTAAAGCCAAGACATGCTCGTAACGCTTGAGCGTGCACAGACCAGATGACACGGAGGTTCATCCTACAGGTCCCACGCAGGGTACACTCCTTACAAAAAAAAGGGAGCGAGAAAGGATGAACTAGCCGTCTCCCTCCTTCAGGCCGGTGAGTTCCTCCTTCACGCGCACTTCACATGTCGCGCCCTCTTGTGGCAATCAAAAGGGGAAGAACGTTTCCCCATTGCGTGCGTATATGCGTCACTGCTGCCGGTGGCCCGAACATCGGCTACAATAACTTCTTTTCGACGGAAAGTAATACTAAGTAGCAAAACTTGAGAACTCAACGTTTGACGACAAGCGACTACCAGTGTCAAACCTCTAGCTCCAACGAGAGCTGCGATACGAGAATAGTTCAACTCAAAGCAACGCCCGGCTGCTGAGGCAAGCCCGTATTCAGGCATCTTGGCCGCCGATATCAGCCAGCCTTTCCCGTTTTGATGCGTAAAATTAGGATGGGGAGAGGGTTAAAGCTGTCTCAAATGTACGCATTCGTGGCCGTTTGGAAGCACAATACGCGACGGCTTCGAAGCGAAAGAAAAATGCGCTTGCTGGCGCCGTCGGCACGTAGCTGGGCGGTATTTATTTATTTATTTATTTATTTATTTATTTATTTATTTATTTATTGTCATACTCTGAAGGCCCGGAGGCATTACAGAGAGGAGTGGTGATTACTGCAAACAAATTCATTAACACTATTCTTGAAGTTGGTGGCTTCAGAAATGGCAGTGATGGAGGCAGGGAGGCGGTTCCAGTCATTCGTCGTTCTTGGTATAAAGGAATCAAAATAAACGTTGGTGCGACAAGTTGGAACTTCAACCTTAAAACGATGATCCGTGCGTGACGATATGTATGATGGCGGGGAGATTAGTTCGTCCTTAAGTGTTTCGTTAGAGTAATAAATCTTGTGAAAAAGGCATAGGCGAAAGTACTTACGACGTAACTCTAGGTTAGGCAAGTCAAGGGTTAGTTTCATTGATGAGACACTTGCATGACGAGAATAATTCGAAAGAATAAAACGAGCAGCTCGGTTTTGAATGGATTCGATGGTGTTTTTTAGCTTTAGAGTAGAAGGGTCGAAAATGGAGCATGCATATTCAAGTTTAGGCCTCACTAAAGTTTTGTACAGAAATAACTTCACAGCTGCAGTTGCCGATGAAAAATTACGTCGTAAAAACCCAAGCATGCGATTAGCGTTACCGTAAATGTAATTTATATGAATGTTCCATGTAAGATTGTGTGTAATGTAGATACCAAGATATTTATATGATGATACATTTTCTACAGGTATGTTGTTAATATTGTACGTAGGAAGGGTGGTATTTCTTACAACACGGGACACACGCATCGCCTTACATTTATTAGAATTGAGCTTCATTTGGGATCTAGCACACCATGATGTTACTGTGCCAATGTCTGATTGAAGAGTATCGCAGTCGCCAGGGTTAGAAATGACACGATAGAGAACACAGTCATCGGCGAATAACTTAATTGATGATTTAATTTGGTCGGGGAGGTCATTAATATAAATTAAAAATAATAATGGTCCCAGAACCGAGCCTTGCGGTACACCGGAGGTTACTCGACCAGTGGAAGAGAAGTATTCGTTAGCATAAACGAATTGGGAACGGTTAGACAAAAAACACTTGATCCAAGCAAGCACGTTAGGATCAATGTTCAGGTTACCTAATTTAGTTAAGAGTAATTCGTGTGAAACAGTATCGAATGCTTTGGCGAAGTCTAAAAAAATGCAGTCAATAATAAAGTTAGCATCCATCGCCTGGAATAAATCATTAGTGAATGATAAAAGCTGTGTTTCGCAGGAATAGTGCTTTCTAAATCCGTGTTGGTAGGTGGTGAAAAATAAGTTTGACTCGAGAAATGAAACCAGGTGTGAGTAAACTATGTGCTCCATTAATTTGCAGGGAACGCTAGTTAGGGATATAGGTCTGTAATTAAGTGGGGAGTACCGACTGCCAGACTTATGTACGGGAATCACCATCCCTGCCTTCCAATCATTCGGAAGGATGGTAGTTTGAAGTGACTGAGCAAAGATTTCGCTAAGAATTATAGATGAATAAGTAATAGTTCCCTTAAGAAACTTCGTGTTTATACCATCTACTCCACTGCATGCAGAAACTTTTGAGGTCTGTATCAACTTTACAACGCCATCAAGGTCAATGGTAATGGGGAGCATTGGAAAATAATGCATATCAGAAAAAACAGCGCTTGCGCACAACACAGAATCAGAAAATACAGATATGAACGCGTCATTCAATACTTCACAACAGACACTCCGATCGACAGGTTCGTTATTAGGATCACACAGTTCAATGGCACTAGATTTTTTACCGTTGACCACACTCCAAAATTTCTGTGGGTTGTCTTTCAAAAAAGAAGGCAACGTGTGCTCATAAAATGTTGTTTTGGACTCTGCTACAGCATTCTTGTAGTCGCTCTGTGCTATTGTGTAAGCATTCCAACGATCATGATTGCCAGTTAATTTTGCTCGTCGGAAAAGCCTTTTCTTTTTGTTCAGTAAACGTTTAAGACGCGCGTTGAACCAGGGTGCGCGAGAATTGGAATAAATACGTTTTTGCGGGATGTACCGGCTAATTAAGGAGTTGGCTTTTTCTTTGAATATCGACCAGTTTTCTTCAACCGATCGAGTGTGGAAACTTGGAATGTAGTCAGTGATGAAAGTTTCTAGTTCGTTATTAATTGCGGCAAAATCAGCATTTTTGTAATCACGTATAACTTTCGACGAGGTAACAGATGGCATGGTTAACTGCAAATTACACTGGATTATACAATCGTCGCTAATACCCGGTAGGTAAGTTAGGGGCGAAAAAAAGATGAGAGCATCACCGCCGCAAGCGATGCTGTCAAGTTCACAGCTGCAACGCAAACGCTGCAACTAGAGCGAGGAGGCGCTCGAGCGCACCATGCAACCAGATGCACAGCTGTATATCGAGCGTCACTTGCGTGCCGATTCGTCTGCGCCTCCGCCCGCCAGCGGCGGCTTCTCCGTGATGCATCGTGTAGCGTGCGCTACACTACAGACACAGGAAGCACCGACCAACAATACAAGATGTATTTCCTGAAAGGCGGGACACTAGCAAACGCACAAACAGAAGGTATCCAGAAAATAAATTTGAAAAAAGCTTTTTATAAATTTCTGACTTCCGCGCTGCAGTTTTGCACATGAGGCTGTCGGCGTCTGTGAAGAAAAAGGCACTCTCGAAGATAACATGTAGAGGGACAATGGAAACTACAAAGTACGAAAAGACTAATGAAGGGCACAATGGTACAGGGCAAAATAGATATGCCCAGGCGTGAACGGGAGACCAAGCTAATGGGACACACATATAGGTACGGCAGCGTTGTGCACTGTGTTGAGTGCCAGAATTCTAGAAAGCTGCAGGGCGCTGTTGAACTCGAGTGTCGGTACGAAGTTAAACCACCCTCTCTCTAGCAGAAAGCACGGCGCAGACACAGCTTTGCAGTAGAGGCGCTCAGAGAGAGACGGCATACTCCAAAGTCGCAGCTATTCTTCCCTGTCACTTGACACGACGGTTACACTTTATCCACTGTATTTACTCTATGGTTATAGTAGTTGTAGCCTAGCAGACTGTATCGCCACAATCTTCGTTACCACGACTCTCCTGGCGATGGATATAACACAGCAGACGCCCGCAGTTAGCCTTCTGATATCGTCAATGGTGTGCGGGGCCAGTGACGGCAACCGCGGTGAGTAATATTTGGTTCTCGTATGTAGCAGTATCCTGACATCACTTGTATCAACTTGTATCATAGCCTCCTTGGATTTACGTCCGCACTCCAACAATAGACAGATTTATGCTATCTTCGGCTGGTCGTTTCTGAGCACTCTGGAGCGCTCTCGCGAGCGGCGTTGTCTTCGACTGGTTGAAAGAGGGTGCGCGCCCTGCGTTCGGCTGGTTCTTCTCGATTGCTCTCATCTATCTTGGAGCGCTCTGAGGCGCTCCGAGCCCTGTCGTCGGAGCAGTCATCGAGATTGAAACGTCATCGCAGCGCCGCGTCGCTGCTGTTGGCGACGGCCCACCGTAACCTTGGCAACCTAGGCCACTGCATGCTGGCGTCTCGACGAACGTTCGTCCCGCCGGCACGTCCGCCGGTTTTTCGGGCAGCGCCGGGAGCTATGGATAGGCGGTACATCGGACGTTGGCAGTAGTCACGTGGTTTCGCATCAGCAATTTCCTCCTCCGAGAGGGAGTCGCACGTTCGGCTTGCGCGCTTGTCCCCTACCTTTGAGCTCGGGAAACGACCGATCTACTCGACTCTGCTTCGGGGCATACAGGCGACCAGTCGAAGATACCATTAGTTGGGCGTCCGCAACCACCCACGTACGCAGCGCGCGAGGTCGTGAGTACGTAGCTAAGCGCGCGCGCACGAAACAGCAATAGTTGGCCGGACGCGAAAGTTGAGAAGGTTATTGATGACTTGCATGAGTAGGCACCAGTAGTGCGCTACTCAGCGCCGTGATATGCCACCTTCTGAAACTGTGTAGCCAATATCAGCCGCCACGAAGTCAAACCACAAGCCGAAGTCATATCTTCGGCAAGAGCGATATCAAAAAACGCGCTCTCGCAGACACGCGAGAACCTCCCGCAAGGCCCGTTGAGCCCGCAGCGGACGCTACGCAGCTTTTGTAAAGCTGCGGGCGTACGCAAGATACCGTGCGTGCTCCTGTGTACTGCGCATGGGCACTGACGCCTCCGCGGGTTTGCTGCGTACGCAGAGCTCCTGCGGACGCCGATCTGAAACTGTCTACTAAAAGCCCTAACGTGACACGAGCTCCTACGTTCTGCAAAGCGTTTGCGTGCTGCGTGCGTATCGTCCTGGTGCAGCACTAAAACTGTCTAATATCTTTACAACTGGCACGCAGCTGCTCAGCGTGTAGCAGCAAACGATGTCCTCGACGTAGCCGAATACCTTTAGCATCTTTTAGTCTGTGGACAGGAAGGCAAAACAAGATTTCTAAGGCTTGCTCGAAAGCGGTGGCTTCAGCGTCCCGGCAAGTCCGGCCGCCGGCAGCCGCCGGCACACCGCGCACCCGCGTTGCCGCGGGTGCGTTGCGGCGGCGTACGGACGCCGCGGAAATTGTTTGCCATTTCTCAATGAAATTAGGAGAGAAAACGTTGAAGCGATCTCAACAGAATGTATTTTGCAAACGTCAGTGGTTCTTGAAGCGCCATCCACTACGGCTTCGAAGTGAAAGGCTTACATCGCCGTCGCCACCGTGTTGATAATTGAAAAGTGGCTAGTCAAAAGCATTCATTATAGTGCGGTTTTATAACAGGTCTGTGTAAATTTGCCATGCCTATCAGGTGACAATACCCAAACAAGTATTCTATCAAAACCTATTGCTGAATAACGTATAACAGATAGTCACTCATTAGCACTACAATGGTCAAAAGATCACGGCTATATAACAAGGTTCCAAGGCGTATGGATGTAGGCAGCTCGAGCAGTGTTTGTGTGTGTGTGTGCTTCGCGTGTTGTGGTTGATCTTTTCTGCGCAGTATACTATTTTGTGTTGTGTTGCTCTATCGTCACTCGAGCAGTGTATGTGTTGTGCATAGTAAGTTTGTGCTGTGTTGCTCTGTCGCGACCTTGCCGAACGGAAAGTACTGAATTCAGCAGCAGTTTTTTTTTTTTTGATAGATGGATGGATGGACATTATGAGCGTCCCCTTTTGAATGGGGCGGTGGGTTGCGCCACCAAGCTCCTGCTATTATACTGCTTAACGTTCCACCTAGGTTAAACAATAAAAAAGAAAAAAAAAACAATATGAACTTTCACAACTAATGTTGAATTCCAATGGCGGAGTCGGAGCAAGTTTTTCTGCTCGTTTCGGAGCAAGTTTGTTCCAATGACAGAGTGAGGGCGGGAGTAAGGTGTTCCAATGAGAGAGTCGGAGTGGATTCAGAGCGGGAGTCACTCCGTGGAGCAGAAAAAGATGCTCCGCCAAAATCGGCGGAGTGGACCGGAACTCTGCGGGACGTATTTCCTTTACCACGTTTGCCTGCTGGGATGCGCCACCATCACTATCAATTCCGCACTTAAAAAAAAAAAAAACAGGTGAACGGCGCTCAAGAGACAAGTGACCGGTGCGGTGGTGCTGGGAGCCAACAGCGGAACGAAATGACAACACGCAAAGTATCCTGGGTAACTTGGTGATAGAAGTTCCGCTTCCGCCTTGCTCCGGCGGCGCAGGTCGTCTTCCATTCGCGGATTTGGAGGCGTTGCCCTACGCCAGAGTCTAGTGCTCGCTCGCAGAGTCCGTCGGCTGCTCCGACTCCGCCATTGGAATTCAGCATAACTTTTCTGATCCCCGCTTGCGAACTGTGCTTTTGTACGTCTCCGTTTTTTGTCGTTTCCCTACTTTTCTTCCACCAATCTTCCAATCGCCTCTTACTAATCCATATTGCGGACATGTTTACTTTTCTACTGCTCTCGCTGAACCCAAGGGCTTCAAGGAAGCCAGTGGTGCCTAAATCGACCGCTGGGTAGACGTCTTCACATATTCTAATAAAACATGCTCCATAGTTTCCCTAGCTTTACCGCAGCAAGCCCATGCTTCTTCTTCCTTCTTATGTCTCGCTTTATATGCGCGTGTTCTATGGAATCCCGATCACGCTTCGAAAAGTAATGAGCTTCCCTTTGAGTTATCACAAATTGTTTTTTTCCTGATTTCGTTTTTTCAACTTAAGTAGTTACTGATGGCAGGTTTCTTTTCCATTGCCGCCGCCCATGAGATCATTTCAGCCTCTCTGACTTTCCGCTTGACCTGTTTTGTTGCTGTGTTGCCCACCCCTACAGGCCGCATACTTGCTGGTAAGCTTCCTAGTTTTTTCCTCCACTGTGAATCAATGTTTTTCCTGTACAGATACGTGAACACTCTCCCAGCCCATTTACTTTCTTCCACATTCCTCAGGCGTTCTTCATACTCAATTTTACTGTGAGCTTCCCCCACTTCAAAACTAGTCCAGCCCATATCACCCTGCACAGCTTCATTTGTAGTCTTCCCGTGAGCGCCCAATGCCAGGCGACCCACTGACCTTTGGTTCCCATCGAGTCCTGATTGTACCCCTGATTTAAAGCAAACAACCGCATTTCCAAAAGTAAGTCCTGGAGCCATTGCACATTTCCACATACCTCGGAGCACCTCGTACCTATTGTAACCCCATAGCTTTGTGTGCTTCATTATAGCTGCATTTCTCTTCCCCTTCACAGTTATTGGTTTTTCCTGGGTTTCCATATATCTATTGCCTTCGTTTATCCATATACCAAGGTATTCATATTCTGTTACCCGAGGTATTTCCTGGCCCTGTATCGCCACTGTCTTTTCACTGTTTTCGTTGAATACCATAACACCTGATTTTCTAACACTAAATTTCAAACCTAAATTGTTGCCTTCCTGTCCACAGATATTAGCCAGAAGTGGCAAATCACTTTGCTTGTTAGCTAGCAACACAATGTCGTCCGCATAAGATAAACCGGGAAGCTGCTGCTCTACTCCCAAGTAACCACAGATATCTGGGCAACGTCTGACGGACGTCCTTACTGGATATTCAGGATGGCCGGGAGATATCCGTGTATGTCCGACGTACGTCCGAGGGACGTCCCTGGGAAATCCAAAGGTAACCGCTTTGTTCGTCCGTAGTACGTCCGACGCGGACATCCAACATAGGTATTCAGGGGACGTTCGGGATATATATATATATATATATATATATATATATATATATATATATATATATATATATATATATAAAGAGAGAGAGAGAGAGAGAGAGGGAGAGAGAGAGAGAGAGCTAGCACCGCTCGGCCCAGCCAAGCGGCCGAGAATGCAACTACGGCTGTCACGTTCGCTCCCATAGCAGCCCGCCTGACGTGGCAGGTCGCACCTTTTTTTTTTTTTATCCAGCGGCCGTGCATCTACACTGAGGATGAAGCTAGCAAACGTGGCCTGTTTGTACTGGGGTGGAGCAAGGTAGCCAAGAGAGGCCCATCTGAATGTTCTTTTGTTAACTTAATCGTGTTCAGTGATGGGAAGGTTGCCGCCACTTTTCCCTATCGCTCCTTGAAGCGATTGTACAGCTGGGCAAGTGGAGTCTTGTGGCTTTTTAGAAGCCGCTTGAGTAACTGCATATTATTTCCGAAAGGAAATGCGCTGAACATGTCCAGTGGTCCATGCTTGCGTACATCATTTGCAAGGTGTAATACACAGTGAACGTCGTAGGAAACCTGGTCATTTTCATACAGTTTTGCAAAAGTTTGAACAAAGTACTAAAGAAGAGACTCGGCATAATCACTATGCTGCCGGCACAGGCTAGGACATGCCAGAATGTAGACTGCACAGTGCAGCGAAAGCAAGTTTATGTAAAGATCACAAGGCAGAACAGGCATGAGTACTACAGGCCCAGTGTAGAGAGGTCGTAGTCTGAATTATGTTGCCGTCCAACGCTCAGCCCCTTCTACACTTCTAGGTTTGCGGGAAAATTCTTTAGGAACATACGCAGCTAAAGATAGGTTTAAGTCAGACAACCGTCTGCGTTCTGCAGGTCCGAGACGAACCTCTAAACGGCCACCTAACCAAGCACTAAGCAACTTTTTTCATAATGTCCAGCCATAAAAGGTGCATGTAGTCGAGGGGTGCAGAGGCGACGCAGTCTATGGGGACGCGACGGGTCAGTCTGATGCAGGAGACCACGTTGTTGGGTGAGTCGGTCGTACATACTTAAAGAATGGAATTGCGCTAAAAAAAGACACGGACGAGTAAGACATGGACGAGCGCCCGTCCATGTCCTTACTCGTCCGTGTCTTTTTTTAGCGCAATTCCATTCTTTAAGGTCAGTCTGATGCCTGAATGAATCATCGGTGCGCCAAGTGGAGGATCTTGTTGGAAAGCAGAGTCGGCTGTTGCTGTATGTGTCCTCTACTCTGCACTTTGGGCACCCAGAATACCCTATGTGTCCTTTCATTTGAAAAACAAATGACCGTGCTGGTGCCTCTAAAATAAAACACGTTGACGAAACCTCAATTACTCGCTGCTCAAAAACCATTCCATGCGAAAAAGAAAAAAACTGTTGCAGCTGACTGACAAGGAGGCTCAGAAAATAATTTGCTGAAACAGGCTCTGATGGGCCAGCAAAAATGCCGACTACATGTGGGAAACTCTACCATGCTCATCAATCATGCACTGTATTGGCCACAACTGCATGGTATAACTCTTACAAATTAGCAGTCCGTCAATGTTAAATAACAAAGAAACATGGCTTCCCTTAAAACATGCTTCCGACAAGGCATTTTCTAGGCTGCGCTGCTAGCCAAAGTGACAGTGTTGCCCAAAAGCCATTGCAGTTAAGGGGACAGGGTAGGTCCTATTCTTGCCATGCATTTTAGGGTATGTTCGTGACCCTTTTTCTCGTGATCTGCTGGGGTTAGAATATTATTCTTGGTGGCATTGTATTCAGCCATGTTAGGTAGTGTTACTGAACCAGGCTTATTTCTTTTTATAGATTAGATTTTTTGTTTTCATTTTTTTTTACTGGACCCACCAAATTTTAGAGCCAAAACCTGCAGTAAATAGCCTGTAAACAAAAATCCCCTACAAGAATATTTATAATCCTGGTTCAGTAGACTTTCTGTAATGTTTGCTCAATATCTGGAAGACGTTATCGCCCTAGCGCTTGTAGTTTCTGAAAAAAAGGGTCAAATGCAGCAAAATTTGGTGTTTTGAGATAATTGGCTTTGAAGTGGAAGAAAGAGCTTTATTGCAATATAGGACTATAGAAACAAATTCTGGTGCATTTTTTCAATAGCCACCAGCCTGGTAGTCCCCTCCATCGTCAACACTTCTTTTCTGTGCTAGCTGCCTTGTTTTCCGGGCCTCCTTAGTTACCAGTCGTGTAGCCCTCTCTGCAGAGTACAGTCGCTGCCGGTCAACTTCGCGCAACCACTGGAGTGTGAACCGTCCTGGAGAAACTCGGAATGACCTCAAAATGTTGGCTCGGGCAACGCTGCGGTCATTAAAAGTTAGCACAGCATCCATTGTTGCTATTTTCAGCGTCTTGAGGCCAAGAAAGACATTCTTCGGAGCGCGCTCCCATACAACATTGTTGAACGCCTCATTCGCGTTCTGAATTTTTCCATGGAGACATTTCTGGAGAAGCTCAGGCTTTGAGAGCTGCTGAAACACCGGCGTTCTGCTTCGAGCGTTCAGCCGAGCGCGAAAGCTTCGATGCAGACGCTCATGTGGTGGCCGCACACCACTCCTGGATTGTGTTGCGGAGCATTGGCATCATTGGAGGTCGACTTATGCCGGTTTCCGTGGAAGAGACGTTTTTTAAAGCACATCTTTGGCTTCGTCATTGCATTACCGCTAAATAACCAGCACCAAAGTATAAATAAATTCGATTGTCCGCGAAAACACGCCAAAGCACGAACATAGCACCGCGCGTTGCGAGTAATCCAGCTGCGTCTTAGGATTCGTTTGGCTAAGTGAAATATGCTAGCTAGGTTTTCACTGTTGCCAGATAAGTGACAGCGATTCCGCTAAACGTGACAAAAAATCGATGGTGAAAAAATTTTTTTTTTTCAGTTTAGGAGAGGCAAAGATCCCCAGCATGTGTCAAAAGGGCGTGGCTGGATGCTGCCTAGGTTTCGAAAACTGTTGATTTTGAGGTAAATATTTCGCGTGCGCGCAAATGAAACACTGGGCCATGTTAAGGAAAGAATAGAGATTTTAAATTAACAAAAAACGAAAAATCGATTTTTTTCGGAAAATTTGCCTACCCTGTTAAAGCAGGTGCACGTTGTGTACTCTTGGGTGTGGAAAGCAAAGTGCGAGCGTCACTTGGGAGAGATGAGAAGTCCAAGCTACTTGTCTTGAGCATCTTTAGCAAAGATGTGACCGCTGTATACGTAGCATTTACCTTAATGGCCCAACTGCGCAGTTTTTCAACAAAATCAGAGGGCGCCGATGAAGAGTCCGCGGCAGCTAAATCAAATGTAAACTCCGGGGTCCTGCTAACCAGAGAACCCACACTGACTTGTGTGTACACTTCTTCTAAGGGATCCTGTTATGCCGCTCTCACAGGCGAGCTAAAGCCCCTCCATCCGCGCGCCACCGCCGCTCTCTTAAGTACCGCCAACCGCCTTTTCCCCTCACACCAAATCCGGTTCCGGCATTTCCGCTTCCGGCGTTTCCGGTTCCGGCATGTCCGGTTTTAAGATTTCCGGTTCCGGCGTTTACGCTTCCCGGAGTTGCGCTGCGAGAATTTCCACTGTGATTGCAGACGATGGTGAGACGCCGGTGCTTAGGAACCGGTGCTAATTTGAGTAGCTCGCTCTAGCCATTCCACCAAGCGTCATTCGTGTGCATCTACGTGCTTGTTTGCGTACGCTGCGCCCGCGCGCTATGCCTGTCGTCCCCTTTCTCTAACAAAGTGCGGAGAGCCATGGGCTGGGGCACAACACATGAACATAATTCGCCGCACACATCTGCTCGCGTCACAACACTAACACAATTCGCCGTACACCTTTGCACGCGTTACAACACGCGCGCACGCACCAATTCACTGCACACCTCCGCGCATATCGCACAAGAAAAGCACACTTGCTTTCACCATGTCACTGAATGCCTTCGACGCAAATTTGAACTTGTTATATTTCATAGCTTCACGTCATTGCAGTTCTTCACACAGTGCACGCACTTGGGACGTTCGTTACCTTCGATCTGCCGTACGAGACAAGTTCAACCTCAGAATCAACAGCATAAACTCTATGCGTCTGCCGTACAAATTGGCGTCGCGAACTCCTTCACTAAAGTCCCTCCATACGTGCTGGCTGAAGGGGATGTATGCTTCAAAACAAGAAGAATTCAAAGGGGACAAGCTGTATTCCGCTGAAGTAGTAGTTTGCGGTCGCTGTTTTCCAAATGCACGAAAAACGGGAGCGGTCTCCAAGCACTGCATTCCACTGTACGTTGTCTCTCGAGGCACAACCCGTCGCAGGTTGACGCGAAGCAGCGAACACGACCAGATCGCCGATTACAATAGGCGGTGGTTCTTGGATGGAATCGCATTAACAGTTTCAACCGCAGCTGGTGCAATTAAAGCCTCTCCGTAGACGCGAAAGTAAACAACGCTAAAAACATAGCGTCACTTCCACTCGGAACAGGAAGCTGAAGCTACGTAAGTTCCGCTTGACGCCGGAAGCTGAGGGGTGAGTGGGAGAGGAGCGTGGAGGAGGACGGTAGGTTGGCGGTACTTAGCTTGGTCGGCAGTGACGCGTGGATGTAGGGGCTTTAAGGCGAGCCAAGTGAACCATCCGAAGAGTCGCCTAGAGTCGATCCATCAGGGTAGCAAGGCACATTGTCCGTAGTGCGCGTAGTGTCACAAGCACCGGCCTTAACTTCTGATGTCGCCTAAGTGCAGCGGCCAGGACCACAAGGCACACAAATGTTTGCAGGGACAGCACGACGGCAAGTGTTAACACATGTGTGCGGAGTACATGCGCCACTGCACAGTTCCATACTTGGGACTTCTCGAGCCGTTGACTGCTGGCTGCCGGTGCGAGATACGAAGTCCTCGAATAACATCTTTGTTTCCAGCGACGCTCTCTTTCGTGTGTACGGCTTTTCCTTCAGTCTAGGCATGTTGGCACCTGTGCAGAAAGCACATTTCAACATCCAAACGAATTAAAAAATGGCTGTGGCTTAGCTAAGGTTAAGCCCAGGATGCGAAGCATACTAGCCTTTATTTTAGTTGTTGAACCACTGTTTAGCCTGGTGAACTGCTGTTGCTTGGCTATATTTGGTTCGGCTAGACGAAGAAACAACTCATGCGTTACTCTGCTTCGCCTTCAAGAGTGGAACGCGACAGCGTTCCCGTCGACCCGCCAAGGGGTGTAAGACAATGGGCTACGGCGCAGCGACTACGCGCCCCGCATTGGACGCGGTGAGCGTCGAGCAACGCAGCGTTCGGCGCGGCAACGAAATGTGCGCCTGAGCAAGCGACGCACGCCTGAGCCTTAGAAACAGCTCGTTTCTAAGGCAACACCGCATTCACTAGAGGCGCTTTTGTACCGCTTTGAAGCATCGTACTCGTGGCTCAGTGGTAGCGTCTCCGTCTCACACTCCGGAGACCCTGGTTCGATTCCCACCCAGCCCATCTTGCAAGAGTTGAGCCAAAGCCACCTAGAAACAAGCGCAGCTGCTTATATACCGCCGCGACGCCGCGAGCGACGTCGCGAGTTGGACCCCCGTTTCTCCTCTGTCGTGACGTCACGGTGTCACGTGGTATGGTATGGGGTCAAAGGTCATTGAAGGCGACACCGCCGCGCCTGAGGAGCTGGGTTGAGCTCTCGTAATATGCTTCGCATAAAAGAAATTTGATGTAGCTGTCATACCTTATTGGCTGCAGGAGCAGCATACTTCGGCAGGCACGGAAAGTGATAAACGAATCAACACTCGTCCGCTGCTCCGCTGCCCTTCAAACGATCACACAATGAAAGACGACGTGGCGACGATGGCTTGGATTGGATTGGATCACTGCAAGGCTCTGTTTTGCCAAGGGGCTATAACGCATCAACGTGCAACGCAAATATAAATAGGTTTTTAAAGCATTTTATTACTACACAGTGAAATATTTACTTATTTCGGGAATATGCATTCTCCGATTTTCGGGTTTTGGGTTTCTGCTAACGCTTTTGGCGCTTTAAGGTCAGGAAAACATAGTCTTTAAGATTACTGTTACTACCTGGCGGCTGTGACGTACTGTAGCTTTCGTAATCGCTTTCAACGCACGCAGACACCAAAAGCATAGCCTTTGAGATTTGTTTTTGTTGCCTAGCGAGAGCCAATGCTTCGTCGCGCACAAGCGATAGGGCCATTGCCAGCATCATGAGTGACTATCTATAGTGTTTCTTTTTTCTGTGCGCTGGCTGGCGTATTCACAAGACCTTGATATTCGTTTATGTTTACGTCGTATGTCCCGGCACCCAATTCAAGCTTGAGCTCGGTGCGTGGTCGGCGCGGTCCCTTAATTTGAAATTTGCCAGAGCATGGTAAGTGCATGTATGCTTAGTGGTCCTTATGTTAAGCATATTTTTGCAAAGCGCTGCCGATTGGACTATTTATTACTAGCAGGCGCACGTGCGTTAGGGTCTATCCTTTTGTCTAGTCTTGCACTTCACCCGGGGGGGGGGGGGGGGCTCGATCATGTATTTGAGCAAATAAATTCTTGTTATTGCTATTTAACCTGGCGCACTGCAGTTAATCCTCCTTGACAATGATTAGCGTGCATGTGGCCCGGCCTGGCTGGGATGTTGTAGAGCGATAGCTGAAATAGTGTACCTTTTTTTTAAATGTATAGTCGGGTTCTTTGTTTTAAGATGCGCATGGTGTCATCGTTTCAGATATATGCAATTGTGGAGTTTACGGCTACGGATGAGGTCGAGGGTGTGCCTTGCATGTGGATAAATGGCGAAAAATGTATGTGGCCAAAAGTACCATCAGACAGAGCCACAAGAATGGTTCGACGCGGAACAGAACCAGATGCGGGATTCCTCTCCTATAATGCGGGTTGTGAAAGGTGTATTCTGTGAGTATTCGCCAGACTATTATGTGTACTGTCACCATAAATTCAAAGGCCAGTTCCGAAGTTATATTGCAGTGTCTTTTTTGGTTTGCAAATTTACCTCCATATGTGCATGTCAGTGGGTTAATTTTACTTTGAACTGCTCCATGCATGTTTAGAAACAGCTGACTCCAAAGCGATTACACGTAGCAGTCGTTGTCATAACATTACTGTCCGCGTTTCAAATCATTTAGGTTGATGGTACATGTAATCGTGTGCATAGTTTAGGCCTATTAACTATTGGCAATGCACTATACCTCAGGCACATATGATGATGGCCGTGCGAAGTTGGAAGAGGCCCGGTTCAGGTCGGATATATCGGAGTCTGATGGTGGTGGAAAGCGGAAGAGGATTAAACCTTTGCGCTACAGCGCGGAATCGGATTCTGATCACCTTCCGAGCGCCCCCTTGCAGCTTTCTTTGCAGCACAAGACACGTAAGACTTTTGTTTGCGTATTTTACCTTGGTCAAGTTGCTACTTTTACTGGCACTAGTGTGTGGAAAAGTGATTGCCAGGTGGTGCACTAGATTAAGATGCAGTAACGTGAGCAACTTAGTTTTAAAATTTAAACTTTAAACGGTGGCCCTAAGCTTATGATATTGTCATATTTTTGTTCGCAGACCATTTCGTAGTTGCTTTCAATGTGAGCTTTCACTGGTTTTGTTCAGCTTGCAGAGACCCAAAAAAGCTCAGAATGGAGCCTCTGCAACGAAATTCAGACGACGTCACTGCCAGGTAGCATATCAGCTCATTGCCAGCTAGGTGTCGTTTCATTGCACTGACCCTGTATGTTACTGCAGCTTCTAGTCGGGAGACACCTGACCTTCCTCTGGAAAATGGGAATGAGGACGACGTCAGCCTAATTAGGGATTGTGTGGCTGACAAGGCGCAGCGATCCCAAAGCAAAAAGGTTTTCCCAATTTTATGGCATTTTGTTCTGTCTTGCTTGCACACGCTCAGAACCGAGTTGCATAACAAACACTGCAGCTATTATCGCAGGAGCAGAGTCAGCAGCATTTGGATGCCAGCGCCAGTGCCAATTGTAATACTCACTTTGCCTAGTTCTCACAGTTCCAACACACTTTTGGGGTGCTTGCTCATGAATTGCTGTGTCGCACTTTCCAGGTTGTCGACAAACCTCGGGGACAACCTTGAGCTGTGCTGGTAAGTTTTCGAACAGCCGTACTCTGGCTTACTTCACTTATTCAATGCTCTGTTTTCCCTCTTACAGAGTTTCAGCGGCGGGTTGTGACAAGTTTAAACATCGTAAGGCACAACCAGGCTGAAGTTATACAGATGCTAGCAGTAAACCTACAAAGAAATAGCCCTCCAGAAGAAACTTTGATGGCTCCTGAGCCAGTGCTGCGCTGCCCACTGGACAGTGTGCGAAGAGTCCTCGATTTCAATGAACTGATTGAAGCAAAAAGTGAAGCTCTGGTAAGGTTCAGTGAGACATTTTGTTTCAGATGCTAGCGCCTCGATTTTGCTGAATATTCGCATATGTACAACCTGTTTCAAAAAAGTATGCCAGCTGAATGACCAACTTTTATTCCACTTGTTTCAGCGCATAAAATTCTCGTCTTGTTTGCATTCATAGATACATGTGCTCAGTTGCCCTGGTATTAGCATCTGTGTAATCCCATGCATTTTACTGACACATTTACATCTCAGAAGTATGCCATGAAATTGCATGCTGAGAGTTACATACATGTCGTAAATTTCTTCCAGGTTCTGGACCTTATGGGTTATGAAACAAGAACTTTCAATATGACTGTCAAGTCAATGATGGCGTATATAATGAGTGATCGGGCTGCATCTGAATTTAGTATGGATGGTCACAAAGGCAAGGTTAGATTTAGGGATCTGAAGCTCGTCAAAGTTCTGTTTTGTGTGTACATATTCACATCTGGTAGAAAGTGACTGTTTCTTGAAACTTAAGGCGCGCCCATTTCTTTTAGCGGCTGCTCGGCGGACATGCCATCACAAAGACTGCACAATAGACGACGTCATCTACCATGTAAAGGAGTGGCTGCACAGGGTAAAAGAAATGTGTGCAGCCGCTGCGAAGAAAGACTAAAAGTGTATGTGAAATTGTTTTCTTTGAGTAAACATTTGGCAGCGGGTGAAACTAACGCTTGAAATGGAGATTAATTATTACTTGTCTGTTTATTTCAGATGTCGTTCAGAAACAAGGCCATTCTTCCTTGCAGAGCCAGGATGATGCTAAATTAGCTCTACAGAAGTGACAAATAAAGTCTTGTTCAATTGCAGAACGTTTTACTAGACTTTTACTAAAGCTTTACTAGACCTGTTTGGCTGTACATAGTGATTGAGGATTCAAAATGAAACGGAACAAGAATTCTCCACTTGTAGCATGCAATCGTATAATTATATGGAAATTTGAACACGGTAGACTACTTCCTGTTTTAAGAAAATACCAGCCAAAAAAGACGCACACGGGAAACATACCAGAAGACAGGAAAGAGGCTGGAAAGATAGGAACCAGCCTCTTTCCTGTCTTGTGTATGTTTCCTGCTTGCGTCTTTTTTTTTGGGGGGGGTGGTTTTTTTCTTGATCCAGTGTACAAACTAGCCCAACAACGTGTTTTATTTACTGTTTGAATGATACACTTGAACCGACATAGCAGCATAAGTCCCAGTTACATGTTCGATGGACAGGACGTTTTCATAATGAGAGATAACTTTAGTGCTTGACTCCAGGTCGAATAAGTGGCTTCAAATGGGCACCTATATATTCTGCTAGTCATCCACAAGCATTTTTTTAAAGCAAACTCCAAATAATTTCTATGACCCACCGATAGAAAAAAAAATTTATTTTAATACTACGATGTTAAAGTAGGCAGAATTTAAATCAAGCTGGAAAGACATTTATTTTGCTTTCGAAATGGATGGACTGTATCCGACAGAGAACAAAAACAAGCACACATAATATGAACTGACACATTTCCGGCAATATTTTAATGTTAGTTTACATAATTATGTTAACTAGTATATATATCCTAGTGTATATATCCTGGACATGCCTATTTATGGACAGCCAGCAGACGTTCAAAACGGGATGTTCCATGAACATCCCGTTGGGACATCCAAACAGGATATGAACTTCTCCTGTACGTCCCACGGACGTCCGTCTTGGATATCCGGATGGATGGACGTTGGGACTTATGGTGGACGTCCCACGGATATCCTTGGTTACTTCGACTACTGTACCCGCCTGTTTGTATGAGAGATTAAACCCGATATTACTTCCTTCTAGCGCCCTCTCCATCCTCACCATGTAGATCATAAACAGCAGTGGGGATAAAGGGCACCCCTGCCTCCGTCCCTTGATGATAGGAACTTTCTTCTCGCCCCTCATCACATCCCATACAACGCAAACGGTATTTTCTAGGTAAATCTCTTTTAAAAGCTGTTGACAATCGTCACCTAAGCCTTCCCCATCCAGAATATCCCACAAAAGATTGCGGTATATGTTGTCATAGGCTTCTGTAATGTCTAAAAAGGCCACATATAATGGTCTGCTTTCTACTTTTGATATTTCAATACACTGAGTAAGAACAAATAAGTTATCATCTAAACGGCTACCTATTCTGAAGCCATTCTGAAGTTCTCCCAAAATGCCATTATTCTCTGCCCATGCTTGAAGCTTTAATTTGATTGCCTGCATTGCAAGCCTGTATATTATCGATGTAATGGTCAACGGTCTATACGAGTGAATTCTGTCTTTCTCCCCCTTACCTTTATAAATTAACTTCATTCTACTTTGTCGCCAACTTTCTGGTATTCGTCTATCTTTTAAAGTTTCTTCCACTGCTTTTACCAAAGCTTCCTTACTTTTTGGTTCTAGTTCATTAATCAGCCTAACGGGAACATCGTCTAGCCATGTGGCTGTGGGCTTAGGAATTTTCTCTTCGGCTTTCTTCCAATTAAAATTTGTCAGCACCAGCTCTTTTTCCACACGAGTCTCTTTCGTGCTCTTTTTTTCCTCAAATACACCCTCGCCATTGCCTTGGAAAGATTCGGCTGTTAATTTTCGGATGTAATTTATTGCCGCTGCTCCTTCCAGTTTGTTTTCATCTTCGTCTAGAATATGTTGTTTCTTTTTCTTTATTTTTCTTCAGCTTCTAGCGCCATCTATCGGGCCGCGCAGTAGCTATGCACTGTTTAGTAATTTGAAGCCTCACCAGGTGCCGCTAATCCCATTGTTCAGTGTTCGCACAGTTCGCAATAGGGGATCAGCAAATTTGGGCGTGGTAGTTCAGACTGTTTTGGCTTTTCTTTTTTCATTGTTTAACCTAGGTAGGATATTAGGCAGTATAGCAGCAAGAGCTTGGTGGCGCAACCCACCGCGCCGTTCCAAAGGGGACGCTCATAATATCCATCCATCCATCCATCCATCCATCCATTCATCCAGTGTTAAGGAAAATCAGGTGTTATGATATTCAATGAAAACAGTGGACAGTGGAAATACAGGGCCAGGAAATACCTCCGGTAACAGAATATAAATACCTTGGTATATGGATAAACGAACACAATAGATATATGGAAACACTGTATACATTGCTATGCTCAGCTTATAGTGCTAAACAAACGATAATCCTATGCTGGGTACCTGGCCACTCTGGTATAAAAGGCAACGAAGCTGCTGACGAGAAAGCTACTTCAGTAGCTCTTAGTGACACGGATATAAACATACCCATCCCAGCCACAGATGTTAAAGCATACTTGCCTCACAAGCTGAAAATACACTGGCAGCAACAGTGGAATGCTCAGATATCAAATAAACTGCACTTGATAAAACCCAAATTAGGATATTGGCTATCAGAGAGAACATCACGGCATCACGAAGTGCTCCTTTGCCGATTAAGAACAGGACACACTTACGGCACCCACTCTTACCTCTTGACTGGGGGGTATCCTCCGACTTGCAGTAAGTGCGGCCAAAATCTCACAGTCCTGCACGTTCTTATTAATTGCCCTGCAATAGAAGCACAAAGAAAAAGGTATTTTATTTCTGCATATCGCCAAAATATTCATCTTCACCGGAAATTTTTTTTCTAGCAATGAACCGCTTTTTAATCCGAAACTAGTCTTAGAATTTTTATCTGAAACTGACACTCTGCAAATAATTTGGCCAGGGAATTTTTAGCGCACGCATAACAGCCCCTGTACTCAAAGAATTTCTCGAAGCTAAAGTGTCAACGTTATGTTTTATAGCATCATGCATTTAACGAAACCCCATTGCCATAGCCCACAGCACTACTAAGTGTCATTATTTTAGCAACAATATATTTTACGCCATCCACGGCAACAGATTTTAGGCCTCTTTACAGCCATCTCACATATATCATGAGGAACTTATTGTCTACACCAATCACAATGTACTGTAAACATTACATTTGTCATGGCGCTCTTTGGCCATACCTGGCCCTTGCGCCATAAAACGCCACACATCATCAAACACAGGAAAAAACAATAACAGTGAAGGGGAAGATAAATGCAGCCATAATGAAGCACAGAGCGCTATGGGGATACAATAGGTGCGAGGTCCTCCGAGGTATCTAGAAAGGTGCAATGGTTCCAGGACTTACTTTTGGAAATGCGGTTGTTTGCTTTAAATCAGGGGTACAATCAGGACTCGATGGGAACCAAAGGTCAGTGGGTCGCCTCGCATTGGGCGCTCACGGGAAGACTACAAATGAAGCTGTTTTTTAATTTTATTTATGGGTTTTACGTGCCAAAACCACTTTATGATTATGAGGCACGCCGTAGTGGAGGACTCCGGAAATTTCGACCACCTGGGGTTCTTTAACGTGCACCTTAATCTAAGTACACGGGTGTTTTCGCATTTCGCCTCCACCGAAATGCGGCCGCCGTGGCCGGGATTCAATCCCGCAACCTCGTGCTCAGCAGCCTAACACCATAGCCCCTGAGCAACCACGGCGGGTAAATGAAGCTGTGCAGGGTGATATGGGCTGGACTAGTTTTGAAGTGAGGGAAGCTCGCAGTAAAATTGAGTATGAAGAACGGCTGAGGAATATGGAAGAAAGTAAATGGGCTGGGAGAGTTTTCAGGTATCTGTACAGGAAAAACATTTATTCACAGTGGAGGAAAAGAACTAGGAAGCTTACCAGCAAGTATGCGGCCTGTAGGATGGGCAACACAGCAACAAAGAAGGTCAAGCGGAAAGACAGAGATGCTGAAATAATCTCATGGGTGGCGGCAATGAAAAAGAAACCTGCCATGAGTAACTACTTAAGAGGAAAAAACGAAATCAGGAAAGAAACAATTTATGATAACTCAAAGGGAAACTCATCCCTTTTCGAAGAGAAAGTCAAGCGGAAAGACAGACAGGCTGAAATCATCTCATGGGTGGCGGCAATGGAAAAGAAACCTGCCATGAGTAACTACTTAAGAGGAAAAAGCGAAATCAGGAAAGAAACAATTTATGATAACTCAAAGGGAAGCTCATTACATCTCGAAGCGAGATCGGGATGCCTCAGAACACGCACCTATAAAGTGAGATATAAGACGGAAGAAGAAGCATGTGCTCGCTACGGTAAAGCTAAGGAAACTATGAAGCATGTTTTATTAGAATGTGAAGACGTTTGCCCAGTGGCCGATTTAGGCACCACTGGCCTCCTCGAAGTCCTTGGGTTCAGCGAGGGTAGTGGAAGAGTAAACATGTCCGCAATAGGGATTAGTAAAGGGCCATGGGAGGATTGTTTGAAGAAAAGTAGGGAAAAGACAAAAAACGGAGGCGTACAAAAGCAATGTTCGCAATAGGGAATCAGAAAATTTGGTTGTGGGAGTTCATAGTGCTCTTTCTTGCCTTTTTTTTTCTTGTTTAACCTAAGTAGGACATTAGGTAGCACAATAGCAAGATCTTGGTGGCGCAACCCACCGCCCCGTTCCAGAGGGGACGCTCATAACATCCACCCATCCATCCATCCATCCATCCATCCATCCATCCATCCATCCACACACACACACACACACACACACACACACACACACACACACACACACACACACACACACACACACACACACACACACACACACACACACACACACACACACACACACACACACACACACACACACACACACACACACACACACACACACACACACACACGCACGCACGCACGCACGCACGCACGCACGCACGCACGCACGCACGCACGCACACACACACACACACACACACACACACACACACACACACACACACACACACACACACACACACTCGAGCTGCCTACATCCATTGTTAGATATGGAGCTGTTTCCTGCGATTACTTCGAGTTCCCCAAACCACTTCGAGTCGCAGCACAGCTAATTGAGGAATGCCGAAGCAGGAAAGCACATTCCAGAGGAGCGGCCGAGCAAACAAGTTTAAGGCAACAAGTTCACGTGCCAACAAGTTCGTGCGCCGCCGGGATTAGCAGGTGGGCCTCGGACAATGGAGCATGAGCAGCCCTCCCCTTCTCCTCGTTAGAAGTGCATTGCCAGTCTGCGAGGCAAGACCGCAGAGAGCCGCCAGGTGTGACACCGCGGCACGGGCGCCTACCATTGGCTGAAAGTGGCGTCATCGGAGTGGACTTTCCTATTGGTCAAAAATGATGTGACTTACAGTGAGCCTTCCAGAGAGACCTGAGATTCTGGGACATTCCCTGATTCACCTCTCTCGAACTTCTTGCCGCGGGCCGCAGCGTCCGAGTTGCTGCCGGCCCGTAATGAGTGTACGTCTGGTACTTGACTCTCACCTCTCTGTATATAATGTAGAATAAATACTCCCAAGTTTGGGGTTTTCATCCCGAAGTCCGTCCTCCAAACCCTACACCATATGCCTTGGTACCTTGTCATATAGCCATGATCTTTCGACCATTGTAGTGCTAATGAGTGACTATCTCTTTATACTTTATTCAGCAACAAGCAAAGAAAGCTTAGCGAGGGTGTGTTTTTTCTTCCTTTTTTGCACGTATCAGTAACGTACACTATGCTTATGACGCGTACGTTATGACGCGAACTAGCACAGTTCGTAGGCCTAGTCGCATCTATCGCTTCGCTTGCCTGGAGTCACCTATGTTGGTGTTGGAGAGGGAGAAACCGTTGCTCCCATGCATGAGGGAGGAAACTTGCTCCATTTAAAGACGAACATATACGGCACATCGCCGTTCTTCCCTTAATGGAGCAAGCGTCGCTCCTTTTTTTCTTAGAGTGTAGGCGCGCTATATAGCGTAGGATACTAGGGAAAAGCCGCTGCGGAGTTGAAGTATCGCTCGCACTTTCGCTTGCCAGGATTTTTCCGTGCTTTTTTTTTTAGTAAAAGAGTTTTATAGCGAAGTTTCCTTTGCCTGTACCTCTCCGGCGTTCGGCGTGGGTCGGTCGGTCGCTGGGCAGGTTTCTGGACTGAATTGCTCAGTGGAGGGAGGTGAAGCTCCAAGCGCTGGCATGGGAATAGCGCGTGGACAAGTGTGAAACGATCGAGAAGCGTGGTGTTGCATGAGAGAGAGCGAAAACATCTGCGCAAGAACGCGCTGTGTGGTAATAGGTTAACGCAAGCTGTCGCATTACAGAAAAAAAAAATGGGTGATGCCTTTGATAGAGGGTGTTGAACCATTGCTCCCGCGGAATTGAGTGATGTTCTACCCATTAGACCACATGTCGCATGCGTGGCCCGAGGAAACAGCAACCTCACCTCTCGTTTCCTCGTGAAAGCTAACGCTTTAATAGGTCGCATTGCAGCAATTTATTTATGATGCATTTGGCTTCTTCCTACCGTGCTCCCATTGAGATCGCACCAATGCAGTGCCCGCTCTTAACCGGAGTTACAGAAAGCGTCACCGAGCCTAACATTCAGCCTCTCGCCCGAGCAATTGGCAGCCGGGAGAGGAAACACCTGAGCGATTCTTTTGTTGTAAACAAACATGGCACGCAGGCGCCACGCTTCACCAGCGGCAGAAGCTAGAGGGGCCAAGAGAGCGGAACTTCGCCTGGTGTTATAGTCGTGTTCTCACGTCGAAGGTGACTGCGCCTCCAAGCGCTCTGAGCTGGAACGCAGGGCACTGAAAGCACCATCACGGCGGATGCGTTCCGAGCGCTTGGAAACGACCAGCGGAATGTACAATTATAATTGTAAGAGCGCGCCACTTTTTCTTACCCTTTTCTGTGACAGCGCTAGGGCTCTGAGGCTCTAATGTGGCACTGAACCTGCTTCGGAATTGGCCCAGGTCCGCGACAGGAATGGCGCACCCAGCGTTGCATGCGGTGCAACACTGCATGACAAAAGCGAGACACGCGTTTGCGACAAAGTTCGCGCACAGAGCCGCGTCTCGTTGTCATGTCTTTGCTGAATCGCGAGGTGCAGCTGTGTAACAGATGAACAAAACGACGACGCTTCAACCGAACGAGAAACTAAAAGAATAAAAGTATGTTAGAAAACAGTACGGGCTTCGCTTACTTTGACAATGATGTTCGATAGTATCTGCGCCAGGAGACGGAAGAGGAGAGTGATAGAAACAAGGGCAAGAAGGTCTACCAGACGCGCGTACGGTTTGCTACCCTAAACTGATCAAAGAGATTGTGGGAAGAAAAAAAAAGAGAGAGATACATAGATAGAAGAGAGGAAAGGCACGGAGGTTTTCCAGCGACCCCAAGCTCAGCAGCGCAACGCCATAGCCACTGGGTTACCGCGGCGGTTACCCCAGGATTCCCTCTTTAGCTTCTTTGTGGGCCTTAGACGTAATAGGACTATTCGAATCATGGTTTCAGTATCTCATCCGTTTGGTGTCGACGAATAATAGGTGCAAAGAAAGCTTTGTGCTTACAGTGTGCTTACTCTTTTGCAACTTTCCGCTCAGGCATGTGCATGAACTTGCCCTCTCGGCTATTCATCTGCTGCCTAAATGAAGGATTTACAATCCCTGCAGTTTATTCCACCATAACTGTGACTAACTCAACGTGCTCGAAAAAGTGCTTATTGCGAATAGATTTATTGTGCATTTCTTTCCGGCACAGAAGCCTCAGTACAATGGATGGATTAAATTGCAGTTAGTGTATGTACTGCCCGAATGATTTCAAAACAGTCTGATCGCGTCTCATTCAAATCATTCAAAAGAAGTCAATACAAGGTTCGGACCACCAGGTCACTTCTTGGATGTCAAAGTGACAGTTATCCAAAGGCAAACTGGAGCGGCCGCTTCGAGGGAACAAATTGTTTGATTGGTTAATTGATTAGTTTTAACGTTCCAGTGCAACACAGCTAGCGTTTATGAAAGACGCCGTAGCAGAGGGTCCCTGATTAATTTTGACCCCCTGGAGTTGCTTAACGCCTACCCAAAGCACGCTAGAGCGTTTCTGCACTCCGTTCCTTGATGAATGCGGTAGCCGCGGCTGGGAACACAACCCGCGGCCTCGCGCGCTGTGGTCCAGTAAAGTTGCTCGGTGATTGTTGCTCGGTGATTGTGGTCCAGTAATGTTGCTCTCACCATCCGCTCGAAGGCACCTCTTCTGCGGTGCCTTCGAGCGGATGGTGAGAGTGCCTGGTTACGAAGCTCTAGCTCAGGAAGTGAGGGATGCGTTAGCGAACCGTGGGGACCCCTTCTCTGCCTTCGAGATTCAGTAGTAGAGCTGGAGTGTCGCGTGAAGGAACGTTTAATATCCCGGGAGGAAACATCGTCGTCTAAAATTTTGGAGCGCATAAGCTAGAATGCCTTTTGGCCATTTTGGAATTTGGCCGCTAGGTACGTGTCCTTGTATATGGGCCCATTCTTGGCCAATCCTCCAGAATGGGTATGTTTTACTTTGACACAATAGGTATAGAATACTTAAGTAAATTTAAATAGGTGTCCTGATTGTATTTGTACATATATGCACCTCTCATTACCATTTCTCCCTGGACAAACAAGATACATCGCCTTCGTACTCATGACATTCCTGCGAAGGCGTTTCACGCTGTGAATCCGCCCTAAATGGGGTTTGCATTTTTGCAAAGGTTGTGAATGGTGTAGCACACAAACATGAACATTGCGTGAGATTAAAGTTGTGACCTTTGTGATGCATAAATACAAGCATTGCATGAAATTAAAATTTCGTAGGATGATAACAAATACAATTAGGTACGCATTGCATTCAGTCCTATTACATTTAACTAACCGCTTCACTGAAGTTTTACACATATTCCAGCGTGTGAGTTGGATTTATTGAATAAAACTTACCGAACAATACGAATTAGCTCCAAACCTTAAAAACCGTTCAAAAGAAGCCGGGTGTTGGTGTGACGCAAGCATACTTGCAAAATCGAACCTCAACAAAATTATTTAGGATGCCTCAATGCAGTATATCGGCGGACCAGCAAAGCTGTGCAAAATCGTCGAAATTTTCATTTACTACCCGCTTTTCCTGTGGCGGTGGAAGTATGGCGCATTGGAAGTATAGTCTGAAGTCTTGCAGCAAAACTCTATGGCTGTTAAGGTCACTAGCCAGGGCTCTCACGAACTTTATCCTCACGGTTCATTCCGTGTCTTCGCAGAAGGTGCTGATGGTATAGTGATGGTGGTGGTGTTGCAGCAGGCGAGGTTAGCCTGGCATACTTGGCCGGCAATTGTTCCTACTGAGAATTTCAGCCGTTGTTGACAATGGTTTCTCACCAAATGTTGATCATTTCCGTGTCTCGAAGAAAGCGAATCAACAGTTGTAAAACTCCTTTCCTGATTGTACTCCGGGCCCTTCGGGAAACACGACGTCTTGAAATCTCGCTTGTGGAAGATCCCTCTTCTCTAATGTTGCGAAGGAATCCCTATCAAAGTTGAACTGCGGCAACAACCAGGTCAAGTGTTTCACACGGCTGATCTCACCACAAAAGGCACGAATAGGGGAAGCCGATCGTCCAGTGCTAAAGAGAAATTACAGGGAAAAATAATTTGACATGTCTTATTAAATTACATTTCAACAGTGATTGAAAAAGCCACTCTTACAGTGAGAGGATGGTTATTAAGCGAGAAAAAGAGACGAAAACCAAAGATAGCTGGCGACGCCGCCTTGAAGTTCCCGCAGCAACGCGCCGTGACGTCATGAATTTTGATGGCGTCCGCTCTAACCTAGTTATTTTTTTTTTACCGGTAAAGACGAACTAAAATGCATTCCAAACGAGCCAAGGGCTGAACTTAGCAGCTTCGTGGACTTTAGCATATGCCGCAGCGGCTCATATGAGGGGACATACTTTGAAATCCATGACGTCAAACTGACGTACCAACGCCAAGGTTTCGGCAACCCCCGGAAGGCGAGTGCTAGTTTCGGTATCAAGGAACACGCGCGCTCCAAGTGGTTGCCAGACATTCTAACTTATTTTTTTATTTCTTTTTTTGCGAATTTTAAATCGGGCGAAGCGCGGGAAGTGGTTGTCTTCGTGCGTCCGTCGAGCTTACCTTCGCTCACCCTTGCCACTTGCTCAGCGATATCACAAGTCGGATTGCACTTGGTCATCTGCTTGGATTGTCGTCCCAAGTATGAAGATGTGGAAGATAAGACCGAGAAGCTTGGTCAGGCGTGCAACGAACGGAAGACGCAGGAAACCAGGTCAACCAAGCATTAGACGAAGATGGCTAAATCGCGGCCTCACATGTGCTGCACGGGTCTGTGGTGTTCCAGCGCCGAGAATCCCAGTTCTGCGAAGCTTTTCAGGTTTTCTAATGACAAATGGTAAGCACAAGTATTTCTCTTTATTTTCTGAGCAGGTATTCATTTTGCATGAGTAAACCAGTTCTGTAGAAGCCTCAATGGACTCACATAGGAGCAGTGTCGCTCGTCTAATTCGTCATGATGGCAGCCCGTCTGCTGTCGGTGAAATACTTGCACTGAAGGGCTTAAGTGCGTGTTTGTCGGCATATACATTTTGTGCACGCCTTACTTTGTCGACACACACAGCCAAGGCTAAAGTAAAAAAAAAAGACAGCCATAATGTCAAACTTCAAGAGCAATGACGGCAAAAGGATGCACGCACGTAATTTCTTGTTGCGTTTTGATGCACCATTACTAAGATACCGTACTGAAGAAGGTTTACGCTCTCTATTTTGTCTGAATTTTGGAGCGTAAACAGTACCGTACGCTCCGTTACATAGCTTTAGGCACAGCTTCGGTGTGTGCAAGTTTTTGAGCACCTATATTTTATACGAGGCGCAGTGTTGCTCGTTTTACCAGCAAAATGAATTTTAATAATACCAGTAATAGAAGTATAGAGTATTTAATGCTAATTAAGTACGAACTAGCAATCCCTCTTGCGATGAAGAGTGCTATTCAGTTTTTCTAATGAATGGTTGGTTCCTTGCGTTCCTGTTGTGTCAAAAGTGTGTCCTAAAATACTCGCCGTGCTTTTCTGTATATATGAATATGACGCAAAGTAGGACGATATGCAGATGATATGCGTTTGTAAGCGCTATAGAAATATGCTATAGAAATATGGCATGTAGTTCAAATAATGAGAGCAATTATAGGCTACTTCATGTTCATGCAGAGGCATGCAGCCAGTTTATAATTATCTCGGTCCTTACTTCTCCAGCTGTCAATGAAATACATGTATAGTATTCTACCTTCTTTCTGTAAGCCAAAAGATGTGTCACCGTCATAACATACGTGATAGTCAAATTCCGTGTGACCAGCCCGTGAAGGTTATTTTTCACATTTGTTTGGATCTTCTGGAATCAATGTTCGCTCATTGTGTACAAATTTCAGCTGTGAATGAAAATTCCTTCTGGATATTGACGCTTTCACACTGCGTGGAGGTCAGTCTTTTTCCGGTATGGAATGTGTGAATAAAACTAAAAACGTTCAACTTGTACTTGTATTGAGTTTTGGCTGACTGCGAAATCGGCCAACTTTCACAACACGAGAACAAAATTAACGATTGATGGTGCCATGAAGTTATTTAACAGCGAAGCTGTTTACGCTTTAATTCCGCCGCGGAGCGTACCCTCTCGCGTTGCCTTGCAACCACCTGCGAGAGAGCACCGAGCCACGTAACCTCCTCGCGCTCCACGCGCGTAGGGCGGAGTCATGACGTCACAGGCGAGTAAAAGCTCGGAACAGCTGGAGCGGCGACACACCTCTCGCCTCCTCTACTCCGTGCGTACTAGTGCGTACGTGCACGAGACGTTAATATAAGGGATCGCCAGGCGTTTGTGCGCAGGTGCGAGTAAGAGCGGGCGCGCGAGAGAAAATCTGAGGGCTTTTGCTCCTTGAATATTGGCGGCTAGGAGCTACGGAGTCGCCCTCTATCGGAAGCGCCTCGCTGCCGTGGTATGAGGGATCACGTGACGTGCTCCTCGTAGGTTTTGCTGTCAGCGCTCGCTGGGAACACCACGCGGGAGCTCTCCCCGACATTTCTGTAAGTACTTTCGAAACGAGAGAAGTTTTTTATTGTTTAAATAATAATCTTAGGCAAGCAGAAAGCACAGAATGGTCTACAGACACATATTTTTGCAGAATACAACAGTGAGCACCCACTGAGCGCGGTCGCCGCGATGGAATCTCCCGAACCGGCTTCTTGCGTGAAAGGTAGGCAATTGCCGAGAGCCAACTGTGAAATATGTTCTGATAGTGGGCTGTTTGTATAACGATATGGAGCATAACAAAATGAAACCACAATGCAGCGATCGCAATGGTTCGCAGCGACCGAATGAGTGTCTGCATGCACGCCCGCGCATGAAGTTTCGGTTTCGCTGCGAGCGTGTTTTCGCACCGTGCCGCGAGCTTTAGGCCGCTGCATATGCGCATTTTGCAGTACAGATGCAACCTTTGTTGCCTGGACACTGTCAGAGCTGTTCAAAAAGATTTTTCTTATAACTAGGGACTTCGACACCTACGGCAATTTCTGATGTGCCGTCGAGACAATTTAATCCTATATTTCGTTTCTCATAAATTCTTGGACATTTGAATATCGTTATTTGCCAAGTTGTGTGACACTGCATATTTATCGGTCTTTTCGGCGAGCTATTCCCCACTGTTTATTTTTCTTGATCCAGTACATTAATTGTTTGGTGCTAATACAAACATCAGCATATGCCATGCTTTTTTAGATGTGCTTCTTACCCTTTCCTTTCCATTCCAGTGAACTTGCCGTTATCGAGCATCACCAAGTTCATAGACCAAAGCTTCACGACTTCGCGACTGCTGTTGGAAGGAGAAGCAGTCTACGAATCGAAATATGTGGTAGCATGCAATGTGAAGGCGAAGAAAGATGCCACAATAACGTTTGCTGGGCTTGTTCTCCAAACGTGGGCACTAAACAAGAACCCGCATACGCTGGAAATTTCCGTGAAAGACAGAGAAGTTATTGTAACAACTTGCAGCTGCAAAGCGGGGTAAAAACAAAGTGTAAATACTAAAATACAAATTTTTTGAAGCATTACATTTTAAAAGTACTCTTTTATGAAATCTTTTGATCACTTTCAGCGTATATTTAAACAATATTACAAATTTTATAAAATAATTTGACCACTTTCTTGTCATAATCCAACCAGAAAAACTACAAATTACTACCCCTGCTTTTGTTGACTTCATTATCTACTGGCTTCATATGGTTCTCACTAACAAAATTAGCCCCCTGAGTTATCCTTCTTTTCAATTAGAATTGAAGTATTCAACAAACTTGAGTAAAATGATCGCACATCTATGCATGTCTCTGAGCACAAGAAAGCACCGCTACGTTAGTAGCATAGCAGCCTTCTATTGTGCCACTCTATATACATTACCGAATATCATTTCTGTGGGTATATATGGCTGTTAGTATGGCATCGATTCATTCAGTAAGCATGTATATTACTCCAAGCTAACAGCTGGTTCTGCATGTATTCATTCAGGTTCCACAAATGCAAGCACATGGTTGCACTCCTCCCGCACATTAATGCAAGGGACACCTTTGACATCCTGTCTTCCACTGATCTTCCTCAGCTGTGGGGCAAAGAGCTCAAGGCAGGTGTCAAAGATAAATATGTGCCAAGGAAGATTGTGGATCTTCCTTGTTCAAAAAAGGTAAACAAAAATTACTTTCAACTTGGTTAATGGAACGTTAAAGTTATAGCAGCAGTAAAATAAAGAAGAACCAAGTAAAATACAGATGTTTATTCCTGAAATGTTTCAGGCGACGAGTGACCACGCGAAGCTTCCCACTGAGGACACCTTAAACAGGCTGCTGCATGCTTTGCCCTACAGTTCTACAGCATTCAGGCACAGTGAAAGCAGTAAGTACACCTTTACTACCATTAAGTCATGACTGGCTGCCAACATCATTTGTGCACAGATAATGCCAACTACAAGAAATGTACAACCCACTGTCAGAGAGAACATATTTGGTAGAATTGCTCATTATAGAAGCACTCCAGCTCTTCGTACTAGCCAATTCTTGTTAACACACTGTGCAACCACTCAGAGAGGAACTGCTGCTGCTTCACCTTGCTTGCTAGAAACAGGAAGCCCAGGTACTTTGAAACCTGCAGTGACATGCAATTCAGCAGCACCACTAAAATTCCTGCTCCCTTTAACAGTGGACGGCAATGTACATTTCATTGAACCTGTAAGGCTGACTACAGATTCTTCCACATACACCACTTAATGTTATCTACACACTTTGGTGCTGGTTGCTGCAAACATAACTTGCATAGGTAGTGGATTGCAAGTTTATTGTGTTGTGTTATCCACTTAAGCTGCAGGAAGACGTTAAAACAAATATTTGCTCAAAATCTCTGCTTCCATGGCCTGTAAACTTTTTTGACAGTTTCACATTACAGCACATGCTTACAAGGAAACACAGACAAATGAAGTTTCGGTAATGAGCCAACTGTATTTATGACCAATGCACTACATGTAGTCATCTTTTACTAGAACCTGCAGGTGTAAATAAAATCAAAACAATAAAGCAACTAATTTTACAAATTGTGGACATAATTCCCAGTCACAGTCATAGAGTCTAAACATTAATACAAGGCAGATAATGTACAATGAGCAAAATTGGACTGTACATGTGTTGTTAGAAGTGCTTCGATTGGGGCTAGTTGGTATGGCAGCACTGCATGCGGTATTGTTGCACTGCACACACAAGGTGGCACACAAATGACATTAGCACGGTCTGTGTTTGTTTCTTGTTTTTAGTGTTGATGTACGTGTGCTTGCCATCTTTACAGCACAACAATATACCATACACTCATGTGGTGGCATTTTGTCAAGCTGCGGTCATGACTTTTGGCACTTACACAATGTGCTTGCATTCTAGGAAACCCCACGCATCCAGCAGATATAGCCAGCAGCTCATCTTCAAGTGGCAAACAAGACTGCAGAGCTGCAGATGCAGCAAATACAACCCCAATGCCAAATGAACACAGTGCATGTGGAGAAATATTGGAGCACAATAAGGAAGAGTCTTGCGAAGCAAGGCCACCAGCACTGACAGAAGCCGTCATCAAGGTAGTAGAAGCGGGGGCACTTTCAACAGAAGACATTTATATACGATTGCAGCAGACATTCACACAATCAAACATTCAGACAATCACGCATTTGACAAAGCAACAAGTGAACTCACAACACTGGATGCTCTACAGGAAAGGACTCATAACAGCATCTATTGCTTACTCTGTGTACACGCGACTGCATACACTGAAAACAAAAATGGGCCCTCATGACGTGCGCCCTCTGCTTAGGTCAGTGATGAGGGAACAAATGGTGCAAACTCCAGCTATGTCAAGAGCATCCTTGCTTGAGAACACAGCAAAAGACTTCTACTTAGCCACAACAACACACCAAAATCTCGAACTACAAAGCATAGGCCTTGTAATTTCCAAAGAAAACCCTTGTATTGGAGCAAGTCCAGATGTACTTGTTACTTGTAGCTGCTGTGCTACCAGAGTGCTAGAAGTAAAATGCCCAGTTAATTTGGAAAGGTTTCAGGCTAAGGAGCTAACAACACTGAGCAACGGCAAGTTAAGCCTTAAGAAAACAAGTAGATATTTCTGCCAAATTCAAGTGCAAATGGGGATTCTAGAAGTAGAGATAGCTGATTTCTTTCTTTTTCAGGACAGCGAGAATTTGTTGCTGCTAAAAGCCAATTTTGATAGAGAGTTTTTTAGCACTGCTGTAGAGCGAGCTGTATATATTTTTAAGTCTTATGTGCTCCCATACGTAACTCATTAAAAAACTCAAGATGTGAACATTGCTTTTAATAATGAACAGAAAACTGATTGCAAAGGTGCAGACTGTACAAACAACCCTAGTGTCGCATTCATTGCACTATTGAGCTATATTGTGAGTATTCTGCAACAAGATCGTTGCTTAGAGAGGATTTTTTACATCAAGAAAGTGTTTTCATGCAAATACATGTTCACCTCTGAACCACTGTTAGCAAAATTAAGGACCATCAGCATCTACAGATTCTCTAGACGGTGCGACTAATGACCAAAAATAAATGCAGGCTTGTTTACGTGGCCTCTCTGTTGCGTGCTCTGTCGTGTTAAAATATAGTTTCCTAATTTAAAAAACTTGTCATCACTGAAAATTGGTTTAGAAAGGTTCACAATTCCAGCTATGATCTGCAGAATGTCATCAATAAAAGGAAAAAGTTCTATTCCTACATTTCCTCCCAAAATCTTGAATGCTTTCATTCGCTGGATTGCCCTCTCCACGTGAACTCGTGCTGCAGCAATGTTTTGATTTATTTCAGCATCATCTTTTGAAAGCTGCTTTTTGTTCTTCAAAAAAGGTGGACGCACCATTTTAATGTGGTGTTCAAGGCATAATTTGTCAATCAGAAAACCCTTATCTACCATAACACTGTTTATAGAAGGTAGAAACTTCTCCAACGCTCTACATTCCTTAGTTAAAGGGACCCTGAAACGCTTTTGACGATTTTCTACAAACGTACTGAGTCGTTAGAGTAGGTCCTTCTGATCATTAATTGACACGTCTAAGTGCTCTGCGTAAAGCGTGTAATTTATAAGGTTTTAAAAATGCACATCGCTGCCGATCGCAGCGTACTGCTCGGCGGAATTTTAAGCCGCCCCTACCCATATTACCGAAATAACCCATATGACGTCAGTGGGGCGAGCTATCCGATTGGCTGACCAGGGCGCGTGATCGATAATTTTTCTAACTTTATGGTAAACAAATGATCTTCGTAATAGTTGGAATGTTACTTAATTTGTTTTTATAAAAAGAAAGTAGCATAAAGAGAATGCACAAGAACAATTTTTCAGTACACTTAAGCACTTCCGGCACACAGCAAGTGTCGTCTGCTTGTGTTACAACGTACTCCATTTTGACGAGAGCTCCGCGGTCAGAGTTGGTGTCAGTCTTTTCGCGAGCACTATGATTCGACTTTGTTGCCTTGTGGGCTGCAAACGTAGCGACTGGCAATATGTCAAGCTGCGACATCGTGTCCCTCTGCAAGGCAGCGTACGAGCGAACTGGCTGCTGCGCAGGATTTGCGCGTTTGTGGCCGTCACTTTACACCGGAAGATTACTAACGCAATAGCGTTTCGCGAGTCCCGTATTAGGGCAAACGTAAGCGCAAGGGGACAGGATCTGGCCGCTTGACTGTGCCGTAACGGGATGAGCCGAAATGAGCAGAAGGGCAAGTGTGAATGGTCTGCACGGTGCAGCCACCTGGTGGCATAGAGCTCAACCATACACAGTAGCAGCAACGAAGCGTTTCCTTCTTTGCTGCTGGTGCGTACTTTTCGCAGGAGTGTAATCATCAACACGTTGTTTTTATAAATGTTTAAAATCTTTTACACTTCGTTAGAGCAATATTAGCGCTTTGTTTGACTGGTTAAGCGCTGCGCCAACAAGTGTCTGGACCATGCAGACCGATCAGGCCGCTCACGTACGTCTACGCCAAAGTTCCGTCATCAGCTTGAGTTTATGCCTCCAGTCATTTGCCGAAATGACCAGCTTGCCTGTGGTTAACGGAATACCAGACACGTTCGGCGCTACGACAGAATGCTCGCAACGCACGCTGCTTCGATAGCTCTCGCTTGGGGTCGACAGCCAAGCAGCTAGCGGAGAGGTATCGCGCGGGCGGGGGCGGGCTCCAAAACACCCGGAAGTGGACGATGTGACGTCGCATCGTGACGCAGTACCAGTGAAGGCGGAGCTTAGCCCCGCTCACTCGGCGGACGAGTTGAGGAGGAAAAGCATGGCTGAGGAGGAGGGTAACTTCTAATCGCTTGTAGCTCCATTAATACGTAACGCTTCACTTAAACTGTGGTGTGAATGTTCTACTTAGGCTGTACGCTACGAGTCTACAAAATTTGTCCGAACCGTTTCAGGGGCCCTTTAAGGAATCGGATGCCCTTCCCCCATAGGCATTGCTGACATAGCTGATGTGTCCTCCTGGTGTCTCAGAGACAAGAATTTTAGCTGTGTATGTACCTTTATACCAACTGTAAGTCAGCAACTGAAACTCCATGTCCTTGGGCCTCTGCAATGGTATCTCAGTACAGTCAAGTACTGCGCGAACAGTGGTGTAATCTTTAAAGCACACAGTCATATTGTCAACGACAGCTTCTTTTGTTGGCCAATAGACTGCCTCTCGCAATATTGCTGCAAGGACTGTCACACTTGCTTTAAAGATGTCGAGATGTCGGCTGCAGTGGTTCTATGAACACCAAAAAGTACACCTAACACTGAAAATGTCAGGTTGTGCTGCATCTTCATAAACGTGAGCAGCACAGCGTCTTCATTTGAGATGCAAAATCCCTTTGCATGTGAAAGTAGTCTACAATCTGTGTATAGGTCACACAAGTTGTAGAAAAGCTGGAAGCAGGGCAGACCAGTAAGAACATTGAGGGCTTTTTCATCTCGGATCGCAGCAATGCTTAGTGGCTGGCTCCGCACTGCGCCAAGGGTGTTGACTTGGACACCAATGTCAGTTGTAACTGTTAGGACGTCGGAAGGTATGGCTGAAGTAGAAAATAATAATTATTATGGGTGTTCCCACGATTTAAAAATACAGATTAACCTTTGTTCTTAGCGCACCTTGGCTGCAGGTTTCACTGGAATCTTGTTCTTCCTCAGTGTGAATGGGGGGGGGGGGAGCTGGTGCTGGCCTGGGGCTCAACAGCCAGTGTTGCAGGGTCATCTTTACGGAAGGTCTCGGCCTGAGGTCTGTCCTCTGTAAACGAGAGGTCTGTCCTCTGTGCACACTTAAAACACATAGCATATTTCCCACAACAAATATGAAGCAAAATGACTTGGTTAAGCACCAATTCTAAATGTATACAGAAGAACATGTATTACCACAGCACAGCAACAACATTTCAAGCTAAAGGTAGAGACGTTGACATTCTTTCCTTTCTAACTGAAACTGTTAACAATACTTGGTTTGTGCGGATTCGATTTTTTTACTTTGCATGCTTCACAACTGGCTGCAAAGAAAGGTGACATTTACTTTTACGATCACACTATTTCATCGCATACAGAACAATTTTTTAGAGGGAAATATTTATGTACTTTCCTCCATCTTGCAGGTTTCTGCAGAACTGATTTGCCAAAATGATTCTTATAGGTACTGTCGTAGTATTTATCATTACTGATAAGTTTACACATTCTCATCTAGTCATGTTATAAACCACTTGAAGTTACTGCGTACCTTTTTAGACATGTGCACAAATTGTTCCTCCAGTGGGTTAGCTAACGGCCACATTTCTTACAGTACAGGTGACTACATATTGCATCACTACTCAAGTCTGGTGAACACCGCAGCATCTTGGCACAACTATCAGAACATTGTGATTCATCATTACATCATAACCAAGATTTGGCAACAGCACCTACTTACATACTACTTTAAGCTTATTATAATGTACAGTTGTAGGTCCTTTTTCTTGATATGCTGACATCATGAGAAATGGTCATGCACTGCACAGCAGATCTTGCATATTGGGGAAAATGAGTTATTTTAGGTGCTGTTACCCTTCGAAAATGACTTGCGTTTACAGTTTGGCATAGTTCTTGCATGAAGCTCTTGTTGCCCACACACTGAAACTTAACATGTATTCTAGCTGCTATGGACTCTGATCGAGCAGAAGTAAATAAAATACCCATGCGCAGTAGAAATTAGTGTCGGAAGATTACAAGTATCATGAAGCATGATGCAAAAATGCTTGTTTTTAGCCGAAATACCCTCGAAATGCGAGAACCAGGGAAGGCCGAGCAAAGGTCAAACATGCCTCACAGGCCTTATCTGTTGTTCGTTTCTCGCTGCCATGATTACAATTAAATGGCCTGTTTACAATATTGGTACACATGTGCATCAAATGTTTGAGCCTTCGTATCAATAAAACCAGGAGCAATACGAACATTTACGCATAAATAAACTGCCACCGTAGGCAGGGTATCGATTGTGAATCTCGGCTCGCACAGCACTTCGCTGTTCTTTAGCGCATAGCGTTTCCGTCAGAAGAACGCAAGCTTGGTTGAGAGATAATTATTGCTACAGTAAATACAGCACACATCAGATGAGCCGCAGACACAGCGTTTAGCTCGCGATGCACATCCACCAGCAAACGTCGTGTAGATATTATTGAATTCAATGAGTCTAAACAATGACTTACGTATCTGCAGTCGATTTTGCGGACGCTGAGGACGGGGCGGACGATCAAGAGGTCGCACCGGAAGGTTCTGAGATGGTATCGCTCCTCGTAAAAGCCAGCGCCTTTTCCAGCCTGCGAGTGATAAGCGTCTTCAGCCGGGCAGCGCGCGCGGGCGAGCGTCTCAGTGCGCGCTTTCTGGTACTCACCGAACATCGCAGCCCCGACGCCGTAGCAAAAAATCTTTCTCGCGGAAGTGCTTGCTGCTGTTACGTTTCGCCTACGACGCGCGGCATAGCCGGCGCGGATGCAACGGACGCCAGGGCTTCGTTCAAAGCGGCGGACATTTTGGCCCGTTCGGAGCTGCCGCAACGCCTCCCCGCCAAACGCGTCCAGGCATGTTTCAGTGCCACGTGTCTTCGTGTGTGTGTGTGTGCCCACGCTTGTCAAAGCGCGGCAGCCGCGGAGCGGAGCTCCCCAAGTGTGAAGCGAGGAGGTCTGACCGGCGCCGGCCCGGCTGATGCGTCACTACACTCGTCTCAACATGTCTCTCAGCTTGTCCGTGCCCTGCTGTCACGTGGCCTCGTCCCGTGACGTTCCCTCTTGCCCTCAACTCCGAGAGTATAAAAGCAGCTGCCCCCGGACGCCAGGAGAGAGGCTCCGATTTCTTCTGTTGAGTAACGTGCTCTCCCGTCTCTCCACTTCGGTCGACCTGACCGGCCGCTCTTTTGCGATGCTAGAATAAACAAGTTGTTCTGTTAGCAGTCGACTCATGCTTTGCTCGGACCTTCGGATGCTTCCAGTTGTGCCCCAGGCCGCCAGGCCAACGCTACCCTTGGGGCTTGTGACCCAGTTGCAACAACTCGTGCCAGCGGTCCGATTGCAACAACGGGCGTCAGCACTGAGATTCCAACACTGCACACACGAGCTGTAGCCGATGGCTGCTTGCCGGTTCTTAGTTTCGTGATCCAAGCTTCACGAAGCCTCTTGTCCCGTGGGTATGTGTGAAGGCTGACACTGGGCTCCGTTGTGTACGTCCGGCACTGCGGCACCGAGAAGTAGCCTACCATGTTGCGTACCTTCAAAGGCAGCCGCTACCTATTGTAGTGCTTTCAAGCGTTGTAAAGGAGGCACTCGAAGAGGGAAAATCTCGCCACTAAATGAGGACCGAAGCGTACGAGGGAAGTTAAACTTTCGTTTTCAGCTCGCTTCGGCGCTCCCGGAGCAGCAGACGCAGCCGCTATGCCCACATGATCCCTCATAGCACGTCACGTCGACGGTGGCGCCAGCTTTTCCAGTGGTGGAGCTCGAGGCCAATATGTCTCTGCCTAGGCACTACCGAGGAAGTTTCCTAGCGCGTGTTGTAGGCGTTTGACTCTAGACGTGCCGGCATTGCGTGGTGGGGTCGAGTTTGTTTACTCTTGGACGCTGGCGGCCGGCGCTGGTAAATAGGTGAAGCAGCGGGCACTGACGCCAGATTTGGAAACCGCTGTATTAGACACGCCGTCTCGCACCTGCGGCGCTCGTGTTATATCAGTCGGGGCGGATCATAGCTTTCTCGCGCCTTACGGCAATGTACCTTGCAAATAACGACACAGTTGTTTCTGTGGGAGCAGTAGCGACCGTAGTAGAGCCCGGGCCGCATATATTTTAAAAAGAAGTTATGGGGTTTAACGTGCCAAAACCACTTTCTGATTATGAGGCACGCCGTAGTGGAGGATTCCGGAAATTTCGACCAGCTGGGGTTATTTAACGTGCACCTAAATCTAAGTACACGGGTGTTTTCGAATTTCGCCCCCATCGAAATGCGGCCGCCGTGACCGGGGACCGCATAGACTAAATATGTAGAAGGCAGAGCGCCTTAGCAACCACGGTTGAACGCAAGTGGCTGAAAGGTCGCCGGTTACGATGACTGATTCAGCACCAGCGCCGCAGCCGCGAGAAAGTGGGCACGAACGCCTCATTTGGTGGTCGCTGTGTCTGAAGGGGCAAGGTTCTGACTGGTGTTGTATAAGTCGCGGGTGCCTCGTTTCGTCGCGACGCTAGATTCGATACTTTACAAGCACTTCTCCAGGAGAGCACCTGAGGTTATAACAAAGCAGGCGGCACAAGATCTCCCGTGCACTCTAAGTGTAGTGGGGGGGGGGGGGGGGGGTCAAAGCTGAAAGCAGGCGACCCGTGGGTTGGGGCCACGGAGGCCCAAGCGTGCCAGGGGGTGTTCGCATAAAAAGTTGGCTGTCCGTGATAGCGGTCATATCATATTATACACCCCAGGCACGTGCAGGCCTCGGCGAGCCCCAAACCACGGACCAGTCCGGGTTAATACGCGTCTAGGTTCTAGCTTTGTTGTCCTGGAGGCGCCGCCAATAACGAGAAATAATGACACGTTGTTACAATTAGTAGAACACACGATTGAATAAACATAATTAAGTCCAGCCACCAACTTGTGACGCTAAGTTGAGCACTACCGCGCCCCGCGACTACTGCAACACCAGTCAGAACTTTGCCTTTGAAGGTACTTCGGACAAACATTCTCGCGCCTGCGGCGCTGGTGCTGAGTCATCATCATCACCTGCGGCCTTTCAGTCACTTGCGCTCAACTGACTCAGCACGAGCGCCGCAGGCGCGAGACGGTCTGTCCGACACAACGGGCGCCAAATCGGGCGTCAGTGCACGCTGCTTCACCTATTTTACCGCTCCGGCAGCCTGAGTCCGAGCGTAAACCAACTCGACCTCACTCCGCCGCAATGCCGGCGCGCCTAGGGATAAACGCCTACAACACGCGCTAAGAAACCTCCTTCGTAGTGCCTAGGCAGAATCATATATTCAAGGAGCAAAAGCCCCCAGACTTTCCCTCTCGCGCCCACTCTTACGCCTGCGCACAAATAGCTGGCGATCCCTCAAATGAACGTCTCGTCGTACGTGCTGCTGCCATGGGAAGACCGAAGAAAGTCCGGACGCCCGAAAAAGGAGCGGCTTACCAGGAAGAGCACCGTACTGCAAAGCGAGAAGCGATGCGTCGCCGCCGAGCTGATCCGGAACACCGTGCCGAAGCTGCGGCTGAGAAGAGGGGACGCCGAGTCGAGGATCACGAGTTTCAGTCCAGGGAACGCGAGAGTCGACGATTGAACACTCGACGTCACCAAGAAAGTGATCCCGGCCTACGACTGCTCGAAAAATTCCAGCTAATACCAGCGTCAAGCCCGCCGAGACATCAACTTAGCAAACCTATAGCATAACCTCGCAAAACTTAGAAACAACATAGCCAAGGCTACCATAACCTCGCAAAGCCTAAAAACGACTTAGCCAAGCCTACCAACAGGTTAGCGAACCCTCATAACCTCGCAAAACATACAAATAACATAGGCAATCCACGTAAAAGCTAGGTGATCACAAGCTCCGCTGTTCACTCCAGCTTTGCACCACTAGTGCAAGCTGCTCACGTCTTTTTGTACTACACCCCACTATATCTGTGGACTAGTTGAACTGTAGCCCTAAACTTAACCACAAGGTAGGAATTCCAAAGCGACTACTTTCACGAAATGACTAAATGTAATATATTACCTGCGAATATTGGTAGTTAATGACGGTTTGCTATATAAATATTTTTCACTATAATTGCTTGGCACTGGTGTGTACGAGCGCTGTCCCAGTGCTTTAAAAAATGAATAGAAACTTCCAAGGTAAATGCGGCAAAAGAAAAGCGCTTCGTAAACGCGGCACACTTCAGCGGGTTCTGTTCCGCGATTTGGCCAATGTCGCCGCTCGGCCAGCGGACCTGCAAGAGAGCAGAACACAGCCCGCTTGCATACGAAGCGGGAAAGGAGAGCTTTTCGGCAAGCCTCCCCCTTCCGGTTGCGCGCCCTTTCTCTCTACTTTCTGACCTCATCAATGACGTCATAAAGGCATTGTTTTCTTTGTGAATTATTTCCAGTTTTATATCCGGCAGCCGCCAGTGGTGAAAGCGGCGCTGCCCCCACGTATCGGCATGGGACCGAGTGTCCCAAGGGAGGTATAGGGAGCTTACGCACCCTGGTTTCGGTGCCAAATTCTAGAAATGGAAGATCAGCTTTAGTTTATCTTGTAATAATCAGCTTCTTACCACGAAATCAAGGGGAAAGCAGTTTTGAAATATTCTTTATCTCTCTAGACTAATTTACCATTTTCCCCTTGCGTCGTTTTAAATAACTAAACGTAGAGATCGGACATATTCGATTTCTTTCGTAAAATCATTGCGGCTTTATTCTGACGTGTTAGAAAATATCCTCCCCAAATATTTCGTTCGATATAATGTTCACCGTGCGAGCGCCGTGCAATTTCGCAACGAATGGGAAATAATGGAGCATAAGAAAAAAAAAGTGATGAATGTTCCTCAGAGCGTGACTCTATCCCATGCTTTCTTTTTAAAGACATTTCGAAGAACACGCATTTTGAGATTACGGTTCTACAACTAGAACACCATCCTTTATTTTTTACTCGTTGTTTGTAGGGGATGGAATGTCTAGCACGCAAGGAAGATTTGAGATTTTCTTGCGTCCACTTTACGCATGCTTCAGACTAAGTGCTATCCAAACCTGGCCCTTTTCTACACGATCACTACAGAGGCTTTTAGCTCTACTTGTCCCGACTGTGGGGCTGTTAGCAATCTCGCACACATGCTCTGGCGATGCCCCTCGTTACAGGGACTGTCAGGATTGGGGGCTCAATCCCTTCGTCCGTGGTCCTTTGCCAAGATTGGAGTACGGCATGAATTCGAAGGTAGCTGGCCCATGCCGTCGTCCAACTTATTTACGCTGAGATCGTTGATGAAGTGAAGAACTGCTTCTCATCGAGAACGAAGGAAAAGGGTTTATTTACAGAAATTAACTCAGTCTAACATGACTGCTTGAGAAAAAGAGTAACAGTCCAACATGACTGCATGAGAGAAGTGACTCAGTCTAACATGACTGCTCAAGAGAAGTGTGTCCTCAGCATTCGCACAACCACAGTTTTTATACACTCGATCCGCCGGTCCTACGACGCGGCGGCTGTTCGTTTACACATCACCAACTCGCAGCTGCTCTGAAGACCAGTTTACAGACACAAAGGCACACACATTCCGAAGCCCAAGCGACGGCGTTGAAGGTGGTGCCGTTCCGGAAAATCGACGCCGCTCGAGGGTCGCTCGTTGTTTTGCAACATGCAGAACCGTGAGAGCGCAAAAATAAGACGTTCCCGCGGTAGCTTCTTCAGGCGTGTCAGATCAGCTCCGCGTTGAGGAACTCTGGAATCATTGTCCCCACACCAAACTCGTCCCGTCACAATGTCGAAGGGGCTGGAGGAAGGCGGCGGATTCCAGCGCAAAGGTCGCTTCTTTGAACGCCTCGCAGCTGCAGCGGCGGAGAGCGGGAGGTGCGCGTCTTGCACCCCTTGTCGTAATCGGGTGGCAAGGTGGCAATCTTGTTGCGCAACTCGCCGTTCTTTACAGCGCCTCCATGGCCCGAAAAGTCTCGACTGTCTAGCGCTGACAACCGCTAGGCAGGAAGAGAACGGCTGCTGGTCAGGGGGGGATTGATGTCTTGGCTCGCAGCGACCACTTGTGCATTGATGTCACCGCCCCAAAACATCCAACAAGGACAGGCAACTGCAAAATGAACCCCACAACACGGCTCTGCGCCGAGATGACGTGCATTGGCTCTCACTTTAGACTCGCTAGGCTTCAAAAAAAACAACAACAACATAAGTGCAGAAGCAAACAAAAAATGCTGCATGTTGCTATGCCAATTTCTGAAGCAAATTCCTGCTGACAAATTCAGCAATCATGGAGGGAATCCTGCTAAATGAGAGGGGATCTTCTTCACTTAATAAAATTAACACTAGTAACCCTAAAATTTAGGCGGGACCCCCAAACGCAGAATTCAAATTAGCCTGCTCAAACCATCCGCATTGCTATGCAACTTTCCCTTCTTATATCTAACGGAGAAGTTGTACTCTTGGAGAGTGAGGCTCCATCGGAGCAAGCGGCCGTTTTTGTGTGACATTTGATTGAGCCACGTCAGAGGACAGTGGTCGGTCTCGAAGATGAACTTCGCTCCGTACAAGTAACACGACAACTTCTGGGCGGCCCAAACCAAACAAGCGCATTCCTTCTCTGAAGCGCTGTAGGCCTCCTCTCTTACATTTAGTTTACGGCTGGCGTAGAGGATAGGATGCTCCTCGTTATCGTCGCTGACTTGACTAAGTACCACGCCCATACCTCTGTCGCTTGCGTCGCATTGAACTATGAATTCCTTTGTGTAGTCTGGCGCGCGAAGCACAGGGCGAGAAACCAATAGCGTCTTCAAACTTTGGAAAGCGTTCTCTTTGTCCTTATACCAGTGTACGTTACTCAGTGCTCCCTTTCGGAGGGCGTCTGTTAATGGACTTGCCAATTGCGAGCAATTCGGAATGCACCGTTGACAGCACCCCACAAGTCCCAAAAATGAACGAACGTCCGTTTTCGTGCGCGGCTGAGAAAAATCTCCAATCGTCGCTATTTTCAGCTCAGCCGGCCGTCTCATGTCCTGACCGACAACATGGCCCAGATAAGTAACCTGCGAACATCCAAACCTACACTTTTCCGCTTTCATCGTTAAGTCAACTTTAAACGTACGAAGCCTCGCATTCTTGTCGTAATAGAATTTGGCGTTCCTTTGAGCTATTTCCATGTTCTTTCCGACTAGTTCTCGGGTTGCGCTTAGCCGTTCCAATAAATTCAGCACGTAGTCAACCACGGTTGGACTCTCCCCTCTTTCCTCCCACATCTCTCTTAACATTCTCAGTGGAGACCGGAGTGTCCTCCCATACACTAGTTCTGCTGGTGAGAACCCTGTCGCCTCATGTGGAACCGTTCGCAAAGCAAACAAAGTTGCCGGCAGACAGTTCTCCCAGTCCTCCTTGTGCTCGTAACAGAGCGCACGCAAAACTCGCTTAAGCACCGAATGCCACCTCTCTACACTGTTTGACTGAGGGTGATAGACAGAACTGTGTATTAACTTTACCCCGCACTTTTGCAAGAATGTGGAAGTCAGTGCGCTCGTGAATACTGACCCTTGATCTGCCTGAATTTCGGCTGGAAACCCAACTCGTGCAAACACTGTCAAAAGCGCGTCTACTACTTCAGTGGAGCTGAGCTCTTTCAAAGGGATTGCTTCTGGAAACTTGGTAGCCGGACACAGCATGGTAAACAAGTACCTGTAGCCTGATTTTGTTTTTGGAAGAGGCCCTACCGTGTCTATTACAAGCCGTCTGAAAGGCTCTGTTATTAAGGGCACTACCTTCAGTGGAGCTTTCCAAGTCTCTCCTGGTTTACCAGAACGCTGGCAGGCGTCGCATGATCTTACAAAGTTTCCTACATCTTTGAAACAGCCAGGCCAGTAGTATTCCATAAGCAATCTTTCCTTTGATTTGTTTATGCCTAGGTGGCCGGACCACCCATTTCCATGACAAAGACTCAAAAGGTCCTCCCTATACTTAGTAGGTATGACTAACTGATCTAAAATCTTACCCTTTCGATCTCTGTAATGCCGATACAACAATCCTCCTCTCTCATGTATCGTTACGTTGCGCCTAGCAATGCCTTCTTTAGCTGTGTCACGTAATTTAGCTAAGCTCTCATCATTCTTTTGCTCAGCTGCCAGTGACTCTCTATCCACGCGTAAGAGTTGATCAAAGTTCTTTGAGGCCGGTGATAATAACGACCCTGTCTCGCTTGGGAGCGCGTCTGCTTGCTCTTCCTGCAGGCTAGAACTCTGACACTCTAGTGCTACGCTCTCATTGAGCTGGTCAGCTGGCAGGCTCTCCTCAACTGTTCTTTTGTCCCTCGGGCCTAGCTCGGATTCGGGTATCGAAGTTATCCCCTTTTCTGCTTCCGCTGGAGGAGCTTGAGCATTTTCAGCCGAAAGCGCCGCGATCTTACGAGCTTGGCCTCGGGTCAATGCCTGTACTATGCCCTCTCCCAGTTTGAGCCCTCTGTCACGCAGTAACTGATTCGAACGATTCGAAAAGATGTAGGGATACTGCAGTGACAAAAATTTGGAAACTGCAGCCTCAGTCTCTAGCTCCCCGAATGGTCCACTGATTTTGACTTTGGCCATGGGCAGACACACGCTGTGTTCTTCTACAACCTGTTTTATCCATGCTACTTCTCCGGTGAAGTCCTCTACCATCACGTAAGACGGATGGACAATGTCCAGCGTGGCGGCACTGTCTCTTAGCACTCGGCATGGTTTTCCATTAACTTGCAGGTTGTGGAGATACGGACTTAAAAGTTCCATATTCTCATCTTTTTCCTCCACGTAGGAAAAAACTACGCTAGACTTCTCGCAGTTTACAGCTATATGTCCCAGTTTGTGGCATTTGTAACAGCGAATTGGTCTAAAAGATCCGAACTTTCTTTTCTGTTCTTGTGCGGTTTCTCCGTTAAGTTTCTCCTCGCTCTTTTCTGCGGGCTTTTCCGCCATGTCTACAGGCTCGGATCGTCTAGTTTGCGCACCCTTTTTGAACGGAAATGGTTTCCGCGGTCCATTTCGACCGTCCCAGTTTCCCTCCTCGGCGTTCAATTTTCTACGGGTTGCGTACTCTTCGGCTAATTCAGCCGCCCTTTCCACAGTGTTTACATTACCTCTGTCTTGCACCCACAGTTTCACAGCTTGGGGGATGGTTTTGTAAAACTGCTCTAGACACATGCATTCAATGATCATGTCTCTGCTGTCGTATGCTTCCGCGCTTTTAAGCCACTCGACTAGGTTGGCCTTTAAGCTATACGCAAACTCCGGATAGCCCTCGCTATCTTTCTTGCCTGTGCTCCTAAACCTTTGCCGAAAAGCTTCGGCTGAAAGGCGGTATTTCTTCAGGAGACTAGCCTTAACTTTCGCATAATCATATGCATCCTGCACACTTAGTCTGGCGATTACTTCCGCTGCCTCACACGGCAACATAGACAGCAACCGCTGTGGCCATGTACTCGGGCCGAAGTTCATCTTCTCGCAAGTCCTTTCAAAATTGCATAGGAACAAGCCTATGTCGGTCCCGACCTCAAATGGCTTTAATAGCCTGTCCATGCGGTATGATTCTGCCTCACTTGATCGTCCCAGAGCGCCTTCACTTCCTTGAGACAACTCCAAACGTTTGCTTTCAAATTCAAGTTGCATTTTCCTTAACTGAAACTCGCGGTTTTCTCTGTCCCGTTCTTCTCTTTCTTTTTCCCGTTTCTCTCTCTTTTTGAGAAGTTCCAATCCCATTTCAATATCTTGCTCACTGGCCTGATTGGAAATTAGCTCCAATAATTCCGATTTGAGCATTTCCTTGCGTACATCTAGGCCCAGTTCCTCACCAACAATCAACAACTCGTCTCTCAGCAGTGTCCTTAACTCCATGACTGCTGCTTTACTGCCTTGATTCTGCTCTCTAAATCTAGCTAGGAAAACACAACCTAGCTAACACACAACAATCTAGCTTCCCTACTGTTCTAAACAGAACAACCACAAAATGAAGCCTAGAGAGTCAAAGCAAAAACCAAGCACTCACCGCAGATACAGCACCATGTCGCAAAGTCCATCTCACCGCTGTCAGCCAGTTGTCAGGATTGGGGGCTCAATCCCTTCGTCCGTGGTCCTTTGCCAAGATTGGAGTACGGCATGAATTCGAAGGTAGCTGGCCCATGCCGTCGTCCAACTTATTTACGCTGAGATCGTTGATGAAGTGAAGAACTGCTTCTCATCGAGAACGAAGGAAAAGGGTTTATTTACAGAAATTAACTCAGTCTAACATGACTGCTTGAGAAAAAGAGTAACAGTCCAACATGACTGCATGAGAGAAGTGACTCAGTCTAACATGACTGCTCAAGAGAAGTGTGTCCTCAGCATTCGCACAACCACAGTTTTTATACACTCGATCCGCCGGTCCTACGACGCGGCGGCTGTTCGTTTACACATCACCAACTCGCAGCTGCTCTGAAGACCAGTTTACAGACACAAAGGCACACACATTCCGAAGCCCAAGCGACGGCGTTGAAGGTGGTGCCGTTCCGGAAAATCGACGCCGCTCGAGGGTCGCTCGTTGTTTTGCAACATGCAGAACCGTGAGAGCGCAAAAATAAGACGTTCCCGCGGTAGCTTCTTCAGGCGTGTCAGATCAGCTCCGCGTTGAGGAACTCTGGAATCATTGTCCCCACACCAAACTCGTCCCGTCACAATGTCGAAGGGGCTGGAGGAAGGCGGCGGATTCCAGCGCAAAGGTCGCTTCTTTGAACGCCTCGCAGCTGCAGCGGCGGAGAGCGGGAGGTGCGCGTCTTGCACCCCTTGTCGTAATCGGGTGGCAAGGTGGCAATCTTGTTGCGCAACTCGCCGTTCTTTACAGGACCCAATCGCATCAGAGAAGAAGAATGGAGCTCTGCCATCCAGAGCTAAGAACTTTCACGTCAAACCTGGGCTGTCCAGAGAGCCCACGATGCGGCGGTTAGGCTCGGCCTAGCAGTCCCCATGTGGGAGCGGCCCGCAGCTCTGCCCTAGTGCAAACCTTCTCAGGACCTTGTAATTAAAGTTCTTTGTGTGTCTGTCTTGCGGCAACAGCTCCAAAGGATTACCCACGGTCACAGCTAATATTGACGATGGTTAAGTTCATCTGCGCCCAGATCTGCCAGAACACCGGACTTGAATTAGGGCCATAGAGTCATCGACGTCAAATCATAGAGCAGCGCCTGAAGCTTCGCACGGGAGTTTCGCTACGCGCTCCCTGCGGTACACAGGTGCCTCGTTTACTGCATGCTTTCCCTGAAGGCCGTGGTGCTTATGCACACGTGTTTTACTCAATCGCCACCATTGCGCGCACTTTGGCCTAAAATGGCGCTCTTCAAAATAAGAACAATTATAAATAAAACATTTATCGCACGTTCTCCGAGCCTCGAGTTGAAGCTTGCAGCCGTCCTCACTATTACGATTCATGTTCAGAGGCAGACGGCGCCTCCGCTACGTGACGTGGCGTGCGGGCAGCTGTGGAAGGTGGGATGACCGGCTCCTCGCTTCTGAAAAGAAAGCCCGTCTGCCCCACAACATCCGTGTCCGATGAGGTGTGATATGATCGCAACATTATATGAAATACTATTGAAAAAGAGCAGCAGACGTCAGTGATTTCTTCGGTAATGAACTCATTTGCTGCGACGGCAGCCTTCTCTCTCACTGAAGACCACCATCTTAGTTTTGCTTGCCCGATTTTTTCCTCGAATAAACTGCGCTTAGCCACTAGAGGGGAATGGGCAAGCAGCCAGCGGTTACAGGGTCGTGGTTACTTGCGAAGGGGGATGGGTGTGGTTCTAGAATGTCTTAATTTTGGCAAGAACGAAAAAAAAATAATATGAAGTAGTTAATATTTATATTTCTATAGTATATTTGTGTACTATACAAAATAATTGTAATCATATAGTATTATTTATTATCATATATAGAATTACAAAATCTGTGTTACTAGCAGTGGCATAGCCAGAGATTTCGTTGGGGGGGGGGGGGGTGGTTTACGTTGCAGCTCGGCATCCTCCTTAAGAGGAAGCTTTAGCTCGGGTGCGCCTATCTAAATACATGTAGAAGGGGAATTCGTTTTTCTCGGCAACCACTGCACCAAATTTGACGAAATTTGTTGCATTTAAAAGAAAAACTCGGGGGGGGGGGGGAGGAGAATTCTAGTGACTGCTGGTGTCGAATGTTTCATTTAGGTCGTAAATATTTTATTAAAAATTGGCCAAAATCGAAAATTTTCAGAATACTAAACTATCAAGTTTAAAACTCTATAACTCAACAATGAAAAACGATATCACAATTCTGTGAATTTCATCTAATAGCACATCTACAGCGGACAAAATTGGTATGTTACACATGAATCTAAAAAATTCAGTATTATGGAAACACGGCTTTTGCAGAACCTTTGTACACAAGGTAACCAATTCACGTAAAATACAAATTGACATACGAAATTTGTCCGCTTTGACTGTTATAATGGATGCCGTTGACAAAACCACGATATCTGTTCTTGATGCAGAGCTGTTAGTTTGTAAACGTCGTGCTCCCATCTTTCTCGAACTTTCAAATTTTTCAAAATATTTTAAACAAAATTCAGGCCCTAAATCGAAATTCCGCTTCCAACAGACGCTGCAATTTAACTTCCTCTCAAATGCAACAAATTTCATTAAAAGCGATCCAGAGGTTATCTCAGAAAAGCGTTTCTGCGTTTTACATGTATTTCAATAGGCCGCGTTGGAGTGGAGCCTAAGCTAAAGATTCCTCTTAAACAATTTGTCGAGGCATCAAATACATGAATAATAATTGCATCGCCATTGCCAAAGATGCTGCAAACGAATTCTTGAACGCTACGCACCGTAAAAACAAGTAAAATATATCATTCTTCATAAAATATACTCGTATGTGCCAAAAATTGTGTCCAATATAACTGATATCAATGCTTTCATGTTTTTTATCTATTTAATAATAAAGAAAATATCACACGAACTTTAGAACTATATCAGTTCAAAACCAGCAAAGCACTGCATGCCGCTGATATGAAAAATGTAAAGGCCATGAAATGAACAAATCGAGGATAAATATGTTAATGAAACTTTGTCATTCAAGAACCGTGTTTACATTCATGTACGTATGCAACGGCCAGTGCAAAATATCAATGGCGCTGGCATTTGTTCCAATGTATTACGCAGGAGCAGTTGTAACCGGTCGTGTGTCGTGAATAATTACACCGAAATTATAGTCGCAACAGAGAGCACGTATAAAAAGCAGGAGTTCTGCAAAATATACAAAGGCGAGTCAAATGAAAGTGAGCCAATGTGAATATATGACAAACGGGGTACTTTATTTAAAGGTAGTCTCCATGAGCATTTAGACATTTGTCCCATTGACTAAGGAGTCGCGTGATTCCGGTCTCATAAAATTCCTTGGCTTGCTGCTTCAACAAGTCTGCAACTGACTCTTTCACGTCATCGTCCGACACAAATGTGGTTACCTTGAGCTGTTTTTTTTTTTCGGTTGCCCCAAAATGTGGATGTCGCAAGGCTACACGTCTGGGCTGTGTGGCGGATGTTGCAGCGTTTCCCACTTGAACGTTGCCAGTTTTGTATACACATACATCAGCGATGTGGGGACGGGCATTGTCGTGGAAGATGACCCCATTCGTCAATTTTCCACATCGTTTCTTCTTGATTGCAGAACGCAGCCGTTCCGGCGTTTCACAATATCGGAAACAATTGATAGTCTCTCAAGACTTAGCAAATTCTATACGTAATGGTCCCTGACGATCGAAAAAAAAAAAGTCAACAACACCTTTCCGGCGGAAATGATGGCCTTTGCTTTCTTTGGGCGTGGGAAATTAGAATGTTTCCACTGTAAGCTTTGCCGTCGTGTTTCAGGCTCGTAGTATAGGCACCATAGTTCGTCCCCGATCACAATTCCATACAAAAAGTCGTCACCCTCATTGTGATACCGGATCAGATCAGTCAAGGCAGCGCCGAACTTCTCCGTCTTCTGGCGTTGGTTCAAAATCTTGGTCATCCATTGCGCACACAAAAGCCGATGACAAAGATGTTCGTGAATTATGGCGTGAACCGAATCGTGACTGATGTTCAGACGCTCTGCCAGTTCATCGATGCTTTTCCTCCGTTCTTGTCTCATCACGTCATCAACTTTTGCAATTTTGTTAAGGGTGATTTCACAATGGCTTTAGTCCCGTCTTGGATCGGCTTTGCAACGTTCACGTCCTCCTTTGAACCGTTTGCTCCAACGCTTCACAGCGGCCAATGAAATGCGATGTTCAACGTACACGGCAGCCATACGGTGACCAATTTCTTTTTACGAAATACCTTCAGCAGTCAAAGACTTCGCGGCACCACGCTGTTCAACTTTTGGAGTTTCCAATATGTCACGCAACCATGTTCAACCGCATGTATGAGAGCATTACAGAACCTTTATTACAGAACCTCACACCTGCATGTCACTTTTGTAAATGGGACATCCCTCTCTTCTACGCACATGCCTCGCAGATAATGAACTGGACCACTATTGCGCGGGGTGGGTAGGCTCACTTTCATTTGACTAGCCCTCGGACATTATGAATGCGAAGATACAATGGGATATACAAATGCGAAGATAGAGCTTGATAAAGGGCAAAAATGTGTCACAGGAAACAAAGTTCACTGCATATACACACAAAATCTCCCAACAAGATATTTAAACGTACGTATAAGTCTCCAATAAATGTACGTATCTAAGAAAAAGTCACGGTGTATGATGCGTCAAACGAAGCAAATAAACATGTTAAGCGATCACAGATTCACAGAATCCTAGATACTGCCCCATTCCATCCACTAACCCCCCCGATGTATCACACGCGACAGAAGATGACTAGCTTGCTCTCAGCTTTTCGCCTTTGCGCACACAAGACTGAGTCACCATCGTCGGCTCACCCATTCCAGCCCCCACTTCCCGTACGCTTTCACTCGCACATACAGCATGCGGGGCTCGGTAACGATGTTATCGCCCTTGGACTTCATACGAAACATGAGGGTGACGGTGACAGCAGGAATGCGCTTGGTGTCCATATAATTGCTATCGCAATATATGATAAGAGTATCCGGCAACTGAAGCGTCCCGTGGCCCATTACTTTCCGCAAAGGAAGAAGTAACAAAATCGAACTTTCACCATGCAAGAATTCGCTGCGCCGCAACAATGTATTTTTTTCCTTTTGTGGGGCGGGGGCACCGAAATTAAAAAAACCCCAAGGAAAATATGTTGGCCACAATTGAATGCCTACTTTGCGCACCTAATGTGGCTACCAAAGGAATACCGAAAAAAAAAAAACGTGAGACGCTTGGTCCACAGAGAATCATACACATACTGCTCGGTATCCTACACAGGCAAGCCAAGACTTTCCGAAGAAGTTGCCCTCAAGCGAACGCAGTGCAATCTGTTGAGTCCCCACAGTGATGGCGGCGAGCGACCATTGTTTCTTTTTCTCGTCTGCTAGCCAGAAAGCGTGTAAAACTCTGCCAGGCGAAAATCCACTCGGCCAGAGCAAACCGAACACGCACCGAAGTGTGCCGCGCAGTGGTGAGGGCAACAGAAGAAAAACGTATGCGCTCTGGCTGGCTCTGGCAGCCCGCGGGTAAGGTAGCAAGACCAAAAAAATTGAAGACGCTCAATGTGTCCTCGCGAATAAAAGTGAAAGTAGGAAAAATAAATAAGAACGTAGTTACCTTGGCTGGCTTTAGTGTCTTAACACGGATGCTTTGGCGTATAGGTGGCAAAAAGTTTTGATATTTTTTTTATGTGACATGACGGCACAAATGAACGACCACAACGCTTCGTCTCATCGGACCTCGCTGCGGGCTTTGTCAACTTGTCTAATAGTGTGTTGATTTGGCTTGTCCCGTTGTATGTTCCAATGCAAGACTTCAGAAAAGTCAATGCACCTTTGGCATCAAATGTTTATAACAGCATTAGACCCACAAAGTTCCGCAGTTGAAAATCTAAAGCACTGCTTTGGAAATGTCAATAAACCTTTTACATCAAAAGTTTGTGAGATTTATACCCATAATGTTTCGGAATTGATATACATGCGCTCCGTAGATTCAGCGGCCTCCGCGAGGTGCCGCGGTGAGCCCGTTTGTCATCAAAAGGCCATTGAAACTTTGTGCTCGGATGGGGCTGCTTGCATTATATGACTCCCGGTGCATGGGCGTTGCCACTAAATCCAGCCCGAGTTTGCAATTTTCGCGGTGAAATGTCTTTTGGAGCATAAAATAGACATTCTAGACAAAATCCAGAATGATTTCCGGCACCGGGGGTTGCTTTGGTCGGCGGCGCATTGACAGCACGAAAGAATTTCGGGGGCGGGGGGGGGGGGCTGAAGCCTTATAAGCCCCCCCCCCCTGGCTATGCCCCTGGTTACTAGTTCCCCCCATATGATCATATCGGATTATTGAACATGAATGTTATTGAGCGTATACAGGGTTCTTTAATCGAAGAGCGCTTTCATATCGTGATGAAGTTTTCAAGTGTTTCAGCCTGCATGGAAGTCACGCTTAGAGAGAATATGTTTGCGTGTCTATATTTGGTGTCTTTGTAGATCATGCTAAAATAGTCCCTTACGTTGAAGGTGATATTCGTTGCATTACCACAGTAAATGAGCCGTGAGTGCTACTTCCGCTGATAGTGTTGTTTGAAGTAAGAGAAAAATTAGTGGCGAATAGTTTGTGGGTAAGAAATGGTCATGCGGCGTTCTGAACGCGGTGGTGACAGATCGCCGCGCTGTTTGCAAACTTTAACTTACCCGCCTGCTACGCTGTTCACTGGCTTCACGAGAGATGCCGCCACCGTGCTGGGTGGTGGTGGCAATGGCAGTGTCGCAAGTTATCAGACGTGAAACGACAAAAGTTTTTAAGGAATGCAGAAACGTGGTTTGCGCTATCTTTTGCGCTGCAATCGGCGCTGTTTTCTTTGCAAAGAGTCATTTTACACGTGGCTATGGCAGGCATGTCTATCAGCAGCCCCTTTTTTTATTTTCAAAAACTTCTCTTTTTTTTTCGGCAGCCATTCACTTCGCGCTTTTCGAAAGATATTCAAACTGCAGCCATTCATTCTTGAAAAACGTATTTGCAACCAGGCTATTCAGATGTTGAGAGGCTATGTGCGCAGTGTCGTAATGACAATTAGTGGGTTGTTTAAACTGATCCTTTGCACCTGATAGCTGTCTTTTTCGAACTTGTCAGCGCAGGCGTGGTGCCCTCCTAATGATACCGAAATAAATAATCTCGCTGTAAATAGGTGCGTGTGCGTTTCACTATCAGATATTCTATTCGAGATACTATTCATAACCGATTCGCATTCGAAAAAGTTTACATTAGCCCCATCTCTAAAGTTAAGCCTCCGTAGCCTGTTCATATGTTTGTTTGTTTTGGCCGGATGGACTCCACGGAATCTTTATATCTCACTTTGAATATAAAGAAGGAAATATTCGATACTCAACAGAATATTCGGAGGCCGTTTTTTCCGAATTATTCGAATGGAATCTAAAGTTTTGCTATTCGAACACCCCTAGTAAAGAGGTGTTACCAAGGGCATCGACGTGACAAGAAATTACTTGAAGAAGCTGTCGCTGGCGGCGGAAAATCAATGCAAAATATATTACAGCGCAACACTCCGGAATAAGTTGGTTAAGCTTATTGGTGGAAGCGACAGTGGTAACTTTTTCTTTTTAAGAGTACCCCAGTTTTTATATCCGTAAGTGGATACAGTATACGAGGTACGTCATAGGGAGACCTCAAGATTAATTTCTAGCACGCACTGTTTGTTAAATTGGGCGGAAGCGTCGGCTGAGTGCCGGTTTTCGCTATTCGCATATTTGGAAACGCACTCAGTGGCGCTAGAAAACGAAAGAGAGAGAAGAAAGGGGAAAAGCAGGGAGGTTAACCAGATGGGAATATCCGGTTTGCGACCCTATGGTGGGGAGAGAGGGGAGGGGTGCTAGAGTGATAGCAAAGTAGAAACAAAGAAAGAAAGCAGCATAGACATGCAATCACAGTCGGTCACTGTCACCGCATATCGCCACCGCACAGAACAGTAGCACTTGCACCACTATAAACATCTGCTCAGGCTACAGCCGCTTGTCCAGTTTTGTTGCCCTTAATAAGTCCAACAGTGCCCTCGACGCCCTCCGCCGACGGCGTCGAGGGCACCGTTGCACCGTTGCACTGTTGCACGGTTGCACTGTTGCACACTGTTGCATTTGTGGCAAGCCATCGCAGCGCGCTGCGACGGCTTGTCATGTCGGCATTCTAAAATAAGTTCCTCTGTTAGAGATTTTTGGTCAAAGCGCGCTGTCGCGATTGCGAGCAATTGTCTCTGTAAATTATACCAAGGACAGTCACAGAGAAGGTGTTGAAGAGTCTCCTCGTTACCACAGTCCTCACACGAGGCGTCATCGGTCCATCCGATTCGGAAGGCAAAAGACTTGCAATGGTGAAGGCCACCCCTGGCCAGAGAGAGAAGAGAGAGAGAGAAAATAATGTAGAGAAAGGCAGGGAGGTTAACCAGAGGTAGTTCCGGTTGGCTACCCTGCGCAGGGGGAAGGGTTAAGAGGGATAAAAAGAGCCAATTCGACAAAGCAGAGTAGCTTCGCGGCGGCAGAGTTCAGCTGGAATGCAAAGGCGTAGAGAGGAGTCTAGGTTGTGCAGCCGGTTGTTTTGAAAGCTTCCTGCGTTCCACAAGGAGAACGTGATATGACGGCTGAGCATTCGAAGTTTTCTAGCGGCATCTGTCCTTGATAACGGTATTGGCTCCTCTTCGTTGCCTTGAAGAGCCGACCGAGCAGCGTTATCGGCGTGTTCGTTCCCTATGACACCGCAGTGACTTGGAAGCCACTGAAATGTCACGTGGTGTCCCTTCTGAGTCAAGGTATGGATTAGTTCTCTAGTCTCGAATACCAGTTGTTCGTGCGGTCCACGCCGCAGGGCTGATAGCAAAGACTGCAGTGCTGCCTTCGAGTCACTGAATATTGACCATCTTCTCGGTTGTTCTTGGCGGACGAGACGAAGTGCAGCGCGAAGAGCTGCAAGTTCCGCAGCCGTCGGTGTTGTTGGGTGACACATTTTGAAACTGATGGTTGCACGGTGGCATGCACGGTGGCATGCCAGCGAGACCGAGCAGGACACCTTAGTTCTTGTTTGTATTACATTTTGAAGGCAGTATCCGCTCCGCCTTTGCGGATCTTAGCTCTTTAGCTTTGATCTTGTCGCGATAATTACTGGAAGTCATGATTATAATTTCGGAGCTTTGATTATTATTCAGAACCATGATAATTATTTGAAGATGACTTTAATCCCACCTCAAGGGGCCTCGAAACACTTTTTGATCATAGTAAGTAAATCATACTATATATACGCAAGGCAAGGCTGCCATGAGCACCTGAGCCAAATATTTCTCACCTCCACGCAGCAGGTGCTGCGCCCAATATCGCTGTACATATTAATCGTCCTTTTCTGTGATTTATTTAAATCCCGGCCATCTACAGTGCCCTTGACGACGCAGCGGCATCGGTTCTGAGAATGTCAGCGGATATAATTACTTTGTCCATGCAAGGAAAGGGTAAGTAATGCAGACTCTGTTGGTATCATTTCCCTCTTTAAAAAATCGTAAATTCCATTCCTTCTAAAATATCGGCACACAAATGCAGTATTGCGATTCCGGTATTTGGCTACGGTCACCTGCTCGAGTTATGCCGGATCGTTCGCAGCAAAAAATCGTGCCATCGCCGAAGTTTCACTAACTCAACATCCCAGTGCGCGTTTGCGACGTGCCTTTGCGTTTAGAATTTCCGCGCCTTCATGCTTATCTGAACTTAACTGTCATGGCTCCGTCTTCTGCCGGGTTGCAGTTGAAGTTTATTTTTAGTTATGGGGTTTTACCTGCCAAAACCACTTTCTGATTATGAGGCACGCCGTAGTGGACGACTCCGGAAATTTCGACCACCTGGGGTTCTTTAACGTGCACCTAAATCTAAGTACACGGGTGTTTTCGCATTTCGCCCGCATCGAAATGTGGCCGCCGTGGCCGGGATTCGATCCCGCGACCTCGTGCTCAGCAGCCTAACACCATAGCCACTGAGCAACCACGACGGGTTTGAAGTTTATCGACACTTCGTAATTTTACAATACATTAATACACGATGAGTGTGCAATCGGAGCTTTCAAAGTGAAAACTGTGAGGGGACCTCCTACCAAGAAGTTTATACAGGGGGCGAGTATATTAGTCAGCAGACAATGGCGACGTGACGCGTGCGCACGCCTAAAACTGTGCGACGTGCTGCACGCCAAATGTCTGAAATAGCTCGCGTTGGCTCGAGAGATGTGTGTATGTGCGCGTGTGGCGTAATGGTCAAAGCATCGGGCTGGCTCTACTGGGGCACCACGGCTCAATCCCACCATCGCACTGTTGATGTCTCCCTTTATTGACGCGAAAGTAAATTACATGGCCCATGAGGCAGAAAAGCCGGCGTTGCCCGCAACGAGTGTTAACAAATATCATCATGAGCGCCTCGTATGACGTCAGTAGTAATACAGAATTGAAGTTGGAGTAAGGTGACTTAAGGTGTAGTAAAGTGAAATAAGGAGAACTGAGTGAAGGTGGATTAAAGTGGTTTATGGTTGGTACAAATTAGAGCAAAGTGAATTAAGGTAGAGCTGTGAAGGGCACGGGTAATACATGACGTCACGTATCATGGAGGTAACCAATTAATTGGAGAAGTCATCCTTTCGCATTCAAATCACGTAAGTTTACTTAAGTGACTCTTGCTGCTGTCCTGACGTACACGCTTGCATCAAACACACGTAATTACTTGGCGTACACAAAAATGTTGGTCCATCTGCTAACGCTTTGCAGAACCCAAGTGATGTAGGAAAGATAGCTACCTCCAACATGCTTCGCTGTTATAACATTAATTCCCGCATTTCATGGGATCTGCATAATTCTTTTTTTAACACCGATCGAGACACGGGAACGGCCTTCCAGCGAACATCCTTGCACCATTCCTTCCTGTCTCACTTCAAGACAGTAATCGAATACATCATATATAAATGTAGCAACTTATCCTTCACAATACCCCGTTTAACGGGTATTTGAGACAACTAACTAACTAACTAACTAACTAACTAACTAACTAACTAACTAACTAACTAACTAACTAACTAACTAACTAACTAACTAACTAACTAACTAACTAACTAACTAACTAACTAACTAACTAACTAACTAACTAACTAACTAACTAACTAACTAACTAACTAACTAACTAACTAACTAACTAACTAACTAACTAACTAACTAACTAACTAAACTGTAATTAGTAAACGAATAATGCGAGAGCATTTTAAATGAGATAGCATTTGTTTGCATACGACTAAAAACTTTCTTAAATACTTATAGCTATCTGCTCTCGAAGCTATGCTAACATAAATGCCAATAATAACCGAAAACAAAGTACCCCACGCCTGTTTTGCGGGCGGTCTACTAGAACTTTACAACCAATTTTCATTGCTCCGAAGCAAAATAAAAAGGGAAAAAAAAAGAAAAAAGGACACCAGTAGTAAGTTTACTCTCCTGCTTGAAACTTTTTTTTTCTCACCGCTAGGGTCTGAGGTGCGATTGATTACGTATTTGCAAGAGGTATAGAAAATTTGAAATCGCGGGACGATACGCATTGCACTTCATAGTATACACTATCCCCTCTTCGCTGTCATGAGTGGTGAATCATCTACATCCCAATCGCCATAAAGGTCGTAGATGTGGTCGCAATAAGCATGTACAAACTGATGATTCTTGTCGTAAGGCACCGTGACACTGTAATGCGATCACAATGTCAGTCATCAGACATGGCGTCTGCAAAAAAAAATTTTAGTAAGATATAGTTACCGTGGAAACGGTGGAAACACGTCTGATTTATTTTTTTTATTTACTCACATACCCACAGCGCCATTTAGGCATTACAGTGGAGGGGGGGGGGTTACATACATCAATGTAAACAGCTTATGGCATCGAATAAACAGCATGGAGCGCGATTTAATTCTATACTTTCATCTTTTGACAAGTAACAGAAGGATTAAAGGAATACTTCGCACTACGCACTTCACTTCCATCCTTTAACGTGAGAAACTGAAATATGTAGGGATAACTTTTTTTTTCTAGAGTACCGCGGCAAAAAGTCGAGGCTCGTCTTATATGCCGGTCATGTTTCCTTTTTCATTTTTTTTACGAATGAAAGTTTAGGGGGACGACGTATATTCCGGTCCGACCTGTTTTCCGGTTCTTACGGTACATACTAAACTCCTGCCTTTAAAGGCGAATTTTTAAGCTACTCCCTGAAGCAGCGGCCTCTCGTAATCCCCCGCAGTCGAAGCGTAAACCATTCGAGCAATACAGCGAGAGAAAAAAATGTTTGAACTGAGAGGTAACTAGTTGAAATAAAGTTTCTAGGAGAATTATGAAACGAGGAAGAAAATTATCTCCACACATGAAATGTCAGAGAAACTTGATTACGCCTACTAAGCACAAGGCGTTAAATGCCCAGTGTCTCAGATTTTTTTGGGTTATACTGATTGCCTTATGCCAGCTGACGTTATCTTCTGCTTGTATCGTTGTTTTCCGCATTAACCACGTTCACAGAATAGCAATGTGCTAGGTTCGCACATCCTCGGCGATTATGTTAGGAACTTAATCCTATAGACTCAACAGTAGCCGGCAAATTCTTTGGGGGTATTCTACCAGAGATAGACAGACAGGGAGAGACAGATTAACGTGTAGAAAGGCAGGGACGTTAATCAGCGGAAGTTCTGCTGGGATATGGGGTACTAGGATGAGAAGAGAAAGAATGCGTAAGGGGAATTAAAGATAAAGACGAGCGCCAAATAATGTAAACCGTGTATGCTATACAGCTGTAGCAGGCGTCGTTTATGAAGGCCTGTAGAGCTCGAGAACTTGGGTAGCACAAAAAGAGCCTCTCTTGTGGGGAGTTTCTTCGGTAGCGCTGGCCCAGAACTTTTTTGTCTGATAACGGACGATTGTCCAGTCTATCCAGCACTGTGCACATCACTTGCCTGTCGTCTCTAAAGCGCAAGCAGACACACATCAGCTGAATGCCTCGTCACAGGTTGATGTGTCGCGCGTGTTCTATCAGGAGTGGGTATTTGATTCCGCTAAGTAAATATTTAACTGCGCTGCAGACTTGTGAAACGAACACGCACTTTATAATTTCCGGCACTCATTTCGGTCGAGCCATGGTAAGGATAATTCAAGCTAACGAATTGCACAGGTACGCAAAGATCAATTTAACTGGTTTACCCTCTATAGATATGCAAGAACCATTAAAGCACATCCACGAATAACGATTATCATAATTTGGACCCCATTTACATTTCTTAAACCAAGCTATAATCACGAAATTTCATCAATTTCCATTACCTCGTCATTCTTAACACTGACTTAAATTTATAATAGTCTCAATTGCGCACCCGGGAAAGCAGTGTTGTTTGATCTTAGAGAAGCGAGCTCTGGTCTAAGCATGTTTTTCTTTTGTCGCTACGCGGCTGTTCGCTGCTGGCTGAAGGCCGTTCGTGACGCAGATGTCCACGGTGGCCATGATCGAGCGTTAAGCTTTATCCGTGAATGGCGCAATGGCGTCGAGAAGAGAAAAAAAATCAATACAGCCACTGGTCATGCTCCAGTTCCTGCTGATCCTCACACGCAATGCTTTTTACCGCTTAACTGCGTTCACTTGGCGTCGCTACCGGCTGCGCAAAAGCACGAACTCAAACGCCGACTCATCAGCACACACGCGGGACGTTTGGCCGCCCACACCTTTCTGCGCTTGCTGTTTGTGGTGCTCTTTGCAGAGTGCACACATTAGAAAACGAAAACTGCACTTTTCGTGAAGGAGCGTTAATATTTTTGTGTCACCGCTATACGTTACACCCTTTTCGTTGGCTGAGCAAATTTAGGCTGACGAATAGATACTTTCGTTTGCTAAGCGACGCGCTTGATCCTATTGTACATGTATATTATACTGTCACGTACACAAATAATTAACCCCTGCCAACATTTTTCGAACCCCACTAGGGCATTACTTGATGACAGAACAGTAGCCATTATTCATTTTTTTTAAAGCATAGTCATACGTCTGAAGTTCATCATCAAGTGCAAAGGATGATGCTAGATTTGCTAATATTTGCTAACTGATGCAAAATGGCCATTGTGGCCGGAGACAGGGTCCGTTATTTTGCCTCACGAGGCGAGTTGTAGGCTGTTTGATTCAGGAAAGAAATGCATTCTTCTTGTTCATACTTTGCTGGCGAAAAAGCTTCGTGCAATATAGTACGTGGAGTATATGCTTCCGGTCATTCTAGCGAAGGGGGAAAGAGTGTCTTCTATAAACGGTTTCTCTCTAGCCGCTTTTAAAACGCCGATAGCTGCCAAGAAATTTCAACATGACACAAGCGCTGCAATAATGAAAGCACGGCGTGCAGGTCCCATTAGCATCATTTTGTAGCATCGCCTGCTTCCATAGCGTAGGAAGCTCTGTAGACATACTGGTCATGATGCCGGCTCGGAGTGAAAGGAAATAAAGATAATCCCTGCTTTTTATGGCTTAGGATAGACAAGAGAGGCTAGGTACTTGAAAAAAAAAAGAAAGAGAAAGTGAGCGGCCCATTGGGCACAGGTTTGAGCGGTGAGGACTAAGCCATGTGACTACATGGGGATAAGAAAATTGTAGCGGGCGAAGATGGATTGCATAAAAAAATATTAAGTTTTATGCACTGCCTGCATGATCCATCAAACCTAGGCTATTGCATCGGGACAGAGAACAATACAATTACAAAATGTTATTGTTTTTTTCTTTAGGTCTGACCAGATTTTCAACAAAACGGGTTGCTCTCATTCAGCCGCCGACAGAATGATGAGTTTGGAGGAAGCGCGAACATGATAAGACGACGAGAAGGCTGTGTCACTGCGTTGTCTATGTGAACTTCCTTTCCGTACCATTGTTTCGCTTATTATGAAAAGAAGTCACTAACCCTGATTAAGGGCATGCTGTTGCGTTTTTATTGCAGTTTAATCTTTGTGCATTAATTACAATGCTTTTCTTTGGCGGAAATTTTAACGCGCAAAATATGGGATATATATCAGATGTACGAAGTAGCGTTTGGGAATCGATGTCAATCAATCAATCAATCAATCAATCAATCAATCAATCAATCAATCAATCAATCAATCAATCAATCAATCAATCAATCAATCAATCAATCAATCAATCAATCAATGAGAGATTGGTTGCGGCGCTTACCCATGTTCATTTTGCCAGCTGGATTATGTCTGCAGCCCGTAATCCTCCAGGAGGTGTTGTTGTACCGTTTTGTTTTCGAAAAAAGCTAGAGAGACTCTTTAATGAAAACTAGAGAGGTTTACTTGGCGGCATCCTAGCATGCTCCTCCAGGTGAGTGCGATGATAAATGAAATGATGCGCAGAAGACATAACACAGACACATAAAACACAAAAAGCATGTAACATACATAAATATCTAGTTGAGACCAGTGTCTCATCGAAAAGTTAAAAACGCCAGAGTAGCGGAGGATGCACAGGTGGCGCTAGTTCATGGTCTAAGTACCGGTCGTTGCTCAAGGTTTGAACCCTGAGGTACATTTAGTGCAGTCATTAGGATGGTCCTTTGAAGTGGAAAGAGATTGCAATGGCAGGTTAGGTGTGTTATGACCTGTCATATAGTGTAGGGACCATTAACCCATTGGTGAAGCATCGGTGAAGTTCTCGGAACACAACCACTCGCTGTCGCGTTCCCATTATGGTGCGCAGGTGCGTATCGACCACGTCACCATACCCGTCAAACAGGTTGGCAATCCCACCCTCGTGTGCCACGCATGAACCTTTCTCTCTCCCCTGTGTGATGCTTCCCAAAAGTGCAACTGGAAGCGGGCGTGGTTTGAGATCAATAACACTCGTCATGGGAGAGAGTGCCTGCGGCAATGTAATGTCGTTCAAGACGACGCGTCCCCTCCAGCTGAGCGCCTTCCAGGCGAGGATGCCATGCCGGATGGAGGCAGCCATCGGAGAATGGAGCCCAGGGAGTGTCCCCATTGGCCGCATGTGACACCACTTGCACGGGCCCGACGATTGGATGAACATGACTACACCTGCACCGGCTTGCCAATTGGCTAAATATGACGTGATCCGACGGACTGAAAGGGTTATACGCCGAGAAACACGGGAAAAAGAGACGTTCTTCTTGCCACGGGCCGCAGCGTCCGATTTGCTGCCGGCCGTCGATGACTTTTTACTGTTATTTTACTTTGTTCTATTCCTGTACATAATGTAAATAAACCTTCATTTTTCTAAGTCCTCCTCAACTTCGGCCAACTCCCGCTCATCACGGTAAGATAAAATAATACATAGCACGCAGATCACAGTGGCTATCCTGCCCACCTAATTTTACGCAAAAAGTAATTTGTATAGGAAATGTTATGACGAATAGGGTTCAGACATGCGCGATCGCGACTGTCAAGTCTACACGGCGTGCAAAAATCGCGCATAGGGTTTTAGGAGCGAACAGGTGTATACTACTCGGGGTCAGCCCACTTTGCACACCGTGATCGTCACGCAAAAAATTACAGTGCAGCAGAATCGTCACTCCTATATATACAATAAAATATTTGGGATTTGCTCGGAGAAATCACTGTGTGCTGAACAAGAAGCGCAGTCAGCGTGTGTGTATGGTCTACTATGCCGCAGTGAGGGGAGGACTGCTGCAGTGGAACGCTGGGCAGTAACATGCATCGTTGACGAGGTGGACATTAGCGTGTGACGACTAACGGGAAACGCGCCGTGGTTGCGCAGTGGCTATGGTGTTAGGCTGCTGAGCACGAGGTTGCGGGATCGAATCCCGGCCACGGCGGCCGCATTTCGATGGGGGCGAATGCGAGAACATCCGCGTACTTAGATTTAGGTGCACGTTAAAGAACCCCAGGTGGTCGAAATTTCCGGAGTCCTCCACTACGGCCTGCCTCACAATGAAAAAGTGGTTTTGGCACGTAAAACCCCATAATTTAATTTGTTTTTTAACTAAAGGGAAAATTGATCTACAAGTGAGTCAATGAAGGTGACCCAGACGCCAGCTGATTCATTTAAGATGTAGTTGTGTCACACAGTGGCGCCAGCTCTGTTGTCTTGTTAGCACTGAGTGGGCAGAACAGCAGCGACGCTGGAATGTTGCTAAATCATTGCCTGTTTTTCACGAAGCTTTTTCGATGCTTCCATGGATTTTCGTAAGGCGACGCGGCCTTATCTTTCGTGCTGCCCTTTTGACGACATGTGGATGATGCCGATAGTGTGCCTATGGACTGCCCTGTCACTCCTGTTGGTGATAGACCAGGCGTGCCCCGTGACTTTCCTGACGGCCTCCCACGTGCTCTGCTTCTGACTGATGTCATCGTCGTTCAGCCAATCACCGATAACCTGCGGTCAGCGACGTCTACACAGGATGCTATAAACGTCTTCGCAACGGCACCTTCTTTCGGTGGGCGGAACAGCAGTGACGCCGGAATGTTACTAAATCTCTGCCTGCTTTTCACACAGGCATGTCATATTCAGGATGCCTATAGCTATCGTTTTGATGACCTCTTTTTGTTGCCGCTGTGCTGCCTGAACAGTTTTGTTGCCTGCTGCTTTCATATTTTGCACTTTTACGATAGCCTTTTATTGAGTGGGGACATTGAACTTAACCTTGGATCTAGGAGGGTGCCTTCTGCAATTACATCAAATACAAGCGAGGCTAATACCACTGCTACAAGTAGCAGTCACTACTCAACTAGTTCCCCTCCCTAGATTCCAGAGGAGGCGTTGCTTTCTCGCCTGGAAGGCGCTCAGCTGGAGGGCACGGGTCGTCTTGAACGATAACAAAGAATCCTATAATTCGCACTTTGACGCTCTTGAAACACGTGTGTCTCCGCTCGAATATTCTACAGCTGCTGTTGATTGTGCAATGTGTGACAAACTCAACTCCGAAATTGTCTCACTTAGGGAACCAATCACTAAATTGACTTCTAAATCCTACAATTTAAAAAAATTCGCCAGAGACACTTAAGACTGCTTACGTGTGGGAATGCGAAAACATTATAGTACCCTTGGTGAAATTTACTTTTCTGGGCCTTCTTTGTCCGCGCATGCTCTCGTCTGCGTTTTATCTGCGCCTCGGTAATGCCAAATGAGAACGCGTCAAGCGTCTCAACGCGCTCGCTTACACTCGAGGAGTTCATAACTCGAAGGACCGTTCAGCGACGTTCAATTAGACATTAGTGCTTTTTTTTATTGTGATAGCAAGTATATGGACACTCCAGGTGCATTCGTGCTGTTGTCGTGGCGGTGAGGCTCCGCATAAAGTCCACGGGCGATAAAACCGTCGCCGCGCACCGTATGCTGTGTGCGAGTGAGGGTTAGATGGTGATCGTGGCTCAATCTCGCGCACGCAGC